>NC_134083.1:31202143-31852143 GCF_000715075.1 Nicotiana tabacum
ACTCGATAACCATTCAGATATCTGCCTGGGGATACACCCTTAATGTTCATTTTGCATTCATGACTCCACCTAAAATTATCCATTACTTACAACACTATCCTACCCAAAAGAATCTTTTCGAAACATACGACCACTCTTATAATAACTCCATCGGTTTGTTCTTCATTGGATCCAGAACTACACACGACCTGATTCTCATAACACTAGGGATATGTAGGCAACCCATGAACCAAGGTTTGGCCCCCATTTAAAAAAAAATCATTCCTCACTCATTTCGGACAAAATTGTTCATCAGTTTCTTTACCCGACAACTCTTTCATCATTCCCGGGTAAAGAGGGGCAGCTGTTGATACCCAATTTTGCCCTCATAGTATATCTACTTTCAAAATATCATTTTTGCATCATTACTTAATTTACAAGATTTATACAAATATTTAATAATTTTTCCATTATGTTTAGAGCTTTAACATTAATTTTCTTGCATTTAGATTATTTAAATACTATCCCTTTAAATTATTTATCATGACTTAATCATCCAAATTTATCATTTTATATCCATGTGTGTGTTTAATAATATTTTACTTCACTTTATATAATTACATCTATATTTTAGTTATTTACATAATATTTTGAAATAATAGCCTATATTCATCCATAATTATGTTTTATTTACATTATTTGTGAAAAAATAGCCTTTTATATTTTATAATTATAAGTTATCATTTTCAATCATTTTAGTGTATATAAAAAAAATATTATTTATTATTAATTATTTTTATTTAAACAATTTTGTATTTAAAAGATAGCCTAAGTTATACATATTTTGGACCACATTAGTGGCCCAAAACTACTCAAATCCCTGGTCCAATCTCACCAGCCCAAGCCAAACGACCCCTTAACCTCAACCCGGTCGGTACCCACTTAAACGACCCGCTCCACTCCCATTTTGATCCTGGCCGTTGATCTCAAATGATCAACGACCCAAAATAATTCCTCCACTTTCCTTATATCCCCTCACCCAAACCCTAACCCCATTTCCTCACTCTAGCTGCCTCTAAACCCTCTCTTTTCCGTCTGTCTCTGATAAAACCTAGTAGCCGCCTTTTGATTTCTCTCCGATTCCAACTCAAAAATGGAATCAATCCGAGATTCACTTACCTATTTTGTGATACTTTACTATTGTATGCGTGCCTATGGTGTTACTTCATCCTTGCCCTATTTTTGGCAAGAACTACCTTTCAAGAGCAGGCTTGATTGACTCCGATTTTGTGAAGATCTGGATGATCTTTCATCTATATACACTCTAAAGTGGACGATTCTTGCATTATTGGTTCGATTCAAGACCGTTGGACCCAACTAGGGTTTGAGATTTTCCTTTTTCTTTACTGATTTTTATTGCATGTGATACATTCTTTCTTTTATTGTGTTTGACTGATGATTTTCTATGTTCGTTCGCTCAATTTAAACACTATATAAACCCCTCCCCAATTTCCCCTCTGGACAGACCTAATTACTGCTAGTACACTCACTATACTCTTTTGTCACTCGTTCACTTCTTCTAAAATACTTGAATATTTTCTGGAATCGTTGAATCCTTGGCCGGCTAAAAGCGAAGGCCATAATATTGTTAAAACAACCTCCTACGGTGCAAGCACTGCTCAGAGCCCTTCTCGAGGCTCTTGTGAACTCTGAAGCATCGGGGATCTGGGGTTCTCTTACTACTAGTATTCTAACTCCTCATTCTTTTGTTCGTTTAACTTTGCTACCGGTTAGTATCCTTAACTCTTGCAATGTTAACTACTTTCCTTTCTGTTTATCTATGACGTATGTGTTCTATGTGTTAGTGTGGTTTAAATTCTATAAGCATGATTCGGTTTCCCTGTTATTCATGGGTCCCTGATATTGTACTGTTATGATATTGTTTTATAATCCTCTGCAATTCCATGTTCTTTATTAGTTGAATTCAGTAGGTTTCAACACATGTAAGATGCTTTCATTATTGGAATGGATTCTAGCTTTCTTAGGTGTTTCTAGACTAATGTGGGTTCTCTACCTTTTCTTGTATCTCTATGTTTGTATCCTAGACCTTGTTAAGTTCTTCTTGCCCAATACGATTGATCACTGAGACTGTATTAATTAGCTAAAGCATGTTTCCATTTAAGTTATGTTGCATGTTTGGTTTAGAATGGCTTCTAGGGCAAATTGCTTTGTTAGTTTCTCTGCCACCTAGGTAATTGGTACGAAAGGTTATGCTTGCATGTATCATCCCCTTTTAAGTGTTGTATGTTCTCATGAGTGAGCACACTGTTGAGGTTTATGGTAAACCATGCCATTAGTTTGTTGCTATGCTGCTTATGGTCATCTTCATGTGAAATTGCATATCCCTCTAACTATGATTGTTTCGAATAAGGCTTACTTGTTTAAAATCTTTTTCTGATATTTTGGTTAATGTCTTACGCTAAACTTGATTTCTGAGAAATTAGTATATGTTTGTGTTTGTCCTGTCAACTCTACAGACTTGCCTCTTCGGCCTTCTTAATATGTAACTACCCTTCCCTTTGTCGAATAATTGTTCAATATGATGTTAGTTCTTCTATGTCAAACTTGTTATGCCAAACTTGTCTACCCAGTTGGTATGTTCAAGCCCTCTTGTTTAACCAATCTTGTTCCCTTAACTTCTAAGAATTATGACCACTTTTAATAGACTTTAGGACTGTCAATTAGTTATCATGTATGGTCTCCCCTTTCAAGTTTGGTATGAGTTTGTGTATGGCCCTAGGTGTATAGCTGAAACATTCTCACTCTGAATCATGCTGGGTCTTGGGTTCACTGTTTGTGTGAAAGGAGAAGCTTGTTGAAGGCCCAGGTGTTACTGGGTTATATTCTTTGGGGCTTGCTCTACGTATTGGGCATGTAGCCTTTTAATATATAACATTCGCACTTGTATTCATTATTTTTGGGTCTGTAATAATTTCTGAACAAAAACATATGGGGAAATTAGTAAAAGAGGGGTAGGGTACACTAATTCTCACATAAATGGGTAGAAAGCATACATATAGGATCTATGTGATTTATTCGTTATTTACTTCACATGTTTTAACTTCATGAGTAGAAATCCTTCCTATAGGAGTCACACACACATACACATCAGTTAACTTGCCAATGCATGCTATTTCAAGTATCCACTGTACCAATCTTTACTACTGTATTTTCTTAGATGAAATGACTATAGGGCATAGCAATGCAATATTCTACTTACCTAGGTTCCATGCCTATAGGTCTTCGAATGATTAATCTATCTCAATTATCATTGTACTGCTCATGCCTATAGGTTTAACAATCAATCAGCTGCCCATATTGTTTGTATTTCTCATCTAGATAGCATGCCTATAGGGATAAAACTATATAAAATCAATGTCAATCGCCAACTATTAGATATCATGCTTCTAGAACAGTGTCACCTGCCTAACGAACTTGTCTATAAAATCAGCTTTGGTAGTTCATGGTTCTGGAGTCGTTTCACTACCTTTTGCGAACAATATAGAAATCATGCCTATAGGTTTTTATAATCTGCAAATCCGTTGTCTGTATATTGCTAAAATAAGAATCTCTTAGAAACCATGTCTATAGGACTTATAATGATTTAATCTGTACGTTGGCCAAAAATGCAGCATCGCCTGTTTGATATTGGAAGCATATAAAGATCATGCCCATTGGACCAAAGGATTCTAAGTCTCAAGTTCGAAACGTTCTACTGCCTAATCTGAAAATCAGTCTAAGTGCTTCTTCATTTACGTGCGGAGGCTAACATGAGTTACACTTTGCTATTATGTGCAGTCCTCTTTATTTTTTTGAATGTCGCTTAGTTTTATCATTTTTTAGCAACCTAAGTAAAGTCTAGAACCACCCAAATAGTAGGTCCAAAGCCTCCTGGGCCATACGCATGGGACGGGTAGCGTACGCATAGGGTACGACTCAGAATTGAATTAAAACGCTCTTAGGTAAACAATTTCAATATAGTAATCAGGCAGCAGGAGATGATAGTCTGTGCCCGCTGAATAATATGAGTGACTCCTATCAAAAAGGGAGTTGCGAATTATTATTTATGTTGCACGGGATGATCCTTTAGGCTAAAAACTGAGGACCTCTCCCCTCCTTTATATACTTGCTCAGTCATATACCATTGTAGTCGCATCCTTGTGGTCCTTAAAGATCTGTACCCAATTCTCATTATGTTATAATGAAACTCTTCAACTTTTATATTTCTTTGTTCAGCTGATCACCTAGCCCAATTACATAATCCACATAGTATTAAGTTCGGTCGGGACCCACAGTTGTGGACCTCGAAGAGTGCCTAACACCTTCTCTTTGAGGTAATTTGAGCCCTTACCCGATCTTTGGTGGCGTTGACTAGTCAAATAGAGTTATTTGCAAATAGGTTCCCTAACGCACCTTAGAACCGATAGGTGGCGACTCTTCTCTTTTAATAACCATTTAAAAGAGTTGTCATACGTCGAAGCCCGATTTTGCGAGAAAAAGGGGGCGCGATACACCCTGCACTTCGTGTGCAGATCTAGGTAATCCAAGACACAGTGGGTGTTGATTCTTTCGCACAGTTGATTTTTCGTAGAATTAGAGGTAGATGTCGTATTTCGCAGACCTTGTCTCTCCTTCCCTATCTCCTTGTTTACTGTATTTGGTCTCAGACTATCATAGAACGTGTTGTGCAGAATTGTAATGTATAGATGCTCATGTACTCAGTGACACCGGATTTTGGGAGTGTATTTATATCCAGTATTTGTAGGATTTTCTCTTAAACTTAATTATTATATTTTCCGTATTTAAAAGAAATTATGGGTTATTGATGTTGTCGGCTTGCCTAGTATTGAGATAGGCGCCATCATGACAGGTTATGATTTTGGGTCGTGACATTTATGGTCTTTTCTAATTCTTTATCTTGTCCGCTTGTCTGCTACTATCTCCCAAAAGCAACGAATAGTCAAAAAAAAAATTTCCTTGCAAATACAAAGAGAACTCCATTTTCCATTATATCAGTAAGTTCAAAGTTCAAATTGAAGGTTAGTCATTCTTTTTGCTCATCTATGTAAAAAACTTTATTCTTTTCAACTCAAGTTAATTATGTTTGTAAGTAACGTATAATGGATTGTTTTGACTAGTTCTTGTGGGGATGGAGCACATCTATATATATTTTTCACATATTTATAGTTTTCTTCAATTTTTATGCAATTTTACCTATTTATAAATATTTATTGTATTTATATTATTTTATGAAATACTAAAAAAACTAAATACCCATGGGGCTTACGCCTCGCTAAGGTATATGTAAAATGTCTCGCCTTACGCCCACACCTTTTAAAACACTGGTCAAAACTAGTTTATTATAGACAGCTTTACTAAATACAGCTCTTCAAAATTTTTGATTGAAAATTTGAGTTTTCAATAATGGATTATTCCTGAATGACACACATAATCACAAAATAAATACATTCACAGTTTGCTATTCATAGATTATGGGCTTTTAGTCTTGTTTTCTCTTTACTTCCAAAAATAAATGCTCCATTCATTAGTATTTGGCTCCTCTCCATTTCCTCACGTTCTTACTTAGTTGAGTGACACGTGTCACATTTTAATATATATTATATTAACTAAAATCAAATCTTGACAATGGTTAGAACTTAACCTATTTTATAATATTTGATGATGGAGGAAGTCATAGCGAATATTTAGTACTCTTTATCGTTTTACTTTTTACCCTGTTTATCTTTTTTCTTTGACCAATAAGATAGAAATTTTATTCACAAAAGACGCAACTAATTAGATGGTGCTATGATCTATACAATGAAATCAAAGTATAGTTCTTTTTCATTATGTAGGGACCTTTTACCCTGCTTATCTTAATTCTTATATCATGTTCAAAAATTGACCAGCTATTAAAATTTAGCAAACCAGGATTGGTAACCCAGAATCTAAAATGAGATATCATTTCCAACTAATATCTAGAAAAGTGGTCTCCAGAAAAATGGTATACGAAATTGGACGTACGCAGGCATAGTTAAGATGGTTAGCAGTCATGGCAGTGGCTTACCCCGAGTCTCGTGGTTCTAGCACGATCGCTTTATTGACTACATTTGACTTGAATTAATTTTGGATAAATTATGATTTATTAATTTATATGCTTTATCTATCCGCTTTTAATTATTAAAATATGGAATTATCTTTAAAACGAATCACGTGTGTGAACCTGTTTTGTTTATTGTGCCAAAATCATGTCACGCATATGTGTACACAATTAATAATATTTTATTATATTAAGATTGTTTTGACCAGTGAAATACCATTCTCGTTGAGTCATTCACTTTCGGTTGTTATTGTTGAAACTCTTGTGCATATTGTGGTTGAGTCATGGGCTATTTATTGTGGAAATGCAATTATTGTTGACTTCTTTGGCAAGATGTGATATTGGGTACTTGAGGTACGATTTGTGATACGTTGTGACATTGATACGCATGCGGTGGTATAAGGATCGAGGTTGAAACGCATGCGGTGAGATAAGGTGAGCTTAATACGCGTGTTGCCAGTAGGGTAAATACTTGAAGCCACGCGGTGTGATAAGGTGGACTAAAATGCGGGAATCTATTTCGGGAAAAAATATTTTCAAAACTAAATGCAAGGCTCCCGCGGTGATATAATGAAATATTGGTATTTATTTGTGATATGAGACTACGAGGCAGTATTTCGGTAGTGATTCTTATTGATACTTTTTTAATATATCACTTGTTGTTTTGGTTGCTTTGTTTCCTTGGCATAGTTTTCTTTGCTTTCTTCCATGATGCCTTATTTGCCTTAGTTCAGTGTAGCTATTCCTCACATATTTCTCTTTTTTTCATTTCCATTTTTTATCATTATTACACTGTCATATACTTGTTCAGTTTTCTTATTTATTCCAGTAGGGCCTTGACCTGACCTCGTCACTACTCTACCGAGGTTAGACTTGGTATTTAGTGGGTACCGTTGTGTTGTACTCGTGCTATACTTCTGCACATCATTTTTTACAGATCCAGGTACCTCTTACCAGTCCAGGTACCAGTGAGTTGAGTTCAGATTTCGAGACTTTAAGGTACACTTGCCGGCGTCCGCAGGCCTCGTAGTCACCCTCTATCTAGTCCATTTCATTTTCTTTCCCTTTTATAGACATTGTTGTATACCTAAATTTTGGAAGAGTTTTGTTCAGTTGAGTGACGGAGTTTCTTTATATGATAGTTATTGAGTCATTTGAAGTTTTTTATAAATTCTCAGTTAAATTGTGCTAGTAGGTTAGGCTTACCTAGTCTTAGACACTAGGTGCCATCACGACATCATACAGAGGGAAATTGAATTCGTGACACAAAATTGATCGAGGCAAATTGTGGACTGAGACTCGTAAGGGGAAAGATGGTAGTTATGTGAATGATGAGGCTAGGGAGATTGGGGTAAGTATTAGTTGACTATATTTCTTACCAAAGATTTGAATTGGTTCGGGTGTTTGCTACTTAAAATGTTTGTTTTAAGCTCTTGAGCTTTATGTCTGTTTAGAAGTATATATTAAAGTTAATGTTCTTTAGCAGTAGTAGTATAAAATTTGTAGTTGTCATGGGTCAAATATGCAGCCTTTAGTATATCGTGGAATTCTATAATTAGTTATGATGTACATAATATTCATTTACGCACCATAAATACAGTTGTTTTGGTTCTTTTTGGGTTTTATATGCCCTGTTCTGGGAAAAAGAAGGTTAAGGAAATTTGTTTGCTAATTTTGCTTCTTCATTGTCATAAAATTTATTTTTCTTATTCTTTATCTCTCATATAGCAAAGGAAGAGTCATTCTCTTACTCTTTTTTTTATAAATAAGCAGTTCCTACTAGTAGCTCGTTTTCCTGGCTCAAAGAAAAAGAATAGAGTGGCAGGAATAGGATTGTTCGTGCACAAAGTTCTGGTTGGTTTTTGTTCATTTGAGAACAAATATATCCTAGCGCAGGAGATGATCATATTTTGTGTAGCTAGAGATTAATATTTTTGTCTTACGCGTAGGAGAAAATTGAAGAAATTCGAAATCAAAAACCAAAAACTCTTGCAAAAGCTTCACCTAATGATGCGCTTGGTGTAGTCCTTGGTCTCGAACACCCCGTCCATGTTCGAGGGTTAGGCTTGGGTGTAGTTCAAACTATAGCATTCAAGCTAACATCAAGGCGAGTTGGTAGTTTCTATATGAGTTCATCTAGTACTAGTTATAACGATCCAATCGGTCGTTTTGAGAGTTGTAGCCCCGTTCCTTTATTTACTATTCATTCCTTGCTTAGTTGTTGTTATGGGACTTGTTGGGGTAGTTGGTTCGGGTCCGGGAAGGTTTCAGAAAGAATTGAGACACTTAGTCTCAAGGTTGAAAGCTTAAATTGAAAAGGTTGACCTGAATGTTGACTTATGGGTAGTTGACTGCGGAATGGAGTTTTGATGGTTCCGTTGGCTCCGTTGGATAATTTTTGACTTAGGAGTGTGTCCGGATTGTGAATTGGAGGTCCGTAGTTGGTTAGGCTTCAAATGACGAAAGTTGAAAATTTAAAAGTTTGTCCGAGAGTGGACTTTGTGGTTACCGGGATTAGATTGGGGTTCCGGGCGTGATTTGATAGGTGTCAGCATCGAATGTGGAAATTAGAGTTCAAAAGTTCATTAGGCTTGAATCGATGCGCGATTCATGATTTTAGTGTTGTTTGATGTGATTTAAAGGCTCGACTAAGTTCGTATCATATTTTAGGACTTGTTGGTATTTTTTGTTGAGGTCCCGGGGGCCTCGGGTGGAGTTTGGATGATTTTTAGATCAAGTTTGGAGTTAAAAGGGGTGCTGTAACTGAAGTCTTCTGGTGCAATAGCACCTGCAGAGCTTTGGTCGCAAGTGCGGGCTGGGAAGCGCATGTGCCACCTGGAAGGGATTGGGCAGTGGCAACAGGAGCAGAAATGTTTCCACAGATGCAAAGACGCATCTACCTATGGTCTTCCGCAGAAGCGAAAAAGGGTAGGTTGTGTTAGAGTCGCAGGAGCTAACGAGGTCTCGCAGAAGCGCACCCGCAGATACGAAAGTTTTGCCGCAGGTGCGTGAGCTCGGGAGTGGAGTGTTCTTCCGCAGAAGCGGAGTATTGACCGCAAAAGCGAATTTTGGACCACAGAAGCGGGATAGCTAGGCAGTGTTTACATCCGAAGGGTTTCGTGATTTCTCTCATTTTGGACTTTGCAAACTCGGTCTAAGGCGAATTGTGATAGGATTTTTGATGGGTTTCTTGAGGTAAGTCACTTGTGGTTAAATTTATTCAATAATTATGTATCCCCATTGAATTCCCCATCTAGATTGTGTGGTTTTGAGATGTAATTTTGGGAGTTGAGGATAGTGATTTGGAGAGTTTAAATTGGGGATTTGGGTATCTATTTGTGTTAGATTTTGGTAAATTTGGTATGGTAGGACTCGCGGTTGAATGGGCTTCCAAATTTTGTAACTTTTATTAAATTTTGAGATGTGGGCCCGAGGGCCGAATTTTGAGTTGACTTTTTGACTTTTGATTAAGAACTTAGTAGTTTCTTATGGAATTTATTCCTTTAGCTCATGTTGATTGTATCAAACTGTTTATGGCTAGATTTGAGCCATTTAGAGGCCGTTTTGTGAGGCAATGGCTTGTTGGAGTAGAGTTTCACACAATTTGAGGTAAGTAACACTTCTAAACTTGGTTCTGAGGGTACGAAACCCTTAATTATGTGTTATGTGATTGGTGTTGAGGTGAGGCACATGCTAGGTGACTAGCGTGTAGGCGTGCACCGTAAGAATTGTGACTTAGATGATTAGAGGGAACTACATAGTTGATTTATCTTGTCGTTATTTGTATTTTCATCATGTATTAAAGAAATTGAGTTTCTAGTCATATTAGAAATCATGCTTAGGCTATGTGTTGGTACTGTAGGGACCCGCAGAGGTCTTGTTATATGTTGTGTTATTTGCTAAACTGTCATTTTGTACTCAGTCATAGCTTTTACTGCATATTCTATCTCGATCTCTGTTGTCCTTTATTGATACATTATATCTTCATTGTTTGGGTTGATTATCATGATTCTTGTGAGCCCGAGAGACTGGAGAGATTGATGACTGAGTAAGGCCGAGGGTCTGCTTGTGAGGATATTTATGGGAGCGGGTTGCACGCTGCAAAATGTTATTTTGATTCATGCCATGACTGGCTTATTATAGTGCTTGGGCTAGAAATGCCCTTCTGGAGTCTGCACATTCACAGTGGGCGCAGGTACCTATTAAGTGCAAGTGCCGAGCGATTTGGAGGATTGAGTGACCGTGAGGTTGGAGTGAATGGGAGAACTGAGCGACTGATACTCTGAGAGTATGCACCTGATTTCATTTCTATTGTACTTCAGCTGGCATATATATTAACTATCATGTATTTACTAAGAAGTACTATATCCTGTTTCAATTGAACTTGACATGATTTAACTATTTTGGCTTTAACTGTCGAACTTGAGAGCATGCCTACTTTCATGTACTGTATTTCTGTAATTGAACTGCACCCGTGAAGCTCGTCACTACTTTCAGTCCATTATTTAGTCTTGTTACTTACTGATTTGGTTGTACTCACGCTACACCCTGCACCTCATGTGCAGATCCAGGTGCTTCCGGTCACAGCGGTTGTTGATTAGTAGAGGCCAGACCTTTGAAGATCATCGAGGTAGCTGCTTGGTGTTCGCAGACCTTGACTCTCCTCCCTTATCTTTCAGTTTATTTATTCAGTTTTACTTCTAGACAATATACTAGACTTTTTCATTTCATAGATGCTCATTTACTCAGCGACACCCCGGTTTTGGGAAGAATATATGTATTGAGTTATGATTTCCTATCCTATTTTATGAGATTTTCGTTTATTTAAACTGTTTTAGTATCTTTCAAAGATTTAAAGTGTTGGAAATGTCTGAATAGTTGGCTTGCCTAGTACCATGATAAGCCCATCACGACGGGTTGGTTTTGGGTCATGACTAGTTGGTATCAGAGCCTAGGTTGAATAGGTCTCACGTGTCATGAGCATGTTTAGCAGAGTCTTGCAGATCGGTACGGAGACGTCATTCTTGTATTCTTGCCATTCTTGTATTCTTGCCATGCGGATTTGTTAATTCCCAGAACTAAACTTTTGTTATTCTATTCTCTCGCAGATGGTGAAGACACGTGCTACCGGACAAGATAGACAGCCACTAGTGCCACCAGCTAGGGCCACGAGAGGTTGAGGTCGCGATAGGGCCACGGTAAAGGTAGAGGTGCAGCTCGTACAACAACTAGAGCAACACCTGCAGATCCACCAGTTGCTCCAACTCAGGAGTAGGTACCAGATATGGTTGAGCCAGTGGGGCCAGCTCAGGCACCATTTGTGCCCATTGTAATTCTTGGCCTTCAGGAGGTTTTGGCTTAGATTTTGACTGTGTGCACCAGCCTTGCTCAGGCGGTTTCTATTCAGACAGTGCTAACCACTTCTCAGGCTGGGGGAGGTACCCAGACTCCTACTTCCCGTACTCCAGAGCAGGTGATGTAGGGACTTCAGATACCGGGGGTACTACCAGCCCAGCCGGTTGCAGCTGCTTAGGCCCAAGTGGGTCCCGTGATGGCTGATGATGAGCAGAGGAGACTAGAGAGGTTTTGGAGACTCCATCCTCCATCATTTAGTGGGGCTGAGTCAGAGGATTCCTAGGACTTCTTGGACAAGTGCCAACGGATTCTTCGCATGACGGGTATTCTGGAGACTAGTGGAGTCTCATTCACTACTTTTTAGTTTACTGGGGCTGTCTTCAGATGGTGGGAGGACTATTAGAGGCACGGGCCAGTCGGTGCAGCACCACTTATATGGCATTTGTTCTCCGTTCTTTTCTTGGAGAAGTTCGTGCCACAGACTCATAGGGAGGAGGTGTGCAAAAGGTTTGAGCAACTATGTTAGGATGGAATGTCTGGGACCCAATACGAGATGAGGTTTTCAGAGTTGGCTCGTCACGTAGTGTGGTTGGTTCCCACTGAGAGGGAGAGTATTAGGATGGTCATTGATGGCCTCTACTATTAGTACCATTTTGTTATGACTCGGGAAAGTGTATCAGGTGCTATATTTGATGAGGTGGTTGATATTGCTCGGTGGCTAGAGATGGTTCGCAGTCAGGAGCGTAAGGAGAGGGAGGCCAAGAGGCCTCGTGGTTCGGGCGGTTTTAGTGGTGCACCTTCTGGGGGCAGTCTTACCACAGCAAGGATCGTCCTTATAGGCTCGCTCAGATGGCTCCTCCAGTTCATCGTGGTGCATCATCTAGCCATGGTTCATACTGAGCCCGTCCAGGTAAGTCATCTCTCAGTTCCCTCTCAGCTTAGAGCTCACACCGTGCTCTATCGGTTCAGGGTTCATCTATGCTAGGTTCTTCTAGCAGTTACTCTGGCACTCGGAGCCCCCTTCAGTCCCCACCACCAGCACCGGGGAGTTGCTTCGAGTGCGGGGAGTTTGGGCATATGTGGAGGCAGTGTCCTCGTTGCCCGAGAGGTCCAGTGTAGCAGAGGGCTCAAACTGCAACTTCCGCACTAGTTACTTCACCACCCACCCAGCTAGCTTAGAGTGGGGCCCTGGTAACTAGAGGTCGCCCTAGATGGGGAGGCCGATCAGGAGGTGGTCAGGTCCGATTTTATGCTATTCCTGCCAGGCTAGATGTTGTTGCTTCAGATGCAATGATCACAGGTATTGTCCCAGTATGCCACAGAGATGTTTCTATATTATTTAACCATGGTTCCACTTATTCATATGTATCATCGTATTTTGCATGTTATCTGGATATGCCCCGTGAGTCCTTATCTACTCCAATGGGCGATACTATTATTGTGGATCGCGTATATCTGTCATGTGTAGTGACTATTAGGGGATCTGAGACTAGAGTTGATCTCTTATATCTTAGTATGGTTGATTTCGATGTGATCATGGGTATGGATTGGTTGTCTCCATGTCATGCCATGCTGGATTGTCACGCCAAGACCGTGACATTGGCAATACCGGGGTAACCACGGATCGAGTGGAGGGGCTCTCTAGATTATGTTCCCAGTAGAATGATTTCATATTTGAAGGCCCAACGGATGGTTGGGAAGGGGTGTCTGTCATATTTGGCATTTGTGAGAGATGTTGGTGTTGATACTCCTACTGTTGATTCTGTTACGGTGGTGCGAGATTTTTTGGATGTGTTTCATGCAGAAATGCTGGGCATGCCGCCCGACAGGGATATTGACTTGGTGCCGGGTACTTAACCTATTTTTATTCCTCCATATCGTATGACACCAGCTGAGTTGAAGGAATTGAAAGAGTAGCTTCAGGAACTTCTTAATAAGGGGTTTATTAGGACCAGTGTGTCGCCTTGAGGTGCACTAGTTCTGTTTGTTAAGAATAAGGATAGTACTATGCAGATGTGCATCGACTATAGGCAGTTTAACAAAGTTACAATCATGAACAAGTATCATTTACCGCGTATTGATGATCTATTTGACCAGTTTCAGGGAGCGAGAGTATTCTCTGAGATTGATTTGAGGTCTGGGTACTTGATGAGTGGTGATTTTACCATTTATTCTAGCCTTTTTTCTTTAGTTTTTGTGTTCTTTAATTATAAAATGAGGTGATTTATGGTGTGCATTGCTAGATTTTCAGGTAAATGAAGTCTCGAAGAGAATTGAAATTAAATGAAGTGGAATCGTGCAAAATGAGTGAAAGAAGTGCAAAACTTTACGGTGAAATCGCATCTGCGGTCGCGCATCTATGAGAAAAGATGCGCATTTGCAAAAGAAGATATGCGAGGCAAAAATCGCATCTGCAATTCATAAACTGCTTATGCGGTACCACTTCTGCACTTGAGGACCGTTTTTGCGGTCGCGCTTCTGCGCTTGTAGACCGCTTCTGCGGACGCGCTTCTGCTTACTTTTGACCGCTTCCGTGGAACAACAATTTTCAACCAATAATCGCTTCTGCGAGTAGGCATCCGCGTATGCGGAACCACACATGCAAGGATTCTTTCGCAGGTGCGGTCAGCGGGTTTCAAACCTGGGTACTTCTGCCATTTAACATTTTCTTCATTCAAAACCCATAAAGACACGATCCAGCTTATTGGAAACATATCTTTGTCATCTTGGGCAGCTTTTGACAAGTTTTGGAGCTAGGGTTCTTGCACACACACTTGGGACTTGAAGATTTGAAGCTTTTGGTTGGGAATCTCTTACCCATTTATGTTCCTTTATTCATTTCCTTGCTTTGTATTGTATATCTAAGTATGTAATATTTTTTGCAACACTTGAATCTTGTTTATGGGAATATTTATATTTAAAGTGTGGATTAAATATCTTGTTGTGCTTATGTATTGAATGATTTTTATTTATTAATAAGTGAGTTATTGTTTCTTTAATTATTCTTGTTCTTTAATGTTTCCAAAGGGATTAGCTAACCCTAGGACTCTCTCATTTACCTCGAATTAATTTTGGAAAAGATAATTTGGGGTTGGGATTTGACCCTGACTCATAGTTGGATAAATTATATTGTATGCGACCGTGTACATTTACTTTTTAGTAGTGGATTTGGACGTCATCAAAATTGGCACCATTGTCGGGGTCTTGTTTCATGCCTATAGACTACCGGTTGGTTTTGTTTCATGCCTACCCCATGCAAGGCCAATGAGGAGTGGGTTTGTGAGTTCTATGCAAACCTTAAGCGTACAAACTGCAACGACCCACAACTCACCATCAGAGGCAAAATAGTGAGGTTTGGAACTGAAAAAATCAATGATATTTTAGGGCTTCCTGACCATTCACTTGAGCCGGTGCGAGAGAAAGATCGTTGCTCAAACGGAGATTGGCTAGTCTCTAAATTTTATCCAGCAGACAGGAGAGCAAAGTGGGCAAACAAGAGAAAGGGTTTGAAGTCTATCTACTTCACAACTGAGGCAAAAATGTGGCTCTACATCATCTGCAATGGAGTATCACCCTATGGAAATGTTTCATATGGCAGATCCTTGATGATTACATGCATACTAGATGACATTCATGTGAATGTCGGCCACTATATCCTTTAGGAGCAGAAAGAGTATTAGCTAGACAATAACCCAGGCTTGATGATCCCTTCACTGATTACAGAGTTATGCCGGCAGGAAGATGTTGAGGTGCGTAGCACCAATCGGTGGTTACCGGCCGACAAACCCTTTCATCCATTGAGAGTAATGGGAGAGGGTAGTGCAGTAAAGAGTAAGAAGAGGAAAGTCACCACTGTTGCCGGACCAGAGTCTTCCTCAAAGGCAGCCCTGCCTGAGGGACCATTTGGGATGTTGAACGCACATCTTATCTCCTTCCGTGACTTAGTGTCACAGCTCCCTAGTGGGCCCTCACACTCCCAGCCTACGCCCAAGTATTATACTAGGGAAGAAATGAAGACCTACCTGGAGAACCAGAAGAAGCAAGTAGAGTCGTAGGAGTAGTTGGGAGTTTCTGTTAGCAGGCTCGAGGCAGCCTATGGCAACATCGCCAAGGCACATGTAGATCTTCAGGCATATTTCCATAAGGAGAAAGAGAAAAATAAGAAGAAAAGAAAGTTCATGATAAAGATGTGGAGAGGAATCAAGGCCGTCTTTAAATGGGGGCAGTCGAACAGGAAGATACCAGTCGAGGACAAAGATGATCGTGAAGAGTATTCCTTCATGTCGAGTGCTGCTGATGCTGATACTGATGCTACCGATGATGATGAGGCCGAGAGCTCCACACGACAGTGATTAGCTTTTTCCCGCAGTCTGCTAGTCTGATGCAGATATCAGGGAGACCTTTAAACTACTCTTATTTTATCTTGATATTGTGTAGTGAGGACACTCCAATATTTTTAGTTGAGGTGACTTTAGGGAATGTACTTTATTTGTACAATGATGCTTAACTTGTGCCCTTGTCGGGCTTATGCTTTTGTATGAATATTGTGTACCCTTATCGGGTTTGTTCTATTATTGTTTATCATGTGCCTTTATCGGGCATAGTTTGTGATTGATGATATAATTGTTGATTAGTCGCTTTTGTTATTCTATTTTATTTTATTTTTTATTTATTTTCTTTAGTAATTTTTAGTTTATGTTATTTTTGTTCCTTTAGTATTAGTCGCTTTTGTTATTCTATTTTTTTTTCTTTATTTAGTTATTTTCTTTAGTAGTTTTTGGTTATTTTATTTTCTTTAGTAGTTTTAAGTTATTTTATTTTTATTCCTTTAGTGTTTATTTTATTTTATTTAGTAGTTTTTAGTTATTTTATTATTATTCCTTTAGTGTTTATTTATTTTCTTTAGTAGTTTTTAGTTCATATTATTTTTATCTCCTTAGTAGTAATATACTTTTCAATAAATTATTCTTGGGTTTTATTTATGCTACGATTCTTTCCCGAGGAATATTTTTGTGTTGAACCGGGTGGATTTTCCCTATGATGGATGGCGTGACGACTTTTTTAAGGGAATTAGTCTTGTTTTGGTATGTGGAGAACTTTTGGATTGTTTGGTACTAATTTAGTCTCTTGTATGTGAAGTGTGAATTAAGAATACCCCTCCGAAATTTGGTTGTAAATTGAAAAAGTAAGTTGCATGGGAAAGAATAATTTTTGTGATAACGTTTTGGCTTATTTTGTGACTCTATGCCCACTAGTTGGCATGATATTGCTCAAATTGTTCTTATTTAGAAGTTAAATTGATCTGTCTTGATTAGATCATGTGCCATGTATGTTAGTCTTTTTTAAAATTAATTCTTGTGTTTACTTTTATCATATAGAACTTGCCCGGTTGGTCTTTCAATGCTAATGTTAATTATGTTTGGTTGGAGAGATGACCTTAGGCATTCTTTGTGATCTTTGAAAAAATATCTTTAGCCTTTCGAGCTTACCATTGCATAAATATTATCATTAATTAACCCCATTTGAGCCTTTAAACTTTTCTTTGGCTACCTCATTACAAACCTTTACCCTTTTTGTGAAATAATTCCCTCTTTTGAACCCGTCCTTCCTTGAATGTTAAGAATGACGCTAAAATCCCAATTTGGGGGTGTTGGTGTTAAGTGAAAAATGGTGAAGATGTATGTTGTGTGTAGAAAATATACCTCAAAGTTATTTATATGAAGATACTCAAGCTTCAAAAGAAAAACAAGTTGTATAAAACAAAATGGAGTCTTGAGAAAATTAGATAGGTATTTTATGGTGGTTCTATGTTGGTAACTAGATGTCAATAAGGACTATGTTGTCACGACCCAAAATTCACTATAGGTCATGATGACGCCTAACGCCGTCTCCAGGCAAGCCAACAATGATTTACCAATTTAATTACTCATTTTAGTATTTTGAAATTATAATTTTCCTTATTTGAACAGTATAAAATAGAATTTACAAAGTACATGAAAATATTTACACGAACCACAACAATGAATAACCTGAAAGAACTCCCAAAATCAGGTGTCACAAATGCATGAGCATTTTCTAAAGAGTACAATAATAATATAACATCTGTCCCGAATGTAATAAGACAGAGTAAAATAAATAGTACAATGGAGACTCGGTGGCCTACGATGCGTAACCTGGAATGCAGCTCACATGAAGTCTCCCCAACAGGTGCACCTACGTGCCAAGGTGGTCATCAATGAACCTGTCAGATCCTGCACATTTAGTACAGAAGTGCAGCATGAGTACGTAAATCAACGCGTACCCAGTAAGTATCTAGCTTAACCCCGGAGAAGTAGTGATGAGGGGTCGACATCGACACTTACTATAGGCCCATGTAAATAATATGATAATCCATAACAGGTATGAAGTGCACAACAATAGTGGAGTAAATCTGTAATCTCAAAATTTTCCAATTATTTCATTTAACACATGAATTTCTCAATCTTGTATTCTACCTTAATATTTTTGAAAGTTTCAAGTGTCAATATCACATAAATAAGAAATACCATAAAATGATGGGCATCACTGGGAGGTTTATCTCGTGATCATTCGGTCTACTAGTGATATAACGCACGATTTTCGCCGAGGTCGTTCGGCCCGATCCAGAATAATGTGTACACTGCCGAAGGATGTGCGGCATGATCCATAGATGCATCTATATATTGCCGAGGTGTTCGGCCCGCTCCACAAAAAAGGAAGGAAGTTTCAAAATTACAAGACATGTATTTACAATACCGTACATAGGTACAAAATGAATATAATCTTTACCGTTTCTCAAATAACTCGCCCAAAACTCAATGTGTTAAGGCTTGGCCTAGTATACATATATTTATTTCTATATTAATTTCATTTATAACTTCAATTACTTAAGCCAGCAACATGAGTTCAAATAATTCAAATAATACAAAATAAGATCCTAAGTCTACCCGGACATAAACATGCTTTAGCTATGTATGGACTCTCATCATCTCGTGCATACCAAGAACCCACAACTAGTTGCACATAACAATAAATGTCACCTAGGGGGTAGCTTCTGCCTCACAAGGTTAGACAGGAGACTTACCTCGCTCCGAAGTTCCAAAATCGGCTCCAAGGCTTCTCTAACGCCTCAAACCAATGCCCATCGATCCAAAACTATTTAAACAAGGTGCAAACAAATCAAAATATACTCTAATAACCATAATTAATCAATTTATTAAATTTCCAACTCCGCTCGAAAAGTCGATGAAGACAACCCTCGGGACCACTTGCCCGGATTCCGAAAGGTTTTGAAGATAAACCTTACCCATAACACCACGAACTCAAATAAATAATTTATTCCTAATTCCATGTCTAATTTCGTGGTCAAAATCCAAAATTACCAAATTCTAGGTTTTCTACCAAAAACCACACAATTTCTACTAATTTCAATGTTTAATCCTTATACAAACAATGTATTTAACTTGTAATAGGGGGAAATCACTTACCTTGTGTTGCTAGATGAAAATCTCCCCTTGAAGCTCTTCAAAATTGCCCCAACCATGTGAGAAAATGAGGGAAATGAGCAAAACCCCGATTTTTAAAACAACCTGCCCAGCTGACTTTCCGCGCCTGCGGAACACCTGCGGCACCTGTGGAAAATCCATCGCAGGTGCGGTTCCCTCCAAGCCATGCAAATTTCTCTTATGCATACCACTTTTCGCTTTTGTGCAACCGCTTGTGCGGTCCAGCACATGATCCTGCGCTCCCGCACATGCGGAGATCTTCCGTTTCTGTGACCCCAGCTGCCATCTCGCTTCCGCTTCTGCGGAACTCGCTTCGCATCTGCGGGCTCGCAGGTGCAAAAATTCCCTCGCATCTATAGCCATCCCAGTTTAGTCAAAATGTTTCTTCTACGGCTACTGGGCTGCTTCTGCAAGCTCAACACGCATGTGCGATTACACTAGAAGTTTCCCAACACCAGCGTTCCTCAACTTCAAATTTTTGATCCAATTTTAAGCCAAAACTCACCCGAGGCCTCTGGGACCCCGTTAAATCATACCAACCAGTCCCAATACATGACACGAACCTGCTCGAGTCCTAAAATCACATCAAACAATGCTAAAACCATGAATCACACCCAATTCAAGCTTAATGAACTTAGAACATCAAACTTCTACATTCGACGCCAAAACCTATCAAATCAAGTTCGATTGACCTCACATTTTGAACACAATTCATAATTGACATTACAGACCTACTCCCACTTTCTTAATCAGAATCCGACCTCGATATCAAAAAGTCCACTCCCGGTCAAACTACCCAAAAATCATCAAATTTCCAACTTTCGCCAATTGACACTGAATTGACCTACGAACCTCCAAATTAACATTCTCACATGCTCCTAAGATCAAAATCATCATTTGAACCAGTTGGAACCTTTAAATTCCGATTCCAAAGTTGTTTACTCAAAAGTCAAATCTTTTAGCTTAAAGCTTTCGAAATTAGAATTTTCTTTCCAAATCAGCCCGAACTTTTCAAAATTCATTTCCGACCACACGTATAAATCAAAATACCTGAAGTGATGCTACTCAAGGCCTCAAACCGCCGAACGACGTGCTAGAGCCCAAAACGACCGGTCGGGTCGTTACATATATGGTATAAAAAGAAGCAAAGTGCAAAAAGAAAAGACAAATGTGCGTAGTTATGTAGTCACTTGTTTCCCACATGCTTATTCTAAACTTTCCTAAGCCTACATTACAAGCTTAAAAAGTCCTTATGGGATCTCCAACCGAATGTTCTTGAATAGGCGGTGAATTAAAATAAGGGCAAGTTATGGTATGATATTTTGTAACAATTGAAATTCTTTGTTGAGAGTGAGTGTCTTTGTGCATTTTTCTCTTGTGTTGTCATTGTAAATATGATGATTTTGGGACTTTCTTTCTTGTGAGGGCACATGAATAATGATGGATTGGTGACATTGATATATTCCAAATTGAGTAAATTGAGCATATATAGTAGACTAGTGCTTTTGAGTCACTTCTTGAGGCTTGGTTGTTGTTACTTGATTATTTTGAAACTCCATTGCGTTCTTGAGATTGTTTTAAATGAGGGAGTTGTTTGGCTGAAATTCACATGCTTAATCCTAATTATTAGTACCAACCAAAATCATAAGTGTTGTGTTTAATTAAAGAATGTGATTTTAAGATGATAGTGATGCTAATTGAGCTTTAAATGTTAGAGCCTCATTGAGTATTTGGTTTTGATTTGCTTGAGGACAAGCAAAGGCTTTAAGTTGGGGGTGTTGATGAGTGGTAATTTTACCATTTATTCTAATCTCTTTTCTTTAGTTTTTGTGCCCTTTAATTATAAAATGAGGTGATTTATGGTGTACATTTCTAGATTTTCAGGTAAATAAAGTCTCGAAGAGAATTGAAATTAAATGAAGTGGAATCGTGCAAAAAGAGTGAAAGAAGTGCAAAACTTTCCAATGAAATCACATCTGCGCAGATTTATCCGCCTATGCGGTTGCGCATATGCGAGAAAAGATGCGCAATTGCGAAAGAAGACATGCGAGGCAAAAATCGCATCTGCGATTTATAAACTGCTTCTGCAGTCCCGCTTCTGTGCTTGAGGACCGTTTCTGCGGTCGCACTTCTGTGCTTGTAGAACGCTTCTGCGTCCTTTTGACCTCTTCTGAGGAACATCAATTTTCCACCAATAATCGCTTCTGCGAGCAGGCATCCACATCTGCGGAACTGCACCGGCGAGGATTCTTCTGCATTCTTCTGCAGGTGCGGTCAACGAGTTTCAGACCTGGGCACTTCTGCCATTTCACATTTTCTTCATTCCAAACCCATAAATACATGACCTAGCTTATTGGAAAAAGATCTTTGGCATCTTGGGCAGCTTTTGTCAAGTTTTGGAGCTAGGGTTCTTGCACACACACTTAGGACTTGAAGATTTAAAACTTTTGGTTGAGAATCTCTTACCCATTTGTGTTCCTTTCTTCATTTCCTTGCTTTGTATTGTATATCTAAGTGTGTAATATTTTTTCCAACATTTGAATCTTGTTTAAGGGAATATTCGTATTTAAAGTGTGGATTAAATATCTTGTTGTGCTTATGTATTAAATGATTTTTATTTATTATGAAGTGAGTTATTATTTCTTTAATTATTCTTGTTCTTTAATATTTCTAAAGGGATTAGCTAACCCTAGGACTCTCCCATTTACTTCCAATTAATTTTGGGAAAGATAATTTGGTGTTGGGAAAGATTAATTATCAAGAACCTGAGGCGTTAACCCTCATTTTATAGATTCTACCTAAGGATAGGATCGAACTACCTGTAGCCGTATTCGGGTGTGCTTAATCTCTTAATTGTTTTAGGGATAATTCAATTAAGAAGTCTTGTTAATCTTTGAAAGAAGATAATATAGAATTATTAACCGAGGTTAATTAACATAAGCTCGCTCATATTTGTAAAATCGTAAAATACATTGGATCGTAACTTGAGTGTAATTCCCAATGCATCCATGCTTATAGCCATTAATCATTTTACTTGCTTTCTAGGTTACTTTATATTTTCGCAATTAGTTATAAATATTTTCTCAAAACCTTTCTAAGTGTTTGGCTTAGAATAATAAGTGATAATTCTCTTACACGCCTAATCACCTATATATTGTTCTCTGTGGGATTCGACCCCGACTCATAGTTGGGTAAATTATATTGTATGTGACCGTGTCCATTTACTTTTTAGTAGTGGATTTGGACGTTATCAATTGAAGATTCGGGACTCGGATATTCTATAGACGGCATTCAGGACCCGTTATGGTCATTATAAATTCCTTATGATGTCTTTTGGGCTGCCCCAACAACATTCACGCATCTGATGAACATTGATTTCAGCCTTATCTCGACTTGTTTGTCATAGTATTCATTGATCATATCTCGGTGTACTCTCGTAGCCAGGAGGATCATGCCCAACATTTGAGGATTGAGTTGCAGCAGTTGAGGGAGAAGAAGCTTTATGCCAAGTTCTCCAAGTGTGAGTTTTGGCTTAGTCCTGTGGCGTTCTTGCGGCACGTGGTGTTCAGTGAGGGGATTAAGGTGGATCTAAAAAAGATAGAAGCGGTTCAGAGTTGGCCCAGACTGTCCTCAGCTATGGAGATTCAGAGCTTTCTCGGCTTGGATGGTTATTATCGTTGCTTGGTGGAGGGTTTCTCATCTATTGCATCGCCTTTGACCAAATTGACCCAGAAGGGTGTTACTTTCAGGTGGTTGGATTAGTGTGAAGAGAGCTTTCAGAAGCTCAAGACTGCCTTGACCACAATTCGAGTTCTAGTACTACCTTCAACTTCTGGTTCTTATACAGTGTATTGTGATGCTTCTTGGATTAGTATTGGGCGTTCTTGATGCAGGGAGGTAGAGTAATTGCTTATGCTTCGCATTAGTTGAAGCCCTATGAGAAGAGCTACCCTATTCATGATTTGGAGTTGGCTGCCATCGTTCATGCATTGAAGATTTGGAGGCATTATCTCAATGATGTGTCTTGTGAGGTATTTACAGATCATCGGAGCCTCCATCACTTGTTTAATCAAAAGGATCTAAATTTGAGACAGCGGCGGTGGTTGACGCTGCTAAAGGATTATGATATTAACATTCTATATCATCTCGGGAAGGCCAATGTGGTGGCTGATGCCTTGAGTAGAAAGGCAGTGAGTATGAGTAGCCTTGCATTCATTCTTATTGGTTAGAGACGGCTTGCAATTGATGTTTAGGCCTTGGCCAACCAGTTCGTGAGGTTAGATGTTTCGAAGCCCAGTCGGGTTCTAGCTTGTGTGGTTTCTCGACCTTCCTTATGTGATCGCATCAGAGAGTGCCAGTATGATGATCCCCATTTTCTTGTCCTTTAGGACACGATTCAACACAGTGATGCCAGGGATGTTACTATTAGGGATGATGGGGTGTTAAGGATGCATGGTCAGATATGTGTGCCTAATGTAGATGGGCTACGTGAGTTGATTCTTAAGGAGGCCCACAATTCGTGGCATTCCATTCATCCTGGTGCCGCGAAGATGTACCAGGACTTGAAGCAGCATTATTGTTGGAGGAGAATGAAGAAGGATATAGTGGGGTTTGTAGCTTGGTGCCTAAACTGTCAGCAGGTGAAGTATGAGCATCAGAGACCAGATGGAGTGCTTGAGAGGCTAGAGATTCTAGAGTGGAAATGGGAGCGTATCACCATGGATTTTTTAGTTGGGCTCCCATGGACTTCGAGGAAGTTTGATGTTATTTGGTTGATTGCGGATCTGCTGACCAAGTCCGCGCACTTCATTCCAGTTGGTACTACCTATTCTTCGGAACGGTTGGCCGAGATTTACATCCACAAGATTGTTCGCCTTCACGGTATGCCAGTGTCCATCATTTCAGATCGGGGCACGTAGTTTACATCACAGTTTTGGAGAGCCAATCAGCGAGAGTTGGGCACCAAGGTTGGGTTGAGTACAATATTTCACCCTCAGACGGACAGGCAGTCCGAGCGCACTATTCAGATATTGGAGGATATGCTACGCGCAGGTGTCATAGATTTTGAGGGTTCTTGGGATCGATTTCTTGCGCTCGCAAAGTTTGCCTACAACAACAGCTACCAGTCGAGCATTCAGATGGCTCCGTATGAGGCTTTGTATGTGAGGTGGCGTCGATCTCTGGTGGGTTGATTTTGGCCAGGAGAGACTAGGCTATTGGATAATGAATTGGTTATGGATGCTTTGGACAAGGTTAAATTGATTCAGGATCGGCTTCACATGACGCAGTCTAGACAGAAGAGTTACGCCGATCGGAAGGTTCGCGATGTTGCTTACATGGTTCGGGAGAAGGTATTTCTCAAGGTTTCACCCATGAAGGGTGTTATGAGGTTCCGAAAGAAGGGCAAGTTGAGCCCTCGGTATATTGGGCCGTTTGAGGTGCTTCAGAGGATTGGGAAGGTGATTTACAAGCTTGCCTTGCCACCTAGTCTATCGAGTGTCCATCCAGTGTTTCATGTATCTATGCTCTGAAAGTATGTTGGCGATCCATCTCATGTTTTGGATTTCAGCACCGTTCAGTTGGACGGTGATTTGACTTATGATGTGGAGCCGGTAGCCATTTTGGGTCGGCAAGTTCGAAATTTGAGATCAAAGGATATAGGTTCAGTGAAGGTACATTGGAGAGGTTAGCCAGCTGAGGAGGTTACTTGGGAGACCGGGCGGGAGATGCGGAGCAGATATCCACGCATATTTGAGGCCCAATATACCGAGGGCTCAACTTTCCCTTCTTCCCAGACCTTAACACCCCCTTTATGGGTGAAATCTTGAACAGAACCTTCTCCCCAACCATGTAAACAACATCACGGACCTTCCTGTCGACATAACTCTTCTGTCTAGACTGTGCCGTGTGAAGCCGTTCCTGAATCACTTTGACCTTCTCCAAAGCATTCTAAACCAAGTCAGTACCCAATAGCCTAGTCTCACTGGATCAAACCAACCCACTGAAGATCGGCACCGTCTCGCATACAAAGCCTTATATCTAAATGCTCGACTGGTAGCTGTTATTGTAAGCAAATTCCGCGAGTGGCAGAAATTGATCCTAAGAACCCCCAAAATCAATGACACAAGCGCATAGCATAACCTCCAATATCTGAATAGTATGCTCGTACTGTCTGTCCGTCTGAGGGTGAAATGTTGTATTTAACTAAACCTGTGTGCCCAATTTTCGCTGCACTGCTCTCCAAAACTGTGATGTAAATTGCATGCCCCAATCTGAAATGGAGGACACTGGCACACCATGTAGGCGAACAATCTCGCGGATATAAATCTCAACCAACTGCTCTGAAGAATAATTCGTACCAACTTGAATAAAATGCGCGGATTTGGTCAACCGATCTACAATCACCCAAACAACATCAAACTTCCTCAAGGTCCGTGGGAGCCCAACTACAAAATCCATAGTAATACGCTCCCATTTCCACTCCGGAATTTCAATTCTGTGAAGAAATCCTCCCGGTCTCTGATGCTCTTACTTTACCTGTTGACACTTTAAACACCGAGCTACAAACCCAACTATATCTTTCTTCATTCGCCTCCACCAATAGTGTTGCCTCAAATCCTGATACATCTTCGCGGCACCAGGATGAATGGAGTATCGTGAACTATGAGTTTCCTAGAGAATTAACTCATGCAAACCATCTACATTAGGCACACAGCCCTGCATCCATAATACACCGTCATCCCCAATAGTGACTTCCTTAGCATCACCGTGCTGAACCGTGTCCTAAAGACAAGCAGATGGGGGTCATCATACTGACATTCTCTGATACGATCATAAAGAGAAGACTAAGAAACCACGCAAGCCAAAACTCGACTCGGCTAGGAAATATCCAATCTGACAAACTAGTTGGCTAAGGCCTGAAAATCTAAGGCTAAAGGCCTCTCTGCTTCCGGTAAGTATGCTAAGCTTCCCAAACTCTTCACCTTACGACTCAAGGCATCGACCACTATATTGGGCTTTCCGGGATGATAGAGAATGGTGATGTCATAATCCTTAAGCAACTCCAACCTCCTCCGCTGCCGCAAATTAAGATCCTTCTGTTTAAACAGATGTTGTAGACTCCGGTGATCAGTATAAACCTCATAATGGACACCGTACAAATAGTGCCGCCAAATCTTCAAGACATTAACAATAGCTGCTAACACAAGGTCGTGGACCGGATAATTCTTCTCATATACCTTTTAACTGTCTAGATGCATAGGCAATCACCCAATCATCTTGCATCAGCACTGCGCCGAGACTGATACGCGATGCATCACAATACACAATATAAGACCCTGAATATATAGGTAATACCAATACTGGGGGTGTAGTCAAAGCTGTCTTGAGCTTTTGAAAGCTCTCTTCACACTCATCCGACCACCTGAACGTAGCACTTTTCTGGGTCAATTTAGTCAAAGGCGATGCAATAGACGAGAAATCCTCCACAAAGCGACGATAATAACAGGCCAAGCCAAGAAAACTCTGAATATCAGTAGCTGAAGATGGCCTGGGCCAACTCTGGACTGCCTCTATCTTATTCAGATCCACCTTAATTCCTTCACTAGACACTATGTGTCCCAAGAATGCTACCGAACTAAGCTAGAATTCACACTTAGAGAATTTGGCATATAGTTTCTCCTCTCTTAGCCTCTGCAATACAATACCCAAGTGTTGTGCATTCTCCTCCGGGCTACGTGAGAACACCAGGATATCATCAATAAATACCACGACTAATGAATCAAGATACGGCTAGAATACACTATTCATCAAGTGCATAAATGTTGTTGGGGCATCAACATCTCTCACAAAGGCCAAATATGACAAACACCCCTTCCCAACGATACGTTGGGCCTTCAAATAGGAAATTACCCTACTGGGAACATAATTTAGTGAACCTATCCATTCGACCTTCGGCAACCCTGGCATTGCTAATGTCACGTTTTTTGCGTGACAGTTCAGAATAGCATGGCATGGAGACAACCAATTCATACCCAAGATTACAATGAAATCAACTATATTAAGCAATAAGATATCAACTCTAGTCTCCCGTTCCCCAATAGTAACCACATATGACCGATACACACAGTCCACAATAATAGTATCACCCAATGGCGTAGATACAAGAACAGGTAAAACTAAGGACTCACGGGGCATATCCAGATAATGAGTAAAGTGCTATGATACATACGAATAAGTAGAACCAGGGTCAAATAGTATAGAAGCCTCCCTCTGGCACACTAAAAAAGTACATGCGATCACTGCATCTGAAGTAATAACATCTGTTCCGGAAGGAAAAGCATAGAATCAGGCTTGACCGCCACCTGATTGTCCTCCCCCTCTTGGGCGACCCCTAGCTGGGCGGGTGGCAAAGTAAGTGGTGCTGAAGTCGTAGTCTGACTCCTCTACTGCACTGGACCTCTAGGGCGACGAGGACACTGCCTTCACAAATTCCCAAACTCACCGCACTCAAAGCAGCTCCCCGGTACTAGTGGTGGTGCGGACTGAATCGGGCCCCGAGAACCAAAATAACTGCTAGAAGCACCTAGTGCAAATAAACCTTGGACTGAAGGGGCACGAGATGAACTTTGGGCTGGAAGGGAACCGAGAGATGGCTGACCCTGATGAGAATTATATAAACCATGTCTGGAAGATGCACCACGGTGAACTGGATGACCCGTCTGAGCGTGTTTGTAAGGACGGCCGCTGCCGTGGTAAAACTGACCCCCTGAAGGAACACCGCTGCGGTGGTAAAACTGACCTCCCTTTCTCAACGCTCCTGGCTACGGACCATCTCTATCTGCCGAGCAATGTCAACTACCTCATCAAAAGTAGCACCAGATACCCTCTCCCGAGTCATAAGTAACCGCAGCTGATATGTGAGGCCATCAATGAATTTCCTAATACTTTCCCTATCAGTGGGAGCCAACCAAACTACGTGACGAGCCAACCCAGAAAACCTCATCTCATACTGGGTCATAGACATGCCATCCTGCCGAAGCTGCTCAAACTTTCTGCGCAGCTCCTCCCTACGAGATTGCGGCACGAACTTCTCCAAAAAAAGAACAGAGAACTCCTGCCATGTAAGTGGTACTACATCGACCGGCTTGTGCCTCTCATAAGCCTCCCACCATCAGAAGGCATCCCCAGAAAACTGAAAAGTAGTGAACGAGACCCCACTGGTCTCCAAAATACCCATTGTCCGGAGCATCCTCTGGCACTTATCCAGAAAACCCTGAGCATCTTCTGTCTCAGCACAGCTAAATGATGGAGGTCGAAGCCTCCCAAATCTCTCATGTCTCCTCTGCTCATCACCTTCCATAACGTGGACTACCGGGGCCTGAGTAGCTGTAGTCGGTTGGGCTTGTAATGCCCCCAATATCTGAAGTCCCTGCACTACCTGATCTAGAGTACGGGCAACAGGGGTATGAGTACCTCCCCTGTCCTGAGAAGTGGCAGGTACACCCTGAGCCAAAATCACCTGAGCAAGGCCAGTGCAAACTGACAATATCTGTGCTAGAGCCTCCTGAAGGCCTGGAATCACAATAGGTGCAGTTGGTGCCGCCGGCTCAACTATATCCGGGATCTGCTCTTGAGCTGGAGCAACTGGTGGTGTTACAGGTGCTGCTCCAACTGCTGTATGAACTATACCTCGACCTCTACCTCGGCCCCGGCCTCTACCACTTCCCCGGCGTAACACCCCAGAAAATTTAGAAGTACTTAAGCGCTATTAAAATAGTTGGTGTGCGCTAATTATATTATTTTATATGTTGACGAGGACTATTAATATGATGGATATCAATTGGATATGATAATAAGTGTACGAGGAATATTATAAGTGATGTGGGATGTTAGAGTCTAGTTTCTAACGCTTCAAACCACTCATCATTTGGACACTCCTACAAGAAGTTATTACCAAATTACCAAAGGCTGGAAGAATGTGATTCTGCAGTCAGATGTGCGACCGTAGAATCATTATGCGATCGCAAAACTAGTTATACGACCGCAAAATGGTCGCAAACCTGGCCAGTGCAGCCCAGTTCTGGGCACCGATTTTGTGGTCCATTGTGCGACCCGCATACCAATTGTGCGGTCCATTGTGCAACCGCATAGCTGATTTCGGAGGGTTAATTTTTCTATTTTCATAACATGACCCCATTTTGATAAATATGCTTTGGGGCTCATTTCGAAGGCAAAAACCTGATATTTTTAGAGAGAAGTGGGAGTGTTCTAGAGAGAAGAAGTAGATGAAGTGTGTTGTTCATCAAGATTTTGTTCAAGCCTTGAAATCCAACAAGGAAATCTCACAAGATCTTCACTCAAGAGGTAAGATTCAAACCTCTAGTCTTCAATTTCGAGTTTAGGGTAAAAGATGGTTGATTAGGAGTATGATTCTTGGGTATGAGAGTATTATTTATACATGCATGTACCAATAAGGTTTGAGGGAATATTGTTGAGCTCAAATGGGTAAAGATTGGGTTGAGGAGTGAAGGAAATCTTGTATAAGAACCTTGTAGTTAAATTTGCACACATAGTGTTTGATAAAATGCTCAAACGAGCTGAGAACAAGAATATCTTTCTAATTATGGTTCAATTTTGTTATGTCTCAATATAGATGGGGCTTGCTAGAATTTCTAAAACGTTGTACTAATTTAAGGAAAGCTCAAAGCGAGGTATGTTGGCTAAACTTCTCTCCTAGAATTGAATCCCATGATGTTCTTGTAAGTCCCGAGTTATCCATTATAAATTGACTATTCCGGATAAGGTTTGTGTTGAAAGGTATATGTTCAAAATATGTTCCGTGTGCTCTTATCATATGGTGTTATCCTTCGGGAATGTGTTCAAAGCATTAGTTGGGTATAAACATGTTATGACTCCAAGTAGTGTTTAAAGCGAAGGCTATTATGCCAAATTGTGTAAGAAGTCTCAATGTGCTTAAAACTCTTAATTGCTCATAGGTGTACTAAAAGTCGTGATTAGAGATTCTTTGTTGTCGATAATCTATAAATATACTTGAAAGTGAAATAAGGGAATTGGGTATATAGAGTGTGACTAACGTACCAAGAAGGAAAGTTATTCTTGTGGCTAGTGGTGCCAATAAAACGAAATGATGTGTGAAATGTTATGAAATAAGCCTTGATTCGACTATTCCAAATTGACTCCGAAAATAGAATTATCCAAAAGCTTATGTACTCAAGTCATGTCTAATTGTGGTTGTTCGAACTAATGCTATGCTTGGTAGGTATTTCCAATATGGTTTGAGCTCTTACATAATCATGAGTTGAAATGGTGTATTGCCCTTTTGGGGAAAAGTATTTCAAGAATAAATGGTATGTCACTCGTTTATGATTTTAACTTGTGCTTCGATTGCCAATCATTTTACTCCATTTCTTGGAAAGAAATCCATTGTGTTTAAAGTCTTCATTACCAATGAACCTAAAGTTGTGATTTTTGAAATATTCTATTTGTTGATATTTATGATGATAATCCTTGAAAGTAAAGAAATAAAAGTGTGGAATAATATATACGGCCGTCATGCCATGAATGAAGAATAATATGTATGGCCAAGGGAGCCAATGAAATAATGATGTTGTAAGTACTTGAAAGTACTAATGAAGTGATATATGATGTGAAAGGTTATGAGATGAACGTATGCATACTTATGTTTCCAATGTGTTATAAGCTCCTACGCCCTCATGAAGAGAGGATATGGTGTTCCTAAATATTTTAAATGTTCTTGATGTCCTATGATCACCCATGGCAAGTACAAGTAAGTGATGGTATGAACAAGAAATGTGGCCGTTTGCCAAAATGGGAATTATGAGGTGTTGTATGTCCCTATGGTTTCAATCATAGTATGTATGCTACTAAAATAATTAATGTAAATGACTTCGACGTTAAGTCCCCAAGAGCTATGAATTTAGCTAATGACCTCAAGATGTCAAGTGAGTGAATAACGAGATGGAAGGGAGATGTCCTATGCTAAATGAAGATGAACCTTAAGAAAAGTAATTGGGCCCATGCTCCATTGAAATCGACTTATTGATTTACCATGCATGTGCTAATTTGAGCATGAACATGAAGTATTCCAACGATATGAGAAATTACGACCTTAAATGTAATGACAAACTATGTCGCTTTGAGTTTATATATGGTATTGTGATTTGGATTACACCTCCCCCCCATATATATTGGGGTGAGGCGGCAGGGCCACTTTGTGTAGGGATTGTGGTATTGTGATACACCTCTATCCGCATATATTATGGTGAGGAGGCAGGGCCGCTTTGTGTAGGGATTGTGGTATTGTGATACACCTCCACCCGCATATATTAGGGTGAGGAGGCAGGGCCGCTTTGTGTAGGGATTGTGGTATTGTGATACACCTCCACCCGCATATATTGGGGTGAGACGGCATGGCTGCTTTCTATAGGGATTGTGGTATTGTGATACACCTCCACCCGCATATATTGGGGTGAGGAGGCAGGGCCGCTTTGTGTAGGGATTGTGGTATTGTAATACACCTCCACCCGCATATATTAGGGTGAGGCGGCAGGGCCGATTTGTGTAGGGATTGCGGTATTGTAATACACCTCCACCCGCATATATTGGGGTGAGTCGTCAGGGACGCTTTGTGTAGGGATTGTGGTATCTTGATACACCTCCACCCGCATATGTTGGGGTGAGGCGGTAGGGCCGTTTTGTATGAAGGTGGTTATAGAGGATCCGCGACTTAATATCTATAAATGTTAATGGAAGCTCTTAATAAATTTTCTTGACGTTAACGACTATCTAAGCCCTTTTATTGTTATCATGATTCATCATATTCATGTTGTATTTCCAAGCCCTTGAATAGGTGTAATTGTATTGTGTAAGTAAACACTGTGAATGGTCTATGAGACGCATAGGTGTATAATATGATATGTGAACACTAAGGATAGTCCATGAAATGTATATGTATAAAATAAGAGAGGAAGGTGCCACTTTCATTGGCCTTGTTTGTACATGTTGTTACAATTACATTATATTATGTATTCCACGTATAGTTCATATGGCTCAGTTGATCCTAATATAAGTTTAGAATGATGCAAGTATAATAAGACTTGAAATGTGATTCTATGGAATGTTTCGTAGTTTCTTGACGTATTTTATTTGCCTTTTATTTGAGTTACCATATTTTCATATGCTATTTTTGACTGCCTTACATACGAGTACTATTCCACATGTACTCATGTCCCTTTTGCCGGGGCACTGCATCTTTTAATGGATGCAGGTACACTCCTACATGATGATATGGATCTTTGATAGGGATCTTCTTCACTACTCAGCTCATGGTGAGCCCGCTACAGTTCTAGTGCGCGTTTGGGTCTAGCTCATTTTATGTATATAAGTATCTATTGTCATAGAAGCTCCATGTACACTGTGGGTCATGTAATTAAAGATTTGAGTTTTGTCATGTATTTATGTTCATAGTATTTACATCTATTTATAAAGTTATGTAACCATCATGAGAAAACAATTTATGGGCCAACCAAATATATTCAATATGAAAGTCAAGATCTAATTATGTTTTGGTAAATCATGCATGAGTAATGATGAGAGGTTAATGTAAATTAGGCTTGCTCGACTAGGTTTAATCAGTTGAGAGCCGGTCATGCTCCTCGAGTTTGGGGCGTGACACCCGGCCTCTCGCGGCCCTAACTGGTGGCACTGGTGGCTGACCGTCTTATCCGATAGTATGTGTCCTCACCATTTGTGAGAAAATAGAATAACAGAAATTTAGTTTCCGAAATCAACAAATTCGCAGGATAGAGTACAAGAATCTGAAATTTTCCTAAGGATTCAGCAGCCGCTCGAAGATAAGTACAGATGTCTCTGTACCGATCCGCAAGACTCTACTAAACCTGCTCATGACTCGTGAGACATATGTAACCTAGGCTCTGATACCAACTTTTCACGACCCAAAATTCCTAACCTATCGTAATGGCACCTATCTCAATACTAGGCAAGCCGACAACATCAATAACCCACAATTTCTTTTAAATACGAAAAACATAATAATTATGTTTAAGAGAAAATCCCACAAATACTTGATATAAATACACTTCCAAAACTCGGTGTCACTGAGTACATGAGAATCTATATATTACAAGTCTAGACAACACGGTCTATAATAGTCTGAGACCAAATACAGTAAACAAGGAGATAGGAAAGGAGAGACAAGGTCTGCGAAATACGGCAGCTACCTCTAAATCTCCAAAAAATTAACTGTACAAAAGAAGCAACACCCACTGTGTCCGGGATCACTTGGATCTGCACACGGAGTACAAGGTCTAGTATGAGTACAACCAACTCACTAAGTAACAATAATAAATAAGAACTGAGAGTAGTGAAGAGCTTCATAACTAAGTCCAAATACAACAATTTTCAACATAAAAGGGTAGGCATGCTCTCAAGTTCAACATTTAAAATTCCACAGTAGTTTTATATGAACTTCGACTGAAACAGAAGATAATGTCTTTCAAAAATTTCCAAAACAATGTTATATGACAGCTGAAATACAGCAATAATGAAATCAATGTATCCTCTCAGAGTAACAGCCACTCAGTCCTCCCATTCACTCCAACCTCACAGTCACTCTTTCCTCACAGTCACTCGTTCCTCTCAATCACTCAGCACTCGGCACTCAGTAGGTACCTGCGCTCACTGGGGGTGTGTACAGACTCCGGAAGGGCTCCTTCAGCCCAATCACAATTATAAGCCAATCATGGCATAAATCAACAAAACATGTTGCGGCGTGCAGCCCGATCCCATAAATATCCTCACAATTAGGCCCTCGGCCTCACTCAGTCATCAACCTCTCTAGTCTGTCGGGCTCTCAGAGAACATGATAAGCAGTCCAACAACAATTATATGATGCATCAATAGTGAATAAGAGAGACTGAGATGTAATATGTGAGTAAAAATTGTGACTGAGTATGAAACAATAATTTAGCAGATAATTCAACATGTATACGACCTCTATGGATCCCAACAATGCCAACACATAGTTTAAACATGATTTATAGATTAATTTCTCTAAATACATGGAAAAATATATGAATGTCAACAGATTATTCAACTACACAATTCCATGGAATAGACCAAGTCACAATTCCTACGGTGCATGCCCACACGCCCGTCACCTAGTATGTGCGTCACCTCATAACTAGTCACAGAACACATAATCTGATGCTTCATACCCTCAGGACCAAATTTAGAACGGTTACTTACCTCAAACCATGGAATTCTTTATTCTGCAATGCCTTTGCCTCGCGAATTGGCCTCCAAACGCCTCGAATCTAGCCACAATTAATCCGATTCAGTCAAATAAAAATTATACGAATTAATTCCATATGAAAATATAAATTTTCCATCAAAAATCCGAAATTTCACTCAAAAGTCGCTCGTGGGGCCCACGTCTCGGAACCCGACAAAATTTAAAAAATCCGAAAGCCCATTCAACTACGAGTCTAACCATACCAATTTTACCTAATTCTGACATCAACTCGACCCTCAAATCTTCAAATTAAACAAGAGGGTTTTCTAAACTTTCCAACTTAATTCACCCATTAAATGTTAAAAAAAATCATGAATTCGGGTAATTTGACCAATAATGAGTTAAGAACACTTACCCCGTTGTTTTTCTTGAAAATCTCCCAAACGTGGTCTCTTCCCCTGCTCCAATCCGTCAAAAACGGAAAAACATTCTGTCCAGGCATTCCTTCTTCGCGAACGCGACAGGTCCCTCGCGTTCGCGAAACACAAAATTGTGTTGTCCAAACATAGCCCTTCGCGAACGCGAGACACAGCTCGCGAACGCAATACATTACCGAGAGAACCTTTGCGAACGCGAAGGCAAAAATCCACACCAGCTATTTTCCTTTTGCGAACACGATACCCAATTGCGAACGCGATGAACAACATCGCCTGCCCCCAGCTCCTCTTCGCGAACGCGAAGAGCAAAACTTGCCTGCCTCAAGTTCTTCTTTGCAAATGCAAGAGCCCACTCGCAAACGCTAAAAAGGAAACCAGACACATGCATCAAAACATTTCCAGCCAAGTTTCAAGTTCAAAATTCATTCCGTTAACCATCCGAAACTCACCCGAGGCCCTGGGACGCCAACCATACATACCATCAAGTTCCAAAATATCATACGAACTTAGTACAACCCTCAAATCACCTCAAACATCGCTAAAACCACGAATCATACCCCAATTCAAGCTTAATGAAACTAAAAATTTCTAACTTCTACATTCAACGCCGAAACCTATCAAATCATGTCCGATTGACCTCAAATTTTGCAAACAAGTCATAAATGACATAATGGAGGTATTTCAATTTTCAGAATCAGATTCCGGCCCCGATATCAAAAAGTCAATCCCTCGGTCAAAATTCTCAAAAATGCAACTTTCGCTATTCCAATCCCAATTCCACTACAATCCTCCAAATCGCAATCCGGACACACTCCTAAGTCCAAAATTACCCAACGGAGCTAACGGAACCATCAAAATTCAAACCCGGGGGTTGTTTACACATAAGTCAATATCCGGTCAACTTTTCCAACTTAAGTTTTCAATTATGAGACTAAGTGTCCCAATTCACTCCGAAATCCTTCCGCACCCGAACCAATTAACCCAGTAAGTTGTAAAACAGTTGTAAAGCATAAATTTTAGAAGTAAATGGGGGAACGGGGTTATAATACTCAAAACGACCAGCCGGATCGTTACAATAAATTAGGACTTCTATCAATAAAAAAAAGGTCTTGGCTTTTAAATTTAATATTTCAGTTCCATTTTAAAACATTTGAGTAATTATAAGCTGATTTTTGAGAATTTGGGTATTATATGAAGGAATTAATCATCAAATTTTGTTTTAATTTGAAAAATTCTCTGGGGCTTACGCCTCACTACAAAAGTGCACCTCAAACGCCCAGGCGTACGCCTCTTAAGACTTTCGCCCTATACCATCGCCTCGAGGCATTTTTGGTGCGCCTCGCCCCAGGGCTCTCCCTGAAAACACCTTTTAAAACACTAGTCTTGACTTATTGCGCGTTGCATAATACTACGTTATATCGCAAAATGTAGGAATCTATTTTTTTTATATTCTATGATCTTTTTTAAATTATTTGTTCGTGTTTTTTATGGAGAAGGTATGTGTAATGATTTGTTTCAAATTAATTCCAAAGAAAAGGTTGTTTCAAGAAGTGTATATATGCAATATGCTAAGTTCTGAAATTTAGAGCTAGCCCATGATCCGATTTAAGCTGAAAAGATGATATATTTTCCTGTTATTTGGTTTATGGGGTAAATTAACTATCTTTTTCATTCTTGTGAAAAATATGTCAATTTAGAAATTTTATATTTAACGCATTAATTTTCTTTAACTAATCCATCTACTCGGGCTTTCACCACCCGTGGTGATAGGGTTTTTGCCGAGACCCCTGCTTTATCATCCGAAATTAATTACAACGATGGGGACATGACCAAAACTTCAATGAACGAAATGCTTAAGGCATCAAAAAGCGATCTTTTTTTTCTATACAATTTACGCCCACTATAAAAAAATAAGAATTAGCTACGAACGTCGTTGCTAATCTGTCGCTAAAATGCTCATAGCTAGCAGAATTTCTTGATAATATGTCGCTAATCCATCGCTAAATGAGATTAGCGACGGATTTTTCTATTTAGCTACAAAATTTGTCCGTTGCTAAAACCTAATTTTTTAGTAGTGGCCATTAGAAGGCATAGTCCTTATATTGCTCACAAAAAAAATTACAGCATAACAGAGGAGGGCATCAACGTAGCTTATGTTCCACAAAAAACCCCTGTAATAATACCATGGTCGTATACAAGTACAAAGATCCCTAATCTAAGTAATAAACACTCCTATGATCTTAGCTATACAAGATTAGTACCCTTGTATATCCAATTTATCCAAGACAAACCTGTGCCAAAAATAAAAAATCTTATGACAACATGTTCCTCCTTTGCTTATGCCTTATGGAAGCCATTTGAGCTTTGTCCGTCAAATAGGGTCCAGTGGCACGCCTGGGCATGCAGATCTTTAGGATTGAGGAAAATGGATTTATTCGCCTCAATGCCCCATTTAGTAAGAGCATCTACTACTTGATTAGCCTCACAAAAATAATGTTCAGTACAAAAAACTTAGATTTTTCAGTGGTTAAATTGCGGCGATTTTACTGAACCGCCACAAAATGTAACATATTATGGAGGTCTTAAAGACGCCATCTTTCGATAAAATATTTTCTTATATAATAACATTTTGCTTTTTGAAAATTTCAAAAAGAAAATGGGAAATAAAGTGTAAAAATCCAGCCGATTATTTGAGTAATTTAGCCCTGGTCACCTATTTATTGCCTCCTCTATGTTTTATTATGGTTATGTGACTTTTCGGGATGTTTGGTTTTGGTTTTGGGTGAGTTTCGGAGTGAAATGGGACACATAGTCCCTAAGTTGGAGGTTTAAGTTGAAAGGGTTGACTGTAGTTTGACTTTTGTGTAGACGGCTACGGAATAGAGTTTTGACGGTTCCAACAGCTCCATATGATGATTTTGGACTTAAGAGCGTGTCCGGATGTTGATTTGGAGGTCTGTAGGTCGTTTTGGCTTGAATTGGCGAAAGTTAGAAAGTTGAAGGTTTGAAAGGTGGAGAGGTTTGACCGGAAGTTGACTTTATTGATATCGGAGTCGAATTCTGATTTTGGAAGTTAGAATAGGTCTGTCACGTCATTTATGACTTGTGTGTAAAATTTGAGGTCAATCAGAGTTGTTTTGGTGTGATTCGGCGTTTGTTTTTGAAGTCGGATGTTCATAGTTTCAATAGACTTGAATCGGGTTGTGATTCATAGAATCGATGTTGTTTGATGTGATTTTTGGACTCGAGTAGGTACGTTATGTATTTTGGAACTTGTTGGTATACTCGGACGGGTCCTGGGCGGCCCCGGGTGTGATTCATATTGAATCCGAAACAATTTTGGACTTGATGGATTGCTAAACTTGCTGCTGTTTTAGTGTCATCGCACCTGTGGAGGGTTTGGCCGTAGGTGCGGACACATAGGTGCGTGAGGTTGATTGCAGAAGCGGCCTTGAGTGATCTTGGGTGGGATCACAGGTGCAAGGTGATTTTCCGCATTTGCGAGTCCGCATGTGGAGAGGAGCTGGTCGCAGAAGAGGACTAGACCATCTTGGTCTATTATCGCATAAGCGGACATCGTCTGTAGGAGCACGTGCGCAAAAGCGCCCCTATGTCCGTAGGCACGGAAGCGCAAATGCATGTTTTGTCCACAGAAGCAGAAAGTGCTGGACCTTAGTAAGGACCGCACCTCGGATGGAAATTCCGCAGGTGCGGAGCCGAAGATGTGGTTGTGGGTCGCAAATGCGAAATTGATGAGCAGAAAAGGGCTTAGGTCGATGGTTTCATCTCATTTTCATTTTTGGACCTAGAGAGCTCGGTACGTGGCGATTTTTCGAGGGATGTTAAAGCAAATCATCGGTGTAAGAGATTCTAACTCTTTTTTGGCTATATTACAGGAATCCATTGTTATTTTCATCATTTAATTAGTGATTTGAGTTGGAAATTTGGGAAAAAATTGTGAAAACCTTTCAGACTAAATTATGGGGATTTAAAAGGCGATTTGAAGTCAGATTTGAGTAATTCTTGTATGGTTGGACTCGTTATCGAATGAGTGTTCAGATTTTGTAATTTTGATCGGGTTTCTTGGCGCGAACCCAGGGTTGACCTTTTGAGTTGACTTTTTATTTGTCTTTAAAAATTGCAACTTTATTGTTCGGAATAGCTGCCTATAGTTTATATTTATTGTATGAAGTTGTTTTGACTAGATGCGAGTAGTTCGGAGTTGGATAATCGAGGAAAAGACATACTATGGATTGACTTAGCGTGTTTTGAGATAAGTATCTTGTCTAACTTTGTGCGGGGGAATTATCCCTTATGATTGATGTTGTTTTGTGTTAATTGTGATATGTGGAAGCCGTGTACGCAAGGTCACGAGTGCGTACACGGGCTAAAAGTTGTAATTGACCGATTCTAGCTATGTAGATTCCTTTCATGCCTTTAATTTAGTTACCGTAATATGTTGTACTCTTCATCATTAGTCTATCTTCACATGCTTTACTTGTCTTACCTCCTACTTGTTAATTGACTTTACATGCTTAGTTGAAGTTATTGTTCCTTTATTCCTTATTCATTATTTAACCGTTGAGTTCCTTACTTGAAATTTGTTATTTCTTGGAATATCTTACTGTTAAGGTTGGTATTGAGTTATAAAGGTCGTGATTCACGTTGAGTCAAAGTTGTAAAGTTGTGAAATACCATTCTCGTTGAGTCATTCACTTTAGGTTGTTATTGTTGAAATTCTTGTGCATATTATTGTTGAGCCATGGAAATACCAGTAATGTTGACTTCTTTGGCAAGTTGTGATATTGGGCACTTGAGGTGCGATTTGTGATATATTGTGACATTGATATGCATGCGGTGGTATAAGGATCGGGGTGAAGTGCATGCAGTGAGATAAGGCGGGCTTGATACGCGTGTTGCTAGTATGATAACTAAATGCAAGGCTCCCACGGTGATATAGGAAATATTGTGATTTGTTTGTGATATGAGACTACGAGGCAGTACCTCTGTAGTGATTCTTGTTGATACTTTTCTATTATATCACTTTTTGTATTGGTTGCTTTGTTTTCTTGGCAAAGTATTCTTTGCTTTCTTCCGTGATGCCTTATTTGCCTTAGTTCAGCGTAGCTATTCCTGGCATATTTCTCTTTATTTCATTTCCATTGTTTATCATTGTTACACTGTCATATACTTGTTCAGTTTTCTTATTTATTCCAGTAGGGCCTTGAACTGACCTCATTACTACTCTACCGAGGTTAGGCTTGGCACTTACTGGGTACCATTTTGGTATAATCATGCTATACTTCTACACATCTTTTTATGCAGATCCAGGTACCTCTTACCAGTCTAGGCACTAGTGAGTTGAGTTCAGATTCAGAGATTACAAGGTACACTTGCCGGCGTCCGCAGGCCTCGTAGTCACCCTCTATCTAGTCCATTTCATTTTCTTTCCCTTTTATAGACACTGTTGCACATGGATGTTTAGTACTTTCTTGTAGAGCTTGTGACTTGTATTCGGAAAATTTTGGTGGAGTTGTGTTCTGTTGAGTTACGGAGTTTCTTTATATGATAGTTGTTGAGTAATTTGAAGATTTTTATAAATTCTCAGTGAAATTATGCTAGTAGGTTAGGCTTACCTAGTATTAGAGACTAGGTGCCATCACGACATCCTACAGAGAGAAATTGGGATCGTCACATGAAATTGATCGAGGCAAATTGTGAACTGAGACTCATAAGAGGAAAGATGGTAGTTATGTGAATGATGAGGCTAGGGAGATTGGGGTAAGTATTAGTTGACTATATTTCTTTCCAAAGATTTGAATTGGTTCGGGTGTTTGCTAGTTAAAATGTTTGTTTTAAGCTCGAGCTTTATGTCTGTTTAGAAGTATATTTTAAAGTTAATGTTCTTTACCAGTTGTAGTGGAAAATTTGTAGTTGTCAGGGGCCAAATATGCAGCCTTTAGTATATCGTGGTATTCTATAATTAGTTATGATGTACATAATATTCATTTACGCACCATAAATACTGTTGTATTGGTTCTTTTTGGGTTTTGTATGCTCTGTTCTAGGGGAAAAAAAGTTAAGGAAATTTGTTTGCTAATTTTGCTTCTTCATTGTGATAAACTTTAATTTTCTTGTTCTTTATCTCTGATAAAGCAAAGGAAGAGTCATTTTCTTACTCTTTTTTATCAATAAGCAGTTCCTATTAGTAGCTCATTTTCCTGGCTCAGAGAAAAAAAATACAGTGGCACGAATAGGATTGCTCTTGCACAAAATTCTGTTTGGTTTTTGTCCATTTAAGAACAAATATGTCCTGGGAAAAGAGATGATCATATATTGTGCAGGTAGAGATTAATATACATTCTCCTTTTATAGTGATTTTTTGTCTTTCATGTAGGAGAAAATTGAAGAAATGCGAAGTCAGAGACCAGAAACTATTGCAGAAGCTTCACCTAATGATGCGCTTGGTGTAGTCTTTGGTCTCGAGCACCCTGGCCATGTTCGAGGGTTAGGCTTGGGTGTAGTTCCAACTATGGCATTCAAGAAAACATCAAGGCAAGTTGGTAGTTTCTATATGAGTTCATCTAGTGCTAGCGCTCTACCTCCACAGTGACAGCAAAAGGTGTCGGATATGAGTTCACAATTAAATGCGCTAATAATCTCAAATCGAATGAGCATCGGGAATATCTTCGAGGAGTTTGTACATTTATTTTCAACTCCTCCAAAGGTACAAGTACTTATTTTTTCTTTATATAATAGATTTAAGTATGATGTTGCTTTGAAAAATCATGATTCCCCCCCTTTCGTCGAATAGTTTAGAGATATATGAGACAATAGAAAACTAAGTTTGGCATTTGTTACTATAATGGTTTGGGGTTGGTAGGATTCTAAAATCTGTGGTCCTTGCTCAAGCAGACGTGCTGTTTTTTTGTGTGTGCTATTGGTTGTGTAAATTGGCAGAATACTGGTTTTGTGCATCTTTATCAATGATGATGTCTAGTTCTTATGAGAAAGCTCCTGCAACTAAACCAATGGTATTAAATTTCAGCCGTCCTAAAATCTGGACACAATACAATTTGGTTTGCTTATGGATTTATCATGACACATGTAGTGAAGATCATAACTATTGGAGTAGCTAATTTGATAAATATTTTGTTGCAGGCACACAATTTAGGAAGCGGCACTCCGTCACCAACTAGGCCGAGAAGATCTTTTGATAGAAGTAACTGATGGGGTCCATCTCATTCAAAAGCCAAAGTAATAGGCATGTGCCTAAGGAAAATATTTTGCTGAGAATTTCTTTGATTTGGTAGCCAACTTTATTGAATTTCTTTGGTTTGGTAGATAACTTCATTGAATTGTCAACATTGAAGAAAAAGAAGGAAAAGCTCATTTCTACACACCAACAAAGAGAGAAAGAAAGAGTGAGGTTTTACAGACAAGGTATAAGAAAATAGTCTGTGAGAAAAAAAATAGAGAGTAAGCGATATTGTAGTGAGGTGGGAATATCAAAAGAAAATTATTTCTTTTGAGCATTGTAGTGGTCTTTGGAGTATTTTACTCGGACCTACAAAGTATAAAATTCCTTGCTATAGTGATATCAGTTGCTCGTCTCGAGGTCGTGGTTTTTTCTCTTATTCAAAAAGGTTTTCCACATAAAAATCTTGGTGTCGTTGTCACTATTTTATTCTTGTTAATTATCGTATCTCGGTGCTACGTTATTATTCCGCTTTTATTACTATGAATATCATTTCTATAGGGGGTTTATTGCCAACAACTTGTATCAGAGCATATGTTCTGCTCGTTCAGAGAAATATTATTCACTGTCAATAGTACTATACTCGGTGAAAAATAAAAATGTCCGGAGTAAAGTACGAGGTAGCAAAATTTAACAGAGATAGCGGTTTCTCAACATGGCAAAGAAGGATGAGGGATCTGCTCATCCAACAAGGATTACACAAGGTACTAGATGCTGATGCCAAAAAGCCTGATACCATGAAAGCTGAGGATTGGGATGACTTGGATGAAAGGGATACTAGTACAATCAGGTTGCACTTATCAGATGATGTGGTAAATAACATCATTGATGAAGACACTGCATATGGCATTTGGACAAGGTTGGAAAGCCTATACATGTCCAAAACACTAACACATAAATTGTACATGAAGAAGCAGCTATACACCCTACACATGGGTGAAGGTACAAATTTTGTGTCACATTTAAATGTGTTTAACGGACTAATCACACAGCTCGCCAATCTAGGAGTAAAAATCGAAGAAGAAGATAAAGCCATCTTGCTGTTGAACTCGTTGCCATCTTCCTACGATAATCTGGCAACAACCATCCTGCACGGTAAGACTACCATTGAGTTGAAAGATGTCACATCGGCACTTTAACTCAATGAGAAGATGAGAAAGAAGTCTGAAAATCAAGGACAAGATCTCATCACATTTGGTAGAGGCAGGAGTTATCAAAGGAGTTCGAGCAACTATGGTAGATCCGGAGCTTGTGGGAAGTCTAAGAACCGATCTAAATCAAGAGCCAAAAATTGTTACAATTGTGATCAAATGGGTCACTTCAAAAGAGATTGACCAAATCCAATGAAGGGCAAAGGTGAAACTAGTGGCCAGAAGAATATCGACAACACAACCGCCATGGTGCAAAAAAATGATAATGTTGTCCTGTTTATAAACGAGGAAGAGGAATGCATACACTTATCAGGTCCAGAGTCAGAATGGGTGGTTCATACAGCAACATCTTACCATGCCACACCGGTAAGATATCTTTTTTTCAGATATGTAGCAGGTGATTTCGGCACTATGAGAATGGGTAACACGAGTTACTCAAAGATTCAGGGTATTGGTGACATTTGTATCAAGATAAATGTTGGATGCACATTGGTTCTAAAGGATGTGAGACATGTACATGATTTGCAGATGAACTTGATCTTGGGAATTCCTTTAGACCGAGATGGATACGAGAACTATTTTGCAAATCAAAAGTGGAGACTCACCAAGGGATCATTGGTGATTGCAAAGGGAGTTGCTCGTGGCACGTTTTACAGAACAAATGCAGAAATATGCTAAGGCGAATTGAACACAGCACAAGATGAGATTTATGTAGATTTATGGCACAAAAGGATGGGTCATATGAGTGAGAATGGATTGCAGATTCTTGCTAGGAAATAACTCATTTCTTATGCCAAAGGTACAACGCTAAAACCTTATCACTACTGTTTATTTGTTAAGCAGCATAGAGTCTCATTTCAGACATCGTCTGACAGAAAATTGAATATACTTTATTTGGTATATTCTGATGTTTGTGGTCCAATGGAAATTGAATTAATGGGCGGTAACAAATATTTTGTTACTTTTAGTGATGATGCTTCACGAAAATTATGGGTTTATATTTTGAAAACTAAAAATCAGGTGTTTCAATTTTTCCAGAAGTTTCATGCTCTGGTGGAAAGGGAGACTAGCCAAAATCTAAAGCATCTCTGAAGTGACAATGAAGCTGAGTACACTTCAAGGGAATTTGAAGAGTACTGTTTGATCCATGGGATAAGACATGAAAAGACAGTTCTTGGAACCCCACAATATAATGTCGTAGCCGAAAGGATGAACCGCACCATTATGGAGAAGGTGAGAAGCATGCTCAGAATGGCTAAACTGCCTAAGTCATTCTAGGGTGAAGCAGTTCATACAGCCTATTACCTGATCAATAGGAGTCCATAAGTTCTGTTGGCCTTTGACATCCAAGAGAGAGTTTGGACCAACAAGGAGGTGTCCTACTCGCATCTGAAGGTGTTCGATTGTAGAGCTTTTGCACATGTACCAAAGGAGGAGAGAACAAAGATGGATGATAAATCTGTTCCTTGATATTCATTAGATATGGAGCTGAAGAGTTCGGATACAAATTGTGGGATCTTGTAAAGAAGAAGTTCATCAGAAGTAGAGATGTAGTCTTCCGAGAAAGTGAAGTTGGAACTGCTGATGATATGCCAGAGAAGGACAAGAATGGTATAATTCCTAACCTTGTTACTATTCTTTCTACTTCTAACAATCCCACAAGTGCAGAAAGCATGACCAACGAGGTTACCGAGTAGGGGGAGCAACCTGGTGAGGTTATTGAGCAGGGGGAGCAACTTGATGATGATGTCGAGCAAGTGGAGTATCCCACTCAGGAAGAAGAACAACCTCAACCTTTAAGGAGATCAGAGAGGCCAAAGGTAGAGTCATGCAGGTACCCTTCCACAGAGTATGTCCTTATCGGTGATGAATGGGAGCCAGAAAGTGTTGAGGAGGTGTTGTCTCATCCAGAAAAGAACTAGTGGATGAAAGTCATACAAGAGGAGATGGAATCTCTATAGAAAATGGCACGTACAAGCTGGTTGAACTTCCAAAGGGAAAAATACCACTCAATTGCAAATGGGTCTTTAAACTCAAGAAAGATGGAAATGACAAGCTGGTCAGATACAAAGCTCGATTGGTGGTAAAAGGCTTCGAACAGAAGAAAGTTATTGATTTTGACGAAATTTTCTCTCATGTTTTCAAAATAACTTCTATTCGAATAATTTTGAGCTTAATAGCTAGCCTAGATCTTGAAGGGGAGCAATTAGATGTAAAAATTGCATTTCTTCATGAACAATCTAAACACATCTCGCAGTCATATCATATTCACCATGTAGTCATCCAATCACAAATTCCACTAATAGGGACACCAACGGACATATAAGTCCCAAAAGCACGTGCGCACACAACCGAAATCTCCGTGCTCCAGCTACCATCAAAACCCGACCTCAAGTCCTCCAGACTGGCCTATCATCAGCATGCCAAAATTATATCTCGCACCTCAACCATGGAATCACAAGCCGTCATTGCACAGTTGATACCGAGTGCTCATGTGCGCCCACGAATGCATGGAAGGAATTCAAAGGGTTACGCTTCAATCTGAATCACTGTCGCACAATAAGGAAAGAAAGATGGAAAGTATATCTTAAATGTCCCGTAGCCTCTCGAATATAGGTATGGACGTCATCATACCGATCCGCAAGACTCTACTAGACACTTGCTCATAACTTGTAGAACCTATGAACCTAGAGCTCTGATACCACCTTGTCACGACCCCAAATCCACTAGTCGTGATGGGACCTAACCCAACCCACTGGGTAAGCCAACTAGTAACTATACAATTCCAATTATATTAACAAGACAAATAAATGATAGTAATTTACTAAATTTTATACATTTCCCAAGGACTGGTAGTACAAATCATGAGCTTCTAAGAATAGAGTTTACAAAGCTGAAATGAAATAAATACATAGTCTGCTTGAAAAGTACATAAACAGGGATTTATAGATCTAAGGCTACCACGAACAAGAGGCAGCTGCAACCGAGACGCAGGTACATCTTCAATCCAGCTCCCATCAAACACAGCAATATCAGCATCCAACATCTGCACACAAGGTGCAGAAGTGTAGTGTGAGTACAACAGATCCCAAGCGCTATAATCCGCATGGATAACTCACGTGTTGTATGGACAACTCACGTGCCATAATATCAATATTTGGATCCGCACGGACGACTCGCGTGCTGCACGGATAACTCACGTGCTATAGTATCAATATCTAGATTCACACGGACAACTCACGTGTTGCACGAACAACTCACGTGCTATAGTATCAATATCCTGACAAACAGGCCCCCGACCTCACTCAGTCATTAATATCTCTAGTCTCACTCACGGGCTCACAATGTCATGAAACTAGCCCGACAATAATGATATGATGTTTCAATAAATAACAACTAAGACTGGGATATGATATAAATGCATGAATATGACTGAGTACGAAAAATCAATGAAATCACTAAAATGACAGCAAGAAACGACCACTATGGGGTCCTAGCAGTATCATCATAAAGCCTATCATGATATCTAGCATGATTAACAGCTCAATTATTTTATCACATGGTGAAACACATACATCAACAAAGTAGGACCACTATACAGTGCCATAGAAGCAACAGAGTACTAATTCACATGGTGCACGCCCACACGCCTGTCACCTAGCATGTGCGTCACCTCAATACCAATCACATAACACGTATTTCGGGATTTCATACCCTCAACACTAAGTTTAAAAAATTTACTTACCTCGAACAAGCCAATTCCGACATCGAGCAAGCCAAGCGACGCTCCAAAATGCCATCCCGCGCGTTCTGACCTTTGAATGTCTTGAAACTAACCAAAAACAACTCAAATACAGCAAACAATGCTAAAGGAAAGCAATCCCGATCGAAAAAGATCAAATCTTGAATTAAAAGCCCAAAATCGGCCAAAAGCCCAACCCGGGTCTGTACCTCGAAACCCGACAAAATTTACAAAATTCATCAACCCATTCAGTTACAAGTCCAAACACACTAGTTTCACTCAAATCTGACTCCAATTCGATGTTCAAAACTCAAAATTTCAAATCATGAAACTTTATGCCAAAACCCCCAATTTCCTCTTTAAAATTCACAATCCAATTACCAAACACGAAGATAGATTAATGAAATATAACCAAAACCGAGTAGAGAATACTTACCCCAATTCATATGGTGAAAATTGCTTCAAGAATCGCCTCAATCCGAGCTCCATAGCTCCCAAAATGAAGAAAGAACCAAAACCCTCGATAATATAGTTTCTGCCCAGTGATTCCGCATTTGCGGACAATTTGTCGCATCTGTGACCACCTCTTTTGCTGTAAAACTTCGCGTCTATAAAAACAATAGACCCAGCAAATCCCTTGCACCTGCGGTCTTTAAGCCGCTTCTGCGATCGAGCTTCTGCGCACTTGAACCGCATCTACGGTTGTGCAGGTGCGTCCAAGCGCCCGCACCTGCGATCCTCACGCCCAGCTCCCCTTCACGCTTCTACCAATCCTCTATCGCTTCTGCGACTATCGCACCTGCGCAAACCAGCCGCAGGTGCGATCACACAAGAAACAACGGCTTAGCAAAAATCCAAAAATACAATGAAATGATCCGAACCTCATCCGAAACTCACCCGAGCCCCTCGGGACCCCGTCTGAACATGCCAACAAGTTCCATAACACAATACGGACCTACTCGAGGCCTAAAAACACACATAAAAACATCAAAATGACGAATCACATCTCAAATCGAAATCTATAAATATTGAACTTCAAACTTCCACACCTGATGCCGAAACCTATCAAATCACGTCTGATTGACGTCAAACATTGCACACAAGTCCCAAATGACATAACGAAGCTATTCCAATTCCTGGAATCACAATCCGAGTCCGATATCAAAAAGTCCACTCCCGATCAAACTTTCCCAAAATTCAACTTTTGTCATTTCTAGCAAAATTCCACTACTGACCTCCAAATCACAATTCGGACGCGCTCCTAAGTCCAAAATCACCCAACGGACCTATCGGAACCATCAAAACTCCGTTCCAGGTTCAAATTTACAAAAAGTCAAACTTAATCGACTCTCTCACTTTAAAGCTTCAACGATGAAATCCTTTCTTCCAATTTGATTTTGAATAACCTGAAAAATCAAAACCGACAATTCACATAAGTCATAATACATCATACGGAGCTACTCATGCCCGTAAACTACCGAGCGAAGTGCAAATACTCAAAATGACCGATTGGGTCGTTACACAGAGACATGAGAATCTTATTTCATTCATCATATACCTGTATACTTGCTTTATTTCTTCTATATGATATGTTTGGGTTAGGGCATGTGGCTATGTTGAGCGGATTATGTTATTGGCATGTGAGTTGTTCGTGCGGATCCATGTATTGATATTATTGGCACGTGATTTGACTGTGTAGCACGTGAGATGTGTTTGCGGATCCATATATTGATAAAATTGACACGTGAGTTATCTGTGTCGCACGTGAGTTGTCGGTGCAGTGTGTGGAACTTTTATTTTCTTGATCATTTATCTGGTTTACTTGTTTCCTTCATCTACATGCCATAATACTGTTTGAGCAGGGTATTTGAGAAATAGTGCACATGCACACATGAATATTCTTCTCACGAAGCCTTATGAGTTAGTTTTAAATATTGTGTTTTGCTAGTCTAAAGAGGTAGAATTACACTGAAATAACTAGTATCCTCAATAATTTAAGCTTCTCTTACATTGCGTTATTTATTTGTGATACTTATTGAGTTAGTTGTACTCACACCACGCCATACACTTGATGTCCAGATCCAGGCATTTTCGGGAACAGAGGTTGTTGATCATGGAGTTTTACCTGTTCGGAGATTATTGAGGTAGCTGCTTTGGCGTCCGCAGACCTTGACTCTCCTGCCATATCTCTTAGTTTTTTATTATTCTGTTATACTTTCTTAGATAGTGTATTAGACTGTTTTACTGCATAGATGCTCATGTACCCAGTGACACCCAGGTTTTGGAAAAAACTTTTGTATGAGTTGAGGCGTTTTCATTCAGTTTTATGCGATTTTCACTTAGTTAAACTTGTTCTAGTATATTTTGAAATTGAAAGTGTTGGTATGTGTGAGTTATCAGCTTGCCTAATATCATGATAGGTGCCATCACGACAGGTTGAGATTTTGGTCGTGACAATATAGGTATCCAAAAATTATATCATGATGTTTCAAAGAGTTATTTAACAAATGTACCAAAGACAAAATATAGTTGATGCTAACAATGATTACTAATGTTCATTCACTCTATCTCCATTGTTACTGTTGGGAATAAACCCCCTATAGAAATAATATTGACAGTAATAAAAGCGAAATAATAATATAGCACTAAGATACGGTAATTAATAAGAATAAAAGAATGACAACGACACCAAGAGTTTTACGTGGAAAACCATTTTGAATATGGGAAAAAACCACGGCCCCGAGACGAGCAACTGATATCACTATAGCAAGGAATTTTACACTTTGTAGGTTCGAGTAAAATACTCCAAAGACCACTACAACACACACCCTCTTTTGATATTCCCACCTCACTATAATATCGCTCACTCTTTATTTTTCTCATAGAATATATTCTTATACCTTGTATGTGAAACCTCAATCTTTCTTTCTCTCTTAGTTGGTGTGTAGAAATGAGAGCTAAAGCTCTCCTTTTATAGCCAAAACCTCACTCTCTAAAGCCTACTATATTTGACAATTTGCACACACTTTTTCTTCTTTTTCTTCAATGTTGACAATTCAACAAAGTTGGCTACAAAACCAAAGAAATTCAACAAAGTTGGCTATCAAACCAAAATAATTCAACAAAGTTGGCTACCAAACCAAAGAAATTCTCAGCCAAATATTTTCCTTAGGCACATGCCTATTACTTTGGCTTTTGAATGAGATGAACCCCATCAATCTCCCCCTCCAGTCTCGTTTATCTAGAGGAGGTAGCACTGTGTTCTAGTTTGAGTGCATGCCGACAAGTTCTTTGCATAGCTCTAACTTGTGTGAATTTTTGTCAACATATCAGCAGGATTTTAACTCTTGTGAATCTTTTTGACCTGTAAAGATTCGTTCTCCTCCTGCTCATGAATCCAATGATATCTCACATCTATATGCTTTGTTCTTGCATGGTACATGGAGTTCTTGCTCAAGTGTATTGCACTTTGATTGTCACAATAGAATACATACTCTTTTTGATGCAATTCCAACTCTTGAAGAAACCGCTTGAGCCATACCATCCCTTTGCTAGCTTCTGTAGCGGCAATGTACTCTGCTTTAGCTGTTGAAAGTGCAACACACTTCTGCAATTTAGACCGACATGATATAGCTCCCCCTGAAAAAGTAAATAGATATCCAGTAGTGGATTTTCTATTATCAGTATCACCGGCCATATCAGCATCCGTGTAGCCCTTTCAAGATTGGATCAGATCCTCCAAAACACAAGTAATCTCCTACAGTACCTCTTAGGTACATGAGTATCCACTTGACTGCTTTCCAATGTTCCTTTCTTGGATTTTCACGGAATCTGCTAACAAAGCCAACTGCATGAGCAATATCAGGTCTAGTGCATACCATTGCATACATCAAACTTCCAACTGTTGAAGAATAAAGAACTCTATCCATGTTCCCTTTCTCCTCCACTGTTGTAGGACACATCTTCTTAATCAACTTTAGATGACTAGTAAGAGGTGTGCTGACTGGCTTAGCATTTTTCATGTTGAAGCATTCCAGTACACGTTCAATGTACTTCTCCTGAAACAGTAACAACTTTCTGCTTGTTCGCTCTCGAACTATCTTCATACCAAGAATTTGTTGTGCTGGGCCCAAGTCCCTCATATCAAATGACTTGGACAAATCTCCCTTCAACTCTGCAATCAGCCCCTTGTCTTTTCCTATAATTAACATGTCATCCACATACAACAACAATATAATAAAGTTATTCTCAGAAAAGATTTTCAAGTATACACATGGATCGAAATAGGTCTTTATGTATATTTGACTTTTCATGAATGAGTCAAACTTCATGTACCACTATCTTGGTGCCTGCTTCAATCCATAAAGACTCGTATTTAATTTGCACACCATGTGTTTCTTTCCAGCTATTTCAAATCCTTCTGGCTGCTCCATATAAATCTCCTCTTCCAAATCTATGTGACGAGAAGAGTTTACTTGAGATGTAGCAAAAACTATTGGTTGTTTGATTTCTGTCTTGATTTGGCATATGGCCTCGAGTTATGGGTGTGTTGAAGGACCTCTCATGTGGTTTAGTTGTGGAGTGCAATAGATTTCATGTCGTGTTATTAGTTTAGACATAGGAAGATTAAGTGATTGCGTAATAGTTATGACTGTGGAAAAGTATAGAGAGATGTCAGCTTGAGGCAAAGCAGGCGGGTTAACTCCGCTGGGTGTCCTGGGGTTGTGCGGTCCCTATCTTGTTTTTGTAGAAAGTTCTCCTTTACAAGCGAATTATATGTGTTGTAATTTGAGTTTGGACCGCTTGTGGAAGTTATCTTAACCATCACGAGGATGAATGTAAGATTTGCAGATGATTTGAGGTTCTACATGGTTTGTGCTGCATGAGCTGATAAAGGATTTAGTCAAATCTCACCACCGTATTATGGCAGTAATAGAGTATGGGCATTATGAGTTATTGCGTGTTTCGATCTATGGCTTTGAGCCAAGTGGGGGAGTCTGGTATCGACGAGTGGACTGCACGATTATGTGTTGTATTGGTTTTGGTTTGAGGTATACCGGTGAATTAGCTATGACTACAGGGGTTGAGATTTAGGATGACTTGAGTAACGGGATTTTTGGATTCGGGTTGTATTACACTCTATGGGTATGTGGGAATCATGGAATGATTGAGTGGTTATTCGTGAAAGATGTAGTGTGCATGGAGTAGGAATTTGCTTGGTCATGTTAAGGTGGGGTTACTTCATTGGGTGTCGTCGTGCCATTGGGGAACTAGTCGTTTGGCCTGTTTGGGGTGATGCAAATGAGATTTGAGCAGAGTGGATGACTCTCGAGAATGGTTCTAATGGATTTAAGAATTATATGTAGCAATTGGGAATTTCAGATTGGTATATGGCTAGAATCTGATATTTACATTGGATGGTGTCGAGACTTGTGCCATTTTTATCATTGTGGATTATGCATTTCAGTATCAAGAAGGTGAAGGAAACAATTTTAGGTTCACATAAGGTCTCTTTAGAGTGGGTATCACATTTGTTGTGCTTTGGGGTGCTTAAGCGATAAAATAGCGGCTTATGGACCTTAGGGCGTTGTGGTTTTATACTAGGGTCTCTTGTGTGGTGAATTTTGGTTAAGGATTGTGGTGTTCCATCAAGGAGAAGTATCAATTTGAATGCAATTTGGAAAGAACTCGGAGAGTTAGAACAACTTGGTAGTAGGTTGGATCGGCACAGTAATAGATATAATCGGTTCTTTGGGTACTTATGATGTGGCTAGTCTCCACATGTGTTTCGTGGCAATGCTCTTGGGTTTTGGCGACCTGCGTGGCTGGGTTGAGTTAGATAGATTCGGTTCTGATAGCTTGGTTATGTGCAAATGGGCTTCGAAGAGTTCTCAATGGTTTCTACCACGGTTCGAGGAGTATATTTCCTACTAGCGTGAGGAGTATGTGGTGTATAGTGAATTTCTCCTGGATGAAATCAAATGGAAGGTCCTTGGCTAATTGAGTATGTAGTTGTTTGTGACTCGGAGTGGACTATGAAGTTCTCATATTTTTCATATGATGGCATGGTATATGCGGTGTATTGTGCGGGATTGAGATTTACGTGAGCGGGATCACAGTTCTGTTTTGGAAGGGAAGGTCATAAAATTCGTAGGCAGCATGGATGGTTTTAGATGACTATGTAAATGATATTACTATTTGGTATGGCTTGATGAGAGTATACATTTGAGAAGGGGCAATGTGTTTTGATGTATGGATACTTAACTGGTACTGCGACACTCTTCTGGTTGATCGACTGCTGATATTCAAATTTTGCTATGTGGAACGGAAGAATTTTAGAAGTATTCCTTATGGGATGATCGTGTATGAGAGATGTGTTAGACATTCTGGCGGTGGAGTTGGGATCATATATGGTGATTCGTATGTTCTATGGATTTGGAGACTGGGAGTTCTCAGGAACAGACTGTTTCATGGTTGTGGACTGTGAAGTCGTGGCCGAAGCTAGCCAGATGATAGTATGTGTTATGATCCAGTCAATTGTAGGCTTTCAGAGGTTTATTTATCTATTTGTGGGTGCTCGGAGTTGATTTTGGGGTCCATTGGGAGTCCTAATTAGGATGTGTATTCTATACCGAGCTGGATTGGTTGGCTCCATAATGCTATTATTGAGGGATGTGTCATTCGATTATTGCTGAGCTTATTCATGTTCTGGAATTTTCTTTGAGTTACTCTTCTATGCTACAAGGAGTTGTGATTTGTTGGTTTTAGGCACACATGGTACGGCTCTATTGTGGTTTTATAGCGGAATTTGAGCGAGATGAGTAATTAGGTATTGCATGATTGAGGGCATATTGGTTATGTTCTTTCGGGTTTTGTGTGGCATTGTGTCATCTGATTCTCCGTGGTTATGGTAATGCACTGTGGTTACTTGATGTCGAATTTTGCGTGGCTATTGATTTTGAGCATGGTGGCTCGAGGTATATGATATGGATCAGCGTTTGGATGGAGTCGCGCATTGCAGCAGAGTTATGTTGAGGTATGATCCCTTGTGTTAGATTCGTGTGTTTTGGTCCTACAATATGTGATAGGTTCTTAGCATTGCGTTGTGGTAGTACCCGTTGAGCTTGCGGGACAGTCTCTTGATTGAGTCATTTCCGTGATTGAGTACATTTGGATTGTTGCTTATTGTGGCATGGATTGAACGGCTTGTGGCTCTGGGTAGTATTGGTGCTGCATGTCAGTAGAGTAGTTGGTATTCTATAAGATGAAGTTGTCGGATCTAGGATAGGTTCTATCAGATTTAATTGCGGTATATTTGGAAGGATAATATCGGAAGTCGGCTTAGGAATTGGCTATAGTTCTTGTTGAAAGAGAGGGAGCTCTGTGGCTTGTTGATCTGATGAATGGTTATGAGTTCTACATGTTTCTTTCATCATTGGCAGTGTACGAAGGTTTAGAACGAGGATTTGTTTGATATGAGGTTGTTACCGGTATTGGGTTGATTTGAGCAGCTAATGTGATTCGAAATCATTGCTTCGAGCATTTGAGCTATGTGGTATTTTAGTTTTGAGTATTTGAGTTATGGTTACGGCTTTTGGTACAGCTTGTTCAGACTTATACAGTATGTAGATGCGAGATTCTGATCTTATAACAAATTCCGGATGTTGGAAATGGGATTCTAAGGCTTGTGGGCTAGGTTGAATTGTGAAATTTCATTTATGTTGTGTTATCGGACCTTTATGGGATAGGGTGACGTGAGATCATCCCCGGGTACGTGCATGACAAGGTTATACGGTGGTTTGATGACTTTGAGAATAACTTTGGACACGTTCGAGGACGAACGTATGTTTAAGTGGGGGAGAATGTAACGATCTGTTACACCCTATATTTTCGTACGTAAAAATGCGTCGTAAGCAAACTAATGTAGGAACAAAAATGAGATAATATTTAAAAGTATATAAAGTAAGTTAATCATGTTACCTATGAGGTTACAAATATTGAAGATCATGAACAACAAGTACAAAGAGGGTTGGACAGTTCAGAAGCTAAAGCAATTAAATAAAACAATGTTTCGTCGAAAGTCGACAAGTTGTGAATGTTATAACATGTACCTTTGGGGTGAGACTAGGGTGATTAACATGATAAGGAGATTATGTTATGATTAATATTAGTCGTATGACATCCGTGTGTTATGTTTTGAAGTCAAGCGAGTTGTGGAACAAAAGTCGATGAAAGTCATCAGAAGTTACATTCATAAGTTTTACTGAAACTTTGGGTCAAATGTAACTGCAATTTTCTCCCAATATACTTAGAGTTATGGGGTGTTCCACCAATCACATTAAAGATCTATGAGTCTATTTTCCAACGCATTAAACCGTTTGTCAATACGACATCGGAGTAGAGAGATATGGGCATTTTTGCGATACTGCACAAGCTGCTAGGTGACAAGTAGGTGTGTCACCTACTTGCTTAAATGAAAGCCCAAAAATGGGCCATTTCGGGTCGTCCAAAGAGGCCTTTTAAAGGCCTATTTTATTCATATATTAGACATAAAATAGAGCATAATAACCAGACATAAGCTCTGCAAAGAATCCTCCCAAATATTTCCCACAAACCCTAATTGAATTTCTCTCCCTTTCAAGTTCTAATTGGAGGTAAAACCTAGAGTTTGAAGAACCAAGATGGGAGCTGAGTTATCCAACAAATAAGGTGAGTTTACTGATCTCTTTCATCCATTTTTTCTGCTGTAAATTCATGGTAAGTCATTCTATACTTGTAAGAACTCACGGGACGGTGATCGGAAGCCGTGAGTTCGAGTTATTCACTTGTAGCGGACTGTTTTGTGGACTGTTTTGTGTTGCTGTTGGGCTGCGTGTTTTACTACTGTTTTGTGGATTTTTGGAGTAGGAAGGGGGTGTAGAAACACCATATACATGTAGGGTGGTTGGCTGGTCATTCGTCATAACATTTTCGGGTCGTTTGACACTACTACGGTGGTCGTTTTGTGTATGAAGAGATTGGGGTGTGTTGGGCTGTTTTGTAGTATTTGATGGTGTATATAGGGCTGCAAAATGATGTATATATGTTGTTATTGTTCTGTTCTTGTATTGTTGGTGTTATCTTGAATTTGGAGGAAGTAAGGATTATAGGGGAGATGCTGCCCGTTTTAATACAAAATAAGTTTGTCGTTCGTTGTGCGATAGTTGTACCTTTCGTAACTTAACGATAGTATTATTATCATTCTTGTAGATTAAGGTTCAAAGAGGTGAGTTTAACTTGGTGATTGGAAAGATTGTGATAAGGTATGTTAAGGCTAAGCCCTTCCTTCATTTTGGCATGATCTCGTAGCTACATGTGTTAATAATGAGACATAAAGAGAAGTTCGTATTCATGAATTTATTCACATTATTCTAATATAATAAGTTACAATATTATTCCTTAGCGAGACTTCATATTCAGTTTAGTTTTGTCTTTATTCAGTCAAGAGAGCAGAGGGTCTATATATATATATATATACAGTATTGCACTATTTTCACCACCATCGAGCTATAATCGGTGGGCAGGCCCTATTGGGCAACCTCTGATCAGATGGTAAGTTATATATACCGAGCCTACTGTGGCCGAGCGCCTATGAGCGAGCCCAGGATGGCCGAGGTACAGAGCCCAGTATGGCCGAGCGCCTATGAGCGAGCCTACTACGGCCGAGCAGTTACACGTACCGAGCCTTATAGGGCCGGACATTTATTTTACTTACTATATTAAAGGAGTTTAGTCACTATCAGCAGGTAAGTATATCTCCAGACCATCTTTGACTCCCAGTTAATTTCAGTTATCATATTATCAGTTCAGTTTTAGATTTCAGTTATTTTATTGCCTTACATACTCGGTACATTATTTTGTACTGACGTCCCTTTTCTGGGGGCGCTGCATTTCATGCGTGCAGGTTCAGACAGACAGATGGGTAGACCTCCTCAGTAGGTGTTTCCCGAGTTCAGCCTGATCGGTAAGCTCCACGTCTTTCGGAGTTTCCAGGTCTAGAGTTTTATGTACATCTTATGTATATCTGTATATATGTTATGGGTAGGTCGGGGCCCTGTTCCGATCACAATATATCTATCAGTAGAGGCTTGTAGACATATCCTGTTGGTTAGTGCAGTATGTTGGGTTTGTAGGCCTGGTATGTATATTTGATGGTTTGTCAGTTGTAGTAGCTATGACGGCCTTGTCGGCCTAGCTTTATATTGATGTTTAGTTAGCGCTAGTTTTCATTCAGTTTTATATTTTGCTTCACAAATTGTCTTGCAAGGTGGCCCCATGGCCAAAGTATGACATTATATGTTCAGAGTCCCTTAGTCGCAATTTGGTACGCCAGGTTAGGTGAGGCACCGGGTGCTGGTCTCGCTCCTATGTTCGGGGCGTGACAAACTTGGTATCAGGGAACTACAGGGCATTTAGGAGTTGGTTACCCTTCTTTGAAATCTAAATCGTGCTATAGAACTGAGTTATAGGAAATTTGAATTAAACTTATGTGTTAGTGTTTGCATGCACAGATGACGGTGACTAGGAAGACTACGGCTAGCTAGAGGAGAGATACAGCAGTAGGTGAGGGGACCAGCAGGGTACCCCTAGTAGATGGGGCCCAGTCTGAGGCTCAAGGCGAGACCCCTACTCAGCCATTACCGGCTCCTCCACCAACTGCGGAGATTCCTAGGGAAACTGCACATCCAGTTCCCCCCCCCCCCACTTCCATCAGATCAGGACTTGAGAAGTGCGGTGCATTTGTTGACACAGTTGGTAGCTACCCAGCAACAGGCTAGGGCATCAGCTAGTGCAGGAACTTCTGAGGAGTCTGGGAGTTCAAGGGTCCGAGAGTTTATTGCTTTGAGTCCCCCAGAGTTCACGGGGACAGATCAGAGGGAGGACCCGTAGGATTTCATAGATCAACTTCACAGGATCTTTCGTGTTATGCATGCCACGGAGAAAGAGGCACTTGAGCTAGCAGCTTTTTGACTCCGAGATATAGCCATCCTTTGGTACGAGGGATGGGAGAGGTCCAGGGGACGTGATGCACCTCCAGCTATTTGGGAGAATTTTTCAGATGCCTTCCTAGACCAGTACTTACCGCGGTAGATCCGACAGGCTCGAGTCGATCAGTTTCTAGCCCTCAAGCAGGGTAATATGAGTGTTCGAGAGTATAGTCTCCGTTTTGACTCATTGGCCAGATATGCACCATCCATAGTTGCTACTATGCGGGACAGGATTCACAGGTTTATAGCAGGGTTAGCCCCAGAGTTAACCGAGGCATGTGCCACCGCTGCATTGCAGGATAGTATGGATTTCTCCCGGATTCAGGCATTCGCCCAGAATATAGGAAGGGGTAGGCGTCGGCAGCAGGGTACAGAGAGGGCTGAGCAAGGGCAACGTAAGAGGATGAGATTTCCCAGGTCTCAGGAGCAATCTCAGGGTAGTTATAGGACCCAGTACTTCGGACGGCCACCTAGGCCTCCGCCACCTCAGTTATAGGGTTACAAGTATGACCGCTATACTCAGTCAGGACCAGGTGAGAGCTCACGGGCATCGGGTTTGCAGCGACAGCGAGGTTCTGCGCAGATATGGTCATTTTTTCCACGGTGTGACATCTGTGGTAGAGGACACTTGGGCCAATGCCGAGCAGGTTCTGATGCTTGTTATACATGTGCGCGTCCGGGGAATATGATGCGAGATTGCCCAAATAGAGATTCTGGGGGAATGGCACAACTAGCGAGTTCAGCAACAGGATCATCTATGTCCGTGCATCCTTCAGGGCGCGAGTCTCAGTCTTCGGCTGGTAGAGGTCGAGGCAGAGGTAGAGGTTCCAGTTCAGGTGGTAATCAGAACCGTATCTGTGCTTTAGCAGGTCGACAGGACCAGGAGTCTTCACCAGACGTTGTGACAGGTATATTAACCATTTGCTCTCACGATGCTTATGCTTTGATAGACCCAGGATCTACTTTATCGTATATTACCCCATTTGTCGCGAGGAAGTTTGGTATAGTGCCTGAAATACTAAGTGATCCTTTTGCGGTATCTACACCGGTCGGAGAATCGATTATTGCTAGACGGGTTTACCGAGGTTGTACGGTGACAATTTGTAGTCGTCAGACCTCAGCTGACCTAGTTGAGCTAGAGATGATGGATTTTGATGCTATCATGGGCATGGACTGGTTGGCAGCTTGCTATGCCACAGTTGATTGCCGAGCAAAGGCAGCAAAATTTCATTTTCCGGGTGAGCCAGTCCTTGAATTGGTAGGTAATACAGCAACACCCAGAGGTAGGTTTATTTTCTATCTGAAGGCAAGGAAAATGATCGCAAAAAGGGTGCATTTTTCATATTGTGCGAGTTAGAGATGCAGATGCTGAGATACCTACACTTCAGTCTATTCCCGTAGTCAAAGAGTATGCAGATGTGTTTCCAGATGAGCTTCCAGGTATTCCTCCAGAGTGAGAGATTGATTTTAGCATCGATTTACTTCCAGGAACTGAATCAATATCCGTCCCTCCGTATAGAATGGCACCTGCCGAATTGAAGGAGTTGAAGGAGCAGTTAAAAGATTTGCTGGAGAAAGGATACCACAGGCCCAGTACCTTACCTTGGGGTGCACCGGTACTATTTGTGCGGAAGAAAGACGGCTCGCTGAGGATGTGTATCGATTATAGGCAGCTGAACAAGGTAACTATTAAGAATAAGTATCCACTTCCAAGGATCGATGACTTGTTTGATCAGTTGCAGGGGGCTAGATGCTTTTCAAAGATAGATTTGAGGTCGGGGTACCACCAGGTCAGAGTTCAGGAAAAAGATATTCCGAAGACAGCCTTCAGGACCCGATATGGCCACTTCGAGTTCCTTGTCATGTCCTTCGGGTTGACTAATGCACCCGATGTATTTATGGACATGATGAATAGCCTATTCCGGCCATTTTTAGATCTGTTCGTAATAGTATTTATTGATGATATTCTGGTTTATTCCCGTTCAGAGGATGAGCATACGGACCACCTACGAGCAGTACTCCAAACCCTCCGTGATCGTAAGTTGTATGCTAAGTTTTCTAAATGTGAGTTCTGGTTGAAGTCTGTAGCATTCTTGGGGCTTATTGTATCAGATGAAGGTATAAAGGTAGACACTCAGAAGATTGAGGCCGTGAAATCTTGGCCTAGACCTACCACTCCGACAGAGGTTCGTAGCTTTCTAGGCTTAGCAGGATACTATCGGAGGTTCGTAGAGGGTTTTTCTTCCCTTTCGGCACCATTGACGAAGTTGACACAGAAAGAAACTAAGTTTCAATGGACAGAGGCTTGCGAGCGGAATTTCCAAGAGCTTAAGAACAGGTTGACATCAGCTCCAGTTCTAACACTTCCAGAGGGTCTAGAGGGTTATGCCGTGTATTGTGATGCATCAGGTGTCGGGTTAGGATGTGTCCTGATGCAACATGGGAAGGTAATTGCGTATGCTTCAAGGCAGTTGAGGAAGCACGAGAGGAATTATCCGACCCACGACCTCGAGTTAGTTGCGGTTGTCCATGCACTTAAGATATGGCGGCATTATTTATATGGTGTTCATGTTGACGTATTTACTGATCATAAAAGCCTACAATATATCTTCAAGCAGAAAGAGTTGAATTTGCGACAAAGGCGATGGCTTGAGTTATTGAAAGATTATGATGTTAACATTCTCTACCATCCAGGGAAAGCTAATGTTGTAGCAGATGCCTTAAGTCGCTGATCTATGGGTAGCTTAGCACATATAGAGCCCGAGAAAAGACAATTAGCTATAGAGATTCATCAATTGGCTTCGTTGGGGGTTCGGTTAGTAGATTCTAAGGATGGTGGAGTTGTACTCCAAAACACTACAAAATCATCCCTCATAGCTGAAGTCAAGGAAAGGTAGTACGAGGACCCATAGTTGGTCGAGTTGAGAGAGCGAGTTCCGCAGTAGAAGAAGCCATTGTTAGAGCTCAAGGGAGATGGGGTTCTCAGATACAGGGGTCGTTTGTGTGTTCCAGATGTAGCAGGGCTACGAGACAAGATTATGTCAGAGGCACATTATTCATGGTATTCCATCCATCCTAGATCGACGAAGATGTATCATGACATTAAGGATATGTACTGGTGGAATGATATGAAGAAGTATATTGCTGAGTTTGTCGCCCAATGTACTAGTTGCCAGCAAGTGAAGGTAGAGCACCAGAAGCCCGGAGGGCTAATGCAGACTATAGAGATCCCGACATGGAAATGGGAGGCGATAAACATGGACTTTATCACGGGTTTACCTCATTCTAATCGTAAGTTCGATTCCATATGGGTGATAGTCGATAGGCTCACGAAATCAGCTCACTTCCTACCGGTCAGATCTACATATACAGCAGAAGATTATGCAAAGTTATATATTAAGGAGATAGTGCGGCTACATGGAGTACCGGTTTCTATTATATCTGACCGTGGGGCTCAGTTTACAGCACATTTTTGGAGGTCATTTCAGAGAGGTCTAGGGACTCAGGTGAATCTCAGCACAGCTTTTCATCCACAGACTGATGGACAAGCCGAGCGCACAATTCAGACGCTCTAGGATATGTTACGAGTATGTGTGTTGGATTTTAAAAGAAGTTGGGATGAACATCTACCTCTTATCGAGTTTGCATATAATAACAGTTACCACTCCAGTATCCAGATGGCTCCGTACGAGGCTTTGTATGGGCGTAAGTGCAGATCTCCTATAGGGTGGTTTGATGTTGGAGAATCTGGGTTACATGGGCCAGACCTGGTTCAGCAGGCCATAGAGAAAGTAAAGCTTATCCGGGAGCGACTGTTGATAGCTCAGAGTCGTCAGAAGTCATATTCTGACGTGCGGCGACGAGACTTAGAGTTCAGGATTAATGATTGGGTATTCTTAAAGGTATCACCTATGAAGGGCGTGATGAGGTTTGGCAAGAAAGGCAAGCTTAGCCCACGGTATATTGGGCCTTATAGGATCATTCGGAGAGTGGGCCAAGTAGCTTATGAGTTAGAGTTGCCCTCAGAATTGGAGTTTGTCCATCCGGTTTTTCACGTATCTATGCTACGGAAGTGCATTGGCGATCCTACCCGAGTGGTGCCCACGGATGATGTACAGATTACAGAGGACTTGTCATACGAGGAAATTCCAGTTGCCATCCTAGACCGACAAATCCGCAATCTACGAAATAAGGAGGTAGCTTCTGTGAAGGTTTTATGGAGGAGCAAGAATGTAGAAGAGATGACGTGGGAATCAGAGGAAGAAATGAAGTCTAAATACCCCCACTTATTTCAAACTGAAGATATGGTTCGAGATGGGACGCTACAACATAGCTCTATGTAGGCTAGCAGGTCATCAGGTAAGCTTTTATTTTTCACTTTCAATATTTATGATTTACGGTCGGTGAGGCAAATTGCTGCTATTTATAAAGATTGGCCATGTGTGGCATGCATAGTATGTTTTCTGGCTGCGTGCAGGTTGGTTTTAACCGAGTGTACGAAGGATACTCTGGAAAAATTTTCCAAAGTCTCTAAGAGTAAACATTCGAGGACGAATGTTCCCAAGGGGGGAGTGATGTTACACCCTATATTTTCGTACGTAAAAATGCGTCATAAGAAACTAATGTAGGATCAAAAATGAGATAATATTTAAAAGTATATAAAGTAAGTTAATCATGTTACCTCTGAGGTTACAAATATTGAAGATCATGAACAACAAGTACAAAGAGGGTTGGACAGTTCAGAAGCTAAAGCAATTAAATAAAATAATGTTTCGTCGAAAGTCGACAAGTTGGGAATGTTATAACATGTACATTTGGGGTGAGACTAGGGTGATTAACATGATAAGGAGATTATGTTATGATTTATATTAGTCGTATGACATCCGTGTGTTATGTTTTGAAGTCAAGCGAGTTGTGGAACAAAAGTCGATGAAAGTCATCACAAGTTACATTCATAAGTTTTACTGAAACTTTGGGTCAAATGTAACTGCAATTTTCTCCCAATATACTTAGAGTTATGGGGTGTTCCACCCATAAAATTAAATATCTATGAGTCTATTTTCCAACGCATTAAACCGTTTGTCAATACGACATCGGAGTAGAGAGATATGGGCATTTTTGCGATACTGCACAAGCTGCTAGGTGACAAGTAGGTGTGTCACCTACTTGCTTAAATGAAAGCCCAAAAATGGGCCATTTCGGGTCGTCCAAAGAGGCCTTTTAAAGGCCTATTTTCTTCATATATTAGACTTAAAATAGAGCATAATAACTAGACATAAGCTCTGCAAAGAATCCTCCCAAATATTTCCCACAAACCCTAATTGATTTTCTCTCCCTTTCAAGTTCTAATTGGAGGTAAAACCTAGAGTTTGAAGAACCAAGATGGCAGCTGAGTTATCCAACAAATAAGGTGAGTTTACTGATCTCTTTCATCCATTTTTTCTGCTGTAAATTCATGGTAAGTCGTTCTATACTTGTAAGAACTCACGGTGATCAGAAGCCGTGAGTTCGAGTTATTCACTTGTAGCAGACTGTTTTGTGGACTGTTTTGTGTTGCTGTTGGGCTGCATGTTTTACTACTGTTTTGTGGAGTTTTGGAGGAGGAAGGGGGTGTAGAAAGACCATATAAATGTAGGGTGGTTGGCTGATCGTTCGTCATAACATTTTCGGGTCGTTTGACACTACTACGGTGGTCGTTTTGTGTATGAAGAGATTGGGGTGTGTTGGGCTGTTTTGTAGTATTTGATGGTGTACATAGGGCTGGAAAATGATGTATATATGTTGTTATTATTCTGTTCTTGTATTGTTGGTGTTATCTTGAATTTGGAGGAAGTAAGGATTATAGGGGAGATGCTGCCCGTTTTAATACAAAATAAGTTTGTCGTTCGTTGTGCGATAGTTGTACCTTTCGTAACATAACGATAGTATTATTATCATTCTTGTAGATTAAGGTGCAAAGAGGTGAGTTCAACTTGGTGATTGGAAAGATTGTGATAAGGTATGTTAAGGCTAAGCCCTTCCTTCATTTTGGCATGATCTCGTAGCTACATGTGTTAATAATGAGACATAAAGAGAAGTTCGTATTCATGAATTTATTCACATTATTCTAGTCTCATAAGTTACAATATTATTCCTTATCGAGACTTCATATTCAGTTTAGTTTTGTCTTTATTCAGTCAAGAGAGCAGAGGGTCTATATATATATACAGTATTACACTATTTTCACCACCATCGAGCTATAATCGGTGGGCAGGCCCCTATTGGGCAACCTCTGATCAGATGGTAATGTATATATACCGATCCTACTGTGGCCGAGCGCCTATGAGCAAGCCCAGGATGGCCGAGGTACAGAGCCCAGTATGGCCGAGCGCCTATGAGCGAGCCTACTACGGCCGAGCAGTTACACGTACCGAGCCTTATAGGGCCGGACATTTATTTTACTTACTATATTGAAGGAGTTTAGTCACTATTAGCAGGTAAGTATATCTCCAGACCATCTTTGACTCCCAGTTAATTTCAGTTATCATATTATCAGTTCAGTTTTCGATTTCAGTTATTTTATTGCCTTACATACTCGGTACATTATTTCGTACTGACGTCCCTTTTCTGGGGGCGCTGCATTTCATGCGTGCAGGTTCAGACAGACAGACGGGTAGACCTCCTCAGTAGGTGTTTCCCGAGTTTAGCCTGATCGGTAAGCTCCACAACCTTCGGAGTTATCGGGTCTAGGTTTTTGTGTGCATCTTATGTATGTATTTATATATATAATATGGGTAGGTCGGGGCCCTGTTTCGATCACAATATATCTATCAGTAGAGGCTTGTAGACATATCCTGTTGGTTAGTGCAGTATGTTGGGTTTGTAGGCCTGGTATGTATATTCGATGGTTTGTCAGTTGTAGTAGCTATGACGGCCTTGTCGGCCTAGCTTTATATTGATGTTTAGTTAGCGCTAGTTTCCATTCAGTTTTATATTTTGCTTCGCAAATTGTCTTGCAAGGTTGCCCCATGGCCAAAGTATGACATTATATGTTCAGAGTCCCTTAGTCGCAATTTGGTACGCCAGGTTAGGTGAGGCACCGGGTGCTGGTCTCGCTCCTAGGTTCGGGGCGTGACACGATCCAACCGGTCATTTTGAGAATTTGCACTTTGCTCGGTAGTTTACGGGCATGAGTAGCTCTGTATGATATATTATGACTTATGTGAATCATCGGTTTTGATTTTTCAGCTTATTCAGAATCGAATTGGAAGAATGGATTTCATTGTTGAAAGCTTTAAAGTGGGAGAGTTGACCAAGTTTGACTTTTTGTAAATTTGAACCCAGAACAGAGTTTTGATGGTTCCGGTAGGTCCGTTGGGTGATTTTGGACTTAAGAGCGCGTCTGGATTATGATTTGGAGGTCCGTAGTCGAATTTGGCTTGAAATGGCGAAAGTTGGATTTTTGGAAAGTTTTATCGGGAGTGGACTTTTTGATATCGGATTCGGATTATGATTCCGGGAATTGGAATAGCTTCGTGATGTCATTTGGGACTTGTGTGCAAAGTGTGATGTCAATCAGACTTGATTTGAGAGGTTTCGGCATCAGTTGTGGAAGTTTGAAGTTCAAAGTTCATAGATTTTGATTTGAGGTATGATTCGTCGTTTTGATGTTGTTATGTGTGTTTTGAGGCCTCGAGTAGGTCCGTATTGTGTAATGGAACTTGTTGGCATGTTCGGATAGGGTCCTGAGGGGCTCGGGTGAGTTTCGGACGAGGTTCGGATCATTTCATTGCATTTTTGAATTTTTAATAAGCTGCTATTTCTGATGTGATGGCACCTGCGGCTGGTTTGCACAGATGCGATGGTCGCAGAAGTGACAGAGGAGTCGCAGAAGCGTGAAGGGGAGGTGGGCGTGAGGATCCAGGTGCGGGTGCTTGGATGCACCTGCGCAACCGCAAATGCGGTTCAAGTGCGCAGAAGTGCGGTCGCAGAAGCGGCTTAAAGACCGTAGCTGTGAGGGATTTGTTGGTCAGTTGTTTTCGCCGAAGCGAAGTTTCACCGCAAAAGCGGTGGTCGCAGATGCGACAAATTGTCCGCAAATGTGGAATCGCTGGGCAGAAGCTATATTATCGAGGGTTTTGGTTCTTTCTTCATTTTAGGAGCTATGGAGCTCGGATTGAGCCGATTCTTGAAGCAATTTTCACCATATGAATTGGGGTAAGTGTTCTCTACTTGGTTTTGGTTATATTTCATTAATCTATCTTCGTTTTTGGTAATTGGATTGTGAATTTTAAAGAGGAAATCGAGGGTTTTGGCATAAAGTTTCATGATGTGAAATTTTGAATTTTGAACATCGAATTGGAGTCGGATTTGAGTGAAACTAGTATGGTTGGACTCGTAATTTAATGGGTTGTTGGATTTTGTAAATTTTGTTGGGTTCCAAGGTGCGGGGCCGGGTTGGGATTTTGGCCGATTTTGGGCTTTTGATTCAAGATTTGATCTTTTTGATCGGGATTGGTTCCTTTAGAATTGTTTAATGTATTTGAATTGTTTTTGGTTAGGTTTGAGCCCTTCGGAGGTCAAAATGCACGTGGTGGAATTTTGGAGCATCGCTCGTTGTTGGAATTTGCTTGTTCGAGGTAAGTAACGCTTCTAAACTTAGTGCAGAGGGTATGAAATCCCGAAATACGTGTTATGTGATTGGTATTAAAGTGACGCACATGCTAGGTGACAGGCGTGTGGGCGTGCACCATATGAATTGGGACTTTGTTGCTTCTATGGCACTGTATAGTGGTCCTACTTTGTTGATGTTTGTGTTTACACCATATGATAAAGTAATTGAGCTATCAATCATGCTAGATATCATGATAGGCTTTATGATGATACTGCTAGGACCCCATAGTGGTATTCTTACTGTCATTTAACTGATTTCATTGATATTACGTACTCAGTCATATTCATGCATTCATATCATATCCTAGTCTCAGTTGTTATTTATTGAAACATCATATCATTGTTGTCGGGCTAGTTTTATGACATTGTGAGCCCGTGAGTGAGACTGGAGAGATTGATGACTGAGTAAGGCCGGGGACCTATTTGTGAGGATATTGATACTATAGCACATGAGTTGTCCGTGCAGCACGTGAGTTGTATGTGCGGATCTAGATATTGATACTATAGCACGTGAGTTGTCCGTGCGGATCCAAATATTGATATTATGGCACGTGATTTGTTCGTTCAGCACGTGAGTTGTCCATGCAGATTATAGCGCTTGGGCTGTAGGAGCCCCTCCAGAGTCTGCACACCCCCAGTGAGCGCCGTCGACTATAAATATGTGGATCGGGCTGCATGCCGCAGCGGGTATTGTACAACACTGAGTGATTGAGTTTGCTAAGCATTGAGCATAGTGAGAGAGGATGCGAGACAGTGATATTGAGTACTATGAGAGTGTGAGTATACGAGCTCATCATCGAGATGCATTGCATTTGATATGCGTACTTGAGATACATGCATAGAGATGCATTTCCTTCTGCTACCCAGTTTTGATACATTTATGATTTTACATGTATCTTTACATGTAGGCATAGAGACGTACTTTCCTCATGCTATCTGAAAATGAAACATCTTACTTATTGTTGAAAGGATTTTGGGAAAAATCACAGTTTTCAAACATACTTGAATTTTGGAATATTCGATAAAAGATTTGAGTTTTCACTGAGATACCTCTTTTATTACCTGTATTATGTTGTTATGAACTGTTGTGGAATATTGGTATTGTACCCGACCTAGTGTTAGCCCATCACTACTTTCAACCTAAGGTTAGGTTTCTTACTTACTGAGTACATTGGGTCGGTTGTACTCATACTACACTTCTGCACTTTGTGTGCAGATGTTGGCTACTGTTATTGCTGTGTTCGATAGGAGCTGGATTTAAGATATACCTGCGTCCCGGTTGTATCTGCCTCTTATTCGTGGTAGTCTTAGATCTATGAAACTCTGTTTATGTACTTTTCAAACAAACTATGTATTTATTTCATTTCAGCTTTGTAAACTCTATTCTTAGAAGCTCATGATTTGTACTACCAGTCCTTGGGAAATGTATAAAATTCAGTAAATTACTATTGTTTATTTGTCTTGTTAATATCATTGAAATTGGATAGTTACTAGTTGACTTACCTAGCGGGTTGAGTTAGGTGCCATCACGACTAGTGGATTTGGGGTCGTGACACCCTGGACTGGTGTAAATGACATGCTAAAGTGTAGGCGTGTTAAAAGTGTGCTATCGTAGTTCAAACCGGCAATTTAATCAATGAAAAGCATTTATCAAGTTCGTTCAGGGGTTAAACCTCTAAGTAGCCTCATCATGGCTCAATTAGATCACATAAATTATTACAACATGTGAGATATCAAAGCTTAAAGCTTAACAATCATTTCTAGGCTTATAAGAGCCCGAGCACAACCCAAACATGAATATATAGTCCCGGTGATCGCACATGGGCTCATCCCCATACATGTGCTCATCCAAAAGCACGTGGCTATCACAACAATTTAGGAAACCGGTGCCTTAACCGAGTTTAAATATGTTACTTACCTCAAACTAATCGAATCACTCCGCTAGCAATCCCTTGCCTCGCTAATCGACCTCCGAACGCCTCAAATCTAGCCACAAACAATTCGATACAATTAACTCAAGCTATTGGAATCAATTCCACATGAAAATGCTAGATTCTTATTCAAAGTCAAAAATCAAACTCAAAAGTCATCTCCTGGGCCCACATATCAGAATCTAATAAAAGCTACAAAATTCGAAAGCCCATTCATCCACGAATCCAACCATACCAAATTTACCAAATCCCGACACCAAATCATCTCTCAAATCCCCAAATTTAACTCTCCAATCCCTAGCCTAGAAACCCCAAAATTCCACCTCAAAAACACACAATCTAGGGGGAAAATTCAATGGGGAAATAATATTATTGAATAAAAATGATCATGTGTGACTTACCTAAAAAACCCCGAGAAAATCCTCTCAAATATTGCCTTAGGCTGAGCTTGAAATGTCCAAAATGATTAAAATCACGAAACCTTCGAGTTTTAAATACGGCCCAGCCCTTTTCGCTTATGCGTATCATTTAACCGCACCTTCTATTTCTCTTTTGCGGTCAAAGCTCCGCATCAGCGGAGTTACACTGGACACCGGCCTTGCGCATCTGCGGCCACTAGTCTTCACCTGCGGCCTCGCTTCTGTGAGAAGATTTCCGCTTCTGCGGACCTGCCTCACCAGGCCTCCTTTCGCTTTTGCGATGATCCTTCAGCATCTACGAACTCGCATATGCGAAAATTTCGTTCACACCTGCGCAACTCCCCAGCTCACCCAGATCTACTCCTGCGATGACTCATTCGCTTCTACGATTGCGCATCTGCGACCAAATTCATCGGTCAAACTTCTCAATTTCCAAAACTTCTAATTTTCCAACTTTTGCCATTTCAAGACTAAATCAACTACAGACCTCCAAATCACTATTCGGACACACTCCTAAGTCCAAAAATCACCCAACGGAGCTATCAGAACCATCAAAACTCTATTCCTAAGCCATTTACACATAAGTCATCATTCAGTCAACATTTTCAACTTAAGCTTCCAACCTTGAGACTAAGTGTCTCAACTTATTCTGAAACATCCTCGGAACCGAACCTACTACACCGGCAAGTCACATAACGACAATTGAGCATAAAATATGCAGTTAATGGGGGACGGGGCTATAACACTCAAAAAGACTGGCCGGGTCGTTATATCATCCCCCTCTTAAACAAACGTTCGTTCTCGAACAGGTCTAGAATCATACCTGGAGTCTCAAATAGGCGTGGATATATGCTCCGCATCTCCCGATTGGACTCCCAAGTAGCCTAATCAATTGGCTGACCTCTCCACTGCACCTTCACTTATGCTATATTCTTTAACCTCAACTTTCGAGCCTGCCAATCCAAAATGCCCACTGGCTCCACATCATAAGTCAAATCACCATCCAACTGAACAGTGCTAAATTCCAAAACATGATACGGATCGCCGACATACTTCTGGAGCATAGAAACATGAAATAGTGGATGAACACTCAACAGACTAGGCGGCAAGGCAAGCTTGTAAGCTACCTCTCCAATCCTCTAAAGCACCTCAAATGACCTGATATACCGAAGGCTAAACTTGACCTTATTCCCGAACCTCATAACACCCTTCATGGGTGAAACCTTGAGTAGTACCTTCTCCCTCACCGTGCGAAGCCAATCCTGAATCAATTTAACCTTGTCCAAAGCATCTTGAACTAAGTCAGTACCCAATAGCCTAGCCTCACCCGGATAAGACTAACCTATTGGAGACCGACATTGTCTCCCCTACAAAGCCTCATACGGAGCCATCTGAATGTTCGATTGGTAGCTGTTGTTGTAGGCAAACTCCGCAAGCGACGGAAATTATTCCTATGAACCCCCGAAATCTATGACATAAGCGCATAGCATATCCTCTAATATTTGAATAGTGCGCTCGGAATGACCATCTATCTGAGGGTGAAATGTTGTACTCAACTCAACCTGTGTGCCTAACTCTCACTACACTGCTCTCCAAACTTGCAATGTAAACTATGTGCCCCGATCTGAAATGATGGACACCGAAACACTGTGAAGGCGAACAATATCACAGATGTAGATCTTAGCCAACTGCTCCAAAGAAAAAAGTAGTTCTAACTGGAATGAAATGCGCGGACTTGGTCAACCGATCCACAATCACCTAAATAGCATCAAATGTTTTCGATGTCCATGGGAGCCCAACTAAAAAATCCATGGTGATACGCTTCCATTTCCACTCAGGAATCTCAAGCTTGTGAAGCAATCCGGCCGTTCTCTTATGCTCGTACTTCACCTGATGACAGATTAGGAACCAAGCTACAAACCCCACTATATCCTTCTTCATACTCCTCCACCAATAGTGTTGCCTCAAGTCCTGATACATCTTTGCAGCACCCGAATAAATGGAATACTGTGAACAGTTGGCCTCCTCACGGATCAACTCACGTAGCCCATCTACATTAGGCACACAAATCCAACCTTGAATCCTCAACACTCCATCATCCTTAATAGTAACATCTTTAGCATCATCGTGTTGAACTGTGTCCTTAATGACAAGCAAATGGGGATCATCATACTGGCGCTCTCTGATGCGATCATATAAGGAAGACCAAAAAACCACACAAGCTAGAACCCGACCGTGATCCGAAACATCTAATCTCACGAACTAGTTGGCCAAAGCCTGAACATCAGCTACAAGAGGTCTCTCACCAACAGGAATAAATGCAAGGCTACCCATACTCACCGCTTTTCTACTCAAGGCATCTGCTACCACATTCGCCTTCCTGGGATGATACAAAATAGTAATATCATAGTCCTTTAGCAGATCCAACCATCTCCGTTGTATCAAATTTAGATCCTTTTGTTTGAACAAGTGCTGGAGACTCAAATGATCCGTAAATACCTCACAAGACACACCATAGAGATAATGCCTCTAAATCTTCAATGCATGAATGGTGGCTGCCAACTCCAAATCATGAACAGGGTAGTTCTTCTCATGGGGATTCAATTGGCGTGAATCATAAACAATCACTCTACCCTCCTACATCAAGACATACCCAAGGCCAATCCAAGAAGCATCACAATACACGGTATAAGAGCCTGACACTAAAGGCAAAACTAGAACTGGAGTTGTGGTCAAGGCAGTCTTGAGCTTCTGAAAGCTCTCCTCACACTCATCCGACCACCTGAATGGAGCACTTCTGGGTCAATCTGGTCAAAGGAGTTGCAATGGATGAGAAATCCTTTACAAAGCGATGATAATATCCAGCCAAGCCAAGAAATCTCTGAATCTTCGTAGTTGAAGATGGTATGGGCCAACTCTGAACCGCCTTTATCTTCTTTAGATCCACCTTAATCCCCTCACTGGACGCCACGTGCCCCAAGAACGCCATCGAACGAAGCCAAAACTCACACTTGGAGAACTTGGCATAAAGTTTCTCCTCCTTTAACCGTTGTAGTACAATCCTAAAATGTTGGGCATGCTCCTCCTGGCTAAGTGAGTACACTAGGATATCATCGATGAATAATATAACAAACAAATCAAGATATGACTGAAATACTGTGTTCATCATATGCATGAATGTTGTTGGGGTGTTGGTCAGCCCAAAAGACATCACAAGGAACTCATAGTAACCATAGTGGGTCCTGAATGTCATCTTTAGAATATCCAAGTCCCGAATCTTCAATGGGTGATACCTAGAGCTCAAATCGATCTTGAAGAAGACCCCCGCTCCCTAAAGCTGGTCAAATATATCATCAATGCACAGAAAACGATACTTGTTACTGATTGTAACTTTATTCAACTGCCTATAATCGATGCACATCTGCATAGTACCATCCTTCTTATTAACAAACAGAACTGGTGCACCCCAAGGCGACACACTAGGCCTAATAAACCCCTATCAAGAAGTTCCTGAAGCTGCTCTTTCAATCCCTTCAACTCTGCTGGTGCCATACGATTCGGAGGAATAGAAATGGACTGAGTGTCCGGCACCAAGTCAATACCAAAATCAATATCCCTTTCGGGTGGCATGCCTGGCAGGTCTGTAGGAAACACATCCAGAAAGTCTCGAACTACTGGTATAGAATCAATAGTAGGGGTATCAGTACCAACATCCCTTACAAAGGCCAAATATGACAGACACCCCTTCCCAACCATTCGTTGGGCCTTCAGATAACAAATCACCCTGCTGGGAACATAATCTAGAGAACCTCTCCACTGCATTCTAGTCAACCGTAACATCGCCAATGTCACAATCTTAGCGTGACAATCCAGAATAACATGATATGGAGATAGCCAGTCCATACCCAAAATCACGTTGAAGTAAATCATAATTAGCAATAAGAGATAAACTCTAGTCTCCAATCCCCCAATGGTCACTACACACGACCGATATATATGGTCCACAACAATAGTATCGCCTACTAGCATAGACACATGAACAGGTGAAACTAAGGACTCACGGGGCATATCCAAATAATGAGTAAAATAGGATGATACATATGAATAAGTAGAACGAGGGTCAAAAAATGTGGAAGCTTCCCTGTGGCACACTGAGACAATACCTGTGATTATTGTATCTGAAGCAACGACATCTGGCTTGGCAGGAATAGCATAGAATCGAGTCTGACCACCACATGATCGGTCTCCCCCTCTAGGGTGACCTCTAACTTCCTGGCTCCCACACCGAGCTGGCTGAGCGGGTGGTGTAACTGCTGGTGATGTTATTATCAGTCGAGAACTCTATTGTAGAACCCCACTCAATAATCTAGGGCAATCCCTCTTGAGATGACTCAATTATCCGCACTCAAAATAACCCTTCCTCTGACGGAGCTGTTTCTCCTAATAACCCGAGGAACTGCCTATAGATACCTGAGCAGACGAGGCATGGTGAGAACTCTGCGCTAGTAATGCACTGAATGATGACTGACCTGAACGAGCACTGCAAGAAGCATGGCTAACTGAAGCACTACGATGAGCTGGACGAGTCCTTTGAGCGGGCCTCTAAGGACGACCCCTACTATGGTAGGGCTGACCCCAGAATAAACACCACTGAAACCACCCGAACCATGAGGCCTCTTGGCCTCCCTCTCCTTATGCTCCTGGCTATGAATAAACTCTAGCCGTCGAGCAATATGAACAACCTCATCGAACCTAGCACCTGATACACTCTCACGAGTCATAACAAAATGCAACTGATAGGTAAGGACATCAATGAACCTCCTAATCCTCTCCCTCTCAGTGGGAACCAACCAAACTGTTTGACGAGCCAACTCTGAAAACCTCATCTCATACTTGGTCACAGACATGCCCTCCTGACATAGCTGCTCAAACTGCCTGCGCAACTCCTCCCTACGGGTCTGTGGCACAAACTTCTCTAATAAGAGAACGAAGAACTCATGCCATGAAAATGGCGCTGCACCGACTAGCCTGCTCCTCTCATAGGTCTCCCACCATATGAAAGATGCCCCAGTCAACTGAAAAGTAGTAAATGAGACCCCACTGGTCTCCATAATACCCGCCGTGCGAAGAATCCACCGGCACCTATCCAAGAAATCCGGAGCATCCTCTGACTCAGCCCCACTTAATGATGGAGGCTCAAGCCTCCCAAACCTCTCTAGTCTCTGCTGCTCCTCATCATAGATAACGGGACCCACCTGGGCCTGAGCAACAATAACTGACTGGACTGGTAGTACCCCCGGTGTCTGAAGTCCCTACACCATCTGCTCTAGAGTGCGGGCGGCGGGAGTCTGAGTATGGTCAGGGGGGTCTTGGGTCGAAATAACCTTGTCCCGGGCAAACTAGGAGAATATTTCCATCATCAGCGCCTAGGGTAGCGCGGAGCGCTAGCCCTGACGCTAGACTTTTTAACATTCGGACTTCTGCGCCATAGGTAGCGCCCCATGCTTCATGTGGTGCTACTTTGTGACTTTTTCCCTTTTCTTCCCTTTTTTGCTTTAATTCAAGCACCTTCATCCCAAATTGCCTCCAGATGATTCCTACATATAAAAATACCACAAATTAGCACAAATCATTACATTACACATCCGAAATCTACGAGATATGAGTAAAATATGAGGCAATATGCATATAAATATATATATACTTTAAGCAGATTATCCACACCCCACACTTAGACTCTTGCTCGTCCTTAAGTAATGGGACTATCAACTACACCCCAACAACGTACATATCTCAACTAGAGAGGAGCACTTCAATTTTTAATCATACACTCTACTCTTGACTGTGATCGATACCGGCAATCAAGCATGAACATACAAATTTCATATTCTTCCCGTTTTAAACAAGCCCAAGTATAAACAATTCAATTCAACCAACTCAAACAACCTATCCATAACCAACCTACCTCAAGAGCTGACTCGTTACCACTAAGCACTCTCAACTCACGCACTCACCAATCAAGAGAAATTCATGACATCATCAATCCGTCATGAGATCATGAGCCCTCACCAACAAACACAAGAGTGAATATACAATAGTCCACACATTCTAGTATGACTTTCAACATAATTTAAGGACATCACACAATTGGAACAAAAATTGCACTCTCACAAAGAATTCATGTGCATCCCATCCTCGTACCATAAGCTTGCCCGTAGTGTACACCTCTACTAATCTAAGTCAGCAAAGTCTAGGATCAATTAGGACTTTATGGGTTGTAATGTAGGCTAAGGGACGGGTAGGATACATTAAGGAATAGTGACTAACCCTCCTAATCATTTTAATACACTAACACTCAAAAATCGAGCACATTTTCTTCTCAACCAATTCACTTGCCACAACCATATACAACATAGCCCTTTTTTCCTCAATTAAGCATTTCTATATTCCCACTAGCACGAATTATTAAGATTAGGAGATGTGTGTTTTTCTATATTATTTGTATTATTTTTTCCTTTTCTTGCAATTTTTTTTTCTTTTTGTTTTCTACACACACACTATACATTAAGGTTCATCAGCTAATGAACTTTTTTCACAACTTTAGTGCACCTTAAGGGACTTTCCATGGTTCAACGCGAAAGCTACTTTCCAATCTGTCACTTTACTTCTTTTAGCGACTAAGTTTCTTCGGAGGTAAAGGTTCAACAATTTCAAATTCAAAACACAATAGGGGTACGTCTTGTAATGTGGGTACCAAGGAAAAGGTCAATAGGCTCAAAGGGGCTAGCAACGAAAATATTTTATTTTAAGTGACAAGCACATCTATTATCAAGCAAAGAACTGCCCACGTCATCTCCTAGACTAGCAAAACTTAATGATTTCGCTTCGATTAACACACGGGGAAAGTTCTATCCTACACACGATAACACAAAATAACACAAATCCTTACACACACATTGCACATGACTCAATCAAGACGGTTCTGTTCAACTCTCAAGTCAAGCAAGCACATATAATTGAGAAATTTTAAGCAATATTGCACTAGGTGACATACAAGTCAAACAACTGAGAAAAGGTGTCACAGAGTAGGCTATTTATTTTACTCAGGCATCACAATTCAAATCAGATGTATGGGAAAACAGAGCGCATGCCATCGCCTAATGTGCCAGCACCGAACATGTCAATAGTTACCTCAGAGCAACTCAGTTTTCTTCCTATCCTACTCCTAAAAAACCAAAGTACCCGGTTCGAGCTATACCCTTGGAAAGAAATCGGGACCAAAATAAAAGGCAAGGGATACTACCTAACTATCCTAAAAAAGATCTTTTTGTTGTTTTTAATCGGACTTTAATCACTCAAGAAAATTATCCAAAAAATACATCATCGGGAAAAGTCTGAGCTTTTTCAGAATGTTTTTTTCTATTTTCGTATTTAATTTATTTTAAAACTAGACTATGTCTACTAAGGGTTCCTAAAAGAAAAACTTATAAAATAAAAAAATAGATTTATACAATTTACATCACATAAAGTAGTTCCCTCACCCCACACTTAACATATGCATAGTCCCCAATGCATGTAAGAATTTAAAGCAAAGTAAGGTGGAAAGAAGAGCTCCCTGCTAGTCGGATTACACCTCCTCAGAATACCCACCAGCAGCAGCTCCGGACTCATCATCATCATCCGCTCCCAGGGGCACCAAAGCCATGGGCCCCATGATGTCAGCATCAAGATCATCCTTAGTGTCGGAGCCTTCATGGGTGTTCTCATCCTCTCATGGAAGAATTGGATAGATCATTACATAGATGCATACGCTCCTCGTCCGACACGCCCAACCTGCTCATGATCACATTTAGGGGGCTATAGAGATACCTGTTGAAGTTCCTGTCCCTCTCATTCTGTGTCGCATGGCTTAGCTTAGACGTAGACTCAAACAATGATGTGATGTCCATCAACCTCTTAGGAGCCTCCACAACCTCGTCATAACCGCGGTATGTAGGTACCTCCCGGGATAACATGTACTGCGTTAACAAGTTGCCAAAGAAGAATCTCTTGATTTTCCTCCCAGATCGTGTGCAATCCATCTCCCCTAGCATGATCTCTCCCACATTGATGGGTCGCCCAGTAATCAGAAAAATATCAAACACTCGAGCTTTAGTGCACTTGTTGTTGTGTGCTCAACCGGCATTAGTCTGCCCTGCATCAAATTCTGCCACACCTTGGCAATCTTGTTGAAGTCGAAATGGATCATCTCAAGATGGGCATCACCCTTAGTTCTTATCCACTTTGCATTCAAATCGACACCACATAGAGTGTGACGTATAACCTGATAGCTTGGGCATTTGACAAACATTTGCAGCCTTCGCGGGTTAGGACTATCAACTCCCAAATATTCGCATAAGGAACACCTATCCATTGGCACCTCCGTTCTGCGGACCCGTGACTTGAACAAGTCCCCATTCCAATTTGCGTAAAGATCTCCCACCATACTCAAATTTGCATGGCCCGTTCACTCTAGGAACTTATCCATCTTCATTTCTTTTAACCGGGCAAGCACGTCCGGGAAGTTCTGTTCCAGAGTTTTCACATTAATTCCCATTTCAGAGACATATCGCCCATATGGCACAAAGTTATTATGCCATTGTATGGCATCCTCACGAACTAGATCCAAATGAGGCCTTGGTCCCGATGGTGCCTTCTTTGATCCGTCAGCAACCTGTTTCCCTTTAGCTTGTCGAGATGACATTTCCCCTTGCTTGCGCTTTTTAGGAGCAAGAACAGTGGTTAAGGACTTCCCCACTCCTTTACCCATGTTCGCACTATCACGAGCCATATCAACCTACAACATAAATAATCATGAATGTGAGAATGAATCAAGAAATCCGTCGAAGATTATCGTGAGAGTCAAAGATGACCCCACACTTAAAATCGAAGGCTCTATGTAATATACCCACAATATTGGTTGAAAATGCACAAGTGTTGCACGACAAGGCGATGGGTACTCAAGACTTCACCATGCCGCACAATTATAATGCACTAACTATGCAACATAAATCAAACAGTCGATCATGGCGATGTGACTTAGCCTTAGTGCAAGCAAGTAACACATGGTCCCAATCTCTACAACTAATATACTACACTAGCTAAGTCTAAAGAAGTGCTACAACATACATAGTACAAGATACATGGTGTGTGTGGCATGGTTATAACATGTGAACATTAAAGATAAGATTTGGGTTAGGTAAACCCACCCCCAACACCCCATATTAGCCCGATATCACATACAACTACACTCGGCTACTCAGACTTCACCGGTGCCCAATTGACTCTTTCAAGCATTTTATCAAATACATGGCGGGCATTAAGTGTGTTCAAATCAATTCAACAATGGTGGAAGATGGTGGCCCTCCCAAATTTTATGAAGTATAGAGAATTGAAGTTTACTACTCCGTATACAACACAATAACCAAGTTGTAACAACCAATTTTGTTCCACAATCGGGCCACCCACCATAGAACAAGTTCTAAGAATCAACTTATGGGGGAATTTGGAGATGGGAGTTTGGGAGGGGGGATGGGCATTATAATCTACAAAATAAAAGAAAAAGGGAGAAGGGAAACATACCTGGGAGATTTGTAGATGAATGCAAGAGGAGAAGAAAATAAACTATAAGAATTGAGAGAGGGACGGAGATAGAGACGGGGGTAGAGAGGAGGGAAGAGTAGCGGGGAGAAAGAGAGAAGGGCTCAAGATGGGTTAGAGTTATTTTAATTAGGAGGGATTTGGGTATGGGTCATGGGTTGTAATGTGAGGATAGATGGGTATGTGGGTCGGGTTTTAGGGGTAGTTGTTTTAAATACAACAACAACAACAACAATATCATACCCGGTATTATCTCACACTGTAGGGGAATTGTTTTAAATAATAAACTAAAGAGAGAGAAAAAAATTTACCTGACCCTCCAGCCCAGCGCGTTGTGCTAGGCCTGGCGCTGGGGGAAGAAATATGTCTGTTTTCTGCGCCACAGGTAGCGCTGGGCACTGGGCGCTGGCCTAGGCGCTGGTCTGGGCACTGTTTTTCCTTTTTCTTTGAATGAAATCCCTGATCCCTCCGAGCACTTTATATATCCAATTTACATACCCTACACCATTCTACCTATGATTTATATGCCTACAAAGAAAACAAAAAATTATAGTCTACTCTAACAAAAAAAAATTGAAAAGCTAAGCTATGAAAGCAATAAAAATTGGGCTGCCTCCCAACAAGCGACTGATTTAACATCGCGGCACGACGCAGGGCCTTGCTTACTCATCAGCGAGTATTACTTTGGACTCAATAGTGCTTGACTCTTTACCCATTCACTAAAAATATTTCTTTCACCATTTAAAGCGCGCAACTCAATTCACCATAAGGAGTTACTCTCACCACCTCAAATGGACCTGACCACCTTGATTTTAACTTCCCAGGAAACAACTTAATCCTAGAATTGAACAATAGTACCTTTTGGCCCAGTTCAAAGTAATGTGGCTTGATTCGTTTATCATGCTACCTTTTTGTTTTCTCCTTGCAAAGCTTAGCATTTTCGTATGAGTGCAGCTTGAACTCATCTAACGCATTCAACTGAAAGAGCCTCTTCTCGCCCGCGGCTTCAAAGTCCATATTCAACTATTTAATTGCCCAATACACCTTGTGTTCAAGTTCAACTGGCAAGTGACATGCATTCCCATAAACAAGATTATACGGGGATGCCCCACTTGGTGTTTTGTATGCAGTTATATATGCCCACAAGGCATCATCTAACTATGCAGCACAATCCCTCCTATTCAAACTCACTCTCTTCTCTAATATCTTCTTTATTTCTCTGTTAGGCACCTCAGCTTGTCCACTTGTTTGCGGGTGATATGCCGTGGCAAATTTGTGGCGGACCCCTTATTTGTTAGAAGGTTACTCAAAAACCGATTGCAAAAATGTGTCCCTTCATCACTAATCAAGGCACGTGGAGTCCCAAACCTCGAGAATATGTTTTTCTTCACAAAAGCAGCTACCACCTTGGCATCATTGATTGGAAATGCGATAGCCTCTACCCATTTTGACACGTAGTCAACCGCTAGCAAGATATATTTGTTTCCACCAGACAATGGGAACGGTCCCATGAAGTTTATCCCCCACACATAAAAAATCTCCACCTCCAGGATATTATTCAAAGGCATCTCATGCCTCCTTGTAATTATTCATATTCTCTGACACTGGTCACACTTCTTAACAAACGTATGGGCATCCTTGAACAATGTTGGCCAAAAGAACCCAGACTGTAAAACCTTTGCAGCTATCCTATAGTGTCCATGATGACCTCCATAAGGCGAGGCATGTTAATCATACAACACTAGTTCCACCTCATTTTCAGGAATGCATCTCCTCATCAACTGATCAGCACACTGTTTGTACAAGAATGGCTCATCCCAGTAGTAGAAGTTCATATCATGTAGAAATCTCTTTCTAGCTTCAGATTCAATTTCGGGAGGAAGTACCCCAATCATAATATAATTCACATAATACACGTACCATGGGGGAGGGTCTTCGGCGATAGCAAAAAGTTGCTTATCAGGACATACCTCCTTAATTTTTCTACCTTCCTCCACGTGCTCATGATTTCTAGCCTTGATAGATAGTCGGCTACTTGTTTTTTTGTACCCTTCCGATCTCGTATTTCTACATCAAATTCCTGCAATAACAAAACCCAGCGTGTCAATCTAGCCTTGGATTCCTTTTATTGTTAATAGATACCTGATTGCTGCATGGTTGGTATGGACTACAACTTTTGTTCCCACCAAGTATGCCGGAAATTTCTCAAAGGCCCACACAATGGCCAACAACTCCTTTTTAGTGGTGGTGTAATTAAGCTATGTATCATCAAGAGTCTTACTCGCATAGTATGTAGATTAAAATATTTTGTCCTTCCTCTGGCCAAGCACTGCCCAATAGCATGGTCACTTGCATCGCACATAAGTTCAAATAGTAAGGACCAATCAGGTGCCACAATAATGGGGGCAGTCACGAACTTCTTTTTGAGCTCCTTAAATGCCTTCAGGCAGGCTTCATCAAAATTGAAGATTACATCCTTTTCAAGCAACCTGCATAAAAGAGTCGCAATGTTTGAAAAATCTATAATAAAGAATGTATAGAACCCCGCGTGTCCCAAGAAACTCCGGATAACCTTCACATAAATGGGTGGAGGTAATGTTTCAACCGCCTCCACCTTCGCCTTATCAACTTCAATGCCACTCCTTGACACTCTATGGTTCAACACGATTCCTTGTTGTACCATAAAATGGCACTTTTTCCAATTTAGCACTTAAATTGTTTCTTCACAACGGGTCAACACCTTGCCCAAATTCTTCAAACAGTCATCATAAGAAGACCCAAAGACTGAAAAATCATCCATGAAGACTTCTACGAATTGCTCCACCATATCAGTAAAAATGGACATCATACACCTTTGAAAAATGGCCGGTGCATTACAAGGACCAAATGACATTCGCTTGAAAGAAAAAGTACCATAAGGACATGTAAAAGTGGTCTTCTCCTAATCCTCTGGGAAAATGACAATCTAGTTGTACCCCAAATAACCATCAAGGAAGTATAATATTCATGCCCCGCCAATATGCCCAACATCTGGTCAATGAATGTAAGTGGGAAGTGGTCCTTGCGGGTTGCTTTGTTGAGCCTTCTGTAGTCAATGCAAACTCTCCACCCCATCACAGTGCGAGTAGGAATTAGCACATTTTTCTCATTCTCTACAACAGCCATCCCCCTTTTTTAGGCACACAATGCACTGGGCTCACCCAGTTGCTGTCAGAAATAGGGAAGATGATAGCTTCCTCAAGCCACTTAATTATTTCCCTCTTCAAGACCTCTTTCATAATCGGATTTAATCTTTTTTGTTGCTCAACACTAGGGATGTGTCCATCTTTTATAAAGATTTTATGCATACAAAATGATGGATTGATTCCTTTTATATCAGCAATTGTCCACCCAATAGCTTTTTATGCTCACGAAGCACTCTGAGCAGCTTTTCTTCTTGCACATTAGTTAAGCTGGATGAGATAATCACTGGCAATGTTTTAGAATTCCCCAGGTAAGCATAGCACAGGTGCACTGGAAGAGGTTTTAGCTCTAGCTTTGGGGCTTCGTCAATAAATGGTTTAGGAGGGGTCAGAGTAACAAGTTTGTCCAACTCCTCAAATCTCCCAAGCCTATGGACATATTTGCAAGACAAGTTAAGTACTTGCTCAATTTCTTCTATCATCTCATCTTCACTTTCTTCTTCATCCCCCATTAAGGCTCATTCAAGAGGATCTATAGGGCTTATATAAGTCACCAATGAAGCCACATCACTTTCCACCACAGAAATCATGGATAGCTCTTCATAGTGGGCTGGCAGTCTGAGTGCTTTATACAGATTGAATACCTCCACTCGATCACCCACTCTCATTGTCATGTTTCCTTCACATACATCGATAATAGCTCAGTCCATGGCTAAGAATGCATGCCCCAAAATAAATAGGAATTCCTGATCAGGCTCATAGTCCAAGATAATGAAATCAATATGGAATATGAAAGAACCCACTTGAACTAACACATCTTCAATCTAATACTCCTTTAGGATGAGCAAGGGAGCGATCAGCCAACTATAAAATCACTGTGGTTGGGCGCGGCTCACCAAATCCCAACTGTCTGAACACAGATAGCGACATCAAATTGATTCTCTCCCCAAGATCACACAAAGCTCGCTCGACTGCATGCTTACCAATAGAGATTTGGATAGTGAAACTACCTGGATCCTTCAATTTCTGAGGTAGATTGCTTTGAATTCTTGAGGTACATTCTTCAGTAAGTGCCACAGACTCAAACTCTGCCAACCTCCTCTTATTTGCCACTATGTCCTTGATGTATTTGGCATGTTTGGGCACTTCTTGCAAGATGTCTATCAACAGAATATTGTTTTACACATGCTTCAAAATATCAAGAAACATTTTATAAGCAGCATTATCCTTTACTTTCTACAATCTCTTAGGGAATGGGGGTGGTGGCCTTGCAACTAATGGTAGGGGTTGCTTTTCCACCACCTCTTCAACTGGCTTCTCTGACTCTTTTTCCTTTTCTGATTCTGCTTCTATGGTGCCCGATTTCTCATTAAAGGTCACTTTTTTTCTCTTTTTTGATTGGACTTCTTCTAACTGTCTCATATTCCTCAATAAAACATCATTGATAGATATCTTAGGATTAGCCTCGGTGTCGCTTGGAAGAGCTCCAACTGGTCGAGTATTTTGGGCACCGGCAAGTTGCCCCATTTGTCACTCCACATTTCTCATCTCTAATGCTTGAGCATGCTGGTCAGCCATCAATTTCTTTAGTATCTACTTAATGTGACTCGCCGGGTTTGTAGGTTGTTCAGCCTGTGGTGGTCTATATTGCTGTTGAGGAGCTTGTGGCCTGTACTGATTCCGAGCATCTTGGTTTCCACCCCAAGAGAAGTTTGGGTGGTTCCTCCAGTGTTCCCATACTGGTTTGTCCTGCCCCTATTTGTATTACCCACGAAACAAACAGACTCTGGATTAGTTGGGCATAAGTCGCTCGTGTGACCCTCTCCACATACTTCGCAAAATATCTGCACTTGTTGCACTGGTTGAGCTTGTTGCTTGTTAATAACCAAGGTCATTTTATTGACTTAGTTTCCCAATGTGGCAACCTGTGCTGATAATGCAGAAATAACGTCTAACTCGAGGACCCCTACGGATTTTTGAACTGTGTGTCTACCCATCTCTCCTTGCAAATTAGGATTTCTTTTGAAGAATTTGTTCAATAATGCATATATCTTATCGAAGTTTTTCTCCAACACTTGACCTCTCGCTGCAGCGTCCACCACAATTTTTGTCACTGGATGGAGCCCTTCTATGAAGGTGTGAACTAATACTTCATTAGTCTTGTTGTGATTAGGACAGTCTTTCAGCATCCCCTTGAACCTTTCCCAAGATGAATATAAAGAATCCCCCGATTTCTGTTTAAAGGCGACTATCTCACTTCTGATCTTTGCAGTTTTTCCTGAAGGAAAGAACCATGTCAAAACTTTCCTCGCCAGATCATTCCATGATATAATAGAATTAGTTGGTCCCGCATTCAACCACTTCTTTGCTTAGCCCAACATAGAAAACAGGAAGAATTTGAGCCTCACATAGTCTGGAGTGACTCCGTTAGTGATATAATTATCACTAATCTCCAAGAAGTTCAAGATGTGTTGTTGTGGATCCTCGTGTGGAAGACTCATAAACTACCCATTCGCATGTAGTAGCTGGATCATGCTCTACTTCAGCTCAAAGTACCTAGTGATTCTGGGGTTCACAATGCTGGAGGTGACATTTTCAATGTTGGGTATCACATGTTGCTCCTTTGCCATGTTCACAGGTAGTTAAACAAGTGCCTGAATATGTTCTACGTCCCTTGCTTCCCTCAACCTCCTGTGAAATATTCTCTCAGGTTTGGGGTCAAAGCCTTGAAGTCTATCCTGGCTTCTGACCCTTTGCATTCAATCAAAGTTCCTGAGACCAGAGAAACCAATAAGAAACGTTAGAATTGATGAAATAAACAACTAAAGTAAAAACTAGAAAGTAGTCAATATTCAAGTCCCCGACAACGGCGCCAAAAACTTAATGCTCCCAAACACACACGCAAGTATATGTGGTCGTACAAGTAATAAAGTGATAAATTGAGTATCAAACCCATAGAGACTTGTGTTAACTACCCACTAGTTTCACCAAGATTATAATTCAGTTGAGTCAATTTGAGTTCAAAAGTATAATTATACTAAGCAATAATTCTAACAAGTAACTAATTAATCAAGCAGCAAAATAGTTGTTGTGTATTCAGTAGACACAAATATTCTAGGGTTGTGATCGATTTACCAATCTTATTGTGTTTTAATTAACTCTCCCTTTCATACAATTCACTCATGCTTGCTAATTAATCGAATGATTGCTCTCATAGTATTCTCCCGAATTACTACTCGGCTATTCAAAATAGATTAACGCATATATTCCTATGGAATCAATCTATTAAGAACGCATTAAGATTACGATATTTAATTAAGTATGGTGACTAGTTATATTCTTATCCTAACCATTAAGCTTAGTCTTGCATTTATACTCATTGGGGGGGAGGGGGGTGTTGGGCCGAAATAACCTTGTCCTGGGCGAACTAGGAAACCTTTCCCGTCACTAGCGCCTAGGGTAGCGTGGGGCACTGGACTTTTTAACATTCATATCAATATATATATATATATATATATATATATATATATATATATTCTCATTCTCTTTTACTTGCTATAAATAAGAAACAATATACATGTGCTTATGGGAATAAATTTTATGAAAAATAAATTTACATAAAAAGAACCTCAAAATGTGTGATTGATTTTTATATAGAGCGTTCTGAGTGCCCAGGGAGGTTTAAAATTAGTTCGAGTAATAAATTCAGCCCATAAATTGTAAGGGCAAAAAAAATTTAGAAATCCAGACAAATTACTTGAGTCCCAAGCGCAACCCTCCCAAGAACTGTTAATTAGAAATTTTCTATTAGACCAAATTGCAGTTAATTAGCTAAAGTAAAAAATTAAAAAACCTTGAAAACGGAAAAGAGGAAAGTAAGTACATTATTCTTTAATTTCTTAATCTTTCTTTATTTTGTTAAGGAAACTATTTTGTAACGATCCGGTCGATTATTTTGAGAGTAATAGCCCCGATCTCTTATATTTACTGCATCCCCCGTATCTTTTTCTGCTTACGTGACTTGCCAGGAGGTTTTGTTGTGGTTTCGGAGTGATTTCGGACACTTAGTCCCTAAAATAGAAGCTTAAGTCTTAGGATTTTGACCGTAATCCGAACTGTGTGAAGACGACTCCAAAGTTTGGTTGGTTCCGTTAGCTCTGTTGGGTGATTTTGGACTTAGGAGCGTGTCTGGACTATAAATTTGAGGTCTGAAGCTGATTTAGGCTTGCAATTCCAATAGTTGGAGTAGGTCTGTAATGTTGAATATGACTTGTGTGAAAAATTTGAGGTCAATCGGACGTGATTTGATAGGTTTCGGCATCAGTTGTAGAAATTTAAAGTTTCAAGTTCATTAAATTTGGATTGGACGGTGATTCATGTTTTCGTTGTTGATTGACGTGTTTTAAGGGCTCGACTAAGTTCGTATAGTGTTTTAGGACTTGTTGGTATATTTGGTTGAGGTCCCGGGGGCCTCGGGTATAGTTCAGATGCTTAACAGATCGAAAATGTGACTTGTGTATGTGCAGAAGTTTCTGGTTTCTGGTGTTCTCGCACTTTTAGTGGGGAGATCGCAGGTGCAAACTCGCTTGTGTGGATGAAGAAGCGCAGATGCAGGATTTGGCAGCCCAATCTGGATTCGCAGGTGCGGAGGTAATTGCACAGAAGCGGCCTCGCTTCTGCGGTTGGTCTGTGCGCATGAGCGGTGAGGGTCGTAGGAGCGCATCCGCAGGTGCGGCGCTACTCTCGCAGATGCAGACCCAAGGGACATAAGTTAAGTCTGTACCTGTAATAGAATTTCCGTAGGTGCGGTATCGCAGGTGCGATTATAGGCCCGCAGATGCGAAATCGCTGGGCAGAAAAGGCCAAGTTTGAGGGTTTTATCCCATTTTCAATTTTTGGACTTTTAGAGCTCAAATTTGGACGATAATTTGGGAGATTTTCATATGAAGGTTTTGGGTAACGAATCTTAACCCAATTATGGTTATATTCCACTAATCTATCACTAATTTCATCTTTTAAATTTGGATTTGGGTGGAAATTTTGGGGAAAATGGAAAGAAGTTCTTCAACTAAGGTTTTGATTTAGACCTCAAATTGAGGTCGGATTCCAAAACAAATTACATAACCGGGCTCGTGAGTGAATGGGTATTCATATTTTATAACTTTTACCCGATTCCGAGACGTGGGCCCGGGGAGGCCTTTTGGGGCAATTTTCTAATTTCTTTCGGATTTTGGCTTATCATTTCTTATCTTTCTTGTGGAATTGATTCCTTTAGCCTATATTATTTATATGGTACTGCGTGTGGCTAGATTCGGGGTATTTAGAGATTGATTCAAGGGGCAAAGGCATTTCGGAGTAGGATTTTGTGCGGTTTGAGGTAAGTAACAGTTTTAAATCTGGTCCTGAGGGTATGAAACCCCGAATTTTGGTATGATATGATTTTTTTGGAGGTGATGCACATGCTAGTTGACGGGCATGTGGGCGTGCACCGTGGGGGATTGTGACTTGGTCTGTCCCGTGAAACTGTAAAGTCGAATAGCTTATTGTTAATTACATGTTCCCTCTGTCTTCTAGAAATTTGACTGCCATTCATGTTAGAATTCATGCTTAGACAATATGATATCACTGTTGGGACCTGCAACGGTCGGGTACTTATTGAATTAGCTGCTATTTGCTTCACAATTTTACTTGCGTGCCATATCTCTGTTTCCTCTTATTTTCTTGTTGATACTTGTTATTATTTCTTTTGGGTTGATTTGTATGATTTCTGAGAGCCCAAGAGGCTGGGGAGGTTAGTGACTGAGATAGGGCCTGAGTGCCGAGCTGTGAGCTATGTGAGTGTGTAATGGATCGGGTTGCATGCCGCAACGACACTTATGGCTATTTATCTCTTGGATCGGGTTGCATGCAGCAACGAGCCTTGTCGCTATTTATATATTGGATCGGGTTGCACACCGCAATAAGCCTTATGGTTATTTATACATTGGATCGGGTTGCACGCTGTAGTGATATAGCGCTTGGACTGAAGGAGCCCCTCCGGAGTCTGTACACCCCTGAGTGCAGGTACCTATCGAGTGTGAGTTTTGAGGGTTGAGAGCCAAGTGATAAGCTATTGAGAAAGAATGAGTGATTTTTGCCCTGAGAGGCGGTATTTGTGTAACGACCCGACCAGTCGTTTTAAGCATTTACGCTCCTTTCAACTATTTGAAGTATTTAATAACTTCCTACGAGGTATTATGACTTGTGTAAATTATCGGTTTGGGTTTTAAGGTACTTCGGAGTTAGCTTGGAAGAATGAATTTCATGTTGGAAGCTTAAGTTGAAATAGTTGACCGGATGTTGACTTATGTGTAAACGACCTCGGAATCGAGTTTTGATAATTCCAATAGCTCCGTATGGTGATTTTGGACTTAGGAGCGTTTCCGGAAAATTATTTGTAGGTACGTAGTGGAATTTGGCTTGAAATGCCGAAAGTTGAATTTTTAGAAAGTTTGACCGGGGGGTTGACTTTTTGATATCGGGGTCGGAATTCAATTTCGTAAATTGGAATAGGTCCGTTATATCATTTATGACTCATGCGCAAAATTTGAGGTCAATCGGACTTGATTCGATAGGTTTCGGCATCGAATGTAGAAGTTGGAAATTTTATAAGACTAAAGTTTCAAGTGAGTTCGCACAAGACCCAACTTTGAACGAGAATATCTACATATATATATGGAGTTATGTGATGATCTACCTATCAAATTAAAGATTTTATAGTCTCGTTTCTAACGCTTCAAACCGTTCATCATTTGGACATTGCTAAAGACGTTATGACCAGATTACCAAAGGCTGGAAAAATGCAATTCTGCGACCCATTATGCGATCGCAAAACTGCTTCTGCGACAACAAAACAAGTCGCATAATGGACCAGAAGAGCCCAGTTTTGGGCGCCGATTTTGTGATCAATTTTGCGGCCCGCATATCCATTATGCGGTCCATTATGCGACCGCATACCTGCTTTCGGAAGGTTAATTTTTCTATTTTCATAACCCAATCCCATTTTGATAAATGGGCTTTGGGACACATTTTGGAGCAAAATTCTGACATTTTTAGAGATAAGGGAGAGTGTTCTAGAGAGAGGAAGAAGCTCAAGTGCTTTGTTCATCAAGATCTTGTCCAAGCTTTGAAATCCAACAAGGAAATATCACAAGATCTTCACCCAAGAGGTAAGGTTCTAACCCCTAGTCTTCAATTTCGAGTTTGGGTAAAGATGGGTGATTAAGAGTATGATTCTTGGGTGTAATAGTATCATTTATACATATCAATAAGGTTTATGGAAAGATTGTTGAGTTCAAATGGGTATAGATTGGGTTAAAAATGGTAGAAATCTTCAAAGACTTTAATTGAAGATTTGAGGGTCGAGTTGATGTCGGAATTTGGTGAAATTTGTATGGTTGGACTCGTGGTTGGATGGGCGTTCATATTTTGTAACTTTTGTTGGGTTCCGATATGTGGGACCCACGGGCAATTTTTGAGTTAATTTTGGATTTTATTGGAAAAATTAGTATTTCCTTATGGAATTAATTACAATAATTGGTATTGATTGAATCGAATTAATTGTGGCTAGATACGAGGCTTTTGGAGACCAATTCTCGTGGCAAGGGCATAGCGGAATAAATAAATACACGGCTTGAGGTAAGTAACAGTTTTAAATCTGGTACTGAGGGTATTAAACCCCGGATTTTGGGATCATGTGATTATTTTGGAGGTGACGCACATCCTAGGTGACGAGCGTGTGGGCGTGCACCGAGGGGATTGTGATTTGGTCCGTCCCGAAAAACTGTAAAGTTGAATAATTTGTTGTTAGTTATATGCCCTCTATGGGTTGATAAAATTTGATTGTTAATCATGTTAGAAATCATGCTTAGGCTATGTGATAGTACTGTTGGGACCCACAGAGGTCGTGTACTTATTGAATTGCCTGCTAAATGCTATATTTACTCAGTCACAGTTTTTACTTGCCCATTTTATCTCAGTCTCTATTATTATTATTATTGATATATCATATCATTGTTGTTTGGGCTGATTTACGACAAGTAAAGCATGTGAAGATAGACTACTGATGATGAGTACAACATATTACGGTAACTCAATTAAAGGCATGAAAGGAATCTACATAGCTAGAACCGGTCAATTATCACTTTTAGCCGGTGTACACACTCATCACCTTGCGTACACGACTTTCACATATCATAATTAACACAAAACAATACCAGTCCTAAGGGGTAATTTTCCCGTACAAAGTTAGACAAGACACTTACCTCAAAATACGCTAACTCAATCCACTAGAAAGTCTTTCCCTCGATTATCCAACTCCAAACGGCTCGAATCTAGTCAAAACAACTTCATACCATAAATATAAACTATAGCAAGATATTCCGAACAATTGAGTTGCAATCTTTAAAGAGAAATAAAAAGTCAACTCAAAGAGTCAACCCCGGGCTCGCGCCCATTCAATAACGAGTCCAACCATATAAGAATTACTCAAATCCGACTTCAAATCGCCTTTCAAATCCCAAAAATTTAGTCTAAGAAGTTTTCACAATTTTTCCCCAAATTTCCAACTCAAATCACTAATTAAATGATAAAAATAACAATGGATTCATCTAATATAGCCAAAACAGAGTTAGAATCTCTTACACCGATGATTTCCTTAAAAATCCCTCGAACAATCGCCACAAGCCGAGCTCTTTAGATCCAAAAATAAAAATGAGATGAAACTCTCGACCTAAGCCCTTTTTTGCCCAGCAATTTCGCATCTGCGAACCCACAACCACATCTGCGGCTCCGCACCTGCGGAATTTCCATCGTAGGTGCGGTCCTCACTAAGGTCCAGCACTCTCCGCTTCTGCGGACATAACATGCATCTGCGCTTCTGCTCCTGTGGACATATGGGCGCTTCTGCGCACGCGCTCCTATGGACGATTTCCGCTTCTGCGATAATAGACCAAGCTGGCCCAGTCCGCATCTGCGACCAGCTCCTCTGCACCTGCGGACTCGCAGATGCGGAAAATCACCTTGCACCTACGATCCCAGCCAAGCTCACTCAAGGCCACTTCTGCGATCAACCTCACGCACCTACGTGTCCGCACCAGCGGCCAAACCCTCCGCAGGTTCGATGACACCAGAACAACAACAGGTTCAGCAATCCATCAAGTCCAAAATTGTTCCGGATTCAATCTGAATCACACCCGGGGCCCACGGGACCTCGTCCGAAAATATCAACAAGTTTCAAAATACATAACGGACCTACTCGAGGCCAAAAATCACATCAAACAATATCGATTCTACGAATCCTAGCCTAATTCAAGCCTATTGAAATTATGAACATCTAACTTCCAAAACTAACGCCGAATCACACCAAAACAACTCTGATTGACCTCAAATTTTGCACACTAGTCATGAATGACATGACGGACCTATTCTAACTCCGGGAATTAGAATTAGACCCCGATATCAATAAAGTCAACTCCCGGTCTAACTTCTCAACCTTTCAAACCTTCAACTTTCTAACTTTCGCCAATTCAAGCTGAAATAACCTACAGACCTTCAAATCAACATCCGGCATGCTCCTAAGTCCAAAATCATCATTCGGAGCTATTGGAACCTTTAAAACTCCATTTCGGAGTCGTCTACATAAAAGTCAACTTACGGTCAACCCTTTCAACTTAAGCCTCCAACTTAGGGACTATGTGTCTCATTTCACTCCGAAAATCACCCGAAACCAAAACCAAACACCACGGCAAGTCACATAATCATAATACAACATAGAGGAGGCAATTAACATGACATAATCTTAGCCTAATTGCCTATTGAAATTATGAACATATGACTTCCAAAACTAACGTCGAATCACACCAAAATAACCCCGATTGACCTCAAATTTTGCACACAAGTCATGAATGACATGACAGACCTATTTTCGGAAATCAGAATTCGACCCCGATATCAATAAAGTCAACTCCCAATCAAACTTCTCAACCTTTCAAACCTTTAACTTTCTAACTTTCGCCAATTCAAGTTGAAATGACCTACAGACCTCCAAATCAACATCAGGCATGCTCCTAAGTCCAAAATCATCATACATAGCTATTGGAACCGTTAAAACTCCATTCTGGAGTCGTCTACACAAAAGTCAAACTATGATCAACCCTTTCAACTTAAGCCTCCAACTTAGGACTATGTGTCCCATTTCACTCCGAAACTCACCCGAAACCAAAACCAAACACCCCGAGCAATTCACATAATCATAATACAACACAGAGGAGGCAATAAATAGGGGATCGGGGCTAAAATACTCAAATAATCGGCCGGGTCGTTACACTTCGTTTCCTATTTTCTTCTAAAATTTTCAAAAAGCAAAATGTTATTAAATAAGAAAATATTTTATCTAAAGATGGCGTCTTTGAGACCGACATATTATGTTACATTTTGTGGCAGTTCAATAAAACTACCTCAATTTAACCACCGTAAAATCTAAGTTATTTTGTAGTGAACATTGTTTTCGTGAGGTTAATCAAGTAGCAGATAACAACAACGACAACAACCCAGTATAATCCCACTAGTGGGGTCTGAGGATGGTAGTGTGTACGCAGACCTTACCCCTTCCCTAGGGTAAAGAGAATGTTTTCGATAGACCCTCGGCTCCCTTCCTCCAAGAACTCCCCACCTTACTCTTGGGGTGACTCGAACTCACAATCTCTTGGCCTGAAGTGGAGGGTGCTAATCAAGTAGCAGATGCTCTTACTAAATGGGGCATTGAGGAGAATGAATTCATTTTCCTCAATCCTAGAGATCTGCATGCCCAGGTGTGCCACTGGACCCTATTTGATGGACAAAGCTCAAATGGCTTCCATAAGGCATAAGCAAAGGAGGAACATATTGTCATAAGTTTTTTTTGTTTTTGGCACAGGTTTGTCTTGGAATAAATTGGATATACAAGAGTACTAATCTTGTATAGGATCATAGGAATGTTTATATCTTAGATTATGAATCTTTGTACTTGTATATGACCCTGGTTATTATTACAGGGATTTTTTGTTGAACATAGGCTAGGTTGATGTCGTCCTCTGTTATACTGTAACTATTTTTTGTGAGCAATATAAATAAATAAATAAAAAGATCTCTTTTTGAGGCCTTAAGCATTTCTTTCATTGAGGTTTTGGTTATGTCCCCGTCGTTATAATTATTATTGGATGATAAAGCAGGGGTCTTGGACAAAAACCCCATCACCACGGGAGGTAAAATCCCGAGTAGATGGATTAATTAAAAAAAATAATGCGTTGCGTTAAAAATAAAATTTCTAAATTAACAGATTTTTCACAAAAAATGAAAAAGATAGTTAATTTACCCCATAAACCAAAGAAAATGAAAATATATCATTTTTCAGCTTAAATCGGATCATGGGCTAGCTCGAAATTTCAAAACTTAGCATATTGCATATATTCACTTCTTGAAACGGCCTTTTCTTTGGAATTAATTTGAAACAAATCATTAGGCATACTTTCTCAATAAAAACACGAACAAATAATTCAAAAAAGATCATAGAATATCAGAAAATAGATCCCTACATTTTGCAATAAAAACATTTCGCGATATATATAGAACGTAGTATTGTACAACGCGCAATGAGTCAAAACTAGTTTATTATAGACAACTTTACTAAATACAGCTCTACGAAAATTTTGATTGGAAACTCGAAAATTTGAGTTTTCAATAATGGCATTATTCCTGAATGACACACATAATCACAAAATAAACACATTTACAATTTGTTATTCAAAAATTATGGGCTTTTAGATTATTTGTTTTCTCTTTGCTTCCAAAAAAAAAAACTCCATTCATTAGTATCTGGTTCCTCTCCATTTCCTCAAGTTCTTACTTAGTTAAGTGACACATGTCACATTTTAATTATTCGGATTGGGGTTCAAACTTGTTCACTTTCTCCGTTTTTTACGACAAGTTTAAAATCATAAACTTGACCATATATTAGGTTACAAGTTAAATAATAATCAAAACGTCAACAATCCCAGATGTGGACCAGTTCTGCCGCACCTCTAAATATGCGGAAGAAAATAAAAAACTTTAGGGATTTACAAAATTAAAGTCTGCACCAACATTGATTACGCGTATATATATGCATTACTGTATACAGAATTAGAGAAACCAGTAAGAACGTGACAAGAAATCCAAATATGTGGGATACTAGATTGTACATGTAAACAAAATCAGAGGGCATAACTTGATGGATGAAATCCTTTACAACATGTAAGTTAATTAAGAGAGATTCATTGCGATATCACGAGCAACGATGTAGAAAGAACTGTATAGTACTTATAAGGGGTCAAATTGTTAGGTGTTCAAAAAAATTGAAAAAATTGTAGTAAGATGGTGTTGTGGGTATGAGTGAAAGTAAGATATATTTTTTCTCACTTAAAGTGCATATACGTTTTCTATCTTTCCTAATGGTCTCGCAATCGAAACAACAAAAGAGAATTGTTTTCAGCGAAACGAACAAAATACACTAGAGGAATAATATATGTAAAATCATGGCAAAATTATTAAGTGATACTCCATATACATGAATACAAGTAAAATCTTCTGGCAAGCTTCTCTTAAGAAGTTTGTTTGGATGAGACACTATTACCTAGCTGGAAGCTCTACTTTTCTATAAGTTCCATTGAGTAAACTTCATTCAATAAAGGTGTAAACTGATTGCTGCTCTCTCCTTCCCTGCGTTCCGGTTCCACCATTCATTATTCAACATTGTGAAGATCAACAGCAGATTATATCAACAAAATCGTCAATATCTAGGAGCACATCATCAGCCCAATTGATCTCTTCTTGGTAGTTGGAGCAGTCATTAATATAGCTGCTATTATTATGTTCGTTCATCTTCTGAGTCTCGTCCATGACTTGATGTTCGGCGTGACAAATTGGTGCTGGTTGTACTGTTATGCAGTAATCTTCATCAGGTTCATGCAACATAGCTTCGATTATTTTGGCAACATCTTGTTCCTCCATAGTTACCCCATGATTTTTCTCACCTCTTATATTCTTCTTGATTCGGCACACAGCAATATCCTCTTTAGGAATATTATTTTTTCTAAAAAAATCATCCCCGACTGAATATTCTTTCATCAGCCAAATTTTATTGTGCTCTCCTTCTTTACTACGACTAGTTTGAAACTTGAAACATCTTCTAAACCCAACCACAGTTCCCTTACCATTCTTGATAGGATCAATACCTGTTTGGCCTTTCCATGTCCCGTTGGCGCAAGTTCGACGTACCCTTGTATGTTCGCTCTTCTGCTTCTTCAACCGAGTAAAAAAATAGCAAACCTTCTCTTCGGGATGATCAGAAGCTCCAAATATCTCCCATGGTGGTTGGTCTCCATAGATATCGGCAAGTTGGAAATTAGGGCATTCACTCGGCAAAGGCTCGCCCTTTAGGAACCTTTTCAGAAAGTTGATCAACTCTGCTTCAGTTGGGTGAAACCGAACACCCATGATACACCCACGGCGTATAGGTAACCTCGACGTGGAATATATGGTCGTCTCTTTTTCTTGCTTATAGAGAAACACAAGAATGAGACAATAGCAATTGCCGCAATATGCAAAGACAAGAACCACTACTGTTCTCTCAAGTTAGAAGACGAACTATGAAACGAAACCCTAAACGAATGGAGGAAGTTTATTGAAGTGAATGTTGTAATTGACTATATATAGATATTTGATCAGGTTAATTCCAATAGAGAAAATTTAGCAAACAAATTTTTAGGAGAGGAAAAGGTGTTGATTTTTGGGGAATACTTAAGTTTTTTTAACTAACTTTCTTTACTGATTTTCACAATTCGTAAGTTTTTTTAACTAACTTAAATCTCCACAATTTAATAGAAGAATCTGAAAATATAATTTGCTTGCCTTTTTCTCGATTTCATTTTCTTTATTTTATCGTACTTTTTCATTCAGTATATAGGAAATTTCTAGTAAATATGTCACGAGCCAAAACCACCGTCGTGATGGCGCCTATCATGGTACTAGGCAAGCCACTACTCACTATCTTAACAAAGTAAAAGTTTTAAAATTATAGACGGAAGCAATTAATATTTAAGAAAAACCTTTGTGGAACAGAAATAAACTCACATCACAATACAATCTATCCCAAAAACCGGGGTGTCATCGAGTACATGAGCATCTATAATAGGATCAGTCTAATACAACGTCTAAGGAATAAGAACTGAAATGCGATAAAAGTAATGAAGGAGTGCCAAGGCCTACGAACGCCATGCAACTGCCTCGATAGTCTCCGGAATCAGCTGCTCAAATATCAACAACCGCTATGACCGGGAACACCTGGATCTGCATACGAAGTGCAGGGTGTAGCGTGAGTACAACCAACTCAATAAGTAACAATGATAAATAAGAAACTAAAAGATAGTGACGAGCAACACAGTAATAGTTCATTTTTAATAATCCCAACAAGAAAGTGGACCTGTTTTCAAATTCGGCAGTTTAAGTCAAATCAATTTATAAATGCTAAGTTCAAGTAAAACCTTGATATAATATCCCTCAAAAGTTTCAAAACAATGACATATAACAACTATGTGCAACAACAATGGAAACAAATACCGCCTCTCAGGGCAACAATCAATCATTCCTTGTCAATAGCCCATCACTCGGCTCTCAACCCTCAACAGTCACACTCGTAGGTACCTGCGCTCACTGGGGGTGTGCAGACTCTGGAGGGGCTCCTTCAGCCCAAGCGATATACCGCTGTGGCGTGCAACCCGATCCGTATATATATATATATATATATATATAGCCCTAAGGCTCGTTGCGGCGTGCAACCTGATCCATATACATATAGCCCTCGGGCTCGTTACGGAGTGCAACCCGATCCATATATACTCACATAGCTAACAGCTCGACACTCAGGCCCTATCTCAGTCACTAACCTCCCCAGCCTCTCGGGCTCTCAAAAATCATACAAATCAGCCCAAAAGAAATAATAACAAGTACCAACAAGAAAATAAGAGGAAACGGAGATATGACACGCAAGTAAAACTGTGAAGCAAATAGCAGCTAATTCAACAAGTACCCAACCACTGCGGGTCCCAACAGTGATATCATATGGCCTAAGCATAGTTTCTAACATGAATGGCAGTCAAATTTCTAGATGACAAGGGGAACATGTAATTAACAAGAAGCTATTCGACTTTACGGTCTCTCGGGATGGACCAAGTCACAATCCCCCACGGTGCACGCCCGCACGCCCGTCATCTAGCATGTGCGTCACCTCCAAAATAATCACATCATACCAAAATCAGGAGTTACATACCCTCAGGACCAGATTTAAAACTGTTACTTACCTCAAACCGCGCAAAATCCTACTCCGAAATGCCTTTGTCCCTAGAATCAGTCACTAAATTCCCCGCATCTAGCCACAAGCAGTACAATATAATTAATATAGGCTAAAGGAATCAATTCCACAAGAAAAATATGAAATTATAAGCCAAAATCCGAAATAGGCTCAAATCGGCCCTCTCGGACCCACATTTCGAAATCCGACAAAAGTCACAAAATATGAACACCCATTCACTCACGAGCTCATTCGTACCAAAATTATCAAAATCCGATATCAAAATTCCAATCAAAACTCAAAAACTTAGTTGAAGAACTTCTTCCCATTTTTCCCAAATTTTTCACCCAAATATGAAATTAAAAGATGAAATTAGTGAAAGATTAGTGGAATATAACCATTAATGGGTTAAGAATCGTTACCCAAAAGCTTCCTCTGAAAATCTTCCAAATTATCGTCCAAATCAAAGCTCTCAAAGTCCCAAAATTGAAAATGGGATAAAACCCTCGAACTTGGCCTTTTCTGCCCAGCGATTTCGCATCTGCGGGCCTATAATCGCACCTGCGATGCCACACCTGCGAAAATCCTATCGTAGGTGCGGACTTAAGTTAAGTCCCCTGGGTCCGCATCTGCCAGAGAAGTGCCGCACCTGTGGATGCACTCCTGTGACCAAGGAACTGAACCTGCGACCCTCACCGCTCCTACGCACAGACCACCCGCAGAAGCGAAGCCGCTTCTGCGCAATTACCTCCGCACCTGCAAACCTAGCTAGGGCTGCCAAATCCCGCATCTGCGCTCCTTCATCCCCACGTGCGAGTCCGTACCTGCTGTCTCCCCACCGCAGGTGCGAAAACACAAGAAACCAGAAACTTCAACAGATACACAAGTCCAATTTTCGATCCGTTAAGCATCTGAACTACACCCGAGGCCCCCGAGACCTAAACTAAATATACCAACAAGTCCTAAAACACTATACGAACTTAGTCGAGCCCTGAAAACACGTCAAACAACAACGAAAACACGAATCACCCTCCAATTCAAACTTAATAAACTTGAAACTTCAAATTTCTACAACCGTTGCCGAAACCTATCAAATCACCTATCATATTCAACATTACAGACCTACTCCAACTTCCAGAATCGGAATCCGATCCCGATATCAAAAAGTCCACTTTCGGTTAAAATCTCCAAAAATTTGACTTTCGCCATTTCAAGCCTAAATCAGCTACAGACCTCAAATTTATAGTTCAAACACGATCCTAAGTCCAAAATCACACAACGGAGCTAATGGAACCGAAGGAACTCCGGAGTCATCTTCACGCAGTTCCGACTACGGTCAAAATCCTAAGACTTAAGCTTCCATTTTTAGGGACTAAGTGTCCCAAATCACTCTGAAACCACAACAAAACCTCACGGAAAGTCACACAAGTAGAAAAAGATATAGGGAAATCAGAAAATAGGGGATCAGGGCTATTACTCTCAAAACGTCCGGCCGGGTCGTTACATCCTCCCCCTCTTAAAATAATCATTCGTCCTCGAACAAGCATAAAGACATACCTAAAGTGGTAAAAACGTGAGGATAGCGGCTGCGCATATCCTGCTCGGTCTCCCAAGTTGCCTCCTCGGCCGGCTGACCCCTCCATTGAACCTTCACAGAAGCAATATTCTTCGACCTCAGCTTTCAAACCTGCCTATCCAAGATCGCCACCAGCTCCTCAACATAAGATAAATCTTTGTCCAACTGGACTGAGCTGAAATCCAACACGTGAGACGGATCGCTATGATACTTTTGGAGCATAGAAACATAGAATACTGGATGAACTCCTGCTAGATTGGGAGGCAAGGAAAGCTCATAAGCAACCTCCCCAGCACGTCGCAATACCTCAAATGGGCCGATAAACCTCGGGCTCAGCTTGCCCTTCTTTTCGAACCTCATAACACCATTCATGGGTGACACCTGGAGCAGGACCCGCTCTCCAATCATGAATACAATATCGCGAACCTTTCAATCCGCGTAACTCTACTGTCTGGACTGGGCTGTGCGCAGTCTATCCTGAATTACCTTAACCTTCTCCAGAGCATCCTGAACCAAATCTATACCCAATAATCTAGCCTCGCCCGGCTCGAAGCAAACCACTGGAGACCTATATTGCCTACCATACAGAGCCTTATACGGTGCCATCTGGATGCTCGACTATTAACTGTTATTGTAGGCAAACTCCGCCAGTGGCAAGAACTGATTCCACGAACCCCCAAACTCTATCACACACGCACGGAGCATATCCTCTAATATCTGAATAGTGCGTTCGGACTGTCCGTCCGTCTGCGGGTGAAATGCTGTTCTCAACTCCAATTGAGTACCCAACTAATGCTGTACTACCCTCTAGAACAGTGATGTAAACTGCGTACCCCGATCAGAGATGATAGATGCCAGTACTCCATGAAGCCTGACGATCTCGCAGATATACACTCGAGACAGCTGCTCGGAAGAATAGGTAGCCATCACAGGAATGAAATGAGCTGGTTTGGTCAGCCTATCCACAATTCCCCAAACTGCGTCAAACATCTGATTAGTCCGTGGGAGTCCAACAATGAAATCTATAGTGATCCGCTCCCACTTCCACTCCGGAATCTCTAACTTCTGAAGCAACCCACCTGGTCGCTGATGCTCATACTTCACCTATTGGAAATTTAGACACCGAGCCATATACTCAACTATGTCCTTCTTTATTCTCCTCCACCAGTAATGTTGCCTCAAGTCCTGATACATCTTCATGGCACCTGGATGAATAGAATACCGCGAGCTATGAGCCTCTTGAAGAATCAACTCTCGCAAACCATCAACATTGGGTACACACAGCCTACCCTACATACTCAATGCTCCATCATCCCCAATAGTGACCTCCTTAGCATCACTGTGCTGGACCGTTTCCTTAAGGACAGGAAGATGGGGGTCATCATACTGGCACTCCCTGATACGATCATAAAGAGAAGACCGAGAGACCACACAAGCCAATACTCGACTCGGCTCAGAAATATCCAATCTAACAAACTGGTTGGCTAAGGCCTGAACGTCCAATGCGAATAGCCACTATGCTGCTAGAAGATATGCTAAGCTCCCCAAAATCTCCGCCTGGCGACTCAAGGCATCAGCCACCACATTGGCCTTCCCGGCATGGTACAAAATTGTGATATCATAGTCCTTAAGAAGCTCCAACCACCTCCGCTGACGCAAGTTAAGATCCTTCTGTTTGAACAGATGCTGCAAACTCCGGTGATCAGTGTAAATCTCGCAATGGACACCGTACAAATAGTGCCACCAAATCTTCAAGGCGTGAACAGTAGCTGCTAACTCAAGGTAGTGGACAGGATATTTCTTCTCATGAGGCTTCAACTGGCGCGAAACATAAGCAATCACTCTACCCTCCTGCATCAGAACACACCCAATACCGATCCACGAGGCATAATAATACACTGCGTAAGAACCAGAAGCTGATGGTAGAACAAGAACTGGAGTCGTGGCCAAAGCAGTCTTGAGCTTCTGGAAGCTCTCCTCGCACTCACTCGACCACCTGAAAGGAGCACCCTTTTGGGTTAATTTATTCAAGGGCCATGCAATAGATAAGAAACCCTCCACAAAATGACGGTAATAACCAGCCAAACCGAGAAAACTCCAAATCTCCATGGCTGAGGACGGTCTAGGCCTACTCTGAACCGCCCTATCTTCTTCGGATCTACCAGAATACCCTCACTGGACACCACATTCCCCAAGAACGCCACTGAACTGAGCCAAAACTCATACTTGGAGAACTTTGTATAAAGCTTCTCCTCCCTCAACCGTTGTAACACAATCCTCATATGCTGAGCATGCTCCTCCTGGCTACGAGAGTATACCAGGATGTCATCAATGAAAACAATAACGAACGAGTCAAGGTAAGGCTGAAACACACTGTTCATCAGATGCATGAACGTTGCTGGGGCGTTGGTCAGCCCAAAAAACATCACAAGGAACTCATAATGGCCATATCGGGGCCTGAAAGCTGTCTTAAGAATATCTGAGTCCCGAATCTTTAACTGGTGATACCCTGACCTCAAATCAATCTTGGAGAAAACCCTCGCTCCCTGAAGCTAGTCAAATAGATCATCAATACGCGGCAAAGGATACTTGTTCTTGATTGTGACCTTGTTCAACTGTATGTAATCAATGCACGTTCTCATAGTACCATCCTCATTCTTCACAAATAGAACTGGTGTACCCCAAGGTGACACGCTAGGCCGAATAAACCCCTTATCAAGGAGTTCCTAAAGCTGATTCTTCAATTCCTCAACTCCGCCGGTGCCATACGATACAGTGGAATAGAAATGGGCTGAGTGCCCAGCGCCAAATCAATACTAAAATCAATATCCCAGTTAGGCGGCATGCCCGGCAGGTTTGTAGGAAACACATCCGGGAAATATCGCACCACTGGAACAAAATCAATAGCAGGGGTCTCTGCACTAACATCCCTCACAAAGGCCATATAAGATAGACAACCCTTCTCAACCATCCACTGAGCCTTCAAGTATGAAATCACTCAACTGGAAACATAGTCTATAGAGCCGCTCCACTCAACTCTCGGCAATCCTGGCATCGCCAACGTCACGGTCTTCGCGTGATAATCTAGAACCGCACGATTTGGAGACAACCAGTCCATACCCAAAATCACGTCAAAATCAACCATACTTAGAACTAAGAGATCTACTCTGGTCTCTAGGCTCCCAATAGTCACCACACATGACCGATATACTCGATCCACAATAATAGTATCGCCCACTGAAGTAGATACATGAACAGATGAAACTAGAGACTCACGGGGCATATCTAGATAATGAGTAAAATACGAGGACACATATGAATAAGTGGAACTAGGGTCAAATAGTACAGAGGAATCTCTGTGGAAAACTGAGACAATATATGTGATTACATCGTCCGAAGCATTGGCATCTGGTCTGGCGAGAAGAGCATAGAATCGGGCCTGACTGCCACTCGATCGTCCTCCCCATCTAGGGCGACCTCTAGCTGACTGGGCCCCACCCCGAGCTGGCTGAGCGGGTAGTGAAGTAACTGGTGCTGAAGCTGTAGTCTGACTCTTCTGCTGAGTCTAACCTCCCATAAGGCGGGGACAATACCTCTTGATATGGCCAAACTCTCCACACTCATAGCAACTACCCGGTGCTGGTGGTGGGGACTGGAGGGGGCCCCGAGCACCAGGATAACTGGTAGAAGGACCTGGCATAGACGAGCCTTGACCCAATGGAGCATGGGACGAACTCTGAGCTGGAAGGCACTAAGAGATGAGTGACCCTGCTAGTAATTGTGTGATCCAGGGCTAGATGATGCACCATGGTGAACAGGGCGAGCCGTTTTAGCATGCCTGTAAGGACGACCCCTGTCATGGTAGAAGTGACCCCTAGAAGGAACACCGCTCAATCCACCCTGTCCACGAGGCCTCTTGGCCTCCCTCTCAACCCGCTCCTAGCTGTGAACCATCTCAATCTGACGACCAATGTCGACAATCTCCTCAAAAGTAGCACCAACCGCTCTCTCTCTCTCTCTAGTCATAAGCAATCGCAGCTGAAAAGTGAGGCCATCTATGAACCTCCTGATCCTCTCCTTGTCTTTGGGAACCAAACAGATAGCATGACTGGACAACTCAAAAAATCTCATCTCATACTGTGTCATGGAGATATCACCCTGATGAAGTTGCTCGAACTACCTGCGCAGCTCCTCTTTGCGGGACTGAGGCACGAACTTCTCATCGGAATATTCCGGAGAACTGCTACCAGGTAAAGGGTGCTGCGCCGACTGGCCTACGTCTCTCGTAAGCCTCCCACCAACTGAAGGCAGCCCCAGAGAATTGAAAAGTAGTGAACGAGCCCCCACTGGTCTCTAGAATACCTGCTGTATAGAGTATCCTCTAACACCTGTCCAAGAAGCCTTGTGCATCCTCTCCCTCGGTGCTACTGAAAGATATAGGCTGGAGTCTCCTAAATCTCTCCAATTGACGCTGCTCATCATCGTGCATGACAGGAACCACATAGTCCTCAGCAACTGTAACCGGCTGGGTTGGTGGTGCCCCCGATGTCTGGAGTCTATGTAGCACCTGCTCTGGTGTGCGGGTGGCAGGAGTCTGGGCACCTCCCCCGGCCTGAGAAGTGGCTGTTGTGGCCGGAATAGGGACCGCCTGAGCAAGACTGGTGCACATGGTCAGAATCTTAACTAAGGCCTCCTGAAGGCCTGGAATCACAATGGGCACAGGTGGTGCCTGAGCTAGTCCCACAGGCTCATCCACAACTGGAGCCTACTCCTGAACTAGGGCAACTGGTGGATCTATATGTGCTGCCCTAGCTGCGGTGCGAGCTGCACCTCTGCCCCTACCGCGGCCTCTACCGCGACCTCGGCCTCTCGCGGCCATAACTGGTGGTACTGGTGGCTGTCCATCCTGCCCCATAGTACGCGTCCTCACCAACTGTGAGAGAATTAGGTTACCAGAATCAAATGATTCGCACGACAAGAATTCAAGAATGTGAAATTTCCTAAGGGTTCGACAGCCTCTCGAAGATAAGTACAGGCGTCTCTGTACCGATCCGCAAGATTCTACTAAATCTGCTCAAGACTCGTGAGACCTATGTAACCTAGGCTCTCATACCAACTTGTCACGACTTAAAACCAACCATCGTGATGGCGCTAATCGTAGTACTAGGCAAGCCACTACTCACTATCTTAACACAGTAAAAACTTTGAAATTATAGACGGAAGCAATTAATATTTAAGAAAAACCTTTGTGGAACAGAAATAAACTCGCATCAATATACAATCTATGCCAAAAATCGGGGTGTCATCAAGTACATGAGCATATATACCAACAGCATTCTAATACAACATCTAAGGAATAAGAACTGAAATGTGATAAAGATAATGAATGAGAGCCAAGGCCTGTGAATGCCATGCAGCTACCTCGATAGTCTCCGGAATCAGCTGCTCAAATATCAACACCCGCTATGACCGGGAATACCTGGATCTGCACACAAAGTGCAGGGTGCAGCATGAGTACAACCCACGCAGTAAGTAACAATGAAAAATAAGGGACTGAAAGATAGTGACGAGCAACACAGTAATAGTTCATTTTTTGTAATCCCAACAAGAAAGTGGACCTGCTTTCAAATTCGGCAGTTTAAGTCAAATCAATTTATAAATGTCAAGTTCAAGTAAAACATTGATATAATATCCCTCAGAAGTTTCAAAACAATGACATATAACAACTATGTGCAACAACAATGGAAACAAATAACTCCTCTCAGGGCAAAAATCACTCATTCTTTCTCAATAGCTTATCACTCGGCTCTCATCCCTCAACACTCACATACGATAGGTACTGCGCTCACTAGGGGTTGCTAACTCCGGAGGGGCTCCTTCAGCCCAATCTATATATCGCTGCGGCATGCAGTCCAATCCCATATAAATAGCCATAAGGCTCATTGCAGCGTGCAACCCGATCCATATACATACAGCCCTCAGGCTCGTTGCAGCGTGCAACCCGATCCATATACACTCACATAGCTCACAGCTCGGCACTCGGGCCCTATCTCAGTCACTAACCTCCCCAGCCTCTTGGGCTCTCAAAAATCATACAAATCAGCCCAAAAGAAATAATAACAAGTATCAACAAGAAAACAAGAGGAAATAAAGATATGACACGCAAGTAAAATTATGAAGCAAATAGAAGCTAATTCAATAAGTACTCGACAGTTGTGGGTCCCAACCGTGATATCATATGGCCTAAGCATGGTTTCTAACATGAATGGCAATCAAATTTCTAGAAGACATAGGGAACATGTAATTAATAATAAGCTATTCGACTTTACAGTCTCACGGGACAGACCAAGTCACAATCCCCCACGGTGCACGCCCACACGCCCTTCACCTAGCATGTGCGTCACCTCCAAAATAATCATATCATATCAAAATTCGGGGTTTCATACCCTCAGGACCAGATTTAAAACTGTTACTTACCTCAAACCGTGCAAAATCATACTCCGCAATGCCTTTGCCCCTCGAATCAATCTCCAAACACCCCGAATCTAGCCACAAGCAGTACGATATAATTAATATAGGCTAAAAGAATCAATTCCACAAGAAAAATACGAAATTATAAGCCAAAATCTGAAATAGGCTCAACCCGGCCCCCGCGCTCATGAGCCCACATCTTGAAATCCGAGAAAAGTTATAAAATATGAACACCCATTCACTCACGAGCTCATTCGTACCCAAATTATCCAAATCTGATATCAAAATCCCAATCAAAACTCAAAAACATAGTTGAAGAACTTCTTCCCATTTTTCCCAAATTTTCCACCCAAATCTAAAATTAAAAGATGAAATTAGTGATAGATTAGTGGAATATAACCATAAATGGGTTAAGAATCGTTACCCAAAAGATTCATATGAAAATCTCCCAAATTATCGTCCAAATTTGAGATCTAAAAGTCCCAAAATTGAAAATGGGATAAAACCCTCAAACTTGGCCTATAATCGCACCTGCGGAAATTCTATTCCAGGTGCGGACTTAACTTAAGTCCCTTGGGTCCGCATCTACGAGAGTAGCGCTGCACCTGCGGATGCGCTCCTGCGACCCTCACCGCTCCTGCGCACAGACCAACCGCAGAAGCGAGGCCTCTTCTGTGCAATTACCTCCGCACCTGCGAACCTAGCTTGGGCTGCCAAATCCTGCATCTGCGCTCGTTCATCCACACGAGCGAATCTGCACCTGCGGTCTCCCCACTGCAAGTGCGAGAACACCAGAAACCAAAAACTTCTGCAGATACACAAGTCCAATTTTTTATCCATTAAGCATCCGAACTATACCCGAGGCCTCCGGGACCTCAACCAAATATACCAACAAGTCCTAAAATATCATACGAACTTAGTCGAGCCCTCAAAATATGTTAAACAACAACGAAAACATGAATCACCCTCCAATCCAAATTTAATGAACTTGAAACTTTAAATTTCTACAACCGATGCCGAAATCTATCAAATCAAGTCCGATTGACCTCAAATTTTTCACACAAGTCATATTCAACATTACGGACCTACTCCAACTATCGAAATTGGAATCCGACCCCGATATCAAAAAGTCCACTTCCGGTCAAAATCTCAAAAAATCTGACTTTCGCCATTTCAAGCCTAAATCAGCTACAGACCTCAAATTTACAGTCCGGACACGCTCTTAAGTCCAAAATTACCCAACGGAGCTAACGGAACCAACAGAACTTCGGAGTCATCTTCACATAGTTCGGATTACGGTCAAAATCCTAAGACGTAAGCTTCAGGTTTTAGGGACTAAGTGTCCCAAATCACTCCGAAACCACAAGAAAACCTCCCGACAAGTCACACAAGCAAAAACAGATACGGGGAAAGCAGAAAATAAGGGATCAGGGATATTACTCTCAAAACTACCGGTCGGATCGTTACAAAATAGTTTTCTTAAGAAAATAAAGAAAGATTAAGAAATTAAAGAATAATGTACTTACTTTCCTCATTTTCGTTTTCAAGGTTTTTTAATTTTTTACCTTAGGTAATTAACTGCAATTTGGTCTAATAGAAAATTTCTAATTAACAGTTCCTGGGAGGGTTGCGCTTGGGACTCAAGTAATTTGTCTGGATTTCTAATTTTTTTTTGCCCTTACATTTTATGGGCTGAATCTATTACTCGAACTAATTTTAAACCTCTCTGGGCACTGAGAGCGCTCTATATAAAAATCAATCACACATTTTTCGGTTCTTTTTATGAAAAAATATTTTTCATAAAATTTATGCCCCTAAGCACATGTATATTGTTTCTTATTCATTCATGAATAAAGAGAATATATATATATATATATATATATATATATATATATATATATATATATATATATATATATAGAAACTGAAAATACTTTGAGGAGGGAATAATACTTAAAGTTGCTGGTGGTTTAATGCTTGAACATCCGCCAACGTTGCCTTCGTTGATACTGTGGTTCGTCTCTCTCTCTCTCTCTCTCTCTCTCTCTCTCTCTCTCATATATATATATATATATATATATATATATGAATGTTGAAAAGTCTAGCGCCCCATGCTACCTTGAGCGCTAGTGACGGAAAAATTTTCCTAGTTCGTCCGGGTTAAGGTTATTTCGGACCAAGACCCCCCCCCCCCAAACGCGTATAAATGCAAGACTAAGCTTAATGGTTAGGATAGGAATATACCTAGTCACCATACTTAATTAAATATTATAATCTTAATGCGTTCTTAATAGATTGATTCCATAGGAATATATGCATTAATCTATTTTGAATAGGAGAGTAGTACTTCGGGAGAATACACTTGTTGTAAATTCTAGAATGTTCGTGAATTGTGACTCCAGATTCGGGTGGTAATAGTTAATACAGATTTATGATATTCCACACTTGTTATATTTTATTGTAGCTAATTAATGTTAATTACTAAATGGAAACAAGGAATTGGTAAATGATTTTCTAACATTGGCTTTCCTAGCAAGTAAAATGTTAGGCACCATCACGGTCCCGTCGGTGGGAAATTTCGGGTCGTGACACACACATTGGTAGAATTTGGTGTTTTATTATTTTTTTGGTTTTAAATTTTGTCAATATATGCTTAATTTATTAAGTTGGCTTGCCTAGCCGTAGTGTTGGGCGCCATCACGACCTATAGGTGAAATTGGGCCGTGACAACATGGTATCAAAGCACTAGGTTCACGTTGACAATAGCCACCCTTATCTCTCTTATAGCCACCCTTATCTCTCTTGTAATAGCCTCCCTTATCCTTCCACTCTGACAAAATCAATATCCACCCTTATCACTCCTATAGCCACCCTTATCACTCATATAATAGACTTCATCATCGCTTCGTTTAATTGCATCCCTTATTACTCCGCCCAGACACTATCCCCACACATAACAACCGTGAAATGCCACCCTTATTCCCGCATAATATCAACAGTGGGATGCCACCCTTATACGCCGCATAACAGTAACCCAAATCACACAACAATTCACACAGAATATTATCACAACATAATCAACTCATAATTACAAATTGCCCATAGGCCACAACATTTCCAAAGGTACAACGAAATCAATAAATTTCACAACTGATAGCCCACGGATCAACACAATGTATATAAAATCTCAAAAACAACAACAAGGATGGAAAAGTAACTCAGCAAGAATAACATCTTCTTTAATCCATATTCTTGGTAATTAAATTAATACCTATTTTTCAAATTTAATTAATTAATTATTTACAAATAAAAAATCCTTAATGAAATTAATTCCACTAAATGGAAACTCAACAGAACAAAGAATCCACATAAAAGTCAACTAACAATCACACCAAATTATCATATAAGAGCAAACTCGGAAAACAAGGAATGAGGCATGACAATAAAGGATTTAATAAGTACCAACAATTTCCAATTTAATACTTAAGTGTGTCTACGAATTTTAACCGATATAGTTTGCACATATAAATCAAGTACGTACTTGCCACCTTGTGTATACGGTTTTCAATCACACAATTTTCACATAAGACTCAATGTCTAAGAGGTGATTCCCCCACTCAAGGTTAGGCAAGATACTTACCTCGACGAAACTAAACCGATACTTTAAATGATCTTCGCGAGTGAAGCCACCTCCGGGCGGCTCAAATCTGAAATTCGTCCCTTAATAATACTACGATGGTCCACCACACTAGACAAATTTCAATCTATAACAATGCAACACAATTGAACCAACATTAGCAAGATTTCTATACTTTAAGTCATTTAGACATTTTATCAAACATGTAATGTGCATATTTTTCTACAACCCCCTTCAATGAAATTTCTTCACCTAACAATCACCTTTCACACAAATGATTCACCTCACAATTCTCTCTAGGCCATCCACAACTTCACTTAGCACATGCATGCCTAAGAATTCACTCCCAACCCACAAATCTTATCAATTAATTCATTTTACAATCTCTACAATACCAACACACCTAGGTTGGGCACTCATTGCTTCCAATCACGATCCCATAAGTCCTAACACATATTTCGTACATAAATAATCACCATGAATTAGTTAGAGATAGTAGACATACCTCTTGTAGACCAAATCTTGAAAGACAACTTTTGGGGTGTTCTTGAGATTTTGTAAATCCTATGGAATCCAATCAAAACCTTGTTGTAACTAGTGATTGAGAAGTGAAATCATCATAAAAACACACTTAAAAACTCACCTTTGGTGTGTATTGAAAGCCTTGGTCGGATAGGTGATGGAGAGAAAGCCCTAGTCTTGAAGAAATGACTTAGCCACTCTCTCTCCCCCAACTTGTGGGTATTTATAGGGATCCTACATGCGCGACTGCGCACCTGGGCAAGTGACCGCGCATCTGGCCGCGCACACGAGGTAGAAACCCCCCCTTATATGCGCGTGCGCTCATCTTGGCGCGCATATGGCATAGGTCTGGTAAACTGGCCATAACTTTCTGTATACATATCCAAATGACAAACGGTTTGATGCGTTGGAAACTTGACTCAAAGGGCTTTAATTTGTTAGGTATATCATCATCTAAGTCTTTATAATTTGGTAGTTGCATGCTTTTGAAGTCGTATCTTGAGCGAATTTATTTGAAACTTTAGCCCATTGCATAGCTCTCAACTTGTCTTAGTTCTAGGGATCTCCTTAGACCCTAACAACATCCAATACACCTCCTACACCTAATATCATGATCATCTAAGTTTTTCCAGTCCTTAATCTCTCGTGGAAAGGCAAGACGACACTTAAGCGACTTATGAGCGTGCTTATGGCCTCAGACTAATAGGAAATTCGAGGGGCCTCACATCCTCCAACAACACTAGAATCACGAATAGCGTATCGATTCAAGCCTAAGAAACTTATGAACTTCCGAATTCCAAAACTAACGCCGATTCATAACAACCAACTCTGATTGACTTCAAACTTTGCACACAAGTCATAAATGACACCAAAGACATATTCCAATTTCTGGAACAAAAATTCCATCCCGAAGTCGTTTGCTCAAAAGTCAATCTTCGGTCAACTCTTTTCATTTAAGCTTCAAAAATAAGAATTATTCTTTCGATTTAATTTCGAACCTTCCGAAAACCAAATTCGATCTTGTACGCAAGTCATAGCACATATTACGAAGCTGCTCGAGGCCTTAAGTCGTGGAACGGGACGTAAATTCTCAGAACGACAAGTCGGGTCGTTACAATCACATGGTTTCTAAAACATAAAGATTACTGAAGGATCGTGCCTAAAAGAGTTACACTTTAGGAAGCTTTTTTCCAGGTTCCTAAACTGGGATGCTATGCTCAAAGGCCGGAGAATTGATTCATGTTTTTCCATTTTACAGGGGTGACTTCAATATCTCATATATAAAATATAAATATCAAAAGTTTGAAGTCTCACAAACACGAGTAGATATGGAAACTTTAACTACATAAAGACACTTATTCAACTCTTCATTCATTCACTTAACTCACATATAACATTCAAAAGTTCCTTCTCATCATTCTTTAAACAATATAACAACATAAACGTTCAAATACGATATTTCAAAAGTTTCCAGTAGCTCTTCTAATATCAATCATGTCGATAACATAAAGAGTCAAGTAATTTCAGCTTATAAATCATGATTCTAAATGGCAGAAACTAAATTAAAATACAACTAAAACTACTTCTCCTTCGTACCAAAGTACCTGCTAATGCAATTGTTTGAATAACATTATTTAAAATGAAGTAAATACAGCCATTCATGGATTTTCTCCCTGTTTAATCACTCTTTTGACCTTGTTACTTGATAATTATGCAAGATCATCATCAACTTATACTACAGATGATCCATCCTCTTCTCTACTACTCTTGGCAGGGCTCTTTGTAGGAGAAATCATCTCATTACAGGTCATTGAATCCTACAAAACGAAAATAGTTAACAAATAATCAGAAGAGAAAAATAAATTATTAAAATCATATTGTAGATGAGAAGTTCTACATGAAAAGTTTGAAGTAATCCTCTTGAATGTTGTGTCTGCATCAGTGACTTGTCCACAATTGGAATCTGGGTCCTATTTAAAAAAATAAAACATAATTGATTTTAATTTGACAATAGATTATCAAAAGTTGGACTTAAAAAACTGTTGCAATTTTCTCTTCTGCTATATATTCTGGGCTGTGATCGAGCCTCAGATCGAGCACAGATATCGAGCCTCAGATTGAGCCGTAGATATCTAGCCCACGATCGAGGCCTGAGTCGAAGCCAGGGACGAGGCTCAGTATCGAAGCCTCGATCGAAGGCAAGGCTCGAGGGCATGATCGAAGGTAAGGCTCGAGAGCTAGGATCGAGACCCATGCTCGATGCCCTGATCGAAGGCTCAAGCTCGATGCAATGATTGAGGCTATGATCGAAGGCCCAACCTCGATACCCTGATCGAGGCCATGACCGAGCTCCCTGAGACCGAGCTCCTTGAGATCGATCTCCTTGATCGAACTCCCTGAGATCGAGCTCCCGAGATCGAGCTCCCCTGATCGAGCTCCTTGATCGAACTAGGCAGAGTCGTAAGTTATAAAAACAGAGGACATTCGTCCCATTTGCCATTTTTGGCGAACTTGAGCTTGAGCAGAGACGACTTTTGGCAGATTTTCAAGGGAAAAACATTAGGCTAAGTGATTCTAACTCGGATTTGGTTTACATATACAAGTATATCATTATTTTCACAATTTAATTAGTGTTTTGAGATTTGAAATTTGAAAAAGTTTAGAAATCTCATGGAAACGAAATTTTGAGATTTCGGTATCGATTCGGAGTCGGATTTGAGTGAAACTGGTATGGTTGGACTCGTAATTGAATGAGTTATCGAATTTCGTAACTTTCGTCGGATTCCGAGATGTGGGCCCCGCGGGCGAATTTTTAATTAATTTCAGAATTTTTATCAAAAATGTAGTATTTCCTTATAGAATTGATTCCTATAATAATTAGTGATTTTATCGAATTATTTTGGCTAGATTCGAGCCAGACGGAGTTGGATAATCGTGAAAAAGGCCTTATAGTGGATTAAATTGGAGCAAGACGAGGTAAGTCTCTTGTCTAATCTTGTGAGGGAGAAATTACCTCATAGGAGATTAAAAATTAAATAATTGTTGATAATTGTGGGGGCTACGTATGTATGAGGTGACGAGGGTCCGTGCGTAGCTACTATAAATGCTAAAGTTCGGGTAGTTTAGGACTCAAAGCATGCCTTACTTGTGTAAATTGTATTCTTTGATATATTTATATTAATTGATATCTATATGAATATATTGTGAATTGTTAGATAAAGATATTAAAGGATGAAAATCTCATAAGTTTTATTTTATGTTTAAATCAATTAATTGTTAAAAAAAATTGTTCTCCTCCCAAATTCAACTCATAATTAATATACTCTCCTTCCGGAGGCACATAAAAAAATGTCCTCCTTTCTTGTGGAGCGGGCCGAACGCCTCGGCAGGATAGATGCATCTATGGATCGCGCGTCCCTCGGCAGTGTACACGACACTCTGGATCGGGTCGTACGTCCTCGGTAGAAATCGTGCTTAATAATAATAATTACACGATACTTTAATAAATTATTTCAGCTTGTGAAGCTAATTAATAAATTGGAAGAATCCTTGAAATTTAATAAATTATTATTCTTGCTTGTTAAGGAATTAATTGTTACTCCTGTAAATGAGATTTAATTGATAAATTAGAAATTATTTGAGTTAAAGGAATTTAATTAATATATTGAGAATTGTTACATTTGAAAGAATTAGATTATTTCCGCTGAGTAAATAAATTATTTGTAAATTCTGTAAATCATTGATTTAAATATCCTAGTTTTATTTCAATTGTTATTGACCTATAGTGAGTGTCAAAGTCGGCCATCTCGTCTCTACCACTTTGAGATTAGGCTTGATACTTACTGGGTACACGTTGTTTACGTACTCATACTACACTTGCTGCACTTTTTGTGCAGGATCTGAGACAGGTACTAGTGGAGGACCTATCATCACATACCCACGTCATCCCGAGGCATAGTGGTGAGCTGCCTTTCTGAGTCGTTCTGCAGCTACCAGTGTCTCTTCTGATATTTATATTCTGTCTATTTTATTTCAGACAGTATGTATATATAAAAGTATTGGATCTAATACACTATTTGTTTTCTATTATGCACATATATGTTTTTTTTCTCCCTGTTACATAAGTTTATGAGCAATTCACGATCTTAAAATTCGGAGTGAAATCTTCAATGCTTTTGTTGGAATGAAATGCTCTTATGCACGTTTATTTCATTATCGGTATATGTAAAATAGTACCAAACCTCATAATCTCAGCTCCAAAATTAATAAGCTGACATAAATAAAACTAATTGAATATAGATGCTTATTGTTGCTTATCTATTTGGTTTTGGACATCGGGATTTAATGGAATATAATGGAATTTTCACAGCTTATGCTCTTTGGCATTTAGATTGATATTCTAACAATCAAAATTACTAGATACATTGCTACAACTTTAGTTCTTTTTTTCAGGAAGGATAAATTTGGATTGTTACGACTGTAGCGAATCTGCAACTGGAAAGGAATGGTCATATTTGAGGTGCAAGAGATGCCCATAGAAGGTTGATAAAATTGGGAGTAAATTTCATTGCAAGAAATATGACCTCCTTGATAATTCTGTCGCTCATAGGTTTGATAGGATTCTTTGCTTACTTAAAAAATTAAAAAAACTGAAGTTTAAATTTTTATCATAAACATGTCTTTCAGGCACAAGCCTCAAGTGCAAGTAATGGATGGCACTGGCTTTATATCTTTGTTGTTTTAGGATCCTGAAGCAACAAAGCTCATAGGGAAGTCTGTTAATGCTTTAAAAGAAGGTTTAGTAGAGGTATGTTATTTTATTTTAATTGTTAATGTATGTTTTCAATTAAGGTAAACATGGTATATATGTAGAATTGTAGTAAAAATTAACTCGAACCTCCAATACACCCTTCTATTTATAGGAACTGGCCAATTGTTTTATCACACAAAAGGAAGAGCTTTATTATTTTTATACCATTCCCTCTGCCATTTTTGGGAGCAACAATCTTTGTAGAACAAATGATATTGTTTATACTAAATTAACAATAAGAAGTTAATTTATTTTAATTCTTTAAGAAGTTAATTTATTTTAATTCTTTAAGAAGTTAATTTATTTTAATTCAACAAGAAAATAAGAAGTATAGTATAAAACGACTCAATACAGAGTCTACCGGAATGAGAAGCCTGCTAACGATTTAAAAGAGGGTTTAGTAAATGTATATTTTATTTTAATTCTTTCTGTGGTTTTAGCACTTCTAATACTAATCCGATTTTAGACTTTTGGTATTGTTGATAAAACTGTCATGTTTATAGTGACAGTTAAGAATTCCAACATTGAAGTGCATGAGAACGTCTATACTATTGTTAAGATCAACGATGACAAGAACCTTATAAAGCAATATAGTCATTCTCCACATGTATGCAGATACATTCACTGTTTGATCGTTACTCAAATACTGCATAATAGACAGAAAACACTCTTTGATCACTCACCCTATCAGGCTTCAGATGGCCAAGGAGACTGGAAGTAAGATTTCTTTTCAGGCGGCTGCTAATGTTGCTAGGAGGATCGAGGTGGTTCTTGCACAGGAGAGAGGGCAGGGGTCTAATAATAGGCCTCATCAGTTCGGTGGGTTCAGTGGTGCCTCATCTAGAGGCAGGGGTACTTTTTGGTAGAGGTCATCCTCCCAGGCCATTTCATTCAGCGCTCCAGGCATCCTACAGTGTTTCAGGTGGTCGCGTGTCACCACCCAAAATCTCACATGTCGTGATGATACCTATCTCATACTAGGCAAGCCGAAAATCTCAATAATCCACCATATCTTTTAAATTTGAAAAATAAATAATTAAATTCAGCGGAAAAAATCTCACAATTTCAAATATAACACTCCCAAAACCTGGTGTCACTGAGTACATGAGCATCTAATATGAGTACAATGATTGACTGATAAAAACCAATGTCTAAAAATATAGAATAGTACAATAACTTAAGGAAAGAAAGACAAGGTCAGCGGATGCCAAGCAGCTACCTTGATAGTCTCCAACTTATAGTACTCTGAAATCTAACAATCTCCGTGTCCGAAAGCACCTGGATCTGCACATGAGGTGTAGAGTGTAGTATGAGTACAACTAACTCAATAAGTAACAAGACTAACCTCTGGGCTAAAAGAATGATGAGCTCCGCAGGTACAGTCCAGTAAAAGTAATGGTACATAAATGTAGGCATGCTTTTAAGTTCAACAGTTAAACTCAGTACAAGTGAAATAGATCAATACTGCATGATATGAGGAATATGACATCTCAGTAGAAAGACCTCAGGTAAATACTGGTCATAAATTATCCGGTCACTCGGTACCATTTATGGCCAATCCAGCCCAGGGGTGTTCCAACCCGTATATAAATATACATCGACTGACAGTCAGTCACTCAGTACGGTATAAGGCCAATCTAGCCCTGGAATAATTTATCCCTATATATAAATGATACTGACAAGATCCATGTCTAGATAACTCATTACAATACAAATAAGTAAGGCAAGTCCATGCCCTGGGAAAATCTATTCCAAATATATATATATATAAGCAGTAAGTAAGGCAAGTCCATACCCTGGGAAGTCCATCCCGAATATCGATGATCATCTATGCTCACTGGGGTGTGTACAGACTCCAGAGGGGCTCCTTCAGCCCAAGCATAATACAAAGCCAATATGGCCTACTGCAGGCGGGCAGTCCCAGTCCGTATAATAACAAAGCTTATAAGGCCTGCTGCAGGAGGGCAGCCCAGATCCATAATATAGTAAAGACAATAAGGCCTGCTGCAGGCGGGCAGCCCCGATCCAGAACAATAATAATGTATAAAGCCATTCTGGCCTGCTGCAGGCGGGCAACCCCGATCCAGAACAATAATAATGTATAAAGCCATTCTGGCCTGTTGCAGGAGGGCATCCCCGATACATTTAATAATAACATAAATAAAGCCAAATGGCCTGCTGCGTCGCGCAGCTCAATCCCATAAATATCCTCACAATGGAAAATTATTACTGAGTGTGAAATGTATATTTTAGAATAATTAATTCAACAGCATCACGGTCCCATGAGTCCTAAAATATCGGCACATAGCCTAAACATGATCTTTATTACTAGTCTCAGCTTAATTCCTCTAACACGTGCCACATGTTCAGATAATAACATGATTCCTTAATTTTACAACTTCACAGGATTTATTCAAGACACAATTTCTGTGGTGCACGTCTACATGTTCGTCACCTTCAACAATTTATATCATACCAAATTCGGGAATTCATACCCTCAGAACCAAGTTTAGAAGTGTTACTTACCTGAACCCGTTTAATTCTTTATTTCGTTATGCCCTTACCGCGAGAATTGGTCTCCAAAAACCTTGTATCTAGCCACAATTAATTCGATTCAGTCAATACCAATTATCGTAATTAATTTCATAAGGAAATACTAATTTTTCCCAATAAAATTCGAAATTAACTCAAACATCTCCCGTGGGCCCTCCGTCTCGGAACCCGACAAAAGTTACAAAATATGAACGCCCATCCAACCACGAGTCCAATCATATAAATTTCACCAAATTCCGACATCAACTCGACCCTCAAATCTTCAGTTAAAGTCATTGAAGATTTTTACCATTTTCGACCCAATCTTTACCCATTTGAACTCAACACTCTTTCCATAAACCTTATTGATACGTATAAATAATATTGTTACACCCATGAATCATACTCTAAATCACTCATCATTACCCAAACTCGGAATTGAAGATTATGGGTTAGAACCTTACCTCTTTGATAAAGAACTTGAGGGATTTCTTGTTGGATTTCAAGGCTTGGACAAGAATTTGATGAACAAGACACTTTATCTACTTTCTCTCTCTAGAACACTCTCTAAAATCATCAGATAATTGCCCCAAAATATGCCCCAAAACCTATTTATCAAAATGCAGTCGAGTTATGAAAATAGGAAAATTACCCTTCCGAAAACATGTATGCAGTCGCACAATGGACCGCACAATGGGTATGCGGGTTGCACAATGGACCGCTAAATCGCTGCCAAAAGCTGGGCTGCGCTGGGCATATCGGCGACCATTTTGCGGTCGCACAATGTGTCATAATGCGACCGCATAATGATTCTGCGGTCGCACATCTAACCGCAGAATCGCATTTTTCCAGCCTTTTGTAATTTTGTCATAACTTCTTGTAGGAATGTCCAAATGATGAACGGTTTGAAGTGTTAGAAACTAGACTCAAAGGTATTTCATTTGACAGGAAATACACCATATAAAACTTTGTATCAGAGAGTTATGCTTATTTGAAGTTAGGTCTTGTGCGAACTCAATTGAAACTTTAGTCTTATGAAATTTCCAACTTCTACATTCGATGCCGAAACCTATCGAATCAAGTCCGATTGACCTCAAATTTTGCACACAAGTCATAAATGACATAATGAAGCTATTCCAATTTTCAGAATCGTATTCTGACCTCGATATAAAAAAGTCAACCCCCCGGTCAAACTTTCCAACAATTCAACTTTCGGCATTTCAAGCCTAATTCCACTACGGACCTCCAAATAATTTTTCCGGACATGCTCCTAAGTCCAAAGTCACCATAAGGAGCTATTGGAATCATCAGAATTAAATTCCAAGGTCATTTACACATAAGTCAATAACCGGTCAACTATTTTAACTTAAGCTTCCAACATGAAATTTATTCTTCCAAGCTAACTCCGAAATACCTTAAAACCAAAACCGACAGTTCACACAAGTCATAATACCTCGTAGGAAGTTATTCAAGACTTCAAATAGTTGAAAGGAGCATAAATGCTCAAAACGACCTGTCGGGTCATTACAATCTCCCCCACTTAAACATACGTTCGTCCTTGAACGTGCCAAGAGTTGTTCCTAAGCCTTTAAATCATTGTTCCTCCTTACCATGCACATACCTGGGGTGATCCCACGTCACCCTATTCTATATAGGCCTGGAAACATAACATAACTGGAAATCATTAATTTAACCTTAGCCCAAAACTTGGAGCCCAATTTCTAACACCCAAAATTCTTTCCAAGATCTAAATCTCACACACCGTATAAGTCTGAACAAATTGTATCAAGCCATAGCCATAACCCCATATATAATCACAGTAATTACTCCAAACCAACCAAGTACAAGTATTAAAACCCCGCATTCAATAGAACCTCATTCCAAAATCTTCATACACTGCCAATGATGAAAGCAACAATCAAAACTCATATCCACTCATCAGATCAACTAGCCATAGAGCTCTCTCACCCCAACCAGAATTATAATCCTCTCGAATATACATAATCAAGCCTGATAGTACCCATTCTACGTCCAATGACCTTATATTACTAAACACAACTATCCCATAGACACGCCACATCAATATAACTCCAGCCACCATTGTGCAATCCGTGTACCCAAATATGGGAGATGTCTCAAGGAAGAGAACCATATTGCAAGTTCAACAAGCACCACTACAACTGTAATGCTATAAGCTCGTTATATATAGTAGAACCAAGACACACAAATTTAATAACAGTAACCAGCTCTTCTAGAGCTCACGTTAACATCACTCGCACGGACAACTCACGTGCTATAGTATCAATATCTGGACCCGCACGGACAACTCATGTGCCAAAAATATCAGTACATGGATCCGCACGAACAACTCACGTGCCAATAACATAATTCGCCTGGCATGGTCACAGGCCTCTAATCTAGGAATATCATACAGGAGCAATCAAATAAGTACACATGAACCATCGTAACTGATCACAACTCCAGCACTCGCATGGCTATCACATCCTTCATGCACGATCATCCCACTAGGAATATTTCCATAATTCCTATGTGCCACATATCAATAACTTGTATATCAGTAGGCTATTAACTAGGAGAGTACCGTAATACTAATGCACCTCCGTAAATCAAAACACAATTCCCCTTTCAACCGCACACCCTTATCAGGGATTACCGAGCAACTATAACATTCATCTAAATATATAAAACTGACCATTCCGTTTAGAATTTGTGATCTTCCTTTCAAGAATGAACTGCCACCTCATACATATAAATCTAAATCCCTCACAACACACCATATCTATCACGTGAAAAGCACGAGAATCTCATTATAAACTCTGAGTCACCAACAATTTACATACCCTATTAGTTAGAAACCTTTATCTTGCTTCTTTACAGGAGAAAATCACAATACACAACATGTGTCCCACACTACTAGAAAATATCCGGTTTAAACCATGGTAGAATCAATCAAGAACACTTTGAAATCTATTTGCACATAACCAAGTTTTTAGAACTAATTTCCTCTATCTCATCCAAGCCACGCTGGTCACCAAAACCCAAAAATATTGCCACATATACATTTTGAATCCCTTATAACCATTTCAAAAGTCACCCACTATGCTCAAATCTAAATTGTACCGCCCAAACGGGCTGAAAAACATAAGCCTTTAAAGAAGTAACTCTGCCTTAACACCACCAATCAAATTCATACTCCGTGCGCACTACATCCTTCGAAATAACAATTTAATCTTCTCATGATTTTTTTTTCATAAAGTGCAATATAACCCATATCCAGAAATTTCCTTACTCGAGTCATTCTCGAACTCCACCTCTGTAAGTCATCATTGATTCCCAAGTATACTTCAGACCAAAAAAAAAGTTGACACATAACCATGAATTGAATTGTCAATAGCAGGCTCCCCCACTTGGCTCAAAGCCATAGATTAAAATACTTGATAACTCACAATACCCATACTTTATTACTACCTTAATACCGCAGTCAGTTCAACAGAAATTCTTCTCAAGTTCAAGACACACCAACCATAAAATACCTCAATCTTCCGTTAATCTCGCATTCATTCTCTTAACACTCAAGTCAACTTTCTCAACCAGATTCTAATTAAAGTCTCAACACATACACCCCGCTGGCAGAAAATGAGCTCTTCATTCACATCATAAGGAACACACCTACATAGATTACTCTGCAGGAGATAACCTGCCTGCTTAGTCTCAAATTGGCATCTTGTTTTACCCTTTCGCAGCCACAATTACTATGAAATCACTTAATCTTTCTGAGTCCAAACTCATTAACCAGACATGAAAATTTAATTTTCCCCAAAATTTAACAACGTGAAAGATCTTTCAAAACATTCACACTTGAGATTGTAGGTCACATCAAAACGAAAATAAAGCACCTCATGGCCTTCCTTTACATTTCAAGGAAACATTTCCTGTCACATTCAAATCGTCTTAACACATCCCGCAGTTACATCATACTCATCACAAAGCCATTCTACCGCTCATCGAGCCACAAATTCCACTTGTAGGGACATTGCCGGACATATGAGCCCAATTGTACATGTTACAACTGAAGCTACCGAGCCTAAGCTACGGTCTAAACCTGGACTCAATTCCTCCAGACTGGCAATGCAAAGCTGATACTAAGTGATCATGTATGCATACGAATGCGTGGAAGAAATTCAAAGAGTTATGTTTCAAGCTGAATCGATTCTCTATGATAGAATATAAGAAACTGAAATTTTCCTAAGGTTTCGGCAGCCTCTCAAAGATAAGTACAGACGTCTCCGTACCGATCTGCAAGACTCTACTAAACCTACTCATGACTCGTGAGACCTATGTCACCAAAAGCTCTGATACCAACTTGTCACGACCCAAAATCTCACATGTCGTGATGATGCCTATCTCATACTAGGCAAGCCAAAAATCTCAATAATCCACCATATCTTTTAAATTTGAAAAACAAATAATTAAATTCAGTGGAAGAAATCTTACAATTTCAAATATAACACTCCCAAAACCCGGTGTCACTAAGTACATGAGAATCTAATATGAGTACAATGATTGACTGATAAAAACCAATGTCTAAAAATATAGAATAGTACAATAACTGAAGGAAAGAAAGATAAGGTCAGCGGACGCCAAGCAGCTACCTTGATAGTCTCCAACTGATAGTACTCTGAAATCTAACAATCTCCGTGTCCGAAAGCACCTGGATCTGCACACGAGGTGCAGAGTGTAGTATGAGTACAACTAACTCAATAAGTAACAAGACTAACCTCTGGGCTGAAAGAAATGATGAGCTCCGCAGGTATAGTCCAGTAAAGGTAATGGTACAGAAATGTAGGCATGCTTTCAAGTTCAACAGTTAAACTCAGTACAAGTGAAATAGATCAATATTGCATGATATGAGGAATATGACATTTCAGTAGAAAGACCTCATGTAAATACTGGTCATAAATTATCCGATCACCCGGTACCGTTTATGGCCAATCCAGCCCAGGGGTGTTCCAACCCGTATATAAATACACATCGACTGACAGTCAGTCACTCAGTACCGTATAAGGCCAATCCAGCCCTGGGATAATTTATCCCTATATATAAATGATACTGACAAGATCCATGTCCAGATAACTCATTACAATACAAATAAGTAAGGCAAGTCCATGCCCTGAGAAAATCCATCCCAAATATGTATATAAGCAGTAAGTAAGGCAAGTCCATGCCTTGGGAAGTCCATGCAAGTCCATGCCCTGGGAAGTCCATCCCGAATATCGATGATCATCTATGCTCACTAGGGATGTGTACAGACTCCGGAGGGGCTCCTTCAGCCCAAGCGTAATACAAAGCCAATATGGCCTACTGTAGATGGGCAGTCCTGATCCGTATGATAACAAAGCCAATAAGGCCTACTGCAGGCGGGCAGCCCCGATCCAGAACAATAATAATGTATAAAGCCATTCTGGCCGGCTGCAGGTGGGCAGCCCAGATCCATTTAATAATAACATATATAAATCCAAATGGCCTGCTACGTTGCGCTGCTCAATCCCATAAATATCCTCACAATGGACAATTATTACTGAGTGTGAAATGTATATTTTAGAACAATTAATTCAACATCATCATGACCCCATGGGTCCTAAAATATCGGCACATAGCCTAAACATGATCTTTATTACTAGCCTCAGCTTAATTCCTCTAATACGTGCCACATGTTCAGATAATAACATGATTCCTTAAGTTTACAACTTCACAGGATTTATTCAAGACACAATTTCTGTGGTGCACATCTACATGTTCGTCACCTTCAACAATTTTTATCATACCAAATTCGGGGATTCATACCCTCAGAACTAAGTTTAGAAGTGTTACTTACCTCAACCCATGTAATTCTTTATTCCGCTATGCCCTTGCCATGAGAATTGGTCTCCAAAATCCTCATATCCAACCACAATTAATTAGATTCAGTCAATACCAATTATCGTAATTAATTCCATAAGGAAATACTAATTTTTCCCAATAAAATCCGAAATTAACTCAAACATCTCCCGTGGGCCCTCCGTCTCGGAACCCGACAAAAGTTACAAAATATGAACGCCCATCCAACGACGGGTCCAATCATATAAATTTCACCAAATTCCAACATCAACTCGACCCTCAAATCTTTAATTAAAGTCATTGAAGATTTTTACCTTTTTCAACCCAATCTTTACCTATTTAAACTCAACACTCTTTCCATAAACCTTATTGATACGTATAAATAATACTCTTAGACCCATGAATCATACTATAAATCACCCATCATTACCCAAACTCGAAATTGAAGATTATGGGTTAGAACCTTACCTCTTTGATGAAGAACTTGAGGGATTTCTTGTTGGATTTCAAGGCTTGGACAAAAATTTGATGAACAAGACACTTTATATACTTCCTCTCTCCAGAACACTCTGACTTCTCTTAAAATCATCAGATAATTGCCCCAAAATATGCCCCAAAACCTACTTATCAATATGGGGTCGGGTTATGAAAATAGGAAAATTACCCCTCCGAAAACAGGTATGTGGTCGCACAATGGACCGCACAATGGTAATGCGGGTTGCACAATGGATCGCAAAATCACTGCCGAAAATTGGGCTGCGATGGGCATATCGGCGACCATTTTGCGGTCGCACAATGTGTCATTATGCGATCGCATAATGATTGTGCGGTCGCACATCTGACCGCAGAATCGCATTTTTGCAGCCTTTGGTAATTTGGTCATAACTTCTTGTAGGAATGTCTAAATGATGAACGGTTTGAAGAGTTAGAAAAAAGACTCAAATATATTTCACTTGATAGGAAATACAGCATATAACACTTCGTATCATGATAGTTATACTCATTTGAAGTTAGGTCTTGTGTGAACTCACTTGAAACTTTAGTCTTATGAAATTTCCAACTTCTACATTCGATGTCGAAACCTATCGAATCAAGTCTGATAGACCTCAAATTTTGCACACAAGTCATAAATGACATAATGAAGCTATTCCAATTTCCAGAATCGGATTCAAACCTCGATATCAAAATGTCAACCCCCCGGTCAAACTTCCCAAAAATTCAACTTTCGACATTTCAAGCCTAATTCTACTACGGACCTCCAAATAATTTTAAGGACACGCTCCTAAGTCAAAAATCACCATATAGAGCTATTGGAAGCATCAGAATTAAATTCTGAGGTTGTTTATAGATAAGTCAATATCCGGTCAACTATTTCAACTTAAGCTTCCAACATGAAATTTATTCTTCCAAGCTAACTCTGAAATACTTTAAAACCAAAATCGACAGTTCACACAAGTCATAATACCTCGTAGGAAGTTATTCAAGACTTCAAATAGTTGAAAGAAGCATAAATGCTCAAAACGACCGATCGGGTCGTTATATCGCGGCGATCATATGTCTCATTCCGACCAGCTAGCCTAGTGCACCAGCTCATATTAGTGCACCTCCTCTCCAGAGTTTTTAGGGTGGTTACTCAGGTCGATAGGGTCAGTAGTCACAGCAGCCAAGGTCCTGATATTCTTGTGGTGATCCGAGGCACATTGCTAGATTTTTCCCTCGAGCACCGGACAGCTCACCGTAGCAGGGTTCTCATGCCATGGTCCCGGAACTGGTTGCTTCACCGCCCGCTTAGCCAGCTAGAGATACGGGTCAGGAAGCTAGAGGTGGAGGTCAGGTTATTAGAGGTGGAGGTAAGGCCGTTAGAGGTGCAGGCCATCCAATTAGAGGCCGTCCTAGAGATGTAGCTCCGAGTGGTGGGACCCAGCCCAGATTTTATGCTTTTCCAGTTAGGCCTGAGGTCGAATCATCCGATGCCATGATCACAGGTATTGTTCCAGTTTTCCATAGAGATGCTTCAGTTCTATTTTATCCAGGATCTACTTATTCTTATGTGTCTTCCTATTTTGCTTCATATCTGGTTGTGCCTCGTGATTCTCTGAGTGTTTCTATGTGTGTGTCCACACCGGTGAGAGATTATGTTGTGGTAGATCATGTCTATTGTTCGTGTGTGGTTACTATTGGGAATCTTAAGACTAGTGTGGATCTTCTACTCCTTGATATATAGATTTTGATGTCATCTTGGGTATTGATTGGTTGTCACCTTATCATGCTATATTGGACTGTCACGCCAAATCGGTGACCTTAGCCATGCCGGGGTTTCCTCAATTAGAGTGGAAAGGGATTCCTGGCTATTCCACCAGCAGGGTTATCTCTTATGTGAAGGCTCGACGTATGGTCAAGAAGGGTTGTCTAGCTTATTTACCGCATATTCGCAATTCTAGTGCGGATGTTCCTTCGATGGGTTCATTCCCAATTGTCTGTAAGTTTCCAAATGTATTTCTTGTAGATTTGCTGGGGATGCCACCCGACAGAGATATTGACTTCTGTATTGATTTAGCTCCGGGCATCCAACCCATTTTTATTCCACCACACCGTATGGCCCCGCCGGAGCTCAATGAATTGAAGGAGCAGTTACAAGACTTGCTTGATCAGAGATTCATTAGACCTAGCGTCTCGCCCTGGGGTGCACCAGTGCTATTTGTAAAGAAGAAAGATGGTTCAATGCGGATGTGTATAGATTATCGGCAATTGAACAAGGCTACTATCAAGAATAAGTATCTGTTGCCAAGAATTGATGACTTATTCGATCAGCTTCAGGGTGCCAAGGTATTTTCAAAGATTGATTTGAGGTCTGGTTACCATCAGTTGAAGATTAGGGCATCTGATCTCTCTAAGATAGCTTTTCGGAGTCGGTATGGGCATTACGAATTCCTAGAGATTTTATTTGGGTTGACAAATGCCCTAGCGGGATTTATGGATTTGATGAACCGGGTATTCAAGCCCTATTTGGATTCTTTTGTGATGGTATTCATTGATGATATCTTGATTTTCTCCAGCAGTCGAGAGGAGCATGAGAAACATCTTTGGATTGTGCTTCAGGCTTTGAAGAATAATCAGTTATATGCCAAATTTTTGAAATATGAATTTTGGTTAGACTCAGTTGCCTTTTTGGGGCATGTTGTATCGGCAGAAGGCATAAAAGTGGATCCTAATAAGATTGAGTCAGTTCATAATTGGCCTAGACCTACTTCATCTACAGAGATCCGGAGTATCCTAGGCTTGGCAGGTTATTATCGCCGGTTTATGGAGGGGTTTTCATCCATAGCATCCCCACTGACCAAATTGACCCAGAAGGTTGCCCCATCCAGATGGTCAGACGAGTGTGAGTTGAGCTTTCAGAAGCTCAAGACTGCTTTGACTACGGCACCAGTGTTGGTATTACCTAAAGGTTCAGGATCTTATACGGTATATTGTGATGCATCTCGCATTGGGCTTGGTGCAATATTAATGCAAGATGGCAGAGTAATTGCATATGCCTCGTGGCATTTGAAGATTCATGAAAAGAATTTCCATGTTCATGACTTAGAATTGGCAGCCATTGTACATGTGCTGATGATTTAAAGGCATTACCTTTACAGTGTCTCGTGTGAGGTATTCACCGATCATCATAGTTTACAGTATCTGTTAAAACAAAAAGATGGCCAAAGAAGATGCTTGGAGCTATTGAAAGACTATGATATCACCATTTTGTATCACCCCAGAATGGCCAATGTGGTGGTCGATGCTTTGAGTAGAAAGGCTGTGAGTATGGGCAGCCTTGCGTATATTCTAGTTGGTGAGAGGCCGTTAGCTGCAGACGTTCAGACTTTGGCCAATCAGATCATGAGGTTAGATGTTTCAGAGTCCAGTCAGATTCTAGCTTGCACAGTCGCTCAGTCTTCCTTGTACAAGCGTATCAGAGAGCGACAATATGATGATCCTCATTTGCTTGTCCTTAAGTACACGGTGGGGCATGGTGGTGCCAAACAGTTTATTGTAGGGAAAGATGGAGTTCTGTGGATGCAGGGTCATATTTGTGTGCCTATTGTGGATGGGTTTCGTGAATTAATTCTTGAGGAGGCCCACAGTTCCCGGTATTCTATTCATCTGGGTGACGCCAAAATGTATCAAGATTTGCGTCAACATTATTGGTGGAGAAGAATGAAGAAGGATATAGTTGCATATGTAGCTCGGTGTTTAAATTTTCAGCAATTCAATTACGAACATCAAAGACCTGGTGGTTTACTTCAGAAATTAGAAATTCCTGAGTGGAAGTGGGTACGTATCACTATGAATTTTGTTATTGGGCTCCCACAGACTCAGAGGAAGTTTGATGTAGTATGGGTAATTGTGGACAAGTTGACCAAGTCAGCACATTTCATTTGAAGCTAACAGTGAACTAAATACCCGGTGATGCAACCTTTGCCGCGAGATGGACCTCACTTAATCCTTCGTTAGGCGAGCTCTATATCACGCTTCAGACCTGGCGACGCGTGGTGTTTAGCAAGAAAGGGAGTGGTTCGTTGTGCTTAGGCTAGGCAAGCTCCCAAGAGAGGAATGAACAGTAGGCTTACATCAATGGCGAACTCTGAAGCGTGCATGTGGGCTGGCCAACTGAGTTTATTTTTACGGCAAAAATGGGAGATGGCCAGGCGAAACCAATAGCGAGCTAGAAACATGGCTGGCTTGGATTTTAGCAAGCAAAGGACCATGTGAGGCGATCTCTAATGCATGCTGAGATCCTGGCCACGCGAGCTCCCAGTGAGAAACTTACCTGGCGAGGCGAGATCCTTAGCGAGCTGCAAAGCTAGCTACGTGAGGCATAACGCGAGGTCATTAGAAGGAGACGCGAGGCTTAACAACAGGATTTGCTCGCTATTTTCCTTGCGACGCGAGGCTGCCGCGAGATTGGTCTCGCTATAACCCTCGTTGGGCGAGCTCTATAATGCGCTGAAAACTGGGCGATGTGAGTTGGAAATCACGCTGAACAGCAGGCGATACAAGCTGTGCCGCAAGGTGAAATGTTACCGACGCGAGGTTTGCTTCCAGGTGCGTTCTGCATTAAACTGGGTGACGCAAGGTACGCAACATTGTTTGGAGCGTACGCATGTAATTTTTATTTTGCTTTTTGAATGACTCCAAGCGCCATGACTTTCCATCGTGCTCTGTTACCTGTTCAGACACCAAGATTTAGCTAAAAACTTGTTAGTGCATAAAACAAATGAAAATCTATAGTTAAGCTAAACTAAACTACGAATTGGGTTGCCTCCCAACGAGCGCCTTATGTAACGTCGCGACACGACGCATGCGATCAAACTTAAGGTTTACTCAACAATTGAGGCTCCTTCAAATGAATCACTGATACAACATTTTCCTCATCCATGCCAAGGTAATGTTTCAACCTTTGCCCATTAACTCTAAACAAGTTCGTTCCATCCTCGGATTCAATTTCTACAACTCCACTTGAGAGTACTTTCACCACTCTAAATGGTCCCGACCATCTAGATTTCAGCTTACCCGAAAATAGTTTCAATCTTGAATTATACAACAACAAGACATCTCCGGGTTTGAAAATCCTCTCTTGAATATGCTTGTCATGCATGATCTTCATCTTTTCCTTGTACAGCCTGGTGCTTTCAAAATCATGGTAATGGAACTCATCGAGTTCTTGAAGTTCTGTGACTCTACTCGTACCAGCGGCCTCCATGTCAAGATTTAATTTCCTAAATGCCCAAAAAGCTCTATGCTCTAGTCCACCAGTAAGTGACACTCCTTTCCGAATACCAATTTGTACGGTGACATACCAATCGGAGTTTTGAATGCAGTGATGTAGGCCAATAGTGCATCATCCAATTTTTTCGCCCAATCAGTCCAAGTAGCATTTACAGTTTTGGTCAAAATACTCTTGATTTCTCTGTTTGACACCTCAACTTGACCACTTGTTTGTGGGTGATACGGAGTGGCAACCTTATGGCGTACGCCATATTTTTCCAGCAACTTTGCAAAGGCTCGGTTGCAAAAGTGAGTTCCTCCATCACTAATGATCGCTCTTGGAGTTCCAAATCGGGTGAAGATATATTTTCTTAGAAAACCAATAAATCCCTTTGCATTATTCTTTGGGAGTGCTACAACTTCTACCCATTTCGAGACATAGTCCACTGCTACTAGTATATTCTTGTTGTTGTATGAGCTAACAAATGGTCCCATAAAGTTGATTCCTCATACATCAAATACTTCCACTTCTTGTATTGGGTTCATGGGCATCTCATGTCGACGGAAAATATTTCCCGTCCTTTGACACTCATCACAGCTCTTTACCCAAAAGTGTGCATCTTTAACAACGTCCGCCAATAGAAGCCCGATTCCAAAACTTTAGCAGTTGTCCTTGCTCCTCAGAAATGACCTCCATAAGGCAAAGCATGACATGCCTGCAAAACAGAAGCTTGGTCTATCTCGGGAATACATCTACGGATCATGTTATCAATACAAATCTGAAACAAATATGGTTCATCGTAGAAATACATGTGACAATCATGAAAGAACTTTTTTCTGCATAGAAGACAATTCATACGGAACAATACTGCTTGCCAGGTAGTTCGCAATGTCGGCATACCATGGCACTTCCTCAAGTCTCGTGGCTAACAGTTGTTCTTCTGGGAAAGTCTCCATGATCTCTTCCACCTCAACCTTCGTTTTAGGTCCTTCAAGCCTGGACAAGTGATCGGCAACTTGGTTTTCCGTTCCTTTTCAGTCATGAATTTCCAAGTCAAACTCTTGCAGCAATAGAACCCATCGAATCAGGTGTGACTTTTCTTCCTTTTTATCAATTAGGTACCTGAGAGCAGCATGGTCAGTATAAACAATTACCTTCGAGCCTATCAAGTAGGACCGAAATTTGTCAAATGCGAACACCACTGCTAGCATCTATTTTTTTGTCACTGTATAACTAAGTTGGGTGCCATTCAATGTTTTACTTGCATAGTAGAGTAGATGCATGATTTTATCTTTTCTCTGTCCAAGTACTGCTCCCACAGCATGGTCACTTGCATCACACATCAGCTCAAATGATTACTCCCAGTTAGGTGAAACTATGATAGGTGCAGACACTAGCCTCTTCTTCAATCCTTCGAAAGCTACCCTGTAGTCATCAGAAAACACAAAAGGGTGATTTGTTTCAATCAATTTACACAAAGGGTTAGCAATCTTGGAAAAATCTTTTATAAACCACCTGTAAAATCCGGCGTGACCAAGGAAACTTCTTATTGCCTTGACGGAAGGTGGTGGTGGCAGCTTCTCTATTACATCAATCTTGGCACGGTCCACCTCAATGCCCTTACTTGACACTAGGTATCCCAATACTATACCTTCATGTACCATAAAATGACGTTTTTTCCAATTCAGTACCAGATTAGTCTCCATACATCTCCACAATACTCTTTTCAGATTTCTAAGGCAATCATCAAAAGAATTTCCCACCATTGAGAAATCATCCATGAAAGCCTCCATTATATCCTCTACCATATCTATGAAGATGGCCATCATGCACCTTTGGAATGTGGCGGGTGCATTGCATAGGCCAAACGGCATTCTCTGAAAAGCGTAAATGTCATATGGACAGGTTAATGGAGTTTTCTCTCTATCCTCCAAGGCAATAGATATCTGGTTGTACCCCGAGTATCCATCCACGAAGAAAAAATGGGACCTCCCTGCCAATCTATATAGTATCTGATCAATGAACGGCAAGGGGAAAAGATCTTTTCGGGTGGCCTTGTTCAATCTTTTGTTGTCCATGCAAATTCGCCATACCGTGACTATTCTTGTTGAGATTAATTCATTGTTCTCATTTTGCACAAAAGTCATCCCACCTTTCTTTGGCACACACTAAGCTGGGCTAACCCAGTTGCTATTTGAGATGGGAAAAATAATTCCCGCATCTAACCACTTAATCACTTCCTTCTTTACAACTTCCTTCATGATAGGGTTCAACCTTCTTTGATGTTCTCTAGAAGGTTTGTGCCCATCTTCCAGTAGTATTTTATGCATGCAGAAGGCCGGGCGAATACCCTTAATGTCTGCAATGGTCCAATCAATTGCATTCTTGCACTCTTTCTACACCTGCAAAAATTGTTCTACCTACACATCTAACAAACCAGATAAGATAATAACACGTAAAGTCGAATTATGTCCCAAGAAAGCATACTTGAGGTGAGATGGTAGCGGTTTCAGCTCCAATTGTTGTGGTGCTTCGATGGCTTGGCTAGAGGGTTCTTTCTTTTTTCTGAGCGTAAAGGCTCGAATTCGAGCCCTCTTTTCCAGTACCCTTGCACTTGAAGAGCCAACACCCATTCCACCAAGTCCTCACCATTTACTTCTTCTAAGTTCATAAGGCAGGTTGTAGATGGTCTTTTGCATTAAGTGCCTCATCATCTTCCTCCATGATTATATCCACCATGTCTAACAAAGAGCAATTTGCAAATTCGCTGGGTCGGCGCATAGACGTTTGCACATTAAATGTTATTTCTTCATTATTCAGCCTCATCTTTAGCTCCCCCATTTCACAATCAATTAAGTCTCTCCCTGTGGCCAAGAACGGCCTTCCCAAAATTATAGGAATCTCATCATCAACCTTGCAGTACAGAATGCCAAAATCTATTAGAAACACAAATCTTCCAAATTGCACAAATACATCGTCAAGTATACCTGATGGCCTTTTCACCATTCGGTTAGCTAGTTGCAATAACATGGATGTGGGCCTTGCTCTTCCAATGCCTAACTTTTTATAGATAGACAATAGCATCAGATTTATACTTGCTCCCAAATCACACAATGCTTTGGCAAATGCATAGATACCTATGGTGCATGGAATTGTGAAGCTTCCAGGGTCGTATAACTTCTCAACTATAGGTCTTGACACAACAACACTACAAGTCTGTGTCAATGTGACAGTTGCCAAGTCTTGGAAGTCAAACTTACGAGACATCAAGTCCTTCATCATTTTTACATAACCGGGCATCTCCCTCAAAGCATCAATTAGAGGAATGTTTACCTCAATTTTTTGTACTGTTCATCCTTCTGAGATTTGGCCAAGCTCTGCGGGAAGGGTGCTGGAGGTCACTTCTTTTCTGTGGCTTGAGTTAGATCCCGCTCACGTACTTTTTCTAAAACTTTCTCTTGCATTTTCTCAGACTCCTCCATAACCTCTTTTTCCTTGTTTATTTCCTCGTGGGCCAGTTGCACTTTTACTTCTGTTAGCCCGGTTGACTCATCTAACTCAATTGGCACTGACACAAGTGTTTCAGTTGACCGCTCTCACGAGTAATTTCTTGCTCTAAATCAAGATCTCTACCATTTCTCAAGTTCACCACCATAAGCGGCTTCAGGCCCTGCACTTTTGGATTGACATGTGTGTCCGCAAGTAACGTCCCTTGAGGATGATTGTTAAGGGCCATGGATAATTTCCCTAGTTGAATCTCAATACCCTTGATAGCCGAATCGTGTGACACTACCTTTTCTTGCATTTGGTGGACCTTTTCTTCCATTTTCCCCCTGGCCCCAATGAGTTGTTGCAACATTCCTTTAATTTCAGATAACCCATCATCCTGCCTCACTATCTGCTATTGTTGAGGTTGTTGATAAGTTAGTTGCTGATTTTGCTGGTTGTAACCTTGTTGCCTTTGGTAATGTACCACTTGACCTTATGGTCGCATAGCTCCAGGATTGTTGGTATTATTGTACTGTTGTTGTGCTGGTCTATACTGTTGATTTTACTGCCCCCAATTCTGACCACCTTGTCTATGTCCTCCATAGTTTCCCGCATAGTTCATGTTCTCTTGATAGTTCTGGTTTTCACTTTTAGCACTCTACAGACACACGTATGGTTGGTTAATGTATGGTGTACATAATCCCCCATTAGTCATGTCAACTATGTGTACCTACTTCTGGCCTGATTCAAAATCTTCTTGGTGAGGATACTCATTTGCGTTATCGGAGTGGCCATATTTTCGGCTATGGAATTGTTCGGGTCCAATGCTACTGAGTGACTATAAGGTGATTGTGGAATCTCTTGTCATCTATCCTGAGTTTTGAGCCATTTTATCTAGCAAGATCTTACACTCTCTAAATGACTTGCTTAAAAATGCTCCACCTGCTGAAGCATCAATATTGGCCTTCAAGCTATCCGCCAATCCCATGTAAAACCGTTGTCCCAACATCTGATCTGGAATGCCATGATGTGGACACTTAACCAACATACCTTTGAATCTTTCTCAATTTCTTGTAATGTTTTACATGGTTTTTGCCTGAAGCTCAATATCTCATCAACCTGCTTGGCAGTCTTATTGGGTGGGTAGAACTTATTCAAAAACCGCTTTACTAATCCCTCCCAAGTTGTGATGGAATTTAAGGGGAGCGAATTAAGCCAAGTTTGGGCTTCTCTTGTCACTGAGAATGGAAACAACAACAGTCTTATTGCTTCCGGTGTCACATTTGGTTGCCTTTGCGTGACACAAATTGTTAGAAAAATTTTCAAATGTTGCTGTGGATCTTCAATGTAAGACCCGGAGAACAATCCCTTGTTTTGCAGCAGATGTAACATGTTGTTTGTGATTTGAAATGACTCCTCTTGTATCTGAGGGACTGCAATTGCAGTTGCCATATTTTTAGCAGTGGGTTGCGCCCAATCATACAAAGCTTCTTTTGGCACAAGAGGTGCCGCACCCTGATTATTCGGGTTATTCACATTATTTCGATTATTTTGATTATCCAAAGCGTCACCCATGTCTGGTTCAATTTGTTCTCTTGGGTGATGATGTTGTTTGTCTTTGTCACCCATGTCTGGTTCAATATTGTCTTTAATACTGTGAAAGTTTTCTCAGGATCCGGTAATGCTTCAAACAATTCACCAGTTCTTGAAGAGTTTCTAGGCATACACCTATAACACACAAGACCACAAACGTTAGAATTTCAATGTAATAAATAAAAATCGAGAAAATTGACTAAACTAAGAATCCTAACAATTCATATAGCTGTAATTAGTAACACTGTTGCTTCCCCGACAACGCTGTCAAAATTTGATCATGCCCAACTATGACTCCTAAGAGATCTAGCGATCGTTGCAGATATAATCCAGTTTACAAGTCTGAAGTCGTATCCCACATGGAAATAACGTGTCATTACAACTAATAGTTTTGCACGAATTCAAGTAATCAACCTTCAGAAATATTATAAAACAATTTGAGAGTTTACTAAGTAAGATCAAAGTAATTAAAAATGCAGTAATTTATAAATAACAAGGCAAATATTGTAGACAAGATTTGGAAAAGTCTAAGGTTATGTTTCCCCTATTGTCGGAATCTTCCCCGCTACATTTCGTATAAATTTGCCTAAATATTCTCTACCGATCGTGAGTAATTTAAGTATCGTAGCTCTTTCTCGAGTAACTAATATAATTTACTAGACGTATTCTCTCGAACTACGCTAGCTGGCACTAATTTACCGCTCACGAAGATCGCACCAAGGCTTCGTTATCTCTAATCCCGCCTTTAAACCTCCGTATCGATCTCTCAACTACGTTAGGAGTGGTGTTGTTCAACAACTACCTAAATGTGCACTCTCTCTCGAGAAATATACACACTAAATAGGTACAGTTAGATGAGAGCTCTTCAATTAACAACAATGAAAATATAGTTGAACAAGTAGAGAAACATCAAAGGCAAATCTATATTAAACGCAATAGAGAATCATCCTCCAATAGGTTCCATCAAACCTTAGATTAAAGAGTTTAGCTACTCATAAATACAAAAACAATCAACATAATGTTTAAAGACATGAAACTACAAAGTAAAAAGATAAAGGAAGGAAAAACTCGTTTGATTCTTGCTCCACAGTGCTTGGCAGCCTATTTCATCTCCAAAATCATGTCCAACCCTAGAATAGCTCATTTGGGGAGTATTTATGCTAATGCCCCGGTCCAATTTCGGGTTTGGGTCTTTTAACCCGTGATTTTTAATTAACATGCTATAGACCTCGCGAAGCCTGGTCTATAGCGCGGTCGACCTGGCTATAGACCTCGCAAAGCCTGGTCTATATCACAGTCGACCTGGCTATAGACCTCGTGAAGCCTGGTCTATAGCGCGGATGACCCGGCTATAGACCTCGTGAAGCTTGGTCTATAGCACGGTCAACCTGGCTATAGACCTCGCAAAACCTGGTCTATAGCACGGTCAACCTGGCTATAGACCTTGCAAAGCCTGGTCTGTAACACGGTTTGGATACTTGATGCTTTTGTGCTCTTTTCTTGTATTTTTATCCTCTTTTTGTGCAATTTTCATTTGATGATTCCTTTCGATGTTCCTACACATAAAAAAACACAATTTAGCTCAAATATCGCACAATAATTCATTAGACCAACAAAATATAGGGCGAGTAATGTGCTAAAAGTAAAGTATTTTGGCATCACATCAATGTGCGTGAGGTTGGGAGTGGAGTGTTCTTCTGCATAAGCGGAGTATTGACCACAAAAGCAGTACCACAGAAGTGGATTTTTGGACCGCAAAACCTGGATAGCTGGGCAGTGCTTAAATCCGAAGGGTTTCGTGATTTCTCTCATTTTAGACTTTGCAAACTCGGTCTAAGACAATTTTTGAGACGATTTTCGAGGGGTTTCTTGAGGTAAGTCACTTGTGGTTAAATTTATTCAATAATTATGTTTCCCCATTGAATTCCCTACCTAGATTGTGTGGTTTTGAGGTGAAATTTTGGGAGTTGAGGCTACGGAATAGAGATTTTAAATTAGGGATTTGGGTGTCGATTTGGTGTTGGATTTTGGTAAATTTGGTATGGTAGGACTCGTGGTTGAATGGGCTTTCTGATTTTGTGACTTTTATCGGATTTCGAGAAGTGGGCCCGGGGGCCGAATTTTGAGTTGACTTTTTGACTTTTGATTAACAACTTAGTATTTTCTTATGGAATTGATTACTTTAGCTCGTGTTGATTGTATCGAACTGTTTGTTGCTAGATTCAAGGCAATTAGAGGCCGTTTCGCGAGGCAAGGGCTTGTTGGAGTAGAGTTTCACATAGTTTGAGGTAAGTAGCACTTCTAAACTTGGTTCTGAGGGTACGAAACTCCGAATTATGAGTTATGTGATTGGTGTTGAGGAGACACAGATGCTAGGTGATGGGCGCATGGGCATGCACCGTAAGAATTGTGACTTGGACGATTCGAGGGAACTACATAGTTGATTTATCTTGTCGTTATTTGTATTTTCATCATGTGTTAAAGAAATTGAGCTGCCAAACATGTTAGAAATCATGCTTAGGCTATGTGTTGGCACTGTAGGGACCCTCATAGGTCGTGTTATATGTTGAGTTATTTGCTAAATTGTCATTTTTTAATCAGTCATAACTTTTACTGCATATTCTATCTTGATCTCTGTTGTCCTTTATTGATACATTATATCTTCATTATTTGGGCTGAGTATCATGATTCTCGAGAGCCCGAGAGACTAGTGAGATTGATGACTGAGTGAGGCTGAGGGCCTTCTTGTGAGGATATTTATGGGAGCAGGCTGCACGCCGCAGCATATTATTTTGATTCATGCCATAATTGGCTTATTATTGCGCTTGGGCTAGAAATGCCCCTCCGGAGTCTGCACATTCACAGTGGGTGCAGGTACAAATTGAGTGCGAGTGCGAGTGCCGAGCGATTGGGAGGATTGAATGACTGTGAGGTTGGAGTGAATGGGAGGACTGAGTGATTGATACTCTGAGAGTATGCACTTGATTTCATTTCCGTGTACTTCAGCTGGCACATATATTAACTATCATGTAGTTACTGAGAGGTACTATATCATGTTTCAATTGAACTTGACATGATTTAACTATTTTGGCTTTAACTGTCGAACTTGAGAGTATGCCTACTTTCATGTACTATATTTTTGTAATTGAACTACACCCGTGAAGCTCGTCACTACTTTCAGTCCAATAGTTAGTCTTGATACTTACTGAGTTGGTTGTACTCACGCTACATCCTGTACCTCGTGTGCAGATCCAGGTGCTTTCGGTCACGGCAGTTGTTGATTTGTAGAGGATAGACCTTAGGATATCATTGAGGTAGTTGCTTGGCATTCGCAAACCTTGACTCTCCTCCCTCATCTTTCAGTTTATTTATTCAGTTTTACTTCTATACAGTGTACTAGATTTTTTCATTTCGTAGATGCTCATGTACTCAGTGACACCCCGGTTTTGGGAAGAATTTATGTATTGAGTTATGATTTCCTATCCTGTTTTAAGACATTTTCCTTTATTTAAATTGTTTTAGTATCTTTCAAAGATTTAAAGTGTTGGAAATGTCTGAATAGTCGGCTTGCCTAGTACCATGATAGGTGCCATCACGACGAGTTGTTTTTGGGTCATGACTAGTTGGTATTAGAGCCCGGGTTACATAGGTCTCACGAGTTATGAGCAGGTTTAGTAGAGTCTTGCGGATCAGTATGGAAATGTGTGTACTTATCTTCGAGAGACTACCGAACCCTTAAGAAAACTTCATATTCTTGTATTCTTGTCTTGCGGATTTGTTGATTTCGGGAACTAAACTTCTGTTATTCTATTCTCTCACAGATGGTGAGGACACGTGCTACCAGACAGGATGGACATCCACCAGTGCCACTAGATAGGGCCACGAGAGGCCGAGGTCGCGGTAGGGGCCGTGGCGCTAGCTACTTCTCAAGCTCGGGGAGGTACTCGGACTCCCGCCGCCCAAACTCCAGAGCAGGTGATGCAGGGACTTCAGACACCGGGTTTACTACCAGCCCAGCTAGTTTCTTAGGCCTAGGTGGGTCCTGTTATGGCTGATGATGAGCAGAGGAGACTAGAGAGGTTCGGGAGACTCCAACCTCCATCATTAAGTGGGGCTGAGTCAGAGGATTCCCAGGACTTCTTGGACAGGTGCCAGCGGATTCTTTGTACGACGGGTATTCAGGAGACTAGTAGGGTCTCATTCACTACTTTTCAGTTTACTGGGCTTCCTCCGGATGGTGGGGGGCCTATGAGAGGTGCAGGCCAGTCAGTGCAGCACCACTTACATGGCATGAGTTCTTTGTTCTCTTCTTGGAGATGTTCGTGCCACAAACTCGCAGGGAGGAGCTGTACAGACAGTTTGAGCAGCTACCTTAGGATGGCATGTCTATGACCCAATACGATATGAGGTTTTCAGAGTTGGCTCATTACACAGTTTGGTTGGTTCCCAATGAGAGGGACAGGATTAGGAGGTTTATTGATGGCCTCCACTATCAGTACCATTTTGTTATGACTCATGAGAGTGTATCAGGTGCTACATTCGACGAGGTGGGTTGATATTTCTCAGTGGCTAGAGATGGTTTGCAGTCAGGAGCATGAGAAGAGGGAGGCCAAGAGGCCTCGTGGTTCAGGCGATTTCAGTGGTGCACCTTCTGGGGGCAGTCTTACCATAACAGGGGTCGTCCTTATAGGCCCGCTCATATGGATCATCCAGTTCATCATGGCGCATCATCTAGCTATGGTTCATAATGTGCCCATCCGGGTAAGTCATCTCTCAGTGCCCTCCCAGCTCAGAATTCATCTCGTACTCCATCGGTTCAGGGTTCATCTATGCTAGGTCCTTCTAGTAGTTACTCCAGTGTTTGGGGTCCCCTTCAGTCCCCACCAACAACACCGAGGACCTGCTTTGAGTGCGGGGAGTTTGGGCATATGTGGAGGCAGTGTCCTCATCGCCCGAGAGGTCTAGTGCAGCAGAGGAGTCAGGTTGCGACTTCCACACCAATTACTTCACCACCTGCCCAGCCAGCTCAGGGTGTGGCCCTGGTAGCTAGAGGTCGCCCTAGAGGGGGAGGCCGATCAGGTAGCGGTCAGGTCCAATTTTATGCTATTCCTACCAGGCCAGATGTTGTTGCTTTAGATGCAGTGATCACAGGTATTGTCTCAGTATGCCACAGAGATGCTTCTATATTATTTGGCCCTGGTTCCACTTATTCATATGTATCATCGTATTTTGCCCATTATCTAGATATGCCCCATGAGTCCTTAGTTTCTTCTATTCATGTATCTACGCCAATGGGCGATACTAATATTATGGACCGTGTATATCGATCATGTATAGAGACTATTGGGGGATCTAAGACTAAAGTTGATCTCTTATTGCTTAGTATGGTTGATTTCGATATGATCTTAGGTATGGATTGGTTGTCTCCATATCATGCCATGCTAGATTGTCACGCCAAGACCGTGACGTTGGCGATGCCAGGGTTGCCAAGGATCGAATGGAGAGGCTCTCTAGGTTATGTTCCCAATAGAGTGATTTCATATTTGAAGCCCAACGGATGGTTGGGAAAGGGTGTCTATCATATTTGTCTTTTGTGAGAGATGTTGTTGCTGATACTCCTACAGTTGATTCGGTTCCGGTGGTGTGAGATTTTCCGGATGTGTTTCCTTCAGACTTGCCGGGCATACTGCCCAACAGGGATATTGACTTTGGTATTGACTTGGTGCTAGGCACTCAGCCCATTTCTATTCCTCCGTATTGTATGGCACCGGCTGAGTTGAAGGAGTTAAAAGAGAAGCTTCAGGAACTTCTTGATAAGGGGTTTATTAGGCCTAGTGTGTCGCCTTGGGGTGCACCAGTTCTGTTTGTGAAGAATAAGGATGGTACTATGCGGATGTGCATTGACTATAGGTAGTTGAATAAAGTTACAGTCAAGAACAAGTATCTTTTGTCGAGTATTGATAATCTATTTGACCAGCTTCAGGGAGCGACAGTAAATCTAAGATTGATTTGAGGTCTGGGTATCACCAGTTGAAGATTCGGGACTTGGATATTCTAAAGACGGCATTCAGGATCCGTTATGCTCATTATGATTTCCTTATGATGTCTTTTGGGCTGACCAATACCCCAGCAGCATTTATGCATCTGATTAACATTGTATTTCAGCCTTATCTTGACTCGTTTGTCATAGTATTCATTGATGAGATCCTGGTGTACTCTCATAACCAGTAGGAACATGCCCAACATTTGAGGATTCTGTTGCAGCGGTTGAGGGAGAAGAAGCTTTATGCCAAGTTCTCCGAGTGTGAGTTTTGGCTTAGTTCGATGGCGTTCTTGGGGCACGTGGTGTCCAGTGAGGGGATTAAGTTGAATCCGTAAAAGATAGAGGCAGTTCAGAGTTGGCCCAGACCATCCTCGGCTACAGAGATTCGGAGCTTTCTCAACTTGGTCGGTTATTATCGTCACTTTGTGGAGGGTTTCTCGTCTATTGCATCACCTTTGACCAAATTTACCCAGAAGGGTGCTATTATCAGGTGGTCGGATGAGTCTGAAGAGAGCTTTCAGAAGCTCAAGACTTTCTTGACCGCAGCTCCAGTTCTAGTTCTACCTTCAATTTTTAGTTCTTATACAGTGTATTGTGATGCTTCTTGGATTAATATTGGGTGTGTCTTAATACAGAGAGGTAGAGTAATTGCTTATGCTTCACGTCAGTTGAAGCCCTATGAGAAGAACTACCTTGTTCATGATTTGGACTTGGCTGCCATCGTTCATGCATTAAAGATTTGGAGTCATTATCTCAATGGTGTGTCTTGTGAGGTATTTACATATCATCAGAGTCTCCAGCACTTGTTGAAATAAAAGGATCTAAATTTGAGAAATCGACGGTGGTTGGAGCTGCTAAAGGACTATGATATTACCATTATATATCATCCCGGGAAGGCCAATGTGGTGGCTGATGCCTTGAGTAGAAAGGCGGTGAGTATGGGTAGCCTTGCATTCATTCCTATTGGTGAGAGTCCGCTTGCAGTTGATATTTAGTCCTTGGCCAACCAGTTCGTGAGGTTAGATTTTTCGGAGCCCAGTCAGGTTCTAGCTTGTGTGGTTTCTCGGTCTTCCTTATATGATCGCATCAGAGAGCGCCAGTATGATGATCCCCATTTTTTTGTCCTTAAGGGAACGGTTCAGTACGGTGATGCCAGGGATGTTACTATTGGGGATGATGGGGTGTTGAAGATGTAGGGTCGGATCTATGTGCCTAATGTAGATGGGCTACGTGAGTTGATTCTTGAGGAGGCCCATTGTTCGCGGCATTCCATTCATCCTGGTGCCGCAAAGATGTACCAGGACTTGAGGCAGCATTATTGGTAGAAGAGAATGAAGAAGGATATAGTGGGGTTTGTAGCTCGGTGCCTAAACTGTCAGCAGGTGAAGTATGAGCATCAGAGACCGGGTGGAATGCTTCAGAGGCTTGAGATTCCAGAGTGGAAATGGGAGCGTATCACTATGGATTTTTTAGTTGGGCTTCGAGGAAGTTTGATGCTATTTGGGTGATTATAGATGGCTGAACGAGTCCGCGCACTTCATTCCAGTTGGGACTACCTATTCTTCGGAGTGGTTGGCTAAGATTTACATCCGCAAGATTGTTCGCCTTCACAGTATGCCAGTGTCCATCATTTCAGATCGGGGCACGCAGTTTACATCGTAGTTTTAGAGAGCCGTGCAGCGAGAGTTGGGCACCTAGGTTGAGTTGAGCACAACATTTCACCCTCATACGGACGGGCAGTCCGAGCGCTCTATTCAGATATTGGAGGATATGCTACACGCATGTGTCATAGATTTCGGGGGTTCTTGGGATTGGTTTCTTCCGCTCGTGAAGTTTGCCTACAACAATGGCTCCATATGAGGCTTTGTTTGGGAGATGGTGTAGATCTCTAGTAGGTTGGTTTGAGCCGGGTGAGGCTAGGCTATTGAGTACTGACTTGATTCAGGATGCTTTGGACAAGGTTAAATTGATTCAGGAGCGGCTTCGCACGACGCAGTCTAGACACAAGAGTTACACCGCTTGAAAGGTTTGTGATGTGGCTTACATGGTTGGGGAGAAGGTACTGCTTAAGGTTTCACCCATGGAGTGTGTTATGAGGTTCGGGAAGAAAGGAAAGTTGAACCCTCAGCATATTGGGCCGTTTGAGGGGCTTCAGATGATTGGATAGGTGGCTTACACACTTGCCTTGCCACCTAGTCTGTCGAGTGTCCATCCAGTGTTTCATGTATCTATGCTCCGGAAGTATGTTGGCGATCCGTATCATATTTTGGATTTCAGCACGGTTCAGTTGGACGGTGATTTGACATATGATGTGGAGCCGAGAGCCATTTTGGGTCGGAAGTTCCGAAAGTTGAGATCAAAGGATATAGCTTCAATGAAGGTGCAGTAGAGAGGTTAGCTAGTTGAGGAGGGTACTTGGGAGACCGAGCGGGAGATGTGGAGCATATATCCATGCCTATTTGAGACTCCAGGTACATTTCTAGACCCGTTCGAGGACGAACGTTTGTTTAAGAGGGGGAGGATGTAACGATACCACCGGTTATTTTGAGAGTTGTAGCCCCGTTCCCCAATTTACTATTTATTCCTTGCTTAATTGTTTTTATGGGACTTGCCGGGATAGTTGGTTCGGGTCTGGGAAGGTTTCAGAATGAATTGAGATACTTAGTCTAAAGGTTGGAAACTTAAGTTGAAAAAGGTAACCAGATGTTGACTTATGTGTAGACGACTCCAGAATAGAGTTTTCATTGTTCCGTTAGCTCCGTTGGGTTATTTTGAACTTAGAAGTCTGTTCGGATTGTGAATTGGAGGTCCGTAGTTGAATTGGGCTTAAAATGATGAAAGTTGGAAATCTAGAAGTTTGATCGAGAGTGGACTTTGTGGTTACGAGGCTCGGATTGGGGTTCCGGAAGTTGGAGTAGGTCCATGGTGTCATTTGTGACTTGTGTGCAAAATTTGAGGTCAGTCGGACGTGAGTTGATAGGTTTCATCATCGAATATGGAAATTAGATGTTCAAAAGTTCATTAGGTTTGAATCGATGCGTGATTCATGGTTTTAGCATTTTTTGATATGATTTGAAGGCTTGACTAAGTGTGTATCGTGTTTTAGGACATGTTGGTACTTATTGTTAAGGTACCGGGGCCTCGGGTGGAGTTCAGATGATTTTCGGATCAAGTTTGGAGTTAAAAGGGGTGCTGTAACTAAAGTCTTCTGTAGCAATCGCACCTGCGGAGCTTTGGTCGCAGGTACAGGGCTGGAAAGCGCAGGTGCGACCTGGAAGGGATTGGGCAGTAGCTGCAGGAGCGAAAATGTTTCCGCAGATGCGAAGGCACATCTGAGAATGGTCTTCCGCATGCGGAAAGGGGCAAGTTGTGTTGGAGTCGCGAAAGAGGTCTCGCAGGAGCGCACCCGCAGATGTGGAAGTTTGGCCGCAGGTGCACGAGGTCGGGAGTGGAGTGTTCTCCCGCAGAAGTGGAGTATTGACCGCAAAATCGGTACCGCAGAAGAGGATTTTTGGACCGCAGAAGAGGGATAGCTGGGCAGTGTTTAAATCCGAAGTGTTTCATGATTTCTCTCATTTTGGACTTTGCAAACTCGGTCTAAGGCAATTTTTGAGATGATTTTCGAGGGATTTCTTGAGGTAAGTCATTTGTGGTTAAATTTCTTCAATAATTATGTTTCCCCATTGAATTCCCCACCTAGATTGTGTGGTTTTGAGGTATAATTTTGGGCTCGGGGGCCGACTTTTGAGTTGACTTTTTGACTTTTAAGAACTTAGTATTTTCTTTTGGAATTGATTCCTTTAGCTCGTGTTGATTGTATCGAACTGTTTGTGGCAAGATTTGAGGAATTTGGAGGCCGTTTTACGAGGCAAGGGCTTGTTGGAGTAGAGTTTCGCACAGTTTGAGGTAAGTAACACTTCTAAACTTGGTTCTGAGGGTACGAAACCTCAAATTATGTGTTATGTAATTGGTTTTGAGGAGACGCATATGCTAGGTGACGGGCGTGTGGGCGTGCACTGTAAGCATTGTGACTTGGACGATTCGAGGGAACTACATAGTTGATTTATCTTGTCGTTATTCGTATTTTCATCATGTGTTAAAGAAATTGAGCTGCCAATAATATTAGAAATCATGCTTAGGCTATGTGTTGGTACTGTAGGGACCCTCAGAGGTCGTGTTATATGTTGAGTTATTTGCTAAATTGTCATTTTGTACTCAGTCATAGCTTTTACTGCATATTCCATCTCGGTCTCTATTGTCCTTTATTGATACATTATATCTTCATTGTTTGGGCTATTGTCATGACCCAAAACTCAACATGTCGTGATGGCGCCTATCATGATACTAGAAAAGCCAACAACTCACACATACCAATATTTGCAATTTAAAAATATACTAAAATATGTTTAAATAAGTGAAAATCTCATAAAACTGGATGGAAATGCCTCAACTCATACAAAAGTTTTTCCCAGAACCTGGGTGTCACTGAATACATGAGCATCTATACAGTAATACAGTCTAATACACTTTCTAAGAAAGTATAACAGAATAATCAAAAACTGAGAGATATGGGAGGAGAGTCAAGGTCTGCCGACGCCAAAGCGGCTACCTCGATAATCTCCGAACAGGTAAAACTCCATGATCAACAACCATCGTGCCCAAAAATGCCTGGATCTGGACACGAGGTGCAGGGTGTAGTATGAGTACAACCAACTCAATAAGTATCGCAAATAAATAAGACAAGGTAAGAGAAACTTAAATTATTGAAGATGCTAGTTGTTTCAGTGTAATTCTGCCTTTTTAGACCAGCACATCACAATATTTAAAACTAACTCATAAGGCTTCGTGAGAAGAATATCCGTGTGTGTATGTGCACTATTTCTCAAATACCCTGCTCAAACAATATTATGGCATGTAGAGGAAGGAAACAAGTAAATCAGATAAATGATCAAGAAAATACAAGTTCCACACACTGCACGGACAACTCACGTGCTAACAATAAAACCTGTACGGACAACTCACGTTTGACACGGACAACTCACGTGTCAATATTATCAATATATGAATCCGCACAAACAACTCACGTGCTGGACGAATAACTCACGTGCCAATAATATCAATACATGGATCCGCACGGACAACTCACGTGCTAATAGCATAATCCGCCTGGCATAGCCGCAGGCCCCAGTCCAAACATATCATACAGAAGCAATAAAGCAAATATACAGGTATATGATGAATAAAATAAGATTCTCATGTCCTTGGACTGGTGTAAATGACATGCTAAAGTGTAGGCATGTGCAAAGTGTGCTATCATAGCTCAAACCGGCTATTTATTAAATGAAAAGCATTTATCAAGTTCGTTCAGGGGTTAAATCTCCAAGTAGCCTCATAATGGCTCAATTAGAGCACATAAACTATTACAACATGTGAGATATCAAAGCTTAAAGCTTAACAGTTATTTCTAGGCTTATAAGAGCGCGAGCACAACCCAAACATGAATATATAGTCCCGATGCTCGCAGATGGGCTCATCCCCATGCATGTGGCTATCACAACAATTCAAGCAATTGGTGCCTTAACCGAGTTTAAATATGATACTTACCTCAAGATAATCGAATCACTCTGATAGCAAGCCCTTGCCACACGAATCGGCCTCCAAATGCCGAACGCCTCGAATCTAGCAACAAACAATTCGATACAATTGACTCAAGCTACTGGAATCAATTCCACATGAAAATGCTAAATTCTTAATCAAAGTCAAAAAGTCAACTCAAAAGTCAACCCCCGAGCCTACGTCTCGAAATCTAATAAAAGTTACAAAATCCGAAAGCCCATTCACCTACGAGTCCAATCATATCAAATTTACCAAATTCTGACACCAAATCGTCACTCAAATACCCAAATTTAACTCTCAGTCCCTAGCCTAGAACTCCCAAAATTCCACCTAAAAACATGCAATCTAGGTGGAAAATTCAATGGGGAAACAATATTATTGAATAAAAATGATCAAGAGTGACTTACCTCAAGAAACCCCTCGAAAATCTTCTCAAAATTCGCCTTAGTCCGAGCTTGAAATGTCCAAAATGATTAAAATCACAAGACCCTCGAGTTTTAAACACTGCCCAATCTTTTTTGCGTCTGCGGCTCATTTAACCGCACCTATGGTTCCACTTTTATGGTCAATGCTCCGCATCTGTGGAATTACACTAGACACCAGCCTTGCACACCTGTGGCCACTAGTTCGCACTTGCAGCCTAATTTCCGCGAGAAAACTTCCGCTTCTGCAGACCTGCCTCACTAGGCCTCCTTTCGCTCCTGCGATGGTCCTTCCGCATTTGCGAACTCGCAGGTGCGGAAATTCCCTTCGCACCTACGCAACTCCCCCGCTCACCCAAATCCGCTCTTTTGATGACTCATTTGCTTTTGCGGTGGCACACCTGCGACCAAATTCATCGCAGGTGCGATCGCACCAGACCTGGTGCACTTCAGCAATCCTTCAATTCCAAACTTCGATCCGTTAACCATCTAAACTCCACCCGAGGCCCTCGGGACCTCAACCAAACTACCAACGAGTCCTAAAACACGATACGAACTTAGTCGGGCCTCAAATCACATCAACCAACATCAAAAATACGAATCGCACCTCAATTCAAGCCTAATGAAAACTAAAAATTTTAACTTCTACAATCTATGCCGAAACCTATCAAATCATGTCCGATTGACCTCACATTTTGCACACAAGTCATAAATAGCACAACGTACCTATTCCAACTTCCCAAACCAAAATTCGAGCCCGGTAACCACAAAATCCACTCTCGGTCAAACTTCTCAATTTTCAAAACTTCTAGTTTTCCAACTTTTGCCATTTCAAGACTAAATCTACTACATACCTCCAAATCACTATCCGGACACACTCCTAAGTCAAAATAACCTAACGAAGCTATCGGAACCATCAAAATTCCATTCTGGATCCATTTACACATTAATCAACATCCGGTCAACCTTTTCAACTTAAGCTTCCAACCTTGAGACTAAGTGTCTCAACTCATTCCGAAACATCCTCGGAACTGAACCAACTATCCCGGCAAGTCATATAATGAAAATTGAGCATAAAATAAGCAGTAAATGGGGAATGGGGCTATAACACTCAAAACGACCGACCGGGTCGTTACATCATCCCCCTCTTAAACAAACGTTCATTCTCAAACGGGTCTAGAATCATACCTGGACTCTCAAATAGGCATGGATATCTTCTCCGCATCTCCTGCTTGATCTCCCAAGTAGCCTCCTCGACTGGTTGACCTCTCCACTACACCTTCACTGAAGTTATGTTCTTTGACCTCAACTATCGAACCTGCCGATCCAAAATGGCCACTGGAATGTAGAGGAAGGAAACAAGTAAATCAGATAAATGATCAAGAAAATACAAGTTCCACACACCGCACGATCAACTCACGTGCTAACAATAGAACCTGCACGGACAACTCACGTGTCAATATTATCAATATATGGATCCGCACGGACAACTCACGTGCCAATAATATCAATACATCGATCCGCATGAACAACTCACATGCTAATACCATAATCTGCCCGGCATAGTCGCAGGCCCCAGTCCAAACATATCATATAGAAGCAATAAAGCAAATATACAGGTATATGATGAATGAAATAAGATTCTCATATCCCTGGACTGGTGTAAATGACATGCTAAAGTGTAGGCATGTGCATAGTGTGCTATCGTAGCTCAAACCGGCAATTTCATCAAAGAAAAGCATTTATCAAGTTCATTCAGGGGTTAAACCTCTAAGTAGCCTCATCATGGCTCAATTAGATGACATAAACTATTGCAACATGTGAGATATCAAAGCTTAACAGTTATTTCTAGGCTTATAAGAGCGCGAGCACAACCCAAACATGAATATATAGTCCCGGTGCTCGCACATGGGCTCATCCCCATGCAGTACGCACCCAAAAGCACGTGGCTATCACAACAATTCAGGCAACTGGTGCCTTAACCGAGGTTAAATATGATACTTACCTCAAGCTAATCGAATCACTCTGCTAGCAAGCCTTTGCCTCGCAAATCGGCCTCTGAACGCCTCGAATCTAGCCACAAACATTTCGATACAATCAACTCAAGCTATTGGAATCAATTCCATATGAAAATGCTAAATTCTTAATCAAAGTCAAAAATTCAACTCAAAAGTCAACCCCCAGGTCCACGTCTCGGAATCCAATAAAAGTTACAAAATTCGAAAGCCCATTCAACTACGAGTCCAACCATACCAAATTATTACGACACCAAATCGTCACTCAAATCCCCAAATTTAACTCGCCAGTCCCTAGCCTAGAACTCCCAAAATTCCACCACAAAAACACATAATATAGGTGGGAAATTCAATGGGGAAACAATATTATTAATTAAAAATGATCAAGAGTGACTTACCTCAAGAAACCCCTCGAAAATCCTCTCAAAAATTGCCTTAGTCTGAGCTTGGAATGTCCAAAATGATTAAAAATCATGAAACCCTCGAGTTTTAAACACTGCCTAGCCCTTTTTGCTTCTGCGGATCATTTAACTGCACATGCAGTTCCGCTTTTGTGGTCAAAGCTCCACATCTACGGAGTTACACTCGACAACGGCCTTGCGCACCTGCAGTCACTAGTCCGCACCTGCGGCCTCGTTTCTGCGAGAAGATTTCCGCTTCTGCGGACCTGCCACATCGGGCCTCCTTTCGCTTCTGCAATGCTCCTTCCGCATCTGCGAACTCACAATTGCGGAAATACTCTCGGCACCTACGCAACTCCCCAGCTCACCCAAATCTGCTCCTGTGATGACTCCTTCGCTTCTACGGTCATGCACCTGCGACCAAATTCATCGCAGGTGCGATCGCACCAGACCTGGTGCACTTCAGCAATCTTTCAATACCAAACTTAGATCCGTTAACCATCCAAACTCCACCCGAGGCCCCCAGGACCTCAATCAAACGTACCAACAAGTCCTAAAACACGATATGAAATTATCCGAGGACTCAAATCACATCAACCAATATCAAAAAGAGGAATCGCACCTCAATTCAAGCCTAACGAAAACTAAAAAATTCCAACTTCTACAATCGATGCCGAAACCTATCAAATCACGTCCGATTGACCTTAAATTTTGCACACAAGACATAAATGGCACAACAGACCTATTCCAACTCCTGGAACTAAAATCTGATCCCAGTAACCACAATGTCCACTCCTAGTCAAACTTCTCAATTTCCAAAACTTCTAATTTTTCAATTTTGGCCATTTCAAGACTAAATCAACTACAGACCTTCAAATCACTATCCGGACACACTCTTAAGTCTAAAATCACCCAACGGAGCTATAAAAATGATAAAAACTATATTCCGAAGCCATTTACACATAAGTCAATATCCTGTCAACCTTTTTAACTTAAGCTTCCAACCTTGAGACTAAGTGTCTCAACTCATTACGAAATATCTCCTAAGCCGAACCAACTGCCCCGGCAAGTCACATAACGACAATTGAGCATAAAATAAGTAGTAAATGGGAGAATGGGTCTATAACGCTCAAAATGACTGGCTGGGTCGTTACATATATTTTATATGATGAATACTTTGCTTATTTAATTCGTTATATTTTGTGTTACAATTGTTATGAAGGGTGTTTAATTGCATAGGGGTGCAATAGAAAGGATCAAAATGTGAAATTATAGAATCATGAACAATTAAAAATATTACAATTATGAAGTTTTAAACTGTCGTAATATTAAATTAGAAAAAAATGGTAGTTTTTGGTTGCAAAACTAGCGGCTCCAAACTACCACAATAAACAACGAAAAGGCCACACTAAGAATTGTGATCTCTTAAAATTTTGATAGCAATAACGGCAGTTTGTAAACGCCATAATTAACATCTTACAAAAGGCTTAAATAATGCATATTACGGCGGTTTTGAGCTACTGTTATGGCGGCTAAGATGAAACCGACGTATACTCTTTGTGGTGGAAGGGATTGTGGCAATTTGGAAGTGCCGTTAGATCATATTGTGTCAGTTATAAACCGCCATTAGGCGTAAATAAAATCGACGCAATAACACTTTTTTTTTGTATTGGATCTCAAAATTCACATGTTGAAGTAGTTGTTATCCTAGATTATATCCTTCATTTGCCACCCTAAGCTTGTGTTCCCTTTATTCATATTGATTACTACCACAGAGTCACATTCAACAAAGATATTTTGGAAACCCTATGAAATACACAACTTCACCCCAGTTATGCTGCCTTTGCCTCCGCCAAATTACTATTGCCCCTTCCCATGTTTACATAAGAGTAGCTTTGTTCGTATACGTGACCATAGGTCTGTCATTTCACTGCTATTCAAAATTTCTGCTCCCCTTTAGTTTTGTTGAGTAAACTCTTCACTTTCCCTTTGTTTTTGTTCTTTCTCTATACTGCCGCCTCCAGGCTCCAGCCAGTGGTGAAGCCAGAAATTTTCGTAAGGGTGTTCAAACTTGAAAGATGTGAAACAAATTCCCCGAAAAGAGTATTCATTATATATTATACACCTCTAAAACTATATACGGTCAAAACCAGGCTTGCCCCTTATATGACCAATCGAGACTGGAATATGATCAGTTAGGGTTCGACCGCGTAATATATCGAACCATGATGCAAATTTAGATCGTCGAGCTCGCGACCCAAAGATAGATCAAGATCGAGATCGAGCAAGATAGAAATCGAGCAAGTAATACATATCATATCAACGCAACATAAAGCAATATACTGACACTTTCTAGCTTTTATTATCTTGTTACTCTATTAGCCTGTTCATACTTCAGTTGAAACATCTTTGGTTGGAAGGTGGTCAAGCTCGAAGGCCAAGGCAATTCGATACGTGTGGTTTACATTCATTCTTCTATTAACAATTTTAATATTAATCCATCTTCTTAATTTGTGCCAAGTTATATCACGTATCCTTAAAACCGCATTTAAATTCAATTGTTATCCGTTTTTTAGGGTAAACAGTTTGGCGCCCACCGTGGGGCTAAGGATAATAGTGATTATTTGGTGCAAATTTTCATAACACACTATTTCACACTTGTTCTTTGGAGTGTTTTTCATTCCAGGACCAAAATGTCGAACTCACAGTGGGCACCGCTTCACATTGACAATGATTCCGGCCACCACGGTGAGAATGACAACATAGCACCTGGGAACGACGTACCTCCAGTCGATCTCGATGGAGTTCCGACTATAGATCCGGTTGATATCAGTTCGCATATAGCCATCAACGTAAATTTGGCCGTCGATCCCGAGGGCAGTGTCCGTACGGATGTTCGATCGGCCACTCAAAGCACCATAGAGGCGAAGACGGTGGGATCAGCCTGCGAGTAATCTTCGAAATGTTACAGGCTCAACAAGCAGCGATAACCCAGCCCCAAAACCAGAATCTCCCACCGGACAGGATCGAGACCGAGCCATCCCAGGAAGTTGTCCACAGGGTCGAATGAGCTTCAAGGAAATAGAACGAGAAAGAATCGGGGACCGACCCTGCAATCATGAAGATGCTCGAAGAGTTGACAAAATGAATCGAGTCGGGGGAAAAGAAGATCAAGACAAAAGATAAGAAGGTGGAAACTTACAATTCCAGGGTCGATCAAATCACCACTAATATTGAAGGGTCTGGACTCCAAAAAGTTCATGTAAAAGCCTTTCCCCCCAATCGCGGCTCCCAAGCCGATTCCCAAGAAATTCTGAATGCCCGAAATTCCTAAATATAACGGAACGACTGACCCGAATGAGCATGTTACCTCTTACATATGCGCAATCAAAGGGAATGATCTAGAGGATGATGAGATCGAATCAGTCTTGCTAAAGAAATTCGGAGAGACCCTGTCAAAGGGGGCTATGATATGGTACAACAATTTGCGACCTAATTCTATTGACTCGTTTGCTATGCTTGCAGATTCTTTCATAAAGGCACATGCCGGATCCATCAAGGTCGAAACCAGGAAATTGGACCTTTTCAAGGTAAAGTAGAAGGACAACGAGATGCTCAGAGAATTCGTGTCTCGATTCCAAATGGAACGGATGGACCTGCCACCAGTCGCCGATGATTGGGCAATTCAAGCTTTCACCCAAGGACTCAATGTTCGAAGCTTGGTGGCTTTGCAGCAATTGAAGTAGAATTTGATAAAATACCTGGCTATCATTTGGGTTGATGTACATAATCGGTATCAATCGAAGATCAGGGTCAAAGAAGACCAACTCGGGGCCCATTCCGAGTCCGTTTATCCTATCAGACCCGTCGATAGAAATAAGAGGGATATCGACCGAGAACCGAGGTTGAACAGAGAATGATATCAACCATATAATGGAGATCGCAGGAGCGGCAGACTTGGGCGGAATCCTATACAAAATGAAAGGAGAAGTGATCAAGGTTAGAGCTCTCGAGGGCTCATGAGTAAGAACGGCTTCGACAAGCCCATCAGACCCAAAGAGACACCTCGGTTATCAGAGTACAACATTAGTGTTGACGCAGCCACCATCGTATCAGCTATCGAACGTATCAAAGATACTAGATAGCCTCGACCTCTACAAACCAATCCAACACAAAGGAATCCCAACCAAATATGCAAATATCATGGCACACATGGCCACAGAACAGAGGATTGTCAACAATTTAGAGAAGAAGTAGCCCGGTTATTCAACAACGGGCATCTACGAGAATTTTTGAGTGATCAAGCTAAGAATCATTTCAGAAATAGGGATTCCAATAAACAGAATGAACAAGACGATCCCCAACACGTCATTCATATGATAATCGGAGGGGTCGATGTTTCTCAAGGTCCGATGATAAAACGCACCAAAGTATCAATCAAAAGGGAAAAATAGACTCGAGATTACATACTAGAAGGAACTTTATCTTTCAACAATGAAGACGCAGAAGGAATCATGCAGCCCTATAATGATGCACTAGTAATTTCTGTACTCATGAATAAAACTCGAGTTAAACATGTGTTAATTGATCCAGGTAGTTCGGCCAACATCATTCGATCGAGAGTCGTAGAACAACTCGGCCTACAGGACCAAATCGTGCCTGCGGCCCGAGTACTAAATGGATTCAACATGGCTTGCGAAACTACTAAGGGAGAAATAACGTTGCCGGTAAACATAGCCGGTACCACCCAGGAGACCAAGTTTTATGTGATCGAAGGGGACATGAGGTACAATGCCCTATTCGGGAGGCCATGGATCCACAACATAAGGGTTGTGCCCTCGACCCTTCACCAGGTATTAAACTTTCCGACACCAGAAGGGATAAAGACGGTTTACGGGGAGCAACCCACCACAAAGGAGATGTTTGTCGTCGATGAAGTAATTCCGATATCAACACTCTTATCGACGAAGGACTCAGGTTCGAAAGCGAAATATGAAGCCAAATAGCAATCATCGATCCCAGCCTCGACCATATCGGACAAGTAAGGGATTGACGAAGACGATGATTACGGGGTTCCTTGATCCTTTATAGCTCTAGATGATTCCGATCCTACTAAATCAACGGTCGAAAAGCTGGAGTAAGTCGTACTAATCGAACATCTGCCCGATCGAAAGGTATACATGGGCACGAGATTAACTCCCGAGCTTAGGAAAAGACTCATTCAATTTCTTATTGCTAATATGGATTTTTTTACTTGGTCCCATCTCGATATGACAGGGATTCCACTGGAGATCACTACTCACAAGCTAAGCCTGGACCCGAAATTTCATCCGATCAAGCAGAAAAGGAGACCGCAGTCCGAGATCAAACATGCTTTCATCAAAGATGAGGTAACCAAACTCGTTAAAATAGGGTCTATCCAGGAAGTCAAATACCCGGAATGGCTAACAAGCATAGTGGTAGTCCCTAAAAAAGGGAATAAACTGAGAATGTGTGTGGATTACAAGGATTTAAATAAGGCATGCCCTAAAGACTCTTTCCCATTGCCTAACATCGATCGCATGATCGACGTCATGGACCGCCACGAGATCCTCGGCTTTCTTGATGCCTATTCCAGGTATAACCAAATATGAATGAACCCGGATGATCAAGAAAAGACCTCTTTCATCACTAAGTACGGCACATACTATTATAATGTAATGCCATTTGGGTTAAAAAATGCTGGTGCCACTTACCAACGCCTAGTAAATCGAATGTTCGAAGAACAAATAGGGAAATCTATGGAAGTTTACATTGATGATATATTAGTTAAGTCCCTGAGCGCAGAGGAACATTTAAAGCATTTGCAGGAAACCTTCAGTATATTGAAGAAATACACATGAAGCTGAATCTGAAAAAATGCACGTTCCGAGTCGGATCGGGTAAATTTCTTGGGTTCATGGTATCCAACCGGGGAATCGAGATCAACCCCAATAAGATCAAAGTCATCGAGGATATCATAGTAATGGACAATGTGAAGGCCGTACAAAGGCTAACCGGGCGCATAGTTGCCCTGGGACGGTTCATCTTGAGGTCTTCTGACAAGAGTCATCAATGTTTTCTCATTTTTGAAGAAGAAAAACAACTTCACATGGACCCCGGAATGCCAACGGGCCTTGGAAGAACTCAAGCGGTACCTATCGAGCCCGCCACTACTTCACACGCCAAAGGCAGACGAACAGCTATACTTGTATTTGGCAGTATCAGAGATAGCGGTAAGTGGAGTCCTAGTTCGAAAAGAACAAGGTACGCAATTTCTGATTTATTATGTTAGCCGGTCCTTGGGTGAGGCCGAAACTAGATATCCTTATTTGGAAAAACTGGCGCTCGCTTTGCTAAGCGCCTCTAGGAAACTAAAACCGTACTTTCAGTGCCACCCTATATGTGTTGTGACAACTTACCCATTGCGAAATCAACGGGTACAATATTGAATATCGACCCCGGACGGCCATTAAGTCTCAAAGTTTGGCAAATTTTGTGGCCGACTTCATGCCGACCCTAATACCCGAGGTCGAAAAAGAGTTATAAGTAAACTTGGGAATGTCTTCGGGAATATGGAACCTCTTTACGGACGGTGCATCAAACAAAAAGGGTCCGGAATTGGCATCGTACTGAAGCCCCCAACAGGCAACATAGTCAGGCAATCCATTAGAACTGTGAAATTGACTAACAACGAGGCCGAATATGAGGCCTTGATTGCAGGTCTCAAACTGGCGAAGAGCTTAGGGGTGGAGGTGATCGAAGCTAAGTGCGACTCCCTCCTTGTGGTAAATCAAGTTAACGGAACATTCGAAGTCAGAGAAGAACGGATGCAAAGGTACCTGGATAAGCTACAAGTAACATTACATCGATTCAAAGAGTGAACCTTGCAGCACATACCTCGAGATCAGAATAGTGAGGCCGATGCACTTTCAAACTTAGGCTCTTCGGTCGAGGATGATGAGCTCAAATCGGGGGCAGTCGTACAGCTCACAAGATTGGTAGTAGAGGAAGGTCATGCTGAAATAAACTCTACAAGCCTAACTTGGGATTGGAGGAATAAATATATAAACTTTTTTGAGGACCGGCAAAGTACCCGCAGATCCTAAAGAGTCGAGGGCCCTGCGCACAAAGGCAGCTCGATTCTGCTTGACCAAGGACGGAACCTTGTTCAGAAGAATATTTGATGGCCCACTAGCTATATGTCTGGGACCGGGAGATACCGAGTACGTTCTGAGGGAAGTCCACGAAGTCACTTGCAGGAACCACTCAGGCACCAAATCATTGGTTCGAAAGGTAATCAGAGCCGGCTATTACTGGATCGATATGGAAAAAGATACGAAAGAGTTCATACACAAATATGATAAATGTCAAAGGCATGCTCCGATGATTCATCAACCCGGAGAACCGCTACATTCAGTCTTATCGCCATGGCCATTCATGAAGTGGGGAATGGACATTGTTGGCCCTTTTCTATGGGCACCAGGTAAAGCTCAATTTATCTTATTTATGACTGACTATTTTTTTAAGTGGGTTGAAGCCCAGGCATACGAGAAAGTCAGGGAGAAGGAGGTCATTGACTTCATTTGGGACCACATCATATGTCGGTTCGGGATGCCATCCGAAATCGTATGTGACAATGGGAAACAATTTATCGGCAGCAAAATGACCAAGTTTCTCGAAGATCAAAAGGATCTTGTCCATACCATACCACACCAGTGGGAACGGACAAACCGAATCGACCAACAAAACCATAATCCAAAACCTTAAGAAAAGGTTGACTGACACTAAGGGAAAATGGAAAGAGATCCTGCCCGAAGTTCTTTAGGCATATCGCACAACTTCGAAGTCCAGTACCGGGGCTACCCCATTCTCATTGGTTTATGGCATCAAAGCTCTAATACCGGTTGAAGTTGGTGAGCCGAGTATAAGATTCCGATATGCAATGAAGGAATCAAATGACGAGGCCATGAACACGAGCCTGGAGCTATTGGATGAAAAGTGTGAAGCTGCCCTTGTTCGATTGGCCGCCCAAAAGCAACGGATCGAGAGGTATTACAATTGAAGGGCCAACTTTCGATACTTCAATGTCGGGGACTTAGTACTAAGGAAGGTCACACTAAGTACCCGGAATTCGAACGAAGGGAAATTGGGTCCGAACTGGGAAGGACCATACCAGATTTTCGAGGTCACAGGGAAAGGATCCTATAAGCTCGGAATGAAAAATGGAGAATATCTACCGAACAATTGAAATGTAACTCACCTAAAACAATATTACTGCTAAGGTACGACCCTATTTCATTTTATTTTTATTTTCGGACTAACACTTGCAGGTGGTCGACAAGGAGCGGCACGCAGTCTTTAGGTCTGAAAGCACGCATTGCACTCTTTTTCCCTTGAACCATTTTCGTCCCAATTGGGTTTTTCGGCAATGTTTTTGACGAGGCAATAGTGGATCGTGCTAACTTAGAATCAAAGGCCGATCATGAATTGGTGTCGAAGACAACACTAACATTATCTAGGTTTCTCTACAATCAACCTCAAATACTAGGGGGCACTACCCTTGGATATCGACCTTTGCGAGCAAATTACTTCGTAATAGAAGGGTCTCGCTATGTAAGATTTGTTGTAAGGGCCAAACGGTCAAACGAACCGTGCCCACATAGGTTGCTCGAGCCCTGGCATAAAATATGTACGCATGTATAACTGTTTTTCACAAGAATAAAGAGAAGTACTTTCCTTGCAATTATCTTATGTCTTAGAAACATTTTCTATTTACAATTTTGTACTTTACTTTCGATCTTTTAAGGAAATGAGCTCAAGGGACGATTATAACCAGAGTTCGAATGATCACTCCCTTACTCGGGGACTGCCGTCTAAAAAACAAACTCTAACAGATCGAACTATTAAACATCGGGGGCATAAGACCTCTAAGGCAACCCCTGAATTTTAAAGGCCACGGCCATACCCACTCGAGGACTGTTATCTTAGGCAAGCCTGGATAACTCGGGAAATCAAGCTCACTGGGCTACACCCTAATTAAAAGGCTACGGCCATATTAACACGGCTCGGAGACGTCCGAGAACTGTAACATAAAATAGGCCTTCGAAATTTTCATAACCGATTTTAAAGGCTACCCTTGGCAAACTATAATCTGAGTTACTTACTTTGGGAGAAAGTTCCCGGTAACACCGAACTTACACAACCTAAGCTATTTTATTCTAAGGCATTCCAACCTTTGTGAATACAAGTAATAAAGCAGAAGATAATTTTGAAAGACAAAAGGGAAAAGAAAGCCTTGTATATATTTACCCAATAATCTTTTTACAAAGGCCATAATGGCTTAATTCAAAAATTTACAATGGCCGAAACGGCCTCAAAAAGATGCAAAACAAAGCAAAACTTATAAAGGCCTAAGTGGCTTATTCTTCATCGGGGGCAGCATCTCCGTCCTCGGGATCTTCCCCGCCTTTAGACTCGCTTAAACTCTCGAAATCTTCCTAAGGAAAGGCCAGCTTCCGGGCCCTGGCTTCTTCTGCTTTGGCGTTCTCGATTTCAGCCAGTATATCAAAGTCCTGAGCATGGACTCCCTCGAGGGCTTACCTTCGAGCTTACCACCTTGAATGATCCACCATACTCTTGGCCTATGCCTGGATGGCCTCGACGTCGACCTTGAGCTGGGACACTTTAGTATCGGCTTTGGTATTAGCCACGACCACCTCAGATTTGGCCGCCTCGAGTTCATTGGCCAAGATTGCCTTATCATAAATAGCCAAGTCCAATTGGGATTGAAGCTCCTCAATTTTCTTGACCTGCACCGAGGCCTTCTCTTTTGCAGCTCGTGGCTGGGTCTCGGCCGACTCCAGTTGTGCTTGGGCAGCTTCCCTTTTCGAGGCTAAGATGTCCATATTTTTCTTGAACTCCTCAGCCTCAGCTTGAATTGTATCTACCTATGCCTGAAGCTCCCCGATCTTTCCAAGCCTTTACCAGACCTATAGGATCGGATTGTTAGTCACTATCTTCAATTCGTCTTCACTATCATGAAGCACTCAAAATACCTGCTCGGCCATCTTGGCATGCTCATTCCGAGCCGTTACTAAATCGGCCTGAAGCTTCTCACTGAGAAGCTTGTAGGTGTCACTCTTCTCAGTGAGGTCCCGAACCTCGGCCTCGTGGTGAGTTAATTCCTTCCGGTATCGGAGAAAAGTCTCATGATGCAGCACTGCAGCTTGCAAGAATAAGGGAAGGTGTTATGGTTATTTACAACTTTAAATTTAGAATATATGAGAAGAAAGATACACAAAGTTACCCGATTTAATGCTTGTTGGGCTTCATTGAATAGGCAGGGGGTTTCCACCTTGTCCATCACTGCCTGATCTTCTTCAGTCACCAAGCACCGAAGGTAGCTAGTGACCTCCACAGGGGCAGAGAAAACCCGGGCATCCTCCGGGATAGAGAAAGCTATTGACTGTCTTCGGTCAGGATCGACGCTCGGGGCTGGGAACTGGTTCACCAATTTTGGGCTCGAGGAAGACCAGCTGGCTCCCGGTGATGGTACCTTCTTTGGCACCGGCAAGTCTCCGAGCCTAGTGACATCCTCGAAAGCAGTGGACTCAAATCCGTCCAAGAAGTGGTGGATATCGATCGCCCCAAGCTCGTCTCTCTGGATACCTTTCTCTGCTCAAGAAGCGTCGCCGCCAGTTTCTCTCTTGACCCCCTTCTGGTTTTGGAGCTTTGGCTAAGACTCCCTCATCGACCTCCTAATGTCGGGATGGTCCGATTTCCGCATCCGCCGGTTCAGAGGACCCTTACATCATAACACCTACCTGCACACGGTTCACCAACTGGGATTTCTCTTCTTTTTCTTCTTCTTCTTCGGACTCGTCCCTTAAGCGGCGGATTGAGTCCGAGGATAGAGTGCCGGTGCTTCCCTTGGGCTTGCGCGACCTCTTCTTCGGTTTCTTCTTTTCCGAGCTCGGGGAACTCAGGACCCTTTTCCTCTTCTTTTCATCACCCTACTTCGGAGAAGGGGACTTGAGAGGCACATCCTCATCACCAGATAGAGGCCTCATAGCAACATCCTTGGGGAGGCCTACAAGAGAAAATAGATAAAGATTCAACAGTGAATGGTGGAAATCAAACATTATTACCTCCAAAAAAGGAACCTATCGTGATTGCAGGCCTTCCATCGGCCCTTCGATAATTCCATCCAAGCCCGCTCGGAATACAGACTCTGTGACACAAGGCCCTCGACCTATTCCTTAAGTTTAGGAACTACGTCCGACATTTAGGCCACAACTGCAACACCAAAAACGTTAATGAAGAAAGAGATAAGAGGGAAAACAACAAGATTAAACCTTCAAAGCGAAGCACTACTTATGTTTCATGTTCCATTTCTATAGAAATGGCATGTCTTCAATTGGGATTTGGTCCGAAGTCTTTACTCGAACAAATCGGCCCATACAACCTCGGTCCCGAGCTTCATCCATGCTCGAGAACGGGGCCCTACTGGCCCAGCGAGCAAGCTTGATCATCCCTCCTCGATAGAGTCGGGGACTGTAAAGGCGCGTAAGGTGGTCGAGGGTAAAGGGACATCCCTCAATTTTGCTTACGAAAAATCGGAGGAGAATCACTATTCTCCAGAAGGAGGGGTGGATCTAGCAAGAGTCACATCATACCTCTTACAAAAGGCAATGATGATAGGGTCTAAGGGACCCAACGTGAAGGGATAAGTATAAACACTGAGAAAACCCTCCACGTGGGTGGTGATCGATTCCTCGGGCGAAGGAACCACCACATGCTTATTGACCCAATTGCATTCCTTCTTAACCTTGGTGAGGAGACCGTCGGTGATTGTGCATATGTACCTCGAGATCGGCTCACATCGGCCCGCTGCCGAGGAGGTCTTTTCAACCTTAAAATTGGCAACAGTAGGGCACCCTGCATGAACGAATTCCTCAGGGTGAGGTTCCACCACAGCCCCGTCGCCGGCGGGTCATGATGAAGAAGCGGCCTCCTTTTGCGGTACGTTCTTAGAAGTTTTCACCATTGAAGAACAGAAGAAAAGCGAATTAAGATGGTATGCGGTTTGATGAAAGTTCAAGGAATTTGGGTGCAAGAGTTGCAAAGAGGAGGGATTTTTGAAGAAAAAACAAGAATAGGAGGGGCTTTGAACGTAAAGTTTGAATGAGGAAAAGCTAGGGTACTTATAGCTTGCCGACCAGTGACTGACATGCATTTAATGTCTTGATAACTAGACTGACAGGATGTTTCGATATCTATTTGTCTCTTACGTCATAGTCGGGTTAGTCACTTACATCGTGGCCCATCGAGACGGAATTCGAAAGTTCATATCGTTTCTCGTCATCTTCTCTCCGAGAAACGAGGGGACTATCTGTATACAGTCAAACCCGGGCTCGCCCCTTTATGTGACAAATTGAGACTGGAATATGATCGGTTAGGGTTCAACCACGTATTATATCGAACCATGATGCAAAATTAGATCGTCGAGCTCGCGACCCAAAGACCGATCAAGATCGAGATCGAGCAAGATCGAAGCCGAGCAAGATCGAGGGAAACTTATTGAGCCAAATAACAGGCAGCCGAAATATCCGCAATCGATCGAGGATCACGGTGTAAATCTAGGCACATATCAAGGAGAGGCCGAGTAATTAGCAAATCATAAGATTTTTACCCTGTATAAAAATGACCCAAGAGCAGAACACCCCTACTATATAAAGGGGGGTTTGATAATTTGTAATACACATCATACCAACCCAACATAAAGCAATATACTGACACTTTCTAGCTTTTAGTATCTTGTTACTCTATTAGCCCGTTCATACTTCAGTTGAAACATCTTTGGTTGGAAGGTGGTCAAGCTCGAAGGCCAAGGCAGTTCGATAAGTATGGTTTACATTCATTCTTTTATTGTCAATTTCAATATTAATCTGTCTTCTTAATTCGTGTCAAGTTATATCACGTATCCTTAAAACCGCGTATAAATTCAATTGTTATTCGTTTTTTTAGGGTAAATAAAAATTTAATATTTTATTTATATATATATTGTAACTTTTTATGAGAGGTGGTCGGTTGAACACCCTTCGGATAATGTAGCTTCGCCCCTAGCTCCACCTATGAATCTAGAGCTCTGATACCACCTTATCACGACCCAAAATCCACTAGTCGTGATGGCATCTAACCCAACCCGCTAGGTAAGCCAACTAATAACTATCCAATTTCAATTAACTTTTTAATAAGACAATTAAACAAAAGAATTATCTTAATCTTATACATTCCCCAAGGACTGGTAGTACAAATCATGAGCTTCTAAGAATAGAATTTACAAAGCTGATATGAAGTAAATACATCTTCTGTTTGAAAAGTACATAAACAGAGTTTTTATAAATCTAAGGCTACCATAAACAAGAGGCAGCTACAATAGGAACGCAGGTACATCTTCAAATCCGGCAACCATCACGCACAACAACAACATCTACACGCAATGTGCAGAAGTGTAGTATTAGTACAACCGACCCCATATACTGAGTAAGTAACAAACCCAATCTTAGATTGAAAGTAGTAACGAGCTGGAACATAGGTCGGGTCCAACACCAATAACCAATAGCAGTTCATAACAACGTAGAGCATATAAATAAGAAAGTAACTCAGTGATAAAAATGCTCAGCGTTTTCACAGTTTTTCAAAAATAGTTCCACTTTTCAAGAATATCAGTGAAAACTTAAATCCTTTACCAAAATCGTCATAAAATATGAGATAATTTGAAAACCGTAAATTTTTCCAAAAATCCTTTCCACAATAAATTAGATGTTTCGTTTTCTTTCCAGATAGCAAGTGTGAAATACCTCTCTATTCCCACATATCAATGTGTGTAAAAATTCATGAATGACGTGATACCATACAACATGAAGAAAAATGCATCTCTATGCCTGTATGTCATTTGTGCATGCCAATGCCATGTATCTCAGAGATGAATCATGTACTCACACTCTAAGAGTACTCAATCTCACCGTCTCACACTTTCCACTCATCATGCTCAACCACTCGGTACTGTATATGGCCCATACAGCCCAGGGAAATCCATCCCAGAACATATACAACACTGACTATAAGTCACCCAGTACCGAGGAAAATGGGAAATCCAACCCTGTGGAGTAATCCATCTCCAGGTATCAAGTACTTCGGACAAATCCATGTCCAGGGAAATCCATCCCTCAATAATATCATCCGCGCTCACTGGGGGTGTGTACAGACTCCGGAGGGGCTCCTTCAGCCCAAGCGCTATCATAAATTAGTATCAGTATCAGAATCAATTAGGTCCTCGGCCTCACTCAATCATTAATATCTCCAGTCTCTCTCTCATGGGCTCACAATGTCATGAAAATAGCCCGAATATGATGATATAATGTATCGATAAATAACAACAGAGCATATGCCCATCACCTAGCATATGCGTCACCTCAACACCAAATTCATAACACGTATAATCAGGGTTCATACCCTCAGCTCCAAGATTAGAAGAGTTACTTACCTAAAACAAGCCGAATCCAATGTCGAGCAAGCTAAACAATGCTCCAAAAATTCCATTCTGCGCATATCAACTTCTGAACGGCTCGAATCTAGCCACAATAAATTTGATTCAGTCCATACAATTTATAGGAATTAATTCCATATCAAAATACCAATATTTTAACACAAAATCCGAAATTACACTCCAAAAATTGCCCATGGGGCCCACGTCCCAGAATCCGACGAAACTCACAAAATCTGACAACCCATCCAATTACAAGTTCAACCATATAAATTTAACTCAAATCTGACTACGAATCGGTGTTCAAATCTCGAAAATTCATTTTTATGAAATTGTAGAAAATTCCTCATATTTCTCTCGAAAAATCAATATTCTAACGCCGAAAACGAAGATTAAATCATGGAATATAATCACAAGGGAGTCAAGAACACTTACCCAAAGTTGAGTGGAAAAATTCCTCTCCAAAATCGCCCAAACCGAGCTCCAAAATCCGAAAATGGTGAAAATAGCGAAGCCCCGAACTTAAAGGGTTCTGCCCAGGTTTGTCGCACCTGCAGAGCCTGGGCTCGCTCCTGCGCAACCGCTTCTGCGAGAACAATGCCACACCTGTGCAAAAACTCGCTTCTGTGATCAGTTCCAGCCCAGCCTTCCTTCGCTTCTGCGACCAACTGTCTGAATCTGCGTTCATTCTTCCGCAGATGTGGAAACACGAGAGCCATCAACCTTCAACAATGCAATATGTAACGAAATTGATCTGAACCTCGTCCGAAACTCATCCGAGGACCCCCGGGACCTCAACCAAATACACTAACAAGTCCTAAAACATACCACGGACCTACTCGAGGCCTCAAATCACATCAAAGAATATCAAAACGATGAATCACACCTCAAATAAAAATCTATGAACTTTGAACTTTTAAATTCTATATCTTGTGCCGAAAAACATCAAATCAATCCGGAATGACTTCAAATTTTGCACACAAATCACATTTCACATTACAGACCTATTTCAATTTTTCAGAATCGGATTCCGACCCCGATATCAAAAAGTCAACCCCTCGGTCAAACTTTCCAAAATTCAACTTTTGCCATTTCAATCCTAATTCCACTACGGACCTCCAAATAATTTTTTGGAAACGCTCCTTAGTCCAAAATCACCATAAGGAGCTACTGGAATCATCAGAATTCAAATCCGAGATCGTTTACACATAAGTCGATATCTGGTCGACTTTTCCAACTTAACCTTTCCATTGTGAGACTAAGTGTCTGAATTCATTCCGAAATCTCTCCAGAATCGAACTAACTAATCCGATAGGTCATAATACAGTTATAAATCACAAATAGAGCAGTAAATGGGGGAACGGGGCTGTAATACTCAAAATGACTGAACGGACATCATGTTCTGGAAGTAGTCCGCCTCTTGGGCCTGTAGGAAGACCGTAACCATTTCTGCTTCATCCATTGGAGGTTTTACACTGGCGGCTTTCTTGCGCCATTTGACAGCATTCACGAAAACTTTCTGCAGTTTTCTTTTTCAAATTGGACAAAGAGTTCTCTTTTTGTATTTTTTCACTCTTGCTTTTTTTTTTGGTTGTTTTTCGCTCTTTGTTTTTCCTTGTTATTTTTGTCACTCCTTTCTTTCTTTTTCTTTCTTCTCTCTTTTTGTTCACTCAGTTTATTTGATGGCAATGATCAAATCCGATGGAGATTGCCTATGTATCATGACGCCGCATAAATCATATCTTGTGTAGTTCGGGAATACCAGAAATAAAGTACATAAGCTAGCTCTTTTTTTTTCCTTTGAGAATTTTTAAAAAGAAGACTTCTTAAAAGGAGAAAAAAAATAGTTTTTTTGGATTTTGATTGATTTTTCTTTGAATTTTTGGAAGAAAGACTTCTAAAGGAGAAAAAAATATATTTTTGGATTTTTATTTGCAAATTTGTTTTTTTTCGAATGAAAGACTTCAGAAAAAAAAATATTTTTGGATTTAATAATTATTTTTTTCAATTTTCTAAGGAAAGAATTCTAAGAAGGAATTAAGGAAAGGAAAATATTTTTGGATTTTTTGAAAATTGGGGGCCGGAACCGATGAGGTTTGCCTATGTATTTCACATCCGGTGAGAATCAAACCCGCGTAGTTCGGTTAAAATAACTAAAAAAACTATTTTGAAAACTGTGATTTTACACATTAGAACCTTTCAAAATTTTATTAAAAACAAATGGGTAATTTAAGAAATTTTGAGGAAATTTTCCCTTTCCCTCTCCCCTGTTCAATCAATCTATCCTAAAGCCGGTCAACATTTGAGTAAAGCCTATCAAATAATGTTACATGTAGCACAGAAAAATGAACATATTGGTCTAAAAAATTGGTACCTGTCCTAGAGGGGGCCGACCCCTGTGCCGAGTCCCGCTAAGTCCAATGCACATGATGCAAATAAAGCGTAACCTATTAGGGATATTCATTACTTGTGGCTTGTTCTTCTAAGTTTTCAATTCCTAGAAGAGATTGTATCTTGACCTGGCTTACCCGGGTGGACAACCCGAGCCGAGGAGCGTCAAGCGTCACCAGTAGTAGAACAGCACTGGCTAGCTAACGGCTCTCCCGCCTAAACATGAGTGACTAAATCCTTCACCGGAAGCTGGTAGGCTAACTGGCTTTATCTCAAGACAGAAATTTTGTGATGCTGGTAGGCAAACACAACATAACTACCTATCACAAGACTCAAAGGGGTGCGAGAGAGGATACAATTTATATCACAGTACAAATAAATATTAAAGCGATAAATAAGGGACAAATAACACATTAGGCTCCGAAACAAAATAATATCCAAAACATGATAAAAGCCAAACAAGAATCAATGTATAAAGCTCGAATTCTTATTAATTTTCCCCAACAGAGTCGCCAGAGCTGTCACACCTCTTTTGTTCCCACACAACCCTATTACGAGGTAGACTTAGAAGAGTTTTTCTAATTGAAGTGACGTTTTGAAAAGGGATTATGTATTATTTAGAGTCACCACTTGGAATTGAGTTTTGGTATTCCAAGTCACCTTTTATTGAATCCCTTATCAAAAGGAAGATTTGACTCCTAATTTATGGTCTACGAAAACAAAAAACTGAGTAAGGAATTCTGTTGATCGAGGGGAAGGTGTAAGGCACCCCTCGCGTCCCGTAATTCTAGCACGGTCGCTTTATTGACTAATGTAAGGCTTAAATCAATTTTTAGCTATTCTTGTTTTTTTATTGATTATAGCTTATTTATTACCGCTTCACTTGATTTATTATATTTTATTAATTATGTTGACCTAGATGCGGTACGCATACAAGGTATTCCATTGAAGTAGATGTTAAACCAAGGTACGAAATGTACACATGGTTAAAACATAATTAATTTAAATTTAAGGATATCGAGACGCAGGAATGCGCACATGACCCTTTTATTACTTAAGCATATAAATCCGAGGTTCGGGTATGAACACATGGGCTAATATTTACAGCGCGTGTAAAACTTTTCTACCTTTTTTTAAAAAGTATTCCATTTATTTGTCTCTTTCAGATCCGAGACATTTATTTGTATATTGTTTAATATTTTTTATTTATTTATTGCAACGAGTCATGAATTAGTTTGTGACATATCTCACTCACTCACAATTATTTTTCTTACCAATCAATCGGCCTTGACTTTCACCTAAGCTCAGTTTATTAATAAGTTTCCCATAATACAGTTTCAACATTAATATAAGAATAATACTAATCAAAATAATATACAAAAGTAACAATAATAATTATTTAATGCAAATTATGAGCTAAACCTTTAACAGAAGCCACTGAAAGTTCCATTAAGTTAGTTTCAAAAAAGAAAATCAAAATATGAGAGCATGAACTACATGGTACCATATCAAGTAATACCGTATCTTTATGGATTCGAGAGTGTCATAGAATGAAAAACCTAACGTGTACTTCTCATAGATTAATTAAATAATTTATTATATCATAACCATATATTAATACTAATTCTTTAGTTAATATACTTTAAAGTTGACTATTCAGAAACTTGTTTAAACCATATCTACTGAATACTTGAAACAAATATTAAAAATGCTCTCGATAATCAAATAAGTTATATATTGTCACTACAAAATAGTTTGTTTTTAATAATTAATTTTAATTAAAGATATGCATCCCAACGAACAAATTCACAATAGAACTAAATTTTTCCACAAATTATTAAACACAAAAAGTAACTATAACAAGAGAAGAATAAAAACCTTTGCGGTGAAGATTTTTACTATATATTGAGAAAACACCAACAAATAGATATCCAATGTCGAACTTGAAATAGCAACAAACAACAGTGAACCATAAATCGAAAACTCAACGAGAACTTTTAAAACCTAGATCTTGAACGGAAAATCCCAACTTTGTGTGCTTTGTGAGAATGGAACTTGAGATTGGGTTAGTCCTCCTCTTTGATACCAATTAATATTTGTGCTCTCTTTTCCGTGGGATTGTGTATTTTTCTATGTAAAGTACCAATGTGTTGGGTGCCTCTTTTTTCGTGTGTCCAGTTCTCATTTATGTAGTGATCAGAAACTAGTATTTTTGTGAAGTGGGGGGAAGATTATGTGTAAGTTAGTAGGGGACGTGAGGGGAGTGACAATATGGGATGGATCTGTGGTGAGATATATTATGGAAAAATGTGGAGATAATGATGGAGTTGGAAAAATGGGGCTTTGGGAGGAGGGAATTAGGGTGTTAGTTAGGAATTATTTAAATTTTAAAAAATGAAAATAAACAAAGTGAGTGAGGGAGTCATTTGTATAAATGACGTGATGAAAAGGGCTGATAAACCCACAGATTTTTATTTTAAAAATTTTTACTCTTTTTTATGTATTTATTTATTTAAAAACAGATAAGGTAAAATACATAAATAAAAATGCTAACCCACTTCTTATAGACAAAGAAAAAATATAAATAAACTAAATTAAATATTTACACTATAATTTAAATTATACAAAGAAAAATATAATAGTTTACTTATTAAAATTCTAATTAAAATAAATCATATATTTTTTGTAAATTTTCATTTTCTCTTTACAAATAGAAATAAAATATGTTATATATATATATATATATATATATATATATATATATATATATATATATATATATATATATATATATATATATATATATATATATATATATATATATATATATATATATATATATATATATATATGTTCTATATATGTATTAAGATTAGACCTAAAGAAAATATTTACACTAAAATAGTATATAATTTGGGTGTGGTCAAAAATTAGTTGTTCACAGTAGTTGTTTTAAATACAATAACAACAACAACAACAACAATATACCCAGTATTATCCCACACTGTGTGGGAGTTATTTTAAATAGTAAACGAAAGAGAAAAACATTTACCTGACCCCCCAGCCCAGCGCGTTGCGCTAGGCCTGGCATTGGGGGAAGAAATCTTTATGTTTTCTGCACCACAGGTGGCGCTGGGCGCTGTTTTCTCTTTTTTTTGAATGAAATCCCCGATCCCTCCGAGCACTTTATACATCCAATTTACATACCCCACACCATTCTACCTATGATTTATATGCCTACAAAGAAAATAAAAACTCTAGTTTACTCTAACTAAAACAAAATTGAAAAGCTAAGCTATGAAAGATATAAAAATTGAGTTGCCTCCCAACAAGTGCCTGATTTAACATCGCGGCACGACGCAGGGCCTCTCTTACTCATCAACGAGTATTACTTTGGACTTCTCACGATCAATGACACCTCTTCAATAGTGTTTTACTCTTTGCCCGTTCACTAAAAATTTTCTTTCACCATTTAAAGCGCGCAACTCATTGCACCATAAGGAGTTACTCTCACCACCTCAAATGGACCTGGCCACCTTGATTTTAACTTTCCAAGAAACAACTTAAGTCTAGAATTGAACAATAGTTTCTTTTGGCCCGGTTCAAAGTGATGTGGCTTGATTCACTTGTCATGCTATCTTTTTGTTTTCTCCTTGTAAAGCTTAGCATTTTCATATGAGTGCAGCCTGAACTCAGCTAACTCATTCAACTGCAAGAGCCTCTTCTCGCCCACGACTTCAAAGTCCATATTCAACGTTTTAATTTCCCAATACGCCTTGTGTTCAGGTTCAACCGACAAATGACATTCCTTCCCATAAATAAGCTTATATGGGGACACCCCACTTGGTGTTTTGTATGCAATTCTATATGCCCACAAGGCGTCATCTAACTTTGTAGCCCAATCCTTCCTATTCACACTCACTGTCTTCTCTAATATCTTCTTTATTTCTTTGTTGGACACCTCAGCTTGTCCACTTGTTTATGGGTGATATGTCGTGGTAACTCTGTAGAGGACCCCATATTTGGTTAGAAGGTTATTCAACAATTGATTGTAGTAATGTGTCCCTTCATCACTAATCAAGGCACGTGAAGTCCCAAACCTCGAGAATATGTTTTTCTTCACAAAAGCAGCTACCACCTTGGCATCATTGGATGGCAATGCAATAGCCTCTACCCTTTTTGACACGTAGTCAACCACTAGCAAGATATATTTGTTTCCTCTAGAAAATGGGAATGGTCCCATAAAGTTTATCCCCCACACATAAAAAATCTCTACCTTCAGGATATTATTCAAAGGAATCTCATGCCTCCTTGTAATTGTTCCTATTCTTTGACAGCGGTCACACTTCTTAACAAACGCATGGGCATCCTTGAACAATATTGGCCAAAAGAACCTAGACTATAAAACTTTTGCATCTGTCCTATCGCCTCTATGATGACCTCCATATGGCGAGGCATGACAATCATACAACACTAATTCCACCTCCTTTTCAGGAATACATCTCCTCATCAACTGATCAACACACTGTCTGTACAAGAATAAATTATCCCAATAGTAGAAGTTCACATCATGTAGAAACCTCTTTTCAATTTTAGGAGGAAGTACCCCACTCACAATATAATTCACATAATCCGCGTACCATGGGGGAGGGTCTGGGGTGATAGCAAAAAGCTGCTCATCAGGAAATGCATCCTTAATTTGTCCACCTTCCTCCATGTGCTCATGATTTTCCAGCCTTGATAGTTGGTCGTCTACTTGATTTTTTGCGATCTTCTGATCTCGTATTTCTACATCCAATTCCTGCAATAACAAAACCCAGTGCATCAATATAGCCTTGTATTATTTTTTTTATAAATAGATACCTGATTGCTGCATGGTCGGTATGGACTATAACTTTTGTTCCCACCAAGTATGCCGAATATTTCTCAAAGGCCAGCATAACGGGAAACAACTCCTTTTCAGTGGTGGTGTAATTCAGTTATGTATCATCGAGAGTCTTACTCGCATAGTATGTGGATTAAAACATCTTGTCCTTCATCTGGCCTAGCACTGCCCCAATAACATGGTCCCTTTCATTGCACATAAGTTCGAATGTTAAGGACCAATCCGGTGTTACAATAATGGGGCAGCCACAAACTTCTTTTTGAGCTCCTCAAATGCTTTCAGGAAAGCTTCATCAAAATTGAAGATTACATCCTTTTCAAGCAGCCTGCACAAACGAGTAGCAATGTTTGAAAATTTTTTAATAAAGCATCTATAGAACCCCGCGTGTTCCAAGAAAGTCCGGATACCCTTCACATAAATGGGTGGAGGCAATTTTTTAACCGCCTCCACCTTCGCCTAATCAACTTCAATGCCACTCCTTGACACTCTATAGTCCAACATGATGCCTTCTTGTACCATAAAATGACACTTTTTCCAATTTAGCACTAAATTTGTTTCTTCACAACGGGCCAACACCTTTCCTAAATTCTTCAAAAAATCATCATAAGAAGACCCAAAGACTGAAAAATCATCCATGAGGACTTTTACGAATTGCTCTACCATATCAGTGAAAATGGCCATCATACACCTCTGGAAAGTGGCTGGTGCATTACAAAGACTAAATGGTATTCGCTTGAAAGCAAAAGTACCATAAGGACATGTAACAGTGGTCTTCTCCCGATCCTCTGGGAATATGACAATCTAGTTGTACCCCAAATAACCATCAAGGAAGCAATAATATTCATGTCCCGCCAATCTGCCCAACATCTGGTCAATGAATGTAAGTGGGAAGTGGTCCTTGCGGGTTGCTTTGTTTAGCCTTCTGTAGTCAATACAAACTCTCCACCCCGTCACAGTGCGAGTAGGAATTAGCTCATTTTTCTCTTTCTCTACAATAGTCATCCCCCCTTTTTAGGAATATAATGCAATGGGCTCACCCAATTGTTGTCAGAAATAAGGAAGATGATACCTGCATCAAGCCACTTAATTACTTCCTTCTTCACGACCTCTTTCATAATCATATTTAATTCCTTTGTTGCTCAACACTAGGGCAGTGTCCATCTTCCAGAAAGATTTTATGCATACAAAATGATGGGCTGCTTCCTTTGATATCAACAATTGTCCACCTAATAGATTTTTTATGCTCACGAAGCACGGTGAGCAGCTTTTCTTCTTGCACATCAGTTAAGCTGGATGAGATAATCACTGACAATGTTTAGAGTTCCCCAAGTAAGCATAGCGCAGGTGCGCTAGAAGAGGTTTGAGCTCTAGCTTTGGAGCTTCATCAATAGATGGTTTAGGAGGAGTCAGAGTAATAGGTCTGTCCAGCTCCTCAAATCTCCCAAGCCCATGGACATATTTGCAAGACATGTCAAGTACTTGCTCAATTACTTTTAGCATCTCATTTTCCTTTCTTCTTCATCCCCCATTGATGTTAGGCCAAAATGCTATACTTTTAGTACATTACTCATCTTATATTTTGTTGGTTTAGTGAGTTATTGTGCGACATTTAAGCTAAATTGTGTTGTTGTATGTGTAGGAACATAAGAAGAAATCGTCGAATGAAAGTGCACAAAAAGAGGATAAAAATGCAAGAAAAGAGCGCAAAAGCATTAAGTAACCAAACCGTGCTACAGACCAAGCTTCGCGAGGTCTATAGACAGGTTGACCGCGCTATAGACCAGGCTTCGCGAGGTCTATAGCCAGGTTGATCGTGCTATAGACCAGGTTTCGCGAGGTCTATAGCCAGATTGACCGCACTATAGACCAGGCTTCGCGAGGTCTATAGCCAGGTCGATCTCGCTATAGACCAGGATTCGCGAGATCTATAGCCAGGTTGATCGCGCTACGGACCAGGCTTTGCAAGGCCTATAGCCAGGTTGACCGCGCTACAGACCAAGCTTCGTGAGCTCTATAGCATGGTAATTAAAAGTCACGGGATAAAAGACCCCAACCCAGATTTGGACCGGGAGATTGATGTAAATACTCCCCAAACGAGTTATTCTAGGGTTGGACATGATTTTGGAGAAGAAATAAGTTGTCAAGCACTGTGGAGCAAGAATCAAACGAGTTTTCCCTTTCTTTATCTCCTTATTTTGTAGTTTAATGTCTTTAAACATTATGTTGATTGTTGTTGTATTTATGAGTAGCTAAACTCTTTTATCTAAGGTTTGATGGAACCTATTGGAGGATGATTTTCTACTGCTTTTAATATAGATTTGCCTTTGATTTTTCTCTACTTGTTCAACTATATTTTCATTGTTGTTAATTGAAGAGCTCTCAATTAACTATGCCTATTTAGTGTGTATATTGCTTGAGAGAGAGTACATATTTAGGTAATTTTTGAACAACACCACTTCTAACGTAGTTGAGAAATCAATACGGAGGGTTTAATGGCGGAATTAGAGATAACGAAGACTTGGTGCAATCGTAGTGAGCGGTAAATTAATGTCAGCTAGCGTAGTTCGCGAGAATACGTCTAGTAAATTGTGGTAGGTGCTCGAGAGAGAGCTACGACAATCAATGTACTCACGATTGGTAGAGAATATTTAAGAAAATTCATAGAAAATGTAGTGGGAAAGATTCCAACAATAGGGGAAATCATAACCTTAGACTTTTACAAATCTTGTCTACAACTTTTGCTTTATTAGTTATAAATTACTGCATTTTTAATTACTTTGATCTTAGTGAGTAAACTCTCAATCATTATATAATATTTCTGAAGGTTGATTACTTGAATTCGTGCAAAACTATTGGTTGTAGTTAGTACGTTATTTTCCTGTGGGATTCGACTCCGGACTTGTAAATCGGATTATATTTGCAACGACCGCTAGACCTCTTAGGAGGCATAGTTGGGCGTGATCACCCATCAAGGCTTGTTCAAGAGGATCTATGGGGCTTATATAAGGCACCAATGATGTAGCATCACTTTCTACTACAGAAATCATGGATAGCTCTTCATAGCGGGCTGGCAATCTGAGTGCTTTATACAAATTGTATATCTCCACTCGATCACCCATTCTCATTGTCATTTTTCCTTCACATACATCGATAATAGCTCATCCCGTGGCTAAGAATGGATGCCCTAAAATAAATGGGACTTCCTGATCAGGCTCATAGTCCAAGATAATGAAATCAGCATGGAATATGAAATAACCCACTCGAACTAACACATCTAGAGTACTCCTTCAGGATGAGCAAGGGAGCGATCAGCCAACTGTAAAATCACCGTGGTTGGGAGCGGCTCACCAAACCCCAACTGTCTGAACATAGATAGAGACATCAAATTGATGCTTTCCCCAAGATCACACAAAGCTTGCTCGACTGTGTGCTTACCAATTGAGATTTGGATAGTGAAACTACCTGGATCCTTCAATTTTTGAGGTAGGTTGCTTTGAATTCTTGAGTTACATTCTTCAGTAAGTGCCACAGACTCAAACTCTGTCAACCTCCTCTTATTTGCTACTATGTCCTTGATGTATTTGGCATATTTGGGCACTTCTTGCAAGATGTCTACCAGCGGAATATTGATTTGCACCTGCTTCAAAATATCAAGAAACATTTTATAAGCAGCATTATCCTTCACTTTCTGCAATCTTTGAGGGAATTGAGGTGGTGGCCTCACAACTAATGGTAGGGGTTGCTTTGCCACCGCCTCTTCAGCTGGCTTCTTTGACTCTTTTTCCTTTTCTTATTCTGCTTCTATGGTGGCCGATTTCTTATTAAAGGTCACTTGCTTTCTCTTTTTCGATGGGACTTCTTCTAACTGTCTCCTATTACTCAATGACATATCATCGATAAATGCCTTAGGATTAGCCTCACTGTTTCTTGGAAGAGCTCCAACTGGTCGAGTATTTTGGGCACTGGCAAGTTGCCCCATTTGTCGCTCCAAATTTCTCATTGCTACTGCTTGGGCCTGCTGGTCAACCATCAATTTCTTTAGCATCTCCTTAATGTGACTCATTGGATTTGTAGGTTGTTTAGCCTGTGGTGGTCTATGTTGCTGTTGAGGAGCTTGTGGCCTGTACTGATTCCGAGCATCTTAATTTCCACCCCAAGAGACATTTGAGTGGTTCCTCCAGTTAGGATTGCAAGTGTTCCCATACTAGTTTGTCTGGCTCCTATTTTCATTACCCACAAAACAAACAGACTCTGGATTAGCGGGGCATAAGTCGCTCGTATGACCCTCTCCACATACTTCACAAAATATCTGCACCTGTTGCACTAGCTGAGCTTGTTGCTTAACCAAGGTCATCTTATTTACTTGGTTGGCCAATGTGGCAACCTGCGCTGATAATGCAGAAACAACATCTAACTCGAGGACCCCTGCGGATTTTTGAACTATGTGTCTACCCATCTCTCCTTGCAAATCAGGATTTCTTTTGGTGATTTTGTTCAATAATGCATATATCTCATCGAATCTTTTCTCCAATACTTGACCTCTCGCTACAACGTCTACCATAAGTTTTGTCTCTGGATGGATCCCTTCTATGAAGGTGTGAGCTAACACTTCATTTGTCTGGTTGTGATGAGGATAGTTTTTGAACAACCCCTTGAACCTTTCCCAAGATGAATATGATGAATCCCATGATTTCTAATTAAAGGCGAATATCTCACTTCTGATCTTTGCAGTTTTGCCTGAAGGAAAGAACCGTGTAAAACATTTCTTTTCCAGATCATTCCATGATATAATAGAATTAGTTGGTTCCGCCTTCAACCACCATTTTGCTTCGCCCAACAGAGAAAACGAGAACAATATGAGCCTCACATAGTCTGGAGTGACTCCGTTAGTGATATAAGTATCACTAATCTCCAAGAAGTTCAGGATGTGTTATTGTGGATCCTCGTGTGGAAGACCCATAAACTGCCCATTCGCATGTAGTAGCTAGATCACACTCTATTTCAGCTCAAAATGCCTAGTGATTCTTGGCTTCACAATGCTGGCGGTGATATAAGTAATGCTGGGTATCGCCACCTCTTGAACAATCATATGTTGCTCCTCTGCCATGTTCACAGGTAGTTGAAGAAGTGCCTGAATATTTTCTGTGTCCCTTGCTTCCCTCAACCTTCTGTGAAATATTCTCTCAGGTTCGTGGTCAAAGCCTTAATGTCTATCTTGGCTTCTGACCCTTCGCATTCAATCAAAGTTCCTGAGACCAAGGTAACAAATAAGAAACGTTAGAATTGGCAAAATAAATAACTAAAGTAAAAACTAGAAAGTAGTCAATATTCAAGTCCCCGGAAACGGCTCCAAAAACTTGTGGCTCCCAAACGCACACGCAAGTATACGTGATCGTACAAGTAATAAAGTGATAAATCAAGTGTCGAACCCACAGAGACTTGTGTTAACTACCCACTAGTTTCACCAAGATTATTATTCAGTTGATTCAATCATAAATCAAAAGTATAATTATATTAAGCAATAATTCTAACAAGTAGCTAATTAATCAAGCATCAAAATAGTTGTTGTGTATTTAGTAAAGACGAATATTCCAGGGTTGTGATCTGTAATGACCCAACCGATCGTTTTGAGCATTTTCACTTCGCTCAGTAGTTTACAGGCATGGGTAGCTCTGTATGATGTATTATGACTTATGTGAGTCGTTGGTTTTGGTTTCAGGTTATTCAGAACCGAATTGGAAGCATGGATTTCATTGTTGAAGCTTTAAATTGGGAGGGTTGACCAAGTTTGACTTTTTGTGAATTTGAAGTCGGAACGGAGTTTTGATTGGTTCCGTTAGCTCCGTTGGGTGAATTTGGACTTAGGAGCGCGTCCAAATTGTGATTTGGAGGTCCGTGGTTGAATTTGGCTCGAAATGGCAAAAGTTGAAATTTTTGAAAGTTTGACCGGGAGTGGACTTTTTGATATCGGGGTCAGATTCCGATTCCAGAAGTCGGAGGAGGTCTATAATATCGAATGTGACTTGTGTGCAATATTTGAGTTCAATCAGATGTGATTTCGTAGGTTTCGGCATCAGTTGTGGAAGTTTGAAGGTTCAAAGTTCATTGATTTCGAGTTGAGGTGTGATTTGTCGTTTGTTGTTATGTGTGTTTTAAGGCCTCGAGTAGGTCCGTGTTATATTATGGGACTTGCTGGTATGTTAGGACGGGGTCCCGTGGTGCTCGGGCATGTTTCGGATTGATTTCGGATCATTTTCCTTCATGTTCCTTCATCGCGTCCGCGTGGCATGTATCGCGAACGCGTAGTGTATTTTGATGACAGTGGCATTTCTTCATCGTGTTTGCAAATATTGGTCCGCGTTCGTGTAGAGTTGGGGCAAGTCTTCTTCATGTTCGCGTGTAGAGGATCGCGTTCGCGTAGTGATGAGGTTGGCAGGTGGGAGTTGGAGCATTCTTCTATGAGATCGCGGAAGGTGAGTCGCGTTCGCGAAGCCTTGGCAGCAGTGGTCATCGCGTTCACGTGGGATGTATCGCGAACGCATAGAGTTTTTTGTGGAAGTGTGAGTTTTATTCATCGTGAACACGGTGAATTTCCCGCGTTCGCGAAAGAGGGGGGCCTGGGCAGATTATAAAGTACTCTATTTCGAGGATTTCAACCATTTTTACATTTTGGGAGCTATGGAGCTCGAATTGAGGCGATTCTTGGAGCAATTTTCATTCATGGATTGGGGTAAGTGTTATTTACTTGGTTTTGGTTATATTTCATGAATCTACCTTCGCCTTTTGTAATTGGATTGTGAATTTTAAAGAGGAAATTGGGGGTTTTGGCCTAAAGTTTCATAATATGAATTTTTGTGTTTTGAACATCGAATTGGAGTCATATTTGAGTGAAACTAGTATGGTTGAACTCGTAATTGAATGGGGTATTGGATTTTGTGAGTTTTGTCGGGTTCCGAGGCGTGGGCCCGGGTGTGAATTTTGGCCGATTTTGGTTTTTGATTAAGGATTCGATCTTTATCATTTGTAATTGTTTCCTTGGGCTTTATTTGATGTATTTGAGTTGCTTTTGGGTAGTTTTGAGCCTTTCGGAGGTCGCTACGTACATGATGGCATCTTTGGAGCATTGCTTGGCTTGCTCGGCATTGGTATTTTCTTGTTCGAGGTAATTAACTCTTCTAATCTTGGAGCTGAGGGTATGAACCCTGAATATACGTGTTATGTGTTTGGTGTTGAGGTGACGCACATACTAGGTGACGGGCGTGTGGGCGTGCACCGTGTGAGCTGTGACTCTGTTATTCCTGTGGTACTGTGTAGTTACCTAAACTTATCGGAAATCATGAAATCTCTACGTACTAGAGTTATCGAGCTGTGATTTATGTTAGAAACCATGTCTAGGCTACATGATTATTCTGTTGGGACCTATTGAGGTCATTTCTACTGTTGGGTTATTTGCTTTCACTGCATTACATACTCAGTCATACGCATTCATATGCATACCATATCTCAGTCTCTGTAGTTATTTATTGATGCATCATATCATTATTTTCTGGCTAGCATCATGACACTGTGAGCCCGTGAGAGAGAGACTGGAGAGATTGATGACTGAGTGAGGCCGAGTGCCTGATTATGAGTGACATTTATGGGATAGGACTGCATGCCGTAGTGGTTATACTGATTTATGAGATAGCGCTTGGGTTGAAGGAGCCTCTCTAGAGTCTGCACACACCCCTAGTGAGCGTGGTTGATATTATTGAGGGATTGATCTTCCTTGGACATGGATCTTGTCCAAAGTATTATATACTTGGAGATGGATCTTCTCCATGGGCTGGATTAACCCTACTCGGTACTGAGTGACTGATGATCAGTTGATGTGTATATTCTGGGATGGATCTTCCCTGGGCCGGATTAGCCATATACAGTACCGAGTGATTGAGCATGATGAGTGGAATATGTGAGAAAGTGAGATTGAGTGCTCTGAAAGTGTGAGTACATGAGTTCATCTCTGAGATACATTGCATTGACATGCACACATGACATACAAGCATAAGGATGTATTTTCCTCATGCTGTAAGGTATCACGTCATTCATGACTTCTCACATATGTTGATATATGGGCATAGTGATGCATTTGTTTTACAATGGCTATCTGGAAAGAAAATGAGACATCTTATTTATTATTGAAAGGATTTTTGGGAAAATTATTGTTTTCAAACTTATTCATATTTTTGGCAACTTCGGTGAACGATTTGGGTTTTCACTGATATACTTGAACGACAGAACTATTTTCAGAAATCATGAATAAGCTGAGCATTTTATCTTTGAGTTATTTCTTTTATTACTTGCGTTATGTTATTATGAACTGATGTTGGTTATTGGAGTTGGACTCTGGCCTTGGTACCAGCTTGTCACTACTTTCAACCTAAGGTTAGGTTTGTTACTTATTGAGTACATGGGGTCGATTGTACTCATACTACACTTCTGCACCTTTCGTGTAGATACTGGCTGCTGATGTTGCTGTGTTCGTTGGGAGTTGGATCTGAAGATATACCTGCATTCCAGTTGTAACTGCCTCTTGTTCATGGTAGCCTTAGATTCACAAAACTTTGTTTATGTAATTTTCAAAGAGATGATGTATCTGCTTCATACCAGCTTTGTAAACTCTATTCTTAAAAGCTCATGATTTGTATTACCAGTTCTTGGGGAATGTTTCAGATTCAAATATTTCTTTACTTAATTGCTTTATTAATTGTTATTGGAATTGGTTAGTGGTTAACTGGCTTACCTAGCGGGTTGGGTTAGTTGCCATCACGACTAGTTGGATTTTGGTTCGTGACAAGTTGGTATCATAGCCTAGGTTCATAGGTTGTACAAGTCATGAGCAAGTGTCTAGTAGAGTCTTGAGGATCGGTATGATGACGTCCATACCTATCTTCGAGAGGCTACAGGACATTTAGGATATACTTCCCATCTTTCTTTCCTCATCGTGCGATATTAATTCAGCCTGAAGCGTAACTCGTTGAATTCCTTCAACACATTCGTATGCGCACATGAGCGCTCAGTATCAACTGTGCATCGACAACTTGTGATTCCAAGGTTGAGCTTCGAGATGTGATTTTGGCGTGCTGATGATGGGCCAGTCTAGAGGACTTGAGGCTAGGTTTTGACTATAGCTTGAGCACGGAGATTTCAATTGTGTGAGCACGTGCTTTTGGGACTTATAGGTCCATTGGTGTCCCTATTAGTGGAATTTGTTAATGGATTTACTATATGGTGAGTATGATGTGACTGCGAGATGTGTTCAGATTGTTCCAATGTGACGAGAAGAGTTTACTTGAGATGTAGCAAGGACTATGGGGTGTTTGATTTTTGTTTTGATTTGGCGTATAGTCTCGAGTTATGGGTGTGTTGAGGGATCTCTCATGTTGTTTAGTTGTGCAGTAAAGTAGATTCTCATGTCTTGTTGATGAGTTCAAACTCAGAAAGATTAAATGATTGCGTAGTAGTCGTGATTGTGGAAGGGTATAGAGAGATGTCAGTTTGACGCAAGGCAGATGGGTTATCTCCTGCGAGTTGTCATGAGGTTGTGTGATCCCTATGATATTTTGTAGAGAGTTCTATTTTACCAGTGAATGATATATGTTGCAATTTGAGTTTGGATCGCTTGTGGAAGTTGGCTTAACCATCACGAGGATGAACACGAGATTTGCAGATGATTTGAGGTACTAGATGGTTTGTGTTGCATGAGCGGATGAAGGATTTAGTGGAATCTCACTGTGGCATTATGATAGTAATGAGGTATGGCTATTGTAAGTAATCAGATGTTTTATTCCACGACTTTGAGCCAAGTGGGGGAGTCTACTATCGATGAGTTGATTGTACGGTTATGTGTTGTATTGGTTTCGGTTCGGGGTATACTGGTGAATTAGTTATGACTTGCAAATGTCGAGATCGAGGATGACTCGGGTAAAGAAATTTCTGGATAGAGGTTGTATTACACTCTATGGGTATATGGGAATCATAAAATGTAGTGTACATGGAGTAAGAATTTGCTCGGTTGCTTAGGAGTGTGGGTTACTCCCTTGGGTGTTGGCATGCTAATGGGGCACAAGTCGTTCGGTCCGTTTGGTGGGTTTAATTAAGATTTGAGTAGAGTGGATGACTCTCGAGAATGGTTCTAATGGATTCAAGATTTATATGTAGCAATTTGGAATTTTCAAGGTTTGTATATGGCTGGGAACTGAGAGTTACATTGGATTGTGTCGAGACTTGTGGCATTTTTATACCATTGTGGATTATGCATTTCAGCATCAAGAAGGTGAAGGAAACAGTTTTAGGTTCACATAAGGTCTCTTTAGAGTGTGTGTCTCGGTTGTGGTGCTTTGGGGTGCTTAAGAGGGAAGTCAGCAGCTTATAGGCCTTAGGGCGTTGTGGTTTTATACTAGGGTCTCTTGTGTGATGAATTTTGGTCAAGGATCATAGTGTTCCAGCAAGGAGAAGTATCAATTTGAAGGCAATTTGGAAGGGACTTGGAGAAATAGGACAGTGTGGCAGTAGGTTGGATCAGCACAGTAATGGATGTAATCGGTTCTTTGGGTACTTATGGTGTGGTTAGTCTCCACAGGTGTTTCGTGGCAATGCTCTTGGGTTTTGGCGACCTGCGTGGCTGGGTTGAGTTAGAGAGATTCAATTATGATATCTTGCTTATGTGCAAATAAGCTTCGAAGAGTTCTCAATGGTTTTTAAAACAGTTCGAGGATTATATTTCCTACTAGCGTGAGGAATATATTGCGTATTGGGATTTTCTCCGGGATGAGATCAAATGGAAGGTTTCTGACTGATCGGATATGTATTCTGCTTTTGACTCAGAGTTGATTGTGAGATTCTTGTACTCTTCACAGGATGGCATGGTAGATGCAAGGTCACGGGTCCGTTTAGAAGGGAAGGGCATAAATTCGTAGGCAGCATGGACGGTTTCATATGACTAGGTAAATGATATTACTATTTGGTATGGCTTGATGATATACATTTCATAAGGGGCAATGTGTTTTGATTTATGCATACTTCACTGGTACTGCGGCACTCTCCTGGTTAATCGACTACTGATATTCAAATTTTGCTATGTGGCACGGAAGAATTTTAGAAGTATTCCTCGTAGGATGATCGGGTATGAGAGATGTGTTAGACATTCGGGCGGTGGAGTTGGGATCAAATATGGTGATTCGTGTGTTCTATAGATTTGGAGAGGCAAGAGTAGAAAACCCCTCCACAAACTTTCTGTAATACCCAGCTAAGCCTAAGAAACTGCGAATCTCTGTTGGAACTCACAAGGATAATGAGAATTCCAACTCTTAAAGAAGAGTTTAGCCAACATACCTCACTTGAGCTTCCTTACACTCTAAATGTTTCAAAATTCTTAGCAACTTCAATCTATTTTAGAAATATAACAAATTAAACCAAAATTAGGAAGATGATCATGGTTCTAGCGCATTTGGGCATTTTATCAAACACTAGATGTGCATTAAGGTTTCAATATCCTTTTATGGAGGATTCCATCATCTCACAACCCAACCTTTGCCATTTTTAGCTCAACAATCTTTCTACACCCCTTGAAAACACATACATGTACAATAACCAACCCTCTTGCCCAGAAATTATCTTGCTTATTATCCATTTCTACACAAAATTCGAAATTGAGGGCTAGGTTGTAGAATCTTACCTCTAGGATGAAGACCTAGTGAGTTTCCCTTCTCAATCTTCCAAAACTTGGGCAAGAATTGAAGAACAATTATTAGAGAACACCTTCTCACTCTAAGGAACCCTATCTCACTCTAAAATGTCAGATTATCTCTCAAAAATGGCCCAAAATGTGTATTTAACGAATTAGGGTCGGGTTTTAAAAACCCAAAAAATGAAGCTCCAGAACAGGTTTTGCGGTCGCATATGCGACCGCATAATGGTTGCACCGCATATCGGTCGCATAATTCGTTACAAAATAGCCAAAAGAACTGCCAGTGTATGCGGTCACTATGCGGTCCGCATAACTGTTACGCGATCGCATAATGCACCGCAAAGCAGTTATGCGGTCGCATAATCGACCGCATAATTTCCCCGGACTGGCCCTTCTCCTGCTCACTTCTGCGGCCATTATGCGGCCCGCAGAGTGATTCTGCGGTCGCATAATGGACCATAGAATTACATTTTTCTGCCAAAAATTTTCCTTTTCATTCTCGTGCATTGTTCAATCTAAAAAGTCTGAGCCGCGGCGAGCAAGCTCACCGCGAAGAATTTCTATAATCCTCAAACACGTAGGCCTAGTCCGGCACCATAAAACATTATTGTCTTTGCAAATTTTACCAGGGCTTACACTTATGTACTTTGAATTTTTTTTTTCCGGGGTGTTACATTCTCCCCCGCTTAGGATCATTCATCCTCGAATGGGGGTCAAATTCTGTTATTAACATCTTATGCAACTTAGTCTTTCATACCACACACTAGCAACCCAAAATTTGACTAACTCCCTAAATTTCCAAAAATTTCGCCAGAGTTTCCTTTGTAATTAGGCCTATCCACCTGTCAGAGAGCCCCAGAAACATATTCTAACAGCATATACATAATCCAACAACGTAACATAATACAAAACAACATCAACTGTGGCCTCACAAGCAATTATATTACCAGAACGGAACGCCCTTAACACCAAATGTACAAGTCATAGGAATATCCCTTAGCATTTTCTTAAGGCACAACTCATAATTACATGGTTATTCAAATAAATAACGATACTTTTTCTTCATTTCTTCTTCGGCCTCCCAAGTAGCCTCTTCAACCTGTTGGTTTTGCCATAGCACTTTCACGGATGCAATTTCTTTGTTTCTCAACTTTTGGACTTGCCGATCAATAATAGAAACTGGAATCTCTTCATAAGTCAATTCTTCATTTACCTCAATAGTCTCAACCGGAACAATAGCTGTCTGGTCTCCAACTACTTTTCTTAACATAGACACATGAAACACCGGGTGTACTAATGACATCTCATGTGGTAGCTCAAGCTTGTATGCTACCTCACCGATCCTCTGAATGATTTTGTACGGTCCGACATACCTCGGACTCAATTTCCCTTTCTTACCAAATCGCATTACCCATTTCATAGGGGAAACTTTTAAGAATACCCAATCATCTTCTTTGAACTCCAAATCCCTATGATGAACATCTGAATAGGATTTTTGACGACTCTGAGCAGTCTGCAACCATTCCTTAATGATTTTAACATTTTCCATAGCCTGATGCACGAGGTCTGGCCCTATCAACTCTGCTTCCCCAATTTCGAACCACCCAATGGGAGATCTATATCTCCTACCATATAAAGCCTCGAACAATGCTATTTGAATGCTAGCATGATAGCTATTATTGTATGCAAATTCTATGAGTGGTAAATAATCATCCCAGCTACCTTTGAAGTCCAGAACACAAGCGCGCAACATATCCTCAAGCGTTTGAATAGTCCGCTCTGCCTTCCCGTCAGGTGAAAGGCTCTACTGAGATTCACCTGAGTACCCAAACCTTGCTGAAATTTCTTCCAAAAATTAGCAGTGAATTGTGCTCCCCGATCAGAAATGATGGAAACTGGGGTGCCATGCAACCTGACTATTTCTTTGATATACAACTGAGCATACTGCTCCGCTGTGTTGGTGGACTTAACCGGCAAAGGAATCATCCAGATTGAGTCACACTTGCGCAGAGCGTGCGGTAATCCTACCACAAAGTCCATATTAATTATTTCCCATTTCCACATTGGAATTTCTATGTTTTGTGCCAACCCACCAGGCCTTTGGTGTTCGGCCTTCACTTGCTGACAATTTGGACATCTTGCCACAAAGTATGCCACATTCCTCTTCATATCATTCCACCTTTAGACTTCCTCAAGATCATGATACATTTTTGTAGAACCTGGGTGCACGGAATACCTAGTAGTGTAAGCTTCAGTAAAAATTCTTTCACGGAGACCATCCACATTTGGAACACATAGTCGCCCTTGGTACCTTAGTGTACCATCATCCATGCCAAGAGAAAAGGCCATGGTCTTATGATTATGAATCCCCTCTTTCAATTGCACCAACAATGGATCGTTGTATTGTTTTTCTTTGACTTCCACTACAAGTGATGATTCAGCCCTATTTTGCACAATTACCCCTCCTTCGCTAGAGTCCGCAAGACGGACTCCAAAACTAGCCAATCGGCGAACTTCTTTGGCCAATGGCCTTTTATATGCCATCAAGTGTGTTAAGCTACCCATAGATTTTCGGCTAAGAGCATCCGCCACAACATTAGCCTTCCCCGGATGGTATAAAATATCAATGTCATAATCCTTGAGTAATTCAATCCATCTTCTCTGCCTCAGATTCAATTCCTTCTATTTGAAAATATATTGAAGACTCTTATGGTCCGTGAATATATCCACATGGACCCCATATAAATAATTACGCCAAATTTTCAATGCAAATACCACTGTAGCAAGTTCTAAATCATGTGTTGGATAGTTCTTTTCATGATTCTTTAGTTGCCTAGAAGCATAAGCTATCACCTTCCCATGTTGCATTAATAAACACCCAAGCCCGATTCTTGAAGCATCACAATACACCACAAATCCATCTATACCCTCTGGTAGAGTCAACACCGGTGCCGTAGTCAATCTTGCTTTCAATTCCTGGAAACTCTTTTCACAAGCATCTGACCATTGGAATTTAATTGCCTTCTACGTCAATTTAGTCAATGGAGAGGCAAGAGTAGAAAACCCCTCCACAAACTTTCTGTAATACCCAGCTAAGCCTACGAAACTGCGAATCTCTGTTGGAACTCACAATGATAATGAGAATTCCAACTCTTAAAGAAGAGTTTAGCCAACGTACCTCACTTGAGCTTCCTTACACTCTAAATGTTCCAAAATTCTTAGCAACTTCAATCTATTTTAGAAATATAACAAATTAAACCAAAATTAGGAAGATGATCATGGTTCCATCATCCCACAACCCAACCTTTATCATTTTTAGCTCAACAATCTTTCTACACCCCTAGATAACACATGCATGTACAATAACCAACCCTCTTGCCCAGAAATTATCTTGCTTATTATCTATTTCTACACAAAATTCGATATTGAGGGTTAGGGTGTAGAATCTTACCTCTAGGATGAAGACCTAGTGAGTTTCCCTTCTCAATCTTCCAAAACTTGGGCAAGAATTGAAGAACAATTATTGAAGAACACCTTCTCACTCTAGGGCACCTTCTCTCACTCTAAAATATCAGATTATCTCTCAAAAATGGCCCAAAACGTGTATTTAACGAAGTAGGGTCGGGTTTGAAAAATCCAAAAATGAAGCTCCGGAACAGGTTCTGTGACCGCATATGGGTCGCATATTGGTGTCCAAAGTTGGCCAAAATCTGTCTGTGTATGCGGTCACTATGCGGTCCGCATAACTTTTATGCGATTGCATAATGCACCGCAAAACAGTTATGCGGTCGCATAATCGACCGCAAAATTTCCCCGGACTGGCCCTTCTCCTGCTCACTTCTGCGGCCATTATGCGGCCCGCAGTGTGATTCTGCGGTAGCATAATGGACTGCAGATTTACATTTTTCTGCCAAAAATTTTCCTTTTCATTCTCGTGCATTGTTCAACCCAAAAAGTCCGAGCCGCAGCTCGCAAGATCGCCGCGAAGAATTTCTATAACCCTCAAATACGTAAGCCTAGTCCAGCACCATAAAACATTATTTTCTTTGCAAATTTTACCAGGCCTTACACTTAAGTACCTGCTTTTCGGTTGTAGTTGGCTCTTGTTCATGGTAGCCTTAGATTCACAAAACTCTGTTTATGTAATTTTCAAACAGATGATGTATTTGCTTCATACCAGCTTTGTAAACTCTATTCTTAGAAGCTCATGATTTGTACTACCAGTTCTTGGGGAATGTATTAGATTCAGATATTTCTTTACTTAATTGCTTTATTAATTGTTATTGGAATTGGTTAGTGGTTAACTGGCTTACCTAGCGGGTTGGGTTAGGTGCCATCAAGACTAGTTAGATTTTGGATTGTGACATGATCGATTCACCAATCCTATTGTGTTTTAATTAACTCTCCTTTTCATACAATTCACTAATGGTTGCTAATTAATCGAATGATTGCTCCCGTAGTATTCTCCCGAATTACTACTTGCCTATTCAAAATAGATTAACGCATATATTACTATGGAATCAATCTATTAAGAACGCATTAAGATTACGATATTTAATTAAGCATGGTGACTAGGTATATTCCTATCCTAACCTTTAAGCTTAGTCTTGCATTTATACGCGTTGGGGGGGGGGGGGGGATATTGGGCCGAAATAACCTTGTCCCGGGCGAACTAGGAGAATTTTCCCATCACTAGCGCCCAGGGTAGCGTGGGGCGCTGGACTTTTTAAGATTCTGACTTTTGCGCCACAATAGCGCCCCACGCTGCCTGTGGCGCTACTTTGTGACTTTTTCCTTTTTCTTCCCCTTTTCGCTTCAATTCGTGCACCTTCGTCTCAAATCGCCTCCGGATGATTCCTATACATAAAAATACCATAAATTAGAACAAATCATTACATTACATATTATACATACTTTAAGTCGAATATCTATATATATATATATATATATATATATATATATATATACACACACACACACACGAGAGAGAGAGAGAGAGAGAGAGAGAGAGAGAGAGAGAGAGAGAGAGAGAGAGAGAGAGAGAGAGAGAGAGACGAACCACAGTATCAACGAAGGCAACGTTGGCGGATGTTCAAGCATTAAACCACCAACAAATTTAAGTATTATTCCCTCCTCAAAGTATTTTCAGTTGCTATATATATGTAAAGTATATAATATATATTCTCATAATCTTTATACTTGCTATAAATAAGAAACAATATGCATGTGCTTAGGGGCATAAATTTTATGAAAAAGAATTTTCATAAAAAGAACCGAAAAATGTGTGATTGATTTTTATATAGAGCGTTCTCAGTGCCCGGAGAGGTTTAAAATTAGTTCGAGTAATAAATTCAGCCCATAAAATGTAAGGGCAAAAAATAAAATTAGAAATCCAAGCATCTAATTTAGGGTTTATATCTAACATCAAGGAGGAAAGTCATGAGAACTTGCTAAGACAAGTGGCTAGTCATGAGAACAAATATCATCTCAACAAACATACCTCGACTTGGATTTTGTTTGGAGATGGTAAAATGTAATAGTTGTTGGGAAATTTTGAACCTTTTCCAAGTAGAAATCCCTACATTTTCGATATTAACCATTCCGATCCGAGGAGTGTTTAGCTCGTTTCTGATTTGTTATACATACACCATTTCTTGTTGCGAGTTGCTTCTGATCTTCCATGATCAAGTGCTCTTGACAATTAAGTTAACATGAGAATTAGGAACTTCTTTAGGAAGAGATAGAGATAAGAAGGTATAACAAATATATGTACGGTTCTTTTGTTCAAGTTTTGGTGTATCTGTAATTTTCAATAATTTTTAATTTATTTAGATGAAAACAATATAAAATTAACTTTATGTAAAAGAGATTTTCTAGAAAAGAGCCGATAAACAAGGGATAATTGAATGTTTCTTTTCTGAAAAATCTGTGTATTATAACATCTATTTTAATTTTAATAAGGTTTTCAAGTGGCTTGTTAATAGATTGCCACTTGGCTAGCTATTTAATAACTTTTTCCCCTTGACTTAATTACAATGCAAACTTTATTCCTTTAATATATATATATATATATATATATATATATATATATATATATATATATATATTCAAGTGATCTTGTTAATAGATTGCCACTTGACTTGTTAATAACTTGCCACTTGGCTAAATGACAAGCCAAACTTTATTCCTTTAATATATATATATATATATATATATATATATATATATATATATATATATATATATATATATATATATATATATTGTTAATTAGAAATTTCTTATCGGATGAATGAAGTTAAAAAGAGTAAATAAGATGTAAATGAATAAAAGAAAGTAAAAGGAAATTAGTATCCAACGGAAAAAAGAGAGAAGGTAATTAACTTGTATCTTAGGAAATAGGAATGGCAAGATAAGAAAGTAACTTGAGTCCGAAGCGCAACCCTCCCAAGAACTGTTAGTTAGAAATTTCCTATTAGACAAAATTGCAGTTAAGAAAACTATTTACTAAAAATTTCCTATATACTGGATGAATGAAAGTAAGTTAAAATAAATAAAATGAAATCGAGAAAAAGGTTAGCAAATTATATTTTCAGATTCTTCTATTAAATTGTGGAGTATTAATTTAGTTAATAAAACTTACGTATTGTGAAAATCAGTAAAGAAAGTAACTTAAGTCCCAAGCGTTAACCTTCCGCAGAAATCAACACCTTTTCCTCTCCTACAAATTTGTTTCCTAAATTTTCTGTTGGAATTAACCTGATCAAATATCTATAAATAGTCAATTAAAGCATTCAGGTCAATAAGTTTCCTCCATTCGTTTAGGGTTTCGTTTCATAGTTAGTCTTCTAACTTGAGAGAACAGTAGTGGTTCTTGTCTTTGCATATTGCGGCAATTGCTATTGTCTCATTCTTGTGTTTCTCTATAAGCAAGAAAAAGAGACGACCATATATACCATGTCGATGGTACCAGCTGCACGCCGTCGTACCATGGGTGTTCGGTTTCACCCAACTGAAGCAGAGTTGATCAACTTTCTGAAAAGGTTCCTAAAGGGCGAGCCTTTGCCGAGTGAATGCCCTAATTTCCAACTTGCCGATATCTATGGAGACCAACCACCATGGGAGATATTTTTAGCTTCTGATCATCCCGAAGAGAAGGTTCGCTATTTTTTTTACTCGGTTAAAGAAGCAGAAGAGCGAACATACAAGGGTACGTCGAACTTGCGCCAACGGGACATGAAAAGGCCAAACATGTATTGATCCTATCAAGAATGGTAAGGGAATTGTGGTTGGGTTTAGAAGATGTTTCAAGTTTCAAACTAGTCGTAGTAAAGAAGGAGAGCACAATAAAATTTGGCTGATGAAAGAATATTCCATCGGGGATGATTTCTTTAGAAAAAACAATATTCCTAAGGAGGATATTGCTGCGTGCCGAATCAAGAAGAATATAAGAGCTGAGAAAAATCATGGGGTAACTATGGAGGAACAAGAAGTTGACAAAATAATCGAAGTTATGTTTCATGAACCTGATGAAGATTACTGCACAACAGTACAACCAGCACCAATTTGTCAAGCCGAACATCAAGTCATGGACGAGACTCAGAAGATGAACGAACATAATAATAGCAGCTATATTAGTGACTGCTCCAACCACCAAGAAGAGATCAATTAGGCTGATGATGTGCTCCTAGATATTGACGATTTTGGTGATATAATTTGCTGTTGATCTTCACAATCTTGAATAATGAATGGTGGAACCAGAACGCAGGGAAGGAGAGAGGAGCAATCAGTTTACAACTTTATTGAATGAAGTTTACTCAATGGAACTTATAGAAAAGTAGAGCTTCTAGCTAGGTAATAGTGTCTCATCCGAACAAACTTTTTAAGAGAAGCTTGCCAGAAGATTTTACTTGTATTCATGTATATGGAGTATCACTTAATAATTTTGCCATGATTTTACCTATATTATTCCTCTAGTGTATCTTGTTCGTTTTGCTGAAAACAATTATCTTTTGTTGTTTCGATTGCGAGACCCATTAGAAAAGATAGGAAACGTCGTATCTGCGCTTTGAGTGAGAAAAAATATATCTTACTTTCATACATACACACAACACCATCTTACTACAGTTTTTTTTTAAAAAAATTTTAACACTTAACAATTCGACCCCTTATAATTACTATACAGTTCTTTCTACATCGTTGCTCGTGATATCACAATGAATCTCTCTTAATTAACTTACATGTTGTAAAGGATTTCATCCATCAAGTTATGCCCTCTGATTTAGTTTACATGTACAATCTAGTATCGCACATATTTGGATTTCTTGTCACGTTCTTATTGGTTTCTCTAATTCTGTATACATTAATACATATGTATATACACGTAATCAATGTTGGTGCAGGCTTTAATTTTGTAAATCCCTAAAGTTTTTTATTTTCTTCCGCATATTCAGAGAGGCGGCAGAACTGGTCCATATCAAGGATTGTTGACGTTTCATATCTCACGTCGTCTTCAAAGATAGGTCTAGTGAGTAGAAGAAGTGCAGAAGCGTCCATGACTGTGTTCGCGCAGTTTACTTAATTTTCTAAATGGAAAACCTACTCTATATCAATCTGTTAGGAACAAATGCTTCTCTCATTAAGTATATGCTTCATGTCGTTGCCAAATATCTGGCCATAAATAATTATTTTGAGCCACACCAATTGTGAGTTCAACTTTGGTCACTTACCCTAGATTATAAGTCGATGTCAATTTTGTTGTTATCTTAAAAAATATAAGTCTGACGATATTAACAGTACTTGATTTCCTTGGTTTGAATTTGATAAATTTTCTCTGACGCCGAGATTTTTGGGATTAAACTAATTTTGGGCGATAAGAAATAATTATTTCGAGGCACACCAACTTTGAGTTCAACTTTGGTCACTTACCCTAGATTATAAGTCGATGTCAATCTTGCTGTTATCTTAAAAAATATAGGTCTGACGATATTAACTGTACTTGATTTCCTTGGTTTGAATTTGATAAATTTTCTCTGCTGCTAAGATTGTTGGGATTAAACAAATTTTGGTCGATAAAGTTTTTTTTAGGTGCATAGATTGAAAAAGTAGAGGAAATATCAACAGTTAATGGGAAATATTCAGTATTAACTAAGTTCTAACCATGGTTAAGATTTGGTTTTAGTTAATATAATATATATTAAAATGTGACACGTGTCACTCAACTATAAGTAAGAACTTGAGGAAATGGAGAGGAGCCAAATACTAATGAATGGAGCATTTATTTTTGGAAGTAAAGAGAAAACAAAACTAAAAGCCCATAATCTGTGAATAGCAAATTGTGAATGTGTTTATTTTGTGATTATGTGTGTCATTCAGGAATAATACTATTATTGAAAACTCAAACTTTCAAATTTTCAATCAAAAATTTCGAAGAGCTGTATTTAGTAAAGTTGTCTATAATAAACTAGTTTTGACCAGTGTTTTAAAAGGCGTGGGTATAAGGCGAGGCATTTTACATATACCTCAGCGAGGCGTAAGCCCCATGAGTATTTAGTTTTTTAATATTTTATAAAATAACATAATTACAATAAATATTTATAAATAGGTAAAATTGCATAAAATTTGAAGAAAATTATAAATATGTGAAAAATATATATAGATGTGCTCCATCCCCACAAAAACTAGTCAAAATAATCCATTATACATTACTTACAAGCACAATTAATTTGAGTTGAAAAGAATAAAGTTTTTTTTATATGGAGGAACAAAAAGGATGACTAACCTGCAATTTGATCTTTGAACTTACTGATATAATGGAAACGGAGTTCTCTTTGTATTTGCAAAAAATAAATTGACTATTTGTTGCTTTTGGGAGATAGTAGCAGACAAGCGGACAAGATAAAAAATTAGGAAAGACCATAAATGTCACGATCCAAAATCCTAACCTGTCGTGATGGCACCTATCTCAATACTAGGCAAGCCGACAACATCAATAACCCACAATTTCTTTTAAATACGAAAAACATAATAATTAAGTTTAAGAGAAAATCCCACAAATACTGTATATAAATACACTTTTAAAACTCGGTGTCACTGAGTACATGAGCAAATATACATTACAAGTCTTCACAACACGGTCTATAATAGTCTGAGACCAAATACAGTAAACAAAGAGATAAGGAAGGAGAGACAAGATCTCCGACAACTACCTCTAAATCTCCGAAAAATCAACTGTGTGAAAGAATCAATACCCACTGTGTCCGGGATCACCTGAATCTGCACACGAAGTGCAGGGTGTGTCGCGCCCCTTTTTCTCGCGAAATCGGGATTCGACATGTGACAACTCTTTTAAATGGGTATTAAAAGAGAAGGGTCGCCACCTAGTGGTTTTAAGGTGCGTTAGGGCACCTATTTATAAATAACTCTGTTTGACTAGTCAACGCCACCAAAGATCGGGTAAGGGCTCAAATTACCTCAAAGAGAAGGTGTTAGGCACTCTTTGAGGTCAACAACTGTGGGTCCCGGCCGAACTTAAGACTAATTGGATTATGTAATTAGGCTAGGTGATCAGATAAACAAAGAAATATAAAAGTTGAAGAGTTTCATTATAACACAATGAAAATTGGGTACAGATCTTTAAGGACTACACGGATGCGACTACAATGGTATATGACTGAGCAAGTATATAAAGGAGGGGGGGTCCTATGTTTTTAGCCTAAAGGATCACCCCGTACAATATAAATAATAATTCGCAACTCCCTTTATGATAGGAGTTACTCATATTAGTCAGTGGGTACAGGCTATCATCTCCTGCTACCCGATTACTATGTTGAAGTTGTTTACCGAAGAGCGTTCTAATTCTATTCTGAGTTGTACCCTATGCGCGCGCTACCCATCCCATACCTATGGCCCAGGAGTTTTTGGACCTCTATTTGGGTGGTTCTAGACTTTACTTAGATTGCTCAAAAATGATAAAACTAAGTGACATTCAAAAAAACAAATAGGACTGCACATAATAGCAAAGACTAGCTCATGTTAGCCTCCGCACGTAAACAAAGAAGCACGCATACTGATTTTCAGATTAGGCAGTAGAACTTTTCGAACATGAGACTCAGAATCCTTTGGTCCTATGGGCATGATCTTTATATGATTCCAATATCAAACAGGCGACGCTGCATTTTAGGCCAACGTACAGATTAAATCATTATAAGTCCTATAGACATGGTTTCTAAGTGATTCTGATTTTAACAATATACAGACAACAGATTTGCAGATTATAAAAACCTATAGGCATGATTTCTAGATTGTTTGCAAAAGGCAGTGAAACAACTCCAGAACCATGAACTACCAACGCTGATTTTATAGACAAGTTCGTGAGGCAGGTGACGATGTTCTAGAAGCATGATATATAATAGTTGGCGATTGACATTGATTTTATATAGTTTTATCCCTATAGGTATGCTATCTAGATGAGAAATACAAACGATATGGGTAGCTGGTTGATTGTTAAACCTATAGGCATGAGCAGTACAATGATAATTGAGATAGATTAATCATTCGAAGTCTTATAGGCATGGCACCTAGGTAAGTAGAATATTGCATTGCTACGCCCTATACTCTTTTCATCTAAGAACACACAGTAGTGAAGATTCGTACAACGAATACTTGAAATAGCATACATTGGAAAGTTAAGTGATGTGTGTGCGTGTGACTCCTATAGGCAGGCTTTCTACTCATGAAGTTAAAACATGTGAAGCAAATAGCGAATAAATCACATAGATCCTATATGCATGCTTTCTACCCATTTATGTGAGAATTAGAGTACCCTACCCCTCTTTTACTAATTTTCCCATCTTTTTTTTCACAAATTATTACAGACCCAAAAATAATGAATACAAGTGCGAATGTTATATATTATAAGGCTACAGGCCCAATACGCAGAGCGGGCCCCAAAGAATATAACCCAGTAACACCTGGGCCATCAGCAAGCTTCTCCTTTCACACGAACAGTGAACCCAAGACCCAGCATGTTTCAGAATGTATCAGCTATACACCCAGGGCCATACAAAAACTCATACCAAACTTGAGAGGGGAAACCATACATGATAACCAATTGACAGTCCTAAAGTCTATTAACAGTGGTCATAATATTTTGAAGCTAAGGGAACAAGGTTGGTTAAATAAGAGGGCTTGAGCATACCAACTGTGTAGACAACTTTGGCATAGCAAGTTTGACATTGAATAACTAACATCATATTGAACAATTATTCAACAAAGGGAAGGGTATACCACACTGAGCATAGTTACACATTAAGAAGGCTGAAGAGGCAAGTCTGTAGAGTTGACAGGATAAACACACACATATTAATTTCTCAGAATCAAGTTTAGCGCAAGACATTAACCAAAACGTCAGAAAACGATTTTAAACAAGTGAGCCTTATTCGAAACAATCATAGTTAGAGGGATATGCAATTTCACATAAAGATGACCATAAGCAGCATAGCAACAAACTAATGGCATGGTTTACCATAAACCTCAACAGTGTACTCACTCATGAGAACATACAGCACTTAAAAGGGGATGAGACAGGCAAGCATAACCATTCATACCAATTACCTAGGCGGCAAAGAAACTAACATAACAATTTGCCCTAGAAGCCATTCTAAATCAAACATATGCAACAGAACTTAAATGGAAGCATGCTTTAGTTAATTAATACAGTCTCAGAGATCAATCATATTGGGCAAGAAGAACTTAACAAGGTCTAGAATACAAACATAGAGATACAGGACAAGGTAGAGAACCCACATTAGTCTAGAAACACCTAAGAAATCTAGAATCCATTCCAATAATGAAAGAATTTTACATGTGTTGAAACCTACTAAATTCAACTAATAAAGAACATGGAATTGCAGAGGATTATAAAACAATATCATAACAATACAATATCAGGGATCCATGAATAATAGGGAAACTGAATCATGCTTATAGAATTTAAAAAACATTAACACATAGAACACATACGGCATAGATAAACAGAAAGGAAAATAGTTAACATTGCAAGAGTTAAGGACACTAACCAGTGGCAATGTTAAACGAACAAAAGAATGAGGAGTTAGAATACTGGTAGCAAGAGAACCCCAGATCCCCGATGCTTCAGAGTTCACAAGAGCCTCGAGAAGGGCTCCGAGCAGTGCTTGCACCGGAGAAGGTTATTTTAACAATATTATGGCCTTGGCTTTCAACAGGCCAAGGATTCAACGATTCCAGAAAATATTCAAGTATCTCAGAAGAAGTGAACAAGTGAGAGAAGAGTATAGTGAGTGTACTAGCAGTAATTAGGTTTGTCCAGAGGGAAACTTGGGGAGAGTTTTATATAGTGTTTAAATTGAGCGGACGAACATGGAAAATCATCAGTCAAACACAAGAAAGGAAATAATATATCACATGCAATCAAAATCAGTAAGGAAAAAGGAAAATGTCAAACCCTAGTTGGGTCCAACGGTGTTGAATCGAACCATGGTTATGCAAGAATCGTCCATTGTAGAGTGTATATAGACGAAAGATCGTCCAGATCTTCACAAAATCGGAGTCAATCAGGACTGCTCTCGAAAGGCAGATCTTGCCAAAAATAGGGCAACGATTAAGTAACACCATAGACACTCATACAATAGTAAAGTATCACAAAATAGGTAAGTGAATCTCGGATTGATTCCATTTTTGGGCTGGAATCAGAGAGAAATTAAAAGGCGGCTACTAGGTTTTCTCAGAGACAGACGGAATAGAGAGGGTTTAGAGGTGACTGGAGTGGGGAAATGGGGTTAGGGTTTGGGTGAGGGGATATAAGGAAAGTGGAGGAATTATTTTGGGTCTTTAATCATTTGAGATCAACTGCCAAGATCAAAATGGGAGTGGGGCGGGTCGTTTAAGTGGGTACCGACCGGGTTGAGGTTAAGGGGTCGTTTGGCTTGGGCTGGGGAGATTGGGCCAGGGATTTGAGTAGTTTTGGGCCACTAATGTGGTCCCAAATATGTATAACTTAGGCAATCTTTTAAATACAAAATTGTTTAAATAAAAATAATTAAATAAAAAAATATTTTTTTATATACACTAAAATGATTGAAAATGATAACTTATAATTATAAAATATAAAAGGATATTTGGGCACAAATAATGTAAATAAAACGTAATTATGCATGAATATAGGCTATTATTGCAAAATATTATGTAAATAACTAAAATATAGATGTAATTATATAAAGTGAAGTAAAATATTATTAAACACACACATGGATATAAAATAATAAATTTGGATGATTAAGTCATCATAAATAATTTAAATGAATAATATTTAAGTAATTTAAATGCAAAAAAATTAATTTTAAAGCTCTAAAAATCATGGAAAAATTATAAAATATTTGTATAAATCTTGTAAATTAAGTAATGATGCAAAAATGATATTTTAAAAGTATATATACTATGAGGGCAAAATTGGGTATCAACAGCTCCCCCACTTTACCCGGGAATGATGAAAGAGTTGTCGGGTAAAGAAAATGATGACCAATTTTGTCCAAAATAAGTGAGGAATGATGTATTTTAAAAAAAAATAGGGGCCGAACCCTTGTTTCTGAGTTGCATACATATCCCTGGTGTTATGGAAATCAGGTTGTGTGTAGTTCTGGATCTAACGGCGAACAAACCGATGGAGTTGTTATAAGAGTGGTCGTATGTTTTGAAAAGATTCTTTTGGGTAGGATAGTGTTGTAAGTAATTGATAATTTTAGGTGGAGACATGAATGCAAAATGAACGTTACGGGTGTATCCCTAGGTAGATATCTGAACGGTTATCGAGTAAAAGGTAGTCAGTTACTGGTAGTTGGTTACGTTTGAGATAGACAAAGGATGTGAGCGATGTGAACGGAAACCGGAGCGAATATTGCTCCTGTTTATAGAACGGTTACCTCCCGAGTTACCTGCAAAACTCAAAACACGGTGCATACGAATATATATGGGTTATTGCAAAATTTAAACATGATGCGAATTCCCTTTGGACCATGAAGGTTGTCTTCGGACAATGAGGATGATGTCCTTAGACCATGACGTCCTAGGCCATGAAGCGTGTGATAAGGGATTCGTAAGCCATGAAATGGTGTCCTCGGGCCATGAGGATGGTGCCACTGGACTATGATGCCCTTGAATAATGATGTGCAGTATCGAGAGATCCTCAGGCCATGGAATGTTGTCTTCAGGCAATGAGGATGGTGCCTTCGGACTATGACGCCTTCGTCTCTCGCAAGGAAAGGCAATGCTTAGCCTTATAAAAGGTGAGGGCGGTGCCTAGCCCTATGCAAGGAGTGGAGACAATGCTTAGTCTCATGCAGAGAAAGAAGACAACGCTTAGCCTCTGGCAAAGAAGGCAGTGCTTAGCCTTATGCAAAGTGAGGGCAGTGCCTAGCCCTATGCAAAGAGTGGAGACAATGCTTAGTCTCATGCAAAGAAAGGCAACGTTTAGACTTATGCAATGGTGAGGGCAGTGTTTAGCCCTATGCAAAGAGTGGAGACAATACTTAGTCTCATGTAAGGAAAGGAGACAATGCCTAGTCTCATGCAAGGAAAGGAGACAATGCTTAGTCTCTGGCAAGGAAAGGCAATGCTTAGCCTTATACAAGGTTAGGGCGGTGCCTATTCCTATGAAAGGAGTGGAGACAATGCTTAGTCTCATGCAGGGTAAGGAGACTGCGCTTAGCCTCTGGCAAAGAAGGCAGTGCTTAGCCTTATGCAAGGTGAGGGTAGTGCCTAGCCATATGCAAGGAGTGGAGACAATGCTTAGTCTCATGCAAAGAAAGGCAACGTTTAGCCTTATGCAATGGTGAGGGCAATGTTTAGCCATATGCAAAGAGTGGAGACAATGCTTTGTCTCATGAAAGGAAAGGAGACAATGCTTAGTCTCTGGCAAGGAAAGGCAATGCTTAGCCTTATACAAGGTGAGGGCAGTACCTAGCCCTATGCAAGGAGTGGAGACAATGCTTAGTCTCATGCAGGGAAAGGAGACCGCGCTTAGGCTCTGGCAAAGAAGGCAGTGCATAGCCTTATGTAAGGTGAGGGCAGTGCCTAGACCTATGCAAGGAGCGGAGACAATGCTTAGTCTCATGCAAAGAAAGGCAGTTTAGCCTTGTGCGATGATGAGGGCAATGCTTAGCCCTATGCAAGAAAAGCAATGAATAGCTGTGAGAGAGTAAAATATTTCTTAGCTTGACGTGATTGCGTTTGGCAACTTTGTCGTTATGAAGATAGCGATTTTTGCTGCGTGTATGTATTAGCGAATATTACCATATGTTCATTGTGCCTGCATTCAAAGAAAAGTTGTGAGATTTGGGGGGATGGTTGGTTCGTGCTTTTGATTCTTTGCTTCGCCTTTACTCCAATCTTGGGGCCCTGCTTGAGCCACCCTGGGTAACCTCTAGCTCCTTGACTCAGAATTTTGAGGATCCCCCTCAAAATTCTGCCCAAGATTAAATGCATTCTTCTGGCAATACATTCCTCAGTTGTTCCAAACGTGATAAAATCGGACAAACTCGAGATCTTGCCCTAGTTTCTGATCATAGGAGAAATGAAGATCGCTTGGTGGAGGAGGAGGTGGAGGACCTATGGATCTAGTGTGATATGTTGATGATGCCAGTATGCACGAACCAACCTTCGGGAATGGGAATAATCAAAAGAAAAGAAAAAGAAAAAGGTAACCAAGTTAGTAAGGAATATTAAAAGAGTGTTTGCGATATTAAAACATGTTTCACAAAGTCATGCAATATTTCGCGTCCTAATTTGGGGACCTCATTGTGCCCGAGGTAGGCCTAAGCCACACGTAGACTTGGAGAAAATTGATGCCAACATTTGCGTCATTTCATTAATGCCAAAATGAGTCAAACCTTTACTAAATCAACAATAATAAAAATTACTAATGGCGTTTAGCCTTATTACAATCGAAATCTAAAGCTAAGCTAGAAAGTTGTAAAGAACATCATTTCCTAGTCTGCTTGGTCCCTGAAGGACCTTCTCCGTGCTTAGCTCTTTTGACCCCATCAATCAGGTTTCCCAGATCGCGCATATCCAACAATAAGTAGGCTTTTGCTAGATGTCCTCCTTCACTGACATCCGTTCTTTGAAAATCTGAGAGTCTCTTTCTCATCTATCCCTCGAGCTCCATCAATCCTTGTTCCAAGTATTCCAATTTTTTTGTTGACTTAGTGGCAATATCCTTCCATTCCTTTATTGCTTCCATCTTCACTTTGTGTTGTTCCAGATGTTTAGCTTCAGACTCGAACACCCTTTTGAGTAGCCTTCTATCCTTAACCTGTGCTTCAGCTACTTCATCTATGACCCTATCGTTCAAATTGACTCACGGCTGGACGTCTCCTACTACGTCATCCTCCAACCTTGATAGATAGTATTACATATGTCCGGCGTGATACCTGTATGGCTCAATGGTTTCTTTTTCCACAATGACCTTTTGGTTCCACATATGTTGTTCCTCGAACTTGAATGAAATGACGTCTCCTTTGAAATCTGCCTTGTACTGGACCATGTTGGAAACCTGAGGTATGACCTGTTTTCTCCCCTCTTGCCTCATTACCCTTATGGGAGCATAATGATAGATGCCTCACAAACCGATTAGTACCAGATGAGTAGTCCCTCTTGACCTAATGATGAACTCACTGCTAGGAAACCACTCGAACATCCAATGTACCTGCTCGTCCGTCAGATTGCTGAAGAAATGCACCCAACTTACAGCATTTCTCGGTTGTGCAAACCTGTCTTTGATAAACGTCATTTTCTTTGGGTAATGGGAAGCTATGTAGTCATTTAATGGTTGTCGCAGAATATCTTAACGATACTCTCCCCTCTGAATGTATTCCAGCAACCAGACTGGTAGTAACAGATTACAACCCTCAAAGTGTCCAAATTCCTACTTGCACTGATCTAGAGCGTGGTACATCTCGGCTAAGATCATAGAGACGATAGTATAAGTTTGTCCTTCGATGCCCTCCATCAAAGTCCTGGCGACCATGGTTAAGCGAGTATGAATCCTTCCCCTTTTCATTGGATATATCAATAACCCCAAGAAGCAGACGATGAACACATAAACCCGGCAGTGCGTCCAACCCAAGGAAGTAATGGCAAGTTCCTCATGATGAAGACGATATGACTTGCTATGCCCATAACACTCATAAAGAAATTCAAAAGGGATGTATGACTTCTTTAAACAGAGCAGCTCGTCATTTTACTTAAAACCCAACATCTTTAGAAAACCACGAGGAGTGCGATTTTCTGGTATCAGTAATCCCGGACTATCTCATGGTAACTTGGCGAAGCCTCCTATTTCCTCTAGGAGGGGAGTCATTTCTATATTGCCAAATCAAAAAACGACTCTTTTCTCTTCCCAGAACATGGTAGAGGCCTCAATCAATGCCATATTTGGTCGAATGTTCAGCAAGGATGGCAGGTCACCCAATACTCTTCTCACATGATTCTTGTTGCAAGGTGCAAGGTCTTTTCACCAGTCAAGTAGCAATGGTGGGATGTTTTGGATCATACCGAACCTGGGGACTTCATGCTTCATTTTCTACAAGCAAACAAAGTTTAGTCCTTTCCCCCTCCAGATTTGACTACTTATGCAATAATGATCAATACATTGGCGTATTTTCTCCAAGTAATGCACATAATATGATAGTGTCCATTGGGATTGTGGAAATCCCGTCGAACTTTGGACAAGGTTCATCTTAGCGGGTTATTACGTTAATAATATTTCAACCCATACTATGTTTAGCATGACGCATGTACATTTCAAGTTGGAGTAGGGTTTCTAGAATGGTCTAGACTGGTACTCCCAAGTGGACAACTTGAGAGGGAAAGGCACGGGACCGTCGATTGCACCGCTGATCGACTAGTCTACCACAAATAAGCCTTTCCGATTTAAAAGGGTAATTTTCGGAAGAGCGCGGATACTCATCAAGTGCTTCTATGTTGATAGTTGGCACGAGTGGAGTATGATGTGGAGCATGATTTATGCAGAAATAATAACACGTTGTCAAGTATTTGCATGATATGTAAAAGCAGTAAATAATATAGCAAAGGTAAACATGGAAAAAATATAGAAGAAAGACAAAAGGAAGAAGTTAGTTTAGTTCATAAAAAATATATGCGGGGATGTAATAAAGCAGGTAAGGAAGTAGGAATGGGAAAGGCGTGAGATAGCAGTCTTAGATAAGATTAAAAGAGATGAAGAGCGGTCATAGTAAACAAAGGTGAATAGGATAAGGGATGTGCATGTCATAGCAAATTTAAAATAAAGGTGAATAGGGGAGGGATCTGTATGTCATAGCAGATTTAAAATAAAGGTGAATAGGGGAAGGGATGTGCATGTCATAGCAAATTTAACAAATAAAGGTGAAGACGGGAAGGGATGTGCACGCAACAAAGAAAGTAATCCACATAAGCCAAGTTCATTATGGTAAAAGCCTAAGTGTAATCCCCAGCGAAGTCACCATGCTATCGCGCCACTTTTTCCCACGAAATCAGGCTTCGACGTGTGAAAACTCTTTTAAATGGGTATTAAAAGAGAAGAGTCGCCACCTAACGGTTTTAAGGTGCGTTAGGGAACCTATTTGCAAATAACTTTTTTTGACTAGTCAACGCCACCAAAGATCGGGTAAGGGCTCAAATTACCTCAAAGAGAAGGTGTTAGGCACTCTTCGATGTCCACAACTATGGGTCCCAGCCGAACTTAAGACTATATGGATTATGTAATTGTCTAGGTGATCAGATGAACAAAGAAATATAAAAGTTGAAGAGTTTCATTATAACACAATGAGAATTGGGTACAGATCTTTAAGGACTACAAGGATACGACTACAATGGTATATGACTGAGCAAGTATAAAAGGGAGGGGGGTCCTATGTCTTTTAGCCTAAAGGATTACCCCGTGCAATATAAATAATAATTCGCAACTCCCTTTATGATAGGAGTTACTCATATTATTCAGCGGGCACAGACTATCATCTCCTGCTACCCGATTACTATGTTGAAGTTGTTTACCTAATGTGTTCTAATTCAATTCCAAGTCGCGTCCTATGCGTGCGCTACCCGTCTCATTCCTATGGTCCAAGAGGCTTTGGACCTTCTATTTGGGTAGTTCTAGACTTTACTAAGGTTGCTCGAAAATGATAAAAGTAAGCGACATTCAAAAAAACAAAGAGGACTGCACATAATAGCAAAGAGTAGCTCATGTTAGCCTCCGCACGTAAACAAAGAAGCACGCAGACTAATTTTCAGATTAGGCAGTAGAACGTTTCGAACTTGAGACTCAGAATCCTTTGGTCTTATGGGCATGATCTTTATATGATTCCAACATCAAACAGGCGACGCTGCATTTTAGGCCAACGTACAAATTAAATCATTATAAGTCCTATAGACATGGTTTCTAAGTGATTCTGATTTTAGCAATACACGGACAACGGATTTTCAGATTATAAAAACCTATAGGCATGATTTCTAGATTGTTCGCAAAAGGCAGTGAAACGACTCCAGAACCATGACAAGTTCGTTAGGCATGTGAAAATGTTCTAGAAGCATGATATCTAATAGTTGGCGATTGACATTGATTTTATATATTTTTATCCCTATAGGCATGCTATCTAGATGAGCAATACAAATGATATGGGCAGCTGATTAATTATTAAATCTATAGGTATGAGAAGTACAATGATAATTGAGATAGATTAATCATTCGGAGTCCTATAGGCATGGCACCTAGGTAAGTAGAATATTGCATTCCTACGCCCTATAGTCATGTCATCTAAGAAAACACACTAGTGGAGACTGGTACAATGGATACTTGAAATAGCATGCATTGGCAAGTTAAGTGATGTGTGTGCGTGTGACTCCTATAGGCAGGCTTTCCACTCATGAAGTTAAAACATGTGAAGCAAATAGCGAATAAATCACATAGATCCTATAGGCATACTTTTTACCCATTTATGTGAGAATTAGAGTATCCCACCCCTCTTTTACTAATTTCCGCATCTGTTTTTGTTCATAAATTATTACAGACCCAAAAATAATGAATACAAGTGCGGATGTTATATATTAAGAGGCTACAGGCTTAATACGCAGAGCAGGCCCCAAAGAATATAACCCAGTAACACCTGGGCCTTCAACAAGCTTCTCCTTTCACACGAACAGTGAACCCAGGACCCAGAATGTTTTAGAGTGCGAATGTATCAGCTATACACCCAGGGCCATACACAAACTCATACCAAACTTGAAAGGGGAAACCATACATGATAACCAATTGACAGTCCTAAAGTCTATTAACAGTGGTCATAATTCTTAGAAGCTAAGGGAACAAGATTGGTTAAACAAGAGGGCTTGAGCATACCAACTGAATGAGGAGGCAAGTTTGACATAGAAGAACTAACATCATATTGAACAAATATTCAACAAAGGGAAGGGTATAGCACACTGAGCATAGTTACACATTGAGAAGGCTGAAGAGGCAAAGTTAAGGACACTAACCAGTAGCAAAGTTAAACGAACAAAATAATGAGGAGTTAGAATACTGGTAGCAAGAGAACCTAGATCCCCGATGCTTCAGAGTTCACAAAAGCCCCGAGAAGGGCTCCAAGCAGTTCTTGCACCGGAGGAAGTTGTTTAAACAATATTATGGCCTTAGCTTTCAGCCGACCAAAAATTCAACGATTCCAAAAAATATTCAAGTATCTCAGAAGAAGTGAACGAGTGAGAGAACAATATAGTGAGTATACTAGCAGTAATTAGGTCTGTCCAGAGGGGAAATTGGGGAGGGGTTTATATAATGTTCAAATCGAGCGGAGGCACATGGAAAATCATCAGTCAAACACAAAAAAGGAAAGAATATATCACATGCAATCAAAATCAGTAAGGAAAAAGGAAAATGTCAAACCCTAGTTGGGTCCAACGGTCTTGAATCGAACCATGGTTATGCAAGAATCGTCCATTGTAGAGTGTATATAGACGAAAGATCGTCCAGATCTTCACAAAATCGTAGTCAATCAGGCCTGCTCTTGAAAGGTAGATCTTGCCAAAAATATGGCAAGGATTAAGTAACACCATAGACACTTATACAATAGTAAAGTATCACAAAATAGGTAAGTGGATCTCGGATTGATTCCATTTTTGGGTTGGAATTGGAGAGAAATCAAAAGGCGGCTATTAGGTTTTCTTAGAGACAGACGGAATAAAGAGGGTTTAGAGGCGGCTGGAGTGGGGAAATGGCATTAAGGTTTGGGTGAGGGGATATAAGGAAAGTGGAGGAATTATTACGGGCCATTGATCATTTGAGATCAACGGCCATGATTGAAATAGGAGTGGGACGGGTCGTTTAAGCGGGTACCGACCGGGTTGAGGTTAAGGGGTTGTTTGGCTTTGGTTGGGGAGATTGGGCCAGGGATTTGAGTAGTTTTGGGCAACTAATGTGGTCCAAAATATGTATAACTTAGGCTATCTTTTAAATACAATATTATTTAAATAAAAATAATTAATAATAAATAGATAAATAAAAATTATACACTAAAATGATTGAAAATGATAACTTATAATTATAAAATATAAAAGGCTATTTTGGCACAAATAATGTAAATAAAACGTAATTATCCATGAATATAGGCTATTATTGCAAAAATTACGTAAATAAATAAAATATAGATGTAATTATGTAAAATGAAGTAAAATATTATTAAACACATACATGGATATAAAATGATAAATTTGGATGATTAATTCATCATAAATAATTTAAAGGGATAATATTTAAGTAATTTAAATGCAAGAAAATGAATTTTAAAGCTCTAAAAATCATGGAAAAATTATAAAATATTTGTATAAATCTTGTAAATTAAGTAATGATGCAAAAATGATATTTTGAAAGTTTATATACTATGAGGGCAAAATTGGGTATCAACAGGGTGTACTATGAGTACAACCAACTCAGTAAGTAACAATAATAAATAATAACTGAGAGTAGTGACGAGCTTCACAACTAAGTCCAAATACAGTAATTTTCAACATAAAAGGGTAGGCATGCTCTCAAGTTCAACATTTAAAATTCTACAGTAATTTCATATCAATAGTTACCACACATGACCGATACACACGGTCCATAATAATAGTGTCGCCCACGGGCGTAGATACACGAACGGGTGAAACTAAGGACTCACGGGGAATATCCAGATAATGAGTAAAGTACGATGATACATACGAATAAAAAGCGGGTCAAATAATATAAAAGCCTCCCTGTGGCACACTAAAATAATACATGTGATCACTGCATCTGAAGTAACAACATCTGGCATGGCAGGAAAATCATAGAATCAGGCCTGACCGCCACCTGATCGGCCTCCCCCTCTTGGGCAACCCCTAGATTACTGAGCCCCACCATAAGCTGGCTGGGCGGGTGGCAAAGTAACTGGTGCTGAAGTCGTAGTCTGACTCCTCTGCTGCACTGGACCTCTCGGGCGACGAGGACACTGCCTCCACATATGCCCAAACTCCCCGCACTCAAAGCAGCTCCCCAGTACTGGTGGTGGTGTGGACTGCATCGGGCCCCGAGAACCAGAATAACTTCTAGAAGCACCCGGTGCAAATGAACCCTGAACTGAAGGGGCACAGGACGAACTCTGGGCTGGAAGGGCACCGAGAGATGGCTGACCCAGATGAGAATTATATAGACCCTGGCCGGATGATGCAAAACAGTGAACTGGACGACCCGTCTGAGCGTGTCTGTAAGGACGACCCCTGTCGCGGTAAAACTGACCCCCTGAAGGAACACCGCTGAAATCACCTGGTCCACAAGGCCTGTTGGCCTCCCTTTCTCCACGCTCCTGGCTATGGACCATCTCTATCTGCCGAGCAATGTCAACTACCTCATCAAAAGTAGCACCAAATACCCTCTCCCGAGTCATGAGTAACCTCAACTGATATGTGAGGCCGTCAATGAATCTCCTAATCCTTTCCCTATCAGTTGGAACCAACCAAACTGCGTGATAAGCCAACTCATAAAACCTCATCTCGTACTAGGTCACAGACATTCCATCCTGGCGAAGCTACTCAAACTGTTTGTGCAGCTCCTCCCTATGAGACTGTGGCACAGACTTATCTAAAATGAGAATAGAGAACTCCTGCCATGTAAGTGGTACTGCACCGACCGGCCTGCACCTCTTGTAAGCCTCTCACCATCTGAAGGCAGCCATAGAAAACTGAAAAGTAGTGAACGAGACCCCACTGGTCTCCAGAATACCCATTGTACGGAGCATCCTCTGTCACTTATCCAAAAAACCTTGAGCATCCTATGACTCATTACCGCTAAATGATGGAGGTCAAAGCCTCCCAAATCTCTCAAGTCTCTTCTGCTCATTGTCTGCCATAACAGGGACTACCGGGGTCTGAGCAGCTGCAGTCGGCTGGGCTGGTAATTCCCCCGGTATCTGAAGTCCCTGCACTACCTGATATGGAGTACGGGCAATATGGGTATGAGTACCTCACCCGGCCTGAGAAGTGGCAGGTGCGTCCTGAGCCAAAACCACCTAAGCAAGGCCAGTGCAAACTGTCAATATCAGTGCTAGGTGCCTGAGCTAGTCCCGCCAGCTCAATTATATCCGAGATCTGTTCCTGAGCTGGAGCAACTGGTGGTGTTACAGGTGTTGCTCCAACTGCTGTACGAGCTACACCTCGACCTCTACCTCGGCCCCGACCTCAATCACAGCCTCGGCCTCTTGCGTCCCTAACTGGTGGCACTGGTGGCTGACCATCCGATCCGGTAGTACGTGTCCTCACCATCTATGAGAGAATAGAATAACAGAGATTTAGTTTCCAGAATCAACAAATTCGCATGACAGAATACAAGAAAGTGAAATTTTCCTAAGGTTTCGGCAGCCTCTCGAAGATAAGTACAGACGTCTCCGTATCGATCCGCAAGACTCTACTAAACCTACTCATGACTCGTGAGACATATGTAACCTAGGCTCTGATACCCACTTGTCACGATCCAAAATCCTAACCTGTCGTGATGGCGCCTATCTCACTACTACGCAAACCGACAACATCAATAACCCACAATTTCTTTTAAATACGGAAAACATAATAATTAAGTTTAAGAGAAAATCCCACAATTACTAGATAAAAATGCACTCCCAAAACCTGGTGTCACTGAGTACATGAGCATCTATACATTACAAGTTTGGACAACACGGTCTATAATAGTCTGAGACCAAATACAGTAAACAAGGAGATAGGGAATGAGAGACAATGTCTGCGAAATACGGTAGCTACCTCTAAATCTCCGGAAAATCAACTATGCAAAAGAATCAACACCCACTGTATCCGGGATCACCTGGATCTGCACACAAAGTGCAGGGTGTAGTATGAGTACAACCAACTCAGTAAGTAACAATAATAAATAAGAACTGAGTGTAGTGACGAGCTTCACAGCTAAGTCCAAATATAGTAATTTTCAACATAAAAGGGTAGGCATACTCTCAAGTTCAACATTTAAAATTCCACAGTAATTTCATATCAACTTTGACTAAAACAGAAGATAATGTTTTTTAGAAATTTCCAAAACAGTGATATATGACAGCTGAAATGCAGCAATAATGAAATCAATCATCCTCTCTGAGTAACTGTCACTCAGTCCGCCCATTCACTCCAACCTCACAATCACTCTTTCCTCACAGTTACTCATTCCTCTCAATCACTCTGCACTCGGCACTCGCACTCAGTAGGTACCTGCGTTCACTGGGGGTATGTACAGACTCCGGAAGGGCTCCTTTAGCCCAAGCGCTATAACAAGCCAATCATGGCATAAATCAACAAAATATGCTATGTCGTGCAGCCCGATCGCATAAATATCCTCACAATTAGGGCCTCGGCCACTCAGCCATCAACCTCTCCAGTCTCTCGGGCTCTCAAAAATCATGATAAGCAACCCAACAACAATGATATGATGCATCAATAATGAATAAGAGAGAATGAGATGTAATATGTGAGTAAAAATCTCGACTGAGTACGAAACAACAATTTAGCATATAATTCAACATGTACACGACCTCTATAGATCCCAACAATGTCAACACATAGTTTAAACATGATTTATAGATTAATTTCTCTAAATACGTGGAAACATATACGGATGTGAATAGATTATTCAACTACACTGTTCCATGGAATTGACCAAGTCATAATTCCTACGGTGCACGCCCGTCACCTAGCATGTGCGTCACCTCATAACCAGTTACAGAACACATAATACGGGGTTTCATACCCTCAGGATCAAATTTAAAACTGTTACTTACCTCAAACCGTATAATTCTTTATTCTACAATGCCTTTTCCTCGCTAATAGGCCTCCAAACGCTTCGAATCTAGCCACAATTAATCCGATTCAGTCAATAAAAATTATAGAAATTAATTCCATATGAAAATATAAATTTTCCATCAAACATCTGATATTTCACCCAAATATTGCCTGTGGGGCTCATATCTCGGAACCCGACAAAAGTTATAAAATCTAAAAGCTCATTCAACTACGAGTCTAACCATACCAATTTTACCTAATTCCGACATCAACTAAACCCTCAAATCTTCAAATTAAACCAAGGGGGTTTTCTAAACTTTCCAACTTAATTCACCCATTAAATGTTTAAAACAACCATTGATTCGGGTAATTTGACCAATAATGAGTTAAGAACACTTACCCCATTGTTTTTCATGAAAATCTCCCAAAAATCGCCTCTTCCTGAGCTCCAATCCATCAAAAATGGAAAATGGGTTCAGAACTTAAACATTCTGTCCAGGCATTCCTTCTTCGCGAATGCGACAGGTCCCTTGTGTTCGCGAAGCACAAAATTGTGTTGTCCAAACATTGCCCTTCACGAACGCGAGACACAGCTCGCGAACGGGATGCTTTACCGGGCTTCCCTTCGCGAACGCAAAGGCAAAAATTCACACCAGCTATTTTCCTTTCGCGAACGTAATACCCAATCGCGAATGCGATGACTAACCTAGTCTGCCCCCAGCTCCTCTTCGCGAACGCGACACCCCTCTCGTGAACGCGAAGAGCAAAATTTGCCTACGTCAAGTTCCCTTTCGCGAATGCGAGAGCCCACTCATGAACGCGAAGAAGGAAACCAGACACATGCATCAGAAAATTTCCAGCCAAGTTTCAAGTTCAAAATTCATTTCGTTAACCATCCGAAACTCACCCGAGCCTCTCGGGACCTCAACCAAACAAACCATCAAGTCCCAAAATATCATACGAACTTAGTCGAACCCTCAAATCACCTCAAACAATGCTAAAACCATGAAGCAGACCCCAATTCAAGCTTAATGAAACTAAAAATTTTCAACTTCTACATTCAACGCCGAAACCTACCAAATCAAGTCTGATTGACCTCGAATTTTGCACACAAGTCATAAATGACATAAGGGAGCTATTTCAATTTTTAGAATCGGATTTCGGAGCCGATATCAAAAAGTCAACCCCCCGGACAAACTTCCCAAAAATGCAACTTTCGCCATTTCAAGCCTAATTCCAATATAGACCTCCAAATCACAATCCGGACACGCTCCTAAGTCCAAAATCACCCAACAGTGGTAACGGAACCATCAAAATTCAAATCCGAGGTCGTTTATATATAAGTCAATATTCGGTCAACTTTTTCAATTTAAGTTTTTAATTATAGACTAAGTGTCCGAATTCACTCCGAAATTCTTTCGGACCGAACCAATTAACCCGGTAAGTCATAAAACAATTATAAAGCATAAATTTGAGCAGTAAATGGGGGAACAGAGTTATAATACTCAAAATGACCGGTCGAGTCGTTACAATAAATTAGGGCTGATATTAATAAAAAAAAAAGGTCTTGACTTTTAAATTTAATATTTCAGTTCCATTTTAAAACTTTTGAGTAATTATAAGCTGATTTTTGAGAATTTGGATATTATATGGACTTATTCAGCAAATTTTGTTTTAATTTGAAAGTCTCTTGGGCTTACGCCTCATTACAAAAATGCACCTCAAACTCTCGAACGTACGCCTCTTAAGACTTTCGCGTCAAGGCATTTTTGGTCCACCTCGCCCCAGGGCTCGCCTTGAAAACGCCTTTTAAAATACTAGTTTTGACTCATTGCGTGTTGCACAATACTATGTTATATCGTGAAATATTTTTATTGTAAAATGTAGGAATCAATTTTTTTTATATTCTATAATCTTTTTTGAATTATTTGTTCATGTTTTTAATGGAGAAGGTATGTGTAATGATTTTTTTCAAATTAATTCCAAAGAAAAGGCTGTTTCAAGAATTGTATATATGCAATATGCTATGTTCTGAAATTTAGAGCTAGCCCATGATCCGATTTAAGCTGAAGAAATGATATATTTTCCTGTTAATTGGTTTATGGGGTAAATTAACTATCTTTTCATTTCTTGTGAAAAAATCTATCAATTTAGAAATTTTATATTTAACGAATTAATTTTCTTTGACTAATCCATCTACTCGGGCTTTCACCTCCCTTGGTGATAGGGGTTTCGGCCGAGACCCCTGCTTTATCATCCAAAATTAATTACAACGACGTGGACATAACCAAAACCTGAATGAAAGAAATGCTTAAGGCATCAAAAAGAGATATTTTTTTATTTATTTATACAATTTACGCCATTAGAAGGCGTAGTCCTTATATTGCTCACAAAAAATAAATACAGCATAACAGAGGAGGGCATCAACCTAGCCGATGTTCCACAAAAAAACCCTGTAATAATAACTAGTGTCGTATACAAGTACAAAGATCTATAATCTAAGTAATAAACACTCCTATGATCCTATGCAAGATTAGTACCCTTGTATAACCAATTTATCCAAGACAAACTTGTGCCAAAAATAAAAATATTTATGACAACACGTTCCTCCTTTGCTTATGCCTTATGGAAGCCATTTGAGCTTTGTCCGTCAAATAGGGTCCAGTGGCACACCTGGGCATGCAAATATCTAAGATTGAGGAAAATGAATTTATTCTCCTCAATGCCCCATTTAGTAAGAGCATCTGCTACATGATTAGCCTCACGGAAATAATGTTCAATACAAAAAAACTTAGATTTTATGGTGGTTAAATTGCGGCGATTTTAGTGAACCACCACAAAATCTAACATAATATGGCGGTCTTAAAGATGCCATCTTTCGATAAAATATTTTCTTATTTAATAAGATTTTGCTTTTTGAAAATTTTAGAAGAAAATGGGAAATGAAGTTTAACGATCCAGCAGATCGTTAGAGTATTTTAGCCCAAATTCCCTATTTATTGTCTCCTCTATGTTGTATTATGATTATGTGACTCGTCGAGGTATTTGGTTTTGGTTTCGGGTGAGTTTTAGAGTGAAATGGGACACATAGTCCCTAAGTTGGAGGCTTAAGTTGAAAGGGTTGTCCGTAGTTTGGCTTTTGTGTAGATGACTCCGGAATAGAGTTTTGACGGTTTCAACAGCTATGTATGATGATTTTGGACGTAGGAGCATGTCCGGATGTTGATTTGGAGGTCTGTAGGTCGTTTTGGCTTGAATTGGCGAAAGTTAGAAAGTTGAAGGTTTGAAAGATTGAGAAGTTTGATCGGGAGTTGACTTTATTGATATGGGGAGTCGAATTCCGATTTGGGAAGTTGGAATAGGTCCGTCATATCATTTATGACTTGTGTGTAAAATTGGAGGTCAATCGGAGTTGTTTTGGTGTGATTCGGCATTAGTTTTGGAAGTCCGATGTTCATAGTTTCAATAGTCTTGAATTGAGTTGTGATTCGTAGAATCGATGTTGTTTGATGTGATTTTTGGCCTCGAGTAGGTCCATTATGTGTTTTAGAACTTGTTGGTATATTCGGACGGGGTCCCGGGGGGGGGGGAGGGTGTGATTTAGATTTAATCCGGAACAATTTTGGACTTGATGGATTGCTGAACCTGCTGCTGTTCTGGTGTCATCGCACCTGCGGAGGGTTTGGCCAAAGATGCAGACACGCAGGCGCATGAGGTTGATCACAGAAGCGGCCTCGAGTGAGCTTGGCTGGGATCACAGGTGCAAGGTGATTTTTCGCATCTGCGAGTCCGCAGGTGTAGAGGAGCTGGTCGCAGATGCGTACTGGACCAACTTGGTCTATTATTGCAGAAGCGGACATCATCTATAGGAGCGCGTGCGCAAAAGCGCCCCTATGTCCGTAGGAGCGGAAGCGCAAATGCGTGTTTTGTTCGCAGAAGCGGAGAGTGCTGGACCTTAGTAGGACCGCACCTGTGATGGAAATTCTGCAGGTGCGGAGCCGTAGATGTGGCTGTGGGTCACAAATGCGAAATCGCTAGGCAGAAAAGGGCTTAAGTCGAGGGTTTCATCTCATTCTCATTTTTGGACCTAGAGAGCTCGGTATGTGGCGATTGTTTGAGGGATTTTAAAGGAAATCATCGGTGTAAGAGATTCTAACTCTGTTTTGGCTATATTACATGAATCCATTGTTATTTTCATCATTTAATTAGTGATTTGAGTTGGAAATTTGGGAAAACAAATGTGAAAACCTTTTAGACTATATTATGGGGATTTGAAAGGCGATTTGAAGTCGTATTTGAGTAATTCTTGTATGGTTGGACTCGTTATCAAATTTGTGTTCGAATTTTGTAATTTTGGTCGGGTTTCTAGGCGCGAGCCCAGGGTTGACTTTTTGAGTTGAATTTTTATTTGTCTTTAAAGATTGCATCTTTATTGTTCGGAATAGCTTCCTATAGTTTATATTTATGGTATGAAATTGTTTTGACTAGATTCGAGTCATTCAGAGTTGGATAATCGAGGAAAAGACTTACTAGTGGATTGAGTTAGCATGTTTTGAGGTAAGTGTCTTGCCTAACATTATACGGGGGCATTACCCCTTATGATTGGTGTTGTTTTGTGTTAATTGTGATATGTGAAAGCCGTGTACGCAAGGTGACGAGTGTGTACACCGGCTAAAAGTGGTAATTGACCGGTTCTAGCCATGTAGATTCCTTTCACGCCTTTAATTGAGTTACCGTAATATGTTGTACTCATCATCATTAGTCTATCTTCACATGTTTTACTTGTCTTACCTCCTACTTGTTAATTGCCTTTACATGTTTAGTTGAAGTTATTGTTCCTCTATTCCTTATTCATTATTTAACCGTTGAGTTCCTTACTTGAAATTTATTATGTCTTGGAATATCTTACTATTAAGGTTGGTATTGAGTTATAAAGACTGAGATTCACATTGAGGCAAAGTTGTAAAGTTGTGAAATACCATTCTCATTGGGTCATTCACTTTCGGTTGTTATTATTAAAACTCTTGTGCATATTGTGGTTGAGCCATGGGTTATTTATTGTGGAATGCCATTATTGTTGACTTCTTTGGCAAGTTGTGATATTGGGCACTTGAGGTGCGATTTGTGATACGTTGTGACATTGATACGCATGTGGTGGTATAAGAATCGGGGTTGAAACACATGCAGTGAGATAAGGTGGGCTTGATACGCGTGTTGCTAGTAGGATAACTACTTAAAACCACACGGTGTGATAAGGTGGGCTAAAACGCGGGAATCTATTTTGGAAAAAATTATTTTCAAAACTAAATGCAAGGCTACCACGGTGATATAAGGAAATATTGTGATTTGTTTGTGATATGAGACTACGAGGCGGTACCTCTGTAGTGATTCTTGTTGATACTTTTCTAGTATATCTCTTGTTGTATTGGTTGCTTTGTTTCCTTGGCATAGTATTTTTTGATTTCTTCCGTGATGCCTTATTTGCCTTAGTTCAGTGTAGCTATTCCTTGCATATTTCTCTTTGTTTCATTTTCATTGTTTATCATTATTACACTGTCATATACTTGTTCAGTTTTCTTATTTATTCCAGTAAGGCCTTGAACTGACCTCGTCACTACTCCACCGAGGTTAGGCTTGGCACTTACTGGGTACCGCTGTGGTGTAATCATGCTATACTTCTGCACATCTTTTTGTGCAGATCCAGGTACCTCTTACCAGTCTAGGCACCAATGAGTTGAGTTCAGATTCAGAGATTTCAAGGTACACCTGCCGGCGTCCGCAGGCCTCGTAGTCACCCTCTATCTAGTCCATTTCATTTTCTTTCCCTTTTATAGACACTGTTGTACAAGGATGTTCAATACTTTCTTGTAGAGCTTGTGACTTGTATTCGCCAAATTTTGGGTAGTTGTGTTCTATTGAGTTACCGAGTTTCTTTATATGATAGTTGTTGAGTCATTTGAAGGTTTTTATAAATTCTTAGTTAAATTCTACTAGTAGGTTAGGGTTACCTATTATTGTTGGAATTTTAAGCTTGTGTAGCTTAAAGAGGGTGAATAAGAAATAGAGAAAAAGTAAAATATTTGAGTTTTCCTCCTTGGCAAAGGGACATTGTCCCATATTGGAGGAAGAAAAGGCTTTTGATGTGTGTATATATAATTGTGTTATAAATCTGTATTGCTGTAATAAACAATTAAACCATTAAACTTTCTGAAATATATAAACAAAACAGAAAGTTAGTAACAGTTGTTTAACGAAATAAATTATGAAAAACCAGTATAGGAATAAATCGAGTCCACTGAATACACAGCGTGTCCTTAAGGAAATTATTCCCCTCAAGTACCCGAGGTGCTGGAATATATCCTCCCAGGATAGAACGATTTAACTCACCGGAGTGTTGGTACGAAAAATGCCGGTGAACAGCGAGCCACTCGAAGGCTGTAAAATACACTGGAATTTTTGTGCAGAATAAGAAGAAGAAGAAGATCAGAAAATTTCGTAAGGAAAGATTCTAGGATTCAACGTATATTTATAGAGTTGCTGGCACTGTTTCTGAAAAGGTTTGCAACCTTTCAGAAACAGCCATGGCTGTTGGAACAGACTGTTTGAAATATTGCGGGAAAAAGGATTTAAAATAATCCGAGAAAAATAATGGACCGGACCGGGTCGCGGGTCATGGGCTATTCCGGATTGAAAGTTAATTATTTAATTAATTAATTAAATAATTGAAAGAAATTTTGTCCAAAAAGATTAATCAATCAATCTTTGACCAAATCTGAAGCCGAAGCCGAGCGACGACGACGGCGCGAGGCTTGCCTTCTTCTTAACTCTTTAAGAGCTAGAAGAAGAGCAATTATATATATACCCATCAAAAGCTTTTTCTTCCTCCAATATGGGATAATGTCCCTTTGCCAAGGAGGGAAACTCAATTATTTCATTTTCCCTGCATTTCTCATTCACCTTCTTTAAGCTACACAAGTTTAAAATCCCAACATTGTAGAGCTTGTGACTTGTATTCGCCAAATTTTGGGAGAGTTGTGTTCTGTTGAGTTACGGAGTTTCTTTATATGATAGTTGTTGAGTCATTTGAAGGTTTTTATAAATTCTCAGTTAAATTCTGCTAGTAGGTTAGGCTTACCTATTATTAGAGATTAGGTGCCATCACGACATCATATAGAGGAAAATTGGGGTCGTGACATAAAATTGATGAGGCAAATTGTGGATTGAGACTCATAAGAGGAAAGTTGGTAGTTATGTGAGTGATGAGGCTAGGGAGATTGGGGTAAGTATTAGTTGACTATATTTCTTACCAAAGATTTGAATCGGTTCAGGTGTTTGCTAGTTAAAATGTTTGTTTTAAGCTTTGAGCTTTATGTCTGTTTAGAAGTATATTTTAAAGTTAATGTTCTTCAGCAGTAGTAGTAGAAAATTTTTAGTTTTCAGGGGTCAAATATGCAGCCTTTAGTATATCGTAGTATTCTATAATTAGTTATGACGTACATAATATTCATTTACCCACCATAAATACTGCTGTATTGGTTCTCTTTGGGTTTTGTATGCTCTGTTCTAGGGAAAGAAAGTTAAGGAAATTTGTTTGCTAATTTTGCTTCTTCATTGTCATAAACTTTATTTTTCTTGTTCTTTATCTCTGATATAGCAAGGGAAGAGTCACTCTCTTACTCTTTTTTCATCAATAAGCGTTCCTATCAGTAGCTCGTTTTCCTGGCTCAGAGAAAACAAATACAGTGACAAGAATAGGATTGTTCTTGCACAAAATTCTGTTTGGTTTTTGTCCATTTGAGAACAAATATGTCCTGGCACGAGAGATGATCCTATTTTTTGTAGCTAGAGATTAATATACATTCTCCTTTTATAATTATTTTTTGTCTTTCGTGTAGGAGAAAATTGAAGAAATTCGAAGTCAAAGACCAGAAACTCTTGCTTCTCCTTCGCCTAATGATGCGCTTGGTGTAGTCATTGGTCCCGAGCACCCTGGCCATGTTCGATGGTTAGGCTTGGGTGTAGTTTCAACTATGGCATTCAAGAAAACATCAAGGCGAGTTGGTAATTTCTATATGAGTTCATCTAGTGCTAGCGCTCTACCTCCACAGTGGCAGCAAGAGGTGTCGGATATGAGATCACAATTAAGTGCGCTAACAAGCTTAAATCGAATGAACATCAGGAATATTCCTTAGGAGTTTGTTCATTTATTTCCAATTCCTCCACAGGTACAGGTACTTATTTTTTCTTTATATAATAGATTTAAGTATGATGTTGCTTTGAAAATCATGATTCCCCCTCTTTCGTCGAATAGTTGAGAGATAGCATGAGACAATATAAAACTAAGTTTGGCATTTGTTATTATATTGGTTTGGGGTTGGTAGGATTCTAAAATCTGTTGTCCTTGCTCAAGCAGACGTGCTGTTGTTTTTTGTGTGCTATTGGTTGTGCAAATTGGCAGAATACTTGTTTTGTGCATCTTTATCAATGATGATGTCTAGTTCTTATGAGAAAGCTCCTGCAACTAAACCAATGGTATTAAATTGCAGCCGTCCTAAAATCTGGACACAATACAATATGGTTTTCTTATGGATTTATCATGACACATGTAGTAAAGATCATAACTATAGGAGTAGCTAATTTGATAAATATTTTGTTGCAGGCACACAATTTAGGAAGCGGTGCTCCGTCACTAATTTGGCCGAGAAGATCTTTTGATGGAAGTAACTGATGGATCTATCTCATTCAAAAGCCAAAGTAATAGGCATATGCCTAAGGAAAATATTTGGCTGAGAATTTCTTTTGTTTGGTAGCCAAGAAAAAGAAGGAAAAGCTCATTTCTACACACCAACAAAGAGAGAAAGAAAGAGTGAGGTTTCACAGACAAGGTATAAGAAAATAGTCTGTGAGAAAAATAGAGAGTAAGCGATATTGTAGAGAGATAGGAATATCAAAAGAGGGTTATTTATTTTGAGTGTTGTAGTGGTCTTTGGAGATTTTACTCGGACCTACAAAGTGTAAAATTCTTTGCTATAGTGATATCAGTTTCTTGTCTCGGGGCCGTAGTTTTTTCCCTTATTAAAAATGGTTTTTCACGTAAAACTCTTGGTGTAGTTGTCACTCTTTTATTCTTGTTAATTACCGTATCTCGGTGCTACGTTATTATTCCGATTTTATTACTGTGAATATTATTTTTGTAGGGGTTTATTCCGAACGACTGGTATCAGAGCATATGTTCTGCTCGTTCACAGAAATACTATTCACTGTCGGTAGTACTATACTCGGTGAAAAATAAAAATGTTCGGAGTAAAGTACGAGGTAGCAAAATTTAACGTAGATTGCGATTTCTCAATATGGCAAAGAAGGATGAGGGATCTTCTCATCCAACAAGGATTGCACAAGATACTAGATGCTGATGCCAAAAGGCCTGATACCATGAAAGCAGAGGATTGGGCTGACTTGGATGAAAGGGCTGCTAGTGCAATCAGGATGCACTTATCAGATGATGTGGTAAATAACGTAATTGATAAAGACACCGCATATGGCATTTGGACAAGGTTGGAAAGCCTATACATGTCCAAAACTCTAACAAATAAATTGTACCTGAAGAAGCAACTATACACCCTACACATGGGTGAAGGTACGGATTTTTTGTCACATTTAAATGTGTTTAATGGACTAATCACACAGATCGCCAATCTCGGAGTAAAAATCGAGGAAGAAGATAAATCAATCTTGTTGTTGAACTCGTTGCCATCTTCGTACGATAATCTGGCAACAACAATTCTATATGGTAAGACTACTATTGAGTTGAAAGATGTCACATCGGCTCTTCTACTCAATAAGAAGATGAGAAAGAAGCCAGAAAATCAAGGACATGCTCTCATCACAGAAGGTAGAGGCAGGAGTTATCAAAGATGTTCGAGCAACTATGGAAGATCCGGAGCTCGTGGGAAATCTAAGAACCAATCTAAATCAAGAGCCAAAAATTGCTACAATTATGATCAACCAGGTCACTTCAAAAGAGATTGCCCAAATCCAAGGAAGGGAAAAGGTGAAACTAGTGGCCAGAAGAATGTCGACAACACAGCCGGCATGGTTCAAAACAATGATAATGTTGTCCTATTTATAAACGAGAAAGAGGAATGCATGAACTTATCAGGTCCAGAGTCAGAATGGGTGGTTGATACAATAGCATCTTACTATGCCACACCGGTAAGAGATCTTTTTTGCAGATATGTGGCAGGTGATTTCGGCACTGTGAGAATGGGTAACACAAATTACTCAAAAATTTAGGGGATTGGTGACATTTGTATCAAGACAAATGTCGGATGCACATTGGTTCTAAAGTACGTGCGGCATGTACCTGATTTATGAATGAACTTGATCTCGGGAATTGCTTTAGACCGATATAGATACGAGAACTATTTTACAAATCAAATGTGGAGACTCACCTAGAGATCATCGGTGATTGCAAAGGGGTTGCTCGTGGCACGTTGTATAGGACAAATGCAGAAATATGCTAAGGTGAATTGAACGCAGCACAAGATGAGATTTCTGCAGATTTATGGCACAAAATGATGAGTCATATGAGCGAGAAGGGATTGTAGATTCTTGTCAGGAAATCACTCATTTCTTATGCCAAAGGTACAATGTTAAAACCTTGTGACTGCTGTTTATTTGGTAAGCAGCATAGAGTCTCATTTCAGACATCATCTGAAAGAAAATTGAATATACTTGATTTGGTATATTCTGATGTTTGTGGTCCAATGGAAATTGAATTGATGGGCGGTAACAAATATTTTGTTACTTTTATTGATGATGCTTCACGAAAATTATGGGTTTATATTTTAAAAACCAAAGATCAGGTGTTTCAAGTTTTCTAGAAGTTTCATGCTCTGGTGGAAAGGGAGACTGGCCAAAAGCTAAAGCGTCTCCGAAGTGACAATTGAGGTGAGTACATCATGGGATAAGACATGAAAAGATAGTTCACGGAACCCCACAACACAATGGCGTAGCCGAAAGGATGAACCGCACCATTGTGGAGAAGGTGAGAAGCATGCTCAGCATGGCTAAACCGCCTAAGTCATTCTAGGGTGAAGCAGTTCAGACAACCTGTTACCTGATCAATAGGAGTCCATCAGTTCCTTTGACCTTTGACATTCCAGAGAGAGTTTGGACCAACAAGGAGGTGTCCTACTCGCATCTGAAGGTGTTCGGTTACAGAGCTTTTGCACATGTACCAAAAGAGCAGAGAACAAAGCTGGATGATAAATTTGTTCCCTGCATATTCATCGGATATGGAGATGAAGAGTTCAGATACAGATTATGAGATCATGTAAAGAAGAAGATCATCAGAAGCAGAGATGTAGTCTCCCGAGAAAGTGAAGTTAGAACTGCCGATGATATGCCAGAGAATGCCAAGAATGTTATAATTCCTAACCTTGTTACTATTCCTTCTACTTCTAATAATCCCACTAGTGCAAAAAGTAGGACTGACGAGGTTGCAGAGTTGGGGGAGCAACCTGGTGAGGTTATTGAGCAGGGGGAGAAACTTGATGATGATGTCGAGTAAGTGGAGTACCCTACTCAGGAAGAAGAACAACCTCAACCTCTGAGGAGATTAAAGAGGCCAAGAGTAGAGTCATGCAAGTACCTTTCCACAGAGTATGTCCTCATCGCTGATGAAGGGGAGCCAGAAAGTCTTAAGGAGATGCTGTCTCATCCAGAAAAAAACTAGTGGATGAAAGCCATGCAAGAGGAAATGGAATCTCTATAGAAAATGGCACGTACAAGCTGGTTGAACTTCCAAAGGGAAAAAGACCACTCAAATGCATATGGGTCTTTAAATTCAAGAAAGATGAAAATGGCAAGTTGATCAGATACAAAGCTCGATTGGTGGTAAAAGGCTTCGAATAGAAGAAAGGTATTGATTTTAACAAAATTTTCTCACCTGTTGTCAAAATGAATTCTATTCGAATAATTTTGAGCTTAGCAGCTAGCCTAGATCTTGAAGGGGAGCAGTTGGATGTGAAAACTACATTTCTTCATGGAGATTTGGAAGAGGAGATTTATATAGAGCAACCAGAAGGATTTGAAGTAGCTGGAAAGAAACACATGGTGTGCAAATTGAATAAGAGTCTTTATGGATTGAAACAGGCACCAAGGTAGTGGTACATGAAGCTTGACTCATTCATGAAAAGTCAAACATACATAAAGACCTATTCTGATCCATGTGTATACTTCAAAAGATTTTATGAGAATAACTTTATTATATAGTTGTTATTTGTGAATGACATGTTAATTGTAGGAAAAGACAAGGGGTTGATCGCAAAGTGGAAGGGAGATTTGTCCAAGTCATTTGATATGAAGGACTTGGGCCCAACACAATAAATTTTGGGTATGAAGATAGTTCGAGAGCGAACAAGCAGAAAGTTATGGCTGTTTCAGGAAAAGTACATTGAACGTGTACTGGAACGCTTCAACATAAAGAATGCTAAGCCAGTCAGCACACCTCTTGCTAGTCATCTAAAGTTAAGCAAGAAGATGTGTCCTACAACAGTGGAGGAAAAATGGAACATGGCTAGAGTTCCTTATTCTTTAGCAGTCGGAAGCTTGATGTATGCAATGGTATGCACTAGACCTGATATTGCTCATGCAGTTGGTGTTGTTAGAAGATTTCTTGAAAATCCTAGAAAGGAACATTGGAAAGCAGTCAAGTGGATACTCAGGTACCTAAGAGGTATTGTAGGAGATTACTTGTGTTTTGGAGGATCTGATCCAATCTTGAAGGGATGCACGGATGCTGATATGGCCGGTGATACTGATAATAGAAAGTCCACTACTGGATATCTATTTACTTTTTCAGGGTGAGCTATATCATGTCAGTCTAAATTACAGAAGTGTATTGCACTTATAACAACTGAAGCAGAGTACATTACCGCTACAAAAGCTGGAAAGGAGATGGTATGGCTCAAGCGGTTTCTTCAAGAGCTAGAATTGCATAAAAAAGAGTATGTCATCTATTGTGACAGTCAAAGTGCAATAAACTTGAGCAAGAACTCCATGTACCATGGAAGAACTAAGCATATAGATGTGAGCTATCATTGGATTCATGAGCAGGTGGAGAACGAATCTCTATAGGTCAAAAAGATTCACACGAGTGAAAATCTTGCTAATATGTTGACTAAGGTGGTACCAAGAGACAAGTTCGAGCTATGCAAAGAACTTGTCGGCATGCACTCAAACTAGAAGACATTGCTACCTCCTCTAGATGAATGAGACTAGAGGGGGGATTGATGGGGTCCATCTCATTCAAAAGACAAAGTTATAGGCATATGCCTAAGTAAAATATTTGGCTGAGAATTTTTTTGGTTTGGTAGCCAACTTTGTTGAATTTTATTGGTTTGGTAGCCAACTTTGTTGAATTGTCAACATTGAAGAAAAAGAAGGAAAAGTGTGTGTAAATTGTCAAATATTCTACTTCTTGATATGATAGATTTTGATTATTCTTTGGTATGGATTGGCTGTCACCTTATCGTGCTATATTTGATTGTCATGCCAAGACGATGACCCTAGCCATGCTGCGGTTTCCTCGATTAGAGTGGAAAGGAACTCCTGGTCATTCTACCAGCAGGGTTATTTCTTATATGAACGCTCGACGTATGGTCGAGAAAGGGTGTCTAGCCCTTTTGACTTATATTCGCGATTCCAGTGCGAATGTTCCTTCTATGAACTCAGTACCAGTTGTTCCTAAATTTCTAGAAGTATTTCCTGCAGATTTACCTGGGATGCCACCCGACAGAGATATGGACTTCTGTATTGATTTGGCTCCAGGCACTCAGCCCATTTCTATTCCACCATACCGTATGGCCCCGCCGGAACTGAAAGAACTGAAGGAACAGTTACAAGACTTGCTTGATCAAGGATTTATTAGACCTAGTGTCTCGCCCTGGGGTGCACCAGTGTTATTTGTAAAGAAGAAAGATGGTTCAATGCGAATGTCTATAAATTATCGGCAGTTGAATAGGGCTACTATCAAGAACAAGTATCCACTGCCAAGAATTGATGACTTATTCGATTAGCTTCAGGGTGCGAAGGAGTTTTCAAAGATCGACTTGAGGTCTGGTTACCATCAGTTGAAAATTAGGGCATCTGATATCCCTAAGACAGATTTTTGGACTCGGTATGGGCATTACGAATTCCTAGTGATGTCATTTGGGCTGACAAATGCTCCAGCAACATTTATGGATTTGATGAATCGGGTATTCAAGCCCTATTTGGATTCTTTTGTGGTTCTATTCATTGATGATATCTTGATTTACCCTAGCAGTCGAGAGGAGCATGAGCAGCATCTTCGGAGTGTGCTTCAGACTTTGAAGAATAATCAGTTATATGCCAAATTTTCAAAATTTGAATTTTTGTAAGACTCAATTGCCTTTTAGGGGCATGTTGTATCGGCAGAAGGCATAAAAGTGGATCCTAAAAAGATTGAGGCTGTTCAGAATTGGCCTAGACCTACTTCAGTTACAGAATCTCCATTGACCAAATTGACCTAGAAGGGTGTTCTATTCAGATGGTCAGACGAGTGTGAGTTGAGCTTTCATAAGCTCAAGACTGCTTTGACTACGACGCCAGTGTTGGTACTGTCCACAGGTTCAGGATCTCATACGGTATATTGTGATGCATCTCACATTGGGCTTGGTGCTGTATTAATGCAAGATGGCAGAGTAATTTCATACGCGTCGCGACAATTGAAAGTTCACGAGAAGAATTATCTTGTTCATGACTTAGAATTGGCAGCCATTGTTCATGCGCTAAAAATTTGGAGGCATTACCTTTACGGTGTCTCGTGTGTGGTATTTACTGATCATCATAGCATACAGTATTTGTTCAAACAAAAAGATCTCAATTTGACGTAGAGAAGATGGTTGGAGCTTTTGAAAGACTATGATATCACCATTTTGTATCACCCCAGATAGGCCAATGCGGTGGGCAGCCTTGCATATATTCCGGTTGGTGAGAGGCCGTTAGCTGCAGATGTTCAGACTTTGGCCAATCAATTCATGAGGTTAGATGTTTCAGAACATAGTCGGGGTCTAGCCTACAGTGTTGCTCATTCTTTTTTATATGAGCGCACCAGAGAGCGAAAGTATGATGATCCTCATCTACTTGTCCTTAAGGACACGGTGCGGCACAGTGGTGCCAAGCAGGTTGATATGGGAGATTATGGAGTTCTGCGGATGCAGGGTCGTATTTGTGTTCCTAATGTGGATGGGCTTCGTGAATTAATTCTTGATGAGGCACATAGTTCCCGGTATTCTATTCATCCGGGTGCTGCCAAAATGTATCAAGATTTGCGGCAACATTATTGGTGGAGGAGAATGAAAAAGGATATAGTTGCATATGTAGCTCGGTGTCTGAATTGTCAGCAAGTTAAGTACGAGCACCAGAGACCTGGTGGTTTGCTTCAGAAGTTAGAAATTCCTGAGTGGAAGTGGGATAGTATCACTATGGATTTTGTTGTTGGACTCCCACAAACTCAGAGAAAGTTTGACGTAGTATGGGTCATTAAGGACAGGTTGACCAAGTCAGCGCATTTCACTCCAGTAGCAGTTACCTATTCTTCAGAGCGGTTAGCGGAGATTTACATCCGCGAGATTGTTCGCCTTCACGGTGTGCTCGTATCTATCATTACTGATCGAGGTACATAGTTCACCTCGTACTTCTGGAGGGCTGTACAACGTGAGTTAGGCATGCGGGTTGAGTTAGGTGTAACATTTTATCCACAGACAGACGGATAATCAGAATGCACTATTCAGATATTGGAAGATATGCTTCGCGCTTGTGTTATAAACTTTGGAGGTTCTTGGGATCACTTCTTGCCACTTGCGGAGTTTGCTTATAATAACAGTTACCAGTCGAGCATTCGGATGGCTCCATATAAAGCATTATATAGGAGGCGATGTCATTCGCCAGTTGGCTGGATTGAACCGGAAGAGGCTCAGTTGTTGGGTACCGATTTGGTACAGGATGCCTTGGATAAGCACAAGATTATTCAGGATCGACTTCGCACAGCTCAGTCTAGGCAAAAGCATTATGCCGACCGTAAGGTTCGTGACGTTGAATTCATGGAAGGAGAAAGAGTATTGCTCCGAGTTTCACCTATGAAAGGTGTAATGAGATTCGGAAAGAAGGGCAACTTGAGCCCTAGGTATATCGGACCCTTTGAAATTCTTGAAAGGGTGGGTGAAGTAGCCTACAGGCTTGCACTACCACCTAGTTTATCATCAGTTCATCCGGTATTATATGTATCCATGCTCCGGAAATATCATGGTCATCCGTCCAATGTGTTAGACTTCAGCTCAGTTCAATTGGACAAAGATTTGACTTATGAGGAGGAGCCAGTAGCTATTTTAGCTCGGCAAGTCCGTCAGTTAAGGTTTAAGAGTTATCCTGCAGTTCAGGTACAATGGAGAGGTCAGCCGATTGAGGCAGCTATCTGGGAGTCCGAGTCGGACATACGGAGCAAATATCCACATCTTTACACCAGCTCAGGTACTTCTCTAATTCCGTTCGAGGACGAACGTTTGTTTTAGAGGTAGAGAATGTGATGACCCAAAAATGTCATCTTTAATTTAAACATTCGTTTATGTGTTTTATGAAGATGTTGGGAGCTTACCTGCTATGAGTTACGTATCACCTGAATAGTTGATGTTAATGTCGTTCATTTTCTTAAAATATATTGCTTTTGAGGCCACTGTTAGTATTGTTTTCATGTTATGTTACATTGATTGGATTATGTATGTGTTGTTAGGATTAGTTTCTGGGATTCTCCACCAGGTGGATAGGCCCCATTACAAAGGAAATTCTGGCAAAATATTTGGAAATTTTGGGAGTTAGTAAAATTCGGGAAATTGAAATGTGCGAAAGAAGAGATAAGTAATGTTATGTGTTTGGGGCATTCGAGGACTATTAACATGATGGACACCTGTTGGATATGATAATAAGTGTACGAGGCATATTATAAGTGATATGGAGTCTAAGGAAAGTCTTAAGTCTAAGCCAAGTTGGAAAATTTCATAATAGACTAAAGTTCCAAATAAGTACGCATAATACCACATTTTGGACGAGCATATATACATATATATAAGTAGTTATGTGATGGACAACCTATCAAATAAAATATCTTCGAGTCTAGCTTCTAACGCTTCAAATCGTTTATCATTTGGATATGTATACAGAACGTTATGGCCATTTTACTGGACATGTGTCATATGCGCGCCCAGATGCGCGGCCGCACATATTTGAGACTTTCTGCCTCAGGTGCGCGGCCACGCACGTAGGAGCTCATTTAATACCCCCAAGGCCGGGTAGGGAGAGGGGTTAAGTCATTTTTGAGCTAAAACCTGATATTTCAAGAGAGAAATGAGAGTGTTCTAGAGAGAGGAAGAAGCTCAAGTGTCTTGCTCATCAAATCATGCTCAAGCCTTGAAATCCAACAAGAAATATCTCAAGTTCTTCATCTAAGAGGTAAGGTTTCATACCCTAGTTTTTCAATTTCAAATTTGGGGAGAAGATGGTTGATTAGGAGTATGATTCTTGGGTGTAAGAATATTATTTATATATGCTTATACCAATAAGGTTTGTGGGAAGATTTTTGATTTCAAATGGGTAAAGATTGGGTTGAAAATGGTAGAAATTTTCAAAGACATTAATTTAAGATTTGAAGGTTCATTTGACATCGGAATTTGATAATTTTTGTATGGTTGGACTCGTCTCGGAATGCGTGTTCGTATTTCGTACATTGTTTTCGAGATTCGAGACGTGAGCCCTACTGATGATTTTTGAGATGAATTTCGGACTTTAATCTGGAAAATTAGTAAATTAATATGGAATTAATTCCTACGATTTATATTGAGTATATTGAATTGTTTATGACTAGATTTGAGGATTTTAGACACGAATTCGCGAGGCAAGGGTATATTGGATTCTTGAATTTGGTTGCAAAGTGAGGTAAGTGTCGTGGTTAACCTTGACTTGAGGGAATAGAACCCTTAAATTATTTGTTATGTGAAATGCATGTGAACGACGTATAGGCGAGGTGACGAGTGTCTATACGTCGTCAAATTAATTGTTTACATAATTACTTGAAAAACCATAAATTATTTTAAATCATGAATTAATTATTATATTAATTGTTCTCTCGTATTCTTTTCTCAATATCATGCCTTGAATACATGCTATAATTTCTACATGCTTATTTGATTTATGTGACTTAATTACCACTTGACGTTTAGCATACTAATTATTAAAATGCATATTACATCCTTAAATTTTCACAATTAATTTCTACTTGTCATCACTTATTTCTAATAAATCATAATTATTTTATGCTTGTTATCTTATAATTTCATATTAATTGTTGCATTTATTGGAGTAATTTCTTTTATAAGAATTGACAAATGAATATATTGGAGGAGCGGGTTGCACGCCGCAACAGAATTAATTGAAATGAATATACTGCAGGAGCGGGTTGCACGCCGCAACAGAATTGATTGAAATGAATATATTGGAGGAACAGGTTGCACGCCGCAACAAAATTGATTGAAATGAATATATTTGAAGATTGGGCTGCACGCCGCAACAGAATTGAATATGGATATATTGTATAATCGGGTTGCATGCCGCAACGGAAACTGATTGAAATAATAATTGGTTATGACTGCCGAGTTGGCTTTAACTGTTGAAAAGAGATACCTGTTTATTTCTATTATTGTTTTTATTATTGTTATTGCGTACATGTTAATGTATGTGACCTGCCTTAGCCTCGACACTATTTCGTCGAGGTTAGGCTCAGCACTTACTGGGTACATGTGGTTGGTTGTACTCATACTACACTCTGCACTTCTTGTGCAGATACTGGAGTTGGTCCCAACGGCGTATAGTAGATTTGCTCGGATTCAACTATTTGCAGGAGACTTGAGGTATAGCTGCATGGCATTCGCAGTTCTGAAGTCCCCTTCCACTTTATCATAGTTGTGTATTTCTTTCAGATAGCTTTAGTTTTATTCAAACCTTTATTTGTATTATTCTAGTAGCTCGTTCACTTGTGACACCAATTCTGGGATAGTATTTAGACATCGCTATTATTATGGATTATTCACTACAATTCAAACCTTACTTCCGTATTTGTTTCTTTGTTGTTAATTAATTTAAAAATTGTTTAAAAATGGCTAATATTATTCAAACGTTGGCTTGCCTAGCAAGTAAAATGTTAGGCGCCATCACTGTCCCGAAGGTAGGAATTTTGGGTCATGACAGTTGGTATCAGAGCACTAGATTACATAGGTCTCACGAGTCACGAGCAAGCTTAGTAGAGTCTGAAGGATCGGTACAGAGACGTCTGTACTTATCTCTTAGAGGCTATGAAGTTTAGGAATAATATCACTTCTTTCTTATTCTGTCGTGCGATTTTATTCTATCATCGATGATTGAACCATTCTATTCTTATTCTCTCGCAAATGGCGAGAATGCGTAATACATCTACCAACGGACAAGGGCCAGAGCCCCCGGTGGCAACTATTACCAAGGGTAGAGGTCGAGGTCGAGGTCGCGCTAGAGGCCAAGGCAGAGGTAGAGCTCAGTCTAGAGCTCGAGCAGCAGCACCCGTTGTAGAACCTCAGGTGGATCTTCAGGAGGAGGTTCCAGCTCAGACTGTACCGGTTGGACAAGTTCAAGTTCCAAAAGGATTCATAGCTACTATAGTGCTTCAGGATGCTCTAGTCCATTTGGTGTGCCTAATGGATTGTGTGGCCTAGAATGGTATATTTCCAGTGGCACCAGCCGTCTCACAGGTCGGGGGAGGAGCACAAACTCCCACTACTCCTTCGTTGGGGCAGACATCTCCCAAGTATCAGGCTCCAGTAGCCCATATAGTTGGGGTAGTTCAACCAATTATTGCAGCAAACGTCGGTGAAAGGCCTGCTTTGTCTTTTGAGGCATTGTTGAGATTGGACAAGTTTACCAAGCTATTTCCAACCCATTTCACCGGTACACCTTCTGAGGACACACAATATTTTCTTGACCACTACTATGAAGTATTACGGAACATGGGTATAGTTGAGACCAATGGGGTCGATTTTGCTGTATTTCAGATGGTGAGTTCCACCAAGAGGTGGTGGAGAGATTATGTATTTACTAGACCAGTGGGTTCGCCTGCACTTACCTGGGAGCAGTTCTCGCAGCTATTTCTGGAGAAGTTCCTTCATATCACACTGAGAGAGGATTATCGCAAGCAATTTGAACGTGTCCAGTAGGGCAGCATATCAGTCACTCAGTATGAGACCCGTTTTATGGATCTAGCCCGTCATGCTCTTCTTCTACTTCCTACCGAGAGAGAGATAGTGAGGAGGTTCATTGATGGACTCGTTCAACCTATCAAGCTACAAATGGCCAAGGAGACCGGCAGTGAGATTTCTTTTCAGACGACTGCTAATGTTGCCAGGCGGATTGAGATGGTTCTTTCACAAGATAGAGGGCCAGTGTTAGATAAAAGGCCCCGTCATTCCGGTAATTTTAGAGACTCCTCATCTGGTAGAAGGGTTACTTTTGGTAGAGGACATCCTCCCAGGCCATTTTATTCAGCACTTTAGACTTCTCACGGTGCTTCAGGGAGTCATGGTCCTTATGTTCCTTACCCTGGGCAGCCAGCATTCAGTGCATATTTAGCTCCTATCAGTGCACAACCACTTAAAAGTCACTACGATGGTTATACGACCCATCCGGGTCATCTTCAACTTCAACAGATACGATAGCAGAATGTGTGTTATGAGTGTGGGAACATTGGTCACATTAAGAGGTATTGCCCTAGGTTGTCGAGTAACAGATCTCGGCAGGATTCCCGTGCCATCATACCGGCATTGGTTGCTTTACCGCCTGCTCAACAAGCTAGAGGAAGGGGTCAGGCAGCTAGAGGTGGAGGTCAGGCCATTAGATGTGGAGGCCAGGCTGTTAGAGGTAGAGGCCAGCTAGTTAGAGGCTGTCCTAGAGACGTGGTTCTGAGTGGTGGGGCCTAGCCCCAATTCTATGTATTCCCTGCTAGACCTGAAGACGAGTCATCCAACGTCGTGATCACACTTATTGTTCCAGTTTGCCATAGAGATCCTTCAGTGTCACATTAGAACTATTTGCTCTTAAAAGCTCAACTCATAGCCTTGTTGATAATTCATAAGTGTTGTGGGTAATTGTTGGTCCCAATTGATGTGTGATTGATGCATCTTTGATTAGCTGGAATAGCACTTAACTTGTGGAGGTGGGAACTACCTTATTTGCTTGAGGACAAGCAAAAGCTTAAGTTTGGGGGAGTTGATAGGTGGGGATTTTGACTACTTATTAAAGCCTTTTAGCTGTCGTTTTAGTCCAAAAGCGTTTAATTGTATTCCCGAAAACTGATGAAATATGCTTAATTGCAGGAATATTGGAAAATGAGCCTCTTAGATGAAATCCAACTCACAAAGGAGTGATCTAAACTGAAGGACAAAAATAGACACAGAATCTTAAAGTGTGGACCACAGAACATCATCTGCGGCCGCAGATTGTGCAGAAGAACTTATCAGATATATGAGAAGTGCAGTCAACACATGAAATATGCTGCCACAGAAGCTAGGCAAGAGCAAAAGTTCAGAGAACCTACATATCAAGTTCTACGGAAGTGCGGACCGCACAATTATTGTGTGGCCACAAAACATCAGCTACGCGGCCACAGTTGCATTTGTTTGGTCCGCAAAAGAGCCATGTGTGGCCGTACTCAAAAATGTGCGGACCGCAGAAAAAGAGAGAGATGCGGCCACGGTTCAGAATTGTGCGGCCGCAAGATTCCAATCCTGTCAAGTTGAAGCAAAGTGCGGAACGCACATGGAATTGTGCGGCCGTAGAACCTCCGAAAGGGCATTTTTGTCCGAAAATTCTAGCTCTATATAAATAGAAGAGTTTCATTTTTTAGGTCAAGTTTTTTACATCAACAGCTATAGTAGGCGTTTTTCTTTACTCTCTTTAGTAGTTTTTGCTATTTTGAGCTTTTTGAACATAAATTTCTTTATTTTAATTATTAATATGGGTTTAATTATCATTTCTTTTGTCTTAATTATGAGTAGCTAGATTTTCACTAGGATTGTGACTCAACCCTAGAGTGTAAACTTAATAGCTGTTTGATTTATTTCTTGTTTATGGTTGGGTGTTTATTATCTAGCCTTGTTCTTGCTTTTAATTATAGAATTAATGGTTGAAAACATTAGTTATGCTTATTTGAATTGGTCTCAACTTGAGAAAGAGAGGCTTTGTCTAGGAAAACTTGGCTAACAAGACATTGGGGTAAATCAAGAGATTGATAGTCTCAATTAAAAGGTTGAATCTAGAGATAGTAAAACCCGACTTGAGCTTTGTATCAACCGTTTTGTTCAACACCCATTTGGACTCAAATTGGGCAAAGTCACTCTCTGACTGAGAGGTATTGAGTGGGTACTCAAGTGTTGATAGCTATAATATACCCCGACCAACAAAAGAAGCTTTAACGTTTACAACTCGTTAGGCAAACACCTAGGTGAAGGTCATAGCCCTAGGCCTTTTACAGCATTTGAAAAACAACAACAAAAATAATTTCTTAGTTTCATTAATTAATCTTGCAATCTTATATTAGAATAGACATAGAACAAGCATCAATTTGTGGAAGTGTAATTTGAGATAGTTCATACTCATACACTGTAATTTATACTCTTATATCCCACGTATAGCTCCCTGTGAAATTCTACCCCGACTTCTTGTTGGGTATTACTATTGCAATCGACCGTTTCATAACCTTAAATTGAGGTGTGAACTTGGAAGAGATCAAAGGGATTATAGCGTTTTAGAAGTGCCGTTAAATCATATTGTGGCAGTTATAAACTGCCGTTAGATGTAAATAAAACCGCCACAATAACCCTTTTCTTGTATTGTATCTCAAAATTCACATGTTAAAGTAGCTGTTATCCAAGATTATATCCTTCATTTGTCACGCTATGCTTTTGTTCCCTTTAATCATATTGATTACTACCATAGAGTCACATTCAAGGAAGATATTTTGGAAACCCAGTGAAATACACAACTTCACCCCAGCTATGCTACCTTTGCCTCCGCCAAATTACTACTGCCCATTCCCATGTTTACATAAGAGTGGCTTTGTTCGTATACTTGAACATAGGTCTGTCATTTCACTGCTATTCAAAAAATTTTCTCCCCTTTAGTTTTATTGAGTAAAGTCTTCACTTTCCTTTTAATTTTCTTATTTCTCTATCATGCCGCCTCAGGCTCCATCTAGTGGCGAAGCCAGATATTTTTGCAAGGGAGTTCAAACATGAAAAATATGAAACAAATTCCCTAAAAAGAGTGTTCATTATATATTATACACCTCTAAAACCTAATATTTTATCTATATATAGTGTAATTTTTTATGAAGGGTGGTCGGTTGAACACCCTTCGGATAATGTAGCTTCGCCCCTGGCTCCAGCTATGGTGGCTCGAATACTAGCCTGAATGTTTGGCAGCTCTGATCCGAAAAGATGGAAATTAATTCATTGCATCCATTCGCATATTGGCTCCACTATTTTACATATATCGATAATGAAATAGACGTGCATAAGAGCATTATATTCCAATAAACGCAATGAATATTTCACTCTGAAGTTTAAGATTGTGAATTGCTCATAAACTTATGTAACAAGGAGAAAAAAAACATATATGTGCACATTATAAAACAAATAGTATGTTAGATCCAACACTTTTATACATACACAACATAACATAAGTTAAATACTAAAGTATTTTAATTGTTTAATCACTTGCATGCAGTCGAACATAACTTTGAACCTAATTTCATTGCAATTAAGCATCTGTATTATGGAGGAAGTTAGAGATGATCTCTCCTTTACTTCTGCCTTTTTCATTGTCTTGATCATGTATCTGTCATTATTTGTCATGTCGAGAAGCTTCCACTTTTTCAGGGGAGCTTAGTTCTTTGAGAGGTCCATAAATAGACAACATATATTCTGTTGCATCCACCTGAAATAACATCCTTCAAGCCCTAGAGAATATACTGGTCGAAAATGCTTAAACTTTTATCTTTTTACACACAAAGTCTCCTAACTCTTAGCACCAACTTGCTCTGTGTATTCTAGTTCAAAAGGAATTAGACATTATGTTAGAGTGTGGCTACTAAAAATATTTCTTGTTGTAATGATATACAGAAGATGTGATCAGCAGTTCCAATCTTTATTGGGAACCAAGAGTATACATTATATATTGTTGAAAGCATTGACTTTTTTTGCTTGTTGGCGAGGCAGGAAGATCACCAAGCTGTCCACTTGTACTCAATATGTAGAAAAATTAAAAGGATATTGAGATGAAGATGATTATGCATTCTATAGGATATTTCCTATTCCCCATAGGGAGACATAGAATGCCACCAAAATTTTGAAGTTGTTTAAGATAATTGAAACGTCCAGAAAGTGCCACAGAATGTTGCAGAATTTGTTAAAGCTCATGGATAACCATATAGTACCCCCTATTAACAATTTTTTTATATATGTGTGTGTGTGTGGGTGTGTGTGTGTGTGTGTGTGTGTATATATATATATATATATATATATATATATATATATATATATATATATATGTGTGTGTGTGTGGGGGGGGGGGAGGTTGTGTTGCTCCCAAACGCACACACAAGTATACGTGGTCATACAAGTAATAAAGTGATAAATCGAGTGTCGGATCCACATAGACTTGTGCTAACTACCGACTAGTTTCACTAGGATTATTATTCAGTTGATTCAATCAGAGTTCAAAAGTGTGATTTTACTAAGCAATAATTCTAACAAGTAACTAATTAATGAAGCAGCAAAATAGTTGTTGTGTATTTAGTACAAATGAATATTCCAAGGTTGTGACCAATTCACCAATCCTATTGTGTTCTAATTAACTCTCCCTTTCATGCAATTCACTCATGGTTGCTAATTAATCGAATAATTGCTCTTGTAGTATTCTACCGAATTACTACTTGCCTATTCAAAATAGATTAATGCATATATTCCTATGGAATCAATCTATTAAGAACGCATTGATATTACGATATTTAATTAATCATGGTGACTAGGTATATTCCTATCCTAACCAAATCCGTCCCTACTCAGAGTTAAGATCATGCACTCTTCAATTCTTCTCTAATCTAGACGTAGCTTTCAAAGCATAACATAGATAGTAAATAGAACCAAACTGTTGGCCAGACAATTAATCAATTAATCACATAATTAAAGAAATAATCATATATTAGCAATTTATAATCAAGGTTAAGTCAACGTCAAACAACAATATTCCGCGCTAAATCACAACCCCGGAACTATGGGTTTTAGCCACTCATGATAATATCAAAATAAATTCATAAGTGTTGAAAATTTGAGAATACTAAGAAAGAATGAATAAATCTAAGATATACTCGCTCCCGGATGTTCCTCCATTGTATTTTTTCCTCAAAGTGGTGTGTCTCCTCTCAAAATAGGCTTAGTCATGCTTTTATACGCGTTGTGGAGGAAGGGGAGGTCTTGGGCCGAAATAAACATGCCCAACTCAAACAACCTATCCATAACCACCCTACCTCAATAGCTAACTCGTTACCACTAAGCACTCTCCACTCGCGTACTCACCAAACAAGAGAAATTCACGACATCACCAATCCATCATGAGATCATGTGCCCTCACCAACAAACACAAGAGTGAATATAGAATAGCCTACACATTCAAGTATGACTTTGAACATAATTTAAGGACATCACACAATTTGAACAAAAATTTCTCACTCTCGCAAAGAATTCATGTGCATCCCGTGGTCGTACCATAAGCTTTCCCGTATTGTACATCTCTACTAATCTAAGTCAGCAAAGTCTAGGATCAATTAGGACTTTATGGGTTGTAATATAGGCTAAGGGACGGGTAGGATATATTTAGGAATAGTGACTAACCCTCCTAAACACTTTAATACACTACACACAAAAATCGAGCACATCTTCTTCTCAACCAACCAATTCACTCGCACCACCATATACAGCATAGCCCTTTTTGTTGTGAAATAAGGATTTCTATATTCCCACAAGCACAAATTAGTAAGATTAGGAGATGTGTATTTTTCTACATTATTTGAATTATTTTTTCCTTTTCTTGCAATTTTTTCTTTTTCTCTTTTTTTCTACACACACTCCATACATTAAGGTTCATCGGCCAGTGACCTTTTTTCACAACTTTAGTGCACCTTAGGGGACCTTCCATGTTCCTACTTGAAATCTACTTCCCAATCTCTTGCCTTTCTTCTTTTAGCGACTAAGTGCCTTTGAAGGTAAAGGTTCAGCAATCTCAAATTCAGAACAAAATAGGGGTACGACTTGTAATGTGGGTACCAAGAAAAAGGTCTATAGGCTCAAAGGGGCTAGCAACGAAATCTTTTTATTTTAAGTGACAAGCACATCTATTATTAAGCAAAGAACTGCCTACGTCATCTCCTAGACTAGCACAAGTTAATGATTTCGCTTTGATTAATACACGGGGGAAGTTCTATACTACACAGAATAGCACAAAATAACACAAATCCTTACACACACATTGCACATGACTCAATCAAGACGGTTCTGTTCAACTCTCAAGTAAAGCAAGCATATATAGTTTAGAAGTTTTAAGCAATATTGCACTAGGTGACATACACATCAAACAACTGAGAAAAGGCATCACAGAGTAGGCTATTTATTTTACTCAGCCATCACAATTCAAATCAAATGTACGAGAGGATAGAGCGCATGCCATCGCCTAATGTGCCAGCACCAAACATATATATAGGTACCTTAGAGAAACTCAATTTTCTTCCTATCCTACTCCTTAAAAAAAACAAAATACCCGGTTCGAGCTACACCCTTGGAAAAGAACCGACGCCCAAAGAAAAACCAAGGATACTACCTAACTATCCTAAAAAAATCTTTTTGGTGTTTTTCATTGGACTTTAATCCCTCAAGAAAATTGTCCAAAAGATCCATCATCGGGAAAAGTCCGAGCTTTTTCTGATTTTTTTCTATTTTTCTATTTATTTTTATTTAAACTAGACTATGTCTACTACAGGTTCCTAAAAGAAAAACTAATAAAATAAAATAAAAAGTTGTTCCCCCACCCCACACTTAGCATATGCATAGTCCCCGATGATGGAAAGAAGAGCTACCTGCTAGTCGGATTCCACCTCATCAGAATGCCCACCAGTAGCAACTCCGGGCTCATCATCTTCATCCGCTCCCAAGGGCACCAAAGTCATGGGCCCGTGACATCAGCATCAAGATCATCCTCAGTATCGGAGCCTTTGTGGGTGTTCTCATCCTCTAACGGGTGAACATGACTACCAGGTGTGATTCCCAACATCTCTTTGGAAGAACTGGATAGATCATTGCATGGATGCATACGCTCCTCGTCCGACATGCCCAACCTGGTCATGATTACATTTAGGGTGCTATAGAGCTACTTGTTGAAGTTCCCGTCCCTCACATTCTGTGCCACCTGGCTTAGCTTAGACGTAGACTCCAACAAGGATGTGATGTCCATCAACCTCTTATGAGCCTGCACAACCTCGTCATAACCGGGGTATTCAGGTACCTCCCGGGACAGCATGTACTGTGTAAGGAAGTTACCAAAGAAGAATCTCTTGATTTTTTGCCCAAATCGTGTGCGGGCCATCTCCCCTAATATGATCTCGCCCAGTCATCATAAAAAATATAAAACACACTCGAGCTCTAGTTCATTTACTGTTGTGCTCAACCGGCATTAGTCTAGCTTGCACGAAATTCTGTCACACCTTGGCAATCTTGTTGAAGTTGAAGCGGATCATCTCAAGATGGGCATCACCCTTAGATCTTGTGCACTTTGCATTTGAATCGACATACATAGAGTGTGACGTATAAGCTTGTAGCTTGGGCATTTGAAAAACTTTTGCAGCCTTCGCGGTTTAGGGCAATCAACTCACAAAACTTTGCATAAGGAATGCCTATCCATTGGCACCTCCTTTCTGCAGACCCGTGACTTGAACAAGTCCCCATTCCAATTTTCGTAAAGTTCTCGAACCATGCTCAAATTCTTATGGCCCGGGCACTCTAGGAACTTATCCATCTTAATTTCTCTTAACCGAGCAAGCACGTCCAGGAAGTTCTTTTCCAGAGCTTTCACATTAATTCCTATTTCGGAGACATACCGCCCATACGGCACAAAGTTATTATGCCATTGGATGGCATCCTCACGAACTAGAACCAAATGAGGCCTTGGTCCCGATGGTGCCTTCTTCGATCCCTCGGAAACATGTTTCCCTTTAGCTTGCCGAGATGACCCTTCCCCTTGCTTGCGCTTTTTAGGAGCGGGAACAGTGGTTGAGGACTTCCCCACTCCTTTACCCCTTTTCACACTATCACGAGCCATATCAACCTACAACACAAATAATCGTGAATTTGATAATGAATCAAGAAATCCATCGAAGGTTATCGTGAGAGTCAAAGTGACCCCACCCTTAAAATCCACAATATTGGTTGAAAGCGCACAAGTGTTGCACCACAAGGCGATGGGCACTCAAGACTACCCCATGCCGCACAATTATAATGCACTAACTATGCCACACAAATCAAACAGTCGATCATGGCGAAGTGACTTAGCCTTAGTGCAAGAAAGTAACGCATGGTCCTAATCTCTACAACTAATATACTACACTAGGTAATTCTAACAAAGTGCTACAACATACATAGTACAAGATACATGGTGTGGGTGGCATGGTTATAGCATGTGAACATTAAATACAAGGTTTGGGTTAGGTAAACCGACCCCCAACACCCCACACCTAGCCCGATATCACATGTGACTACATTCGGCTACTCAGACTTCACCGCTGCACAATTGACTCTTTCAAGCATTTTATCAAACACATAGTGGGCAATAAGTGTGTGCAACTCAATTCAACAATGGTGAAACATGGTGGCCCTCCCAAATTTTAACGAAGTAGAGGGAATTATAGTTTACTACTCTGTATACAACATAAAACCAAGTTGTAACAACCAATTTTGTTCCACAATAGGGTCACCCACCATAGAACAAGTTCTAAGAAGAAACTTATGGGGGAATTTGGGGATGGGGCGTTTGGGTTGGAGGATGGGCATTATAATCTACAAAATAAAAGAAAAAGGGAGAAGGGAAACATACCTGGGAGATTTGTAGATGAATGCAAGAGGAGAAGAAAAAAAACTATAAGAATTAAGAGAGGGACGGAGACCGAGACGGGGACAGAGAGGAGGAAAGAGTAGCGGGGGAGGGGGGGAGAGAGAAGGTCTTAGGGGGTTAGAGTTATTTTAATTAGGAGGGGTTTGGGTATGGCTCATGGGTTGTAATGTGAGGGTATATGGGTAAGTGGGTCGGGTTTTAAAGGTAGTTATTTTAAATACAACAACATACCCAGTATTATCCCACACTGTGGGGGAGTTATTTTAAATAAAAAACGAAAGAGAGAAAAAATATTTACCTAACCCCCCAGTCCAGCGCGTTGCGCTAGGCCTGGCGTTGGAGGAAGAAATCTTTATGTTTTATGCGCCACAGGTAGCGTTGGGCGCTATTTTCCTTTTTTTTGGAATGAAATCCATGATCCCTCCGAGCACTTTATATATCCAATTTACATTTCCACACCATTCTACCTTTGATTTAAATGCCTACAAAGAAAACAAAAAACTCTAGTCTACTCTAACTAAAACAAAATTGAAAAGCTAAGCTATGAAAGCAATAAAAATTGGGTTGCCTCCCAACAAGTGCCTGATTTAACATCGCGGGACGATGCAGGGCCTCGCTTACTCATCAGCGAGTATTACTTTTGACTTTACACGATCAATGACACCTCCCCAGTAGTGCTTGACTCTTTGCCCATTTACTAAAACTTTTCTTTTACCATTTAAAGCGCGCAACTCAATTGCACCATAAGGAGTTACTCTCACCACCTTAAATGTAACTGACCACCTCGATTTTAACTTCCCAAGAAACAACTTAAGCCTAGAATTGAACAATAGTACCTTTTGGACCGATTCAAAGTGACGTGGCTTGATTCGCTTGTCATGCCATATTTTTGTTTTCTCCTTGTAAAGCTTAGCATTTTCACATGAGTGCAGCCTGAACTCATCTAACTCATTCAACTGCAAGAGCCACTTCTTGCCTGCGGCTTCAAAGTCCATATTCAACTTTTTAATTGCCCAATACACATTGCATTCAAGTTCAACCGGCAAATGACATGCCTTCCCATAAACAAGCTTATACGGGGACGCCCCACTTGGTGTTTTGCATGCAGTTTTATATGCCCACAAGGAATCATCTAACTTTGTAGCCCAATCCTTCCTATTCACACTCACTGTCTTCTCTAATATCATTTTTATTTCTCTGTTGGACACCTCAACTTGTCCACTTGTTTGCGGGTGATATGTCGTGGCAACTCTTTGGTGGACCCTATATTTAGTTAGGTGGTTATTCAACAACCGATTGCATAAATGTGTTCCTTCATCACAAATCAAAGCACGTGGAGTCCCAAACCTCGAGAATATGTTTTTCTTCACAAAAGCAGCTACCACCTAGGCATTATTGGTTGGCAATGCAATAGCCTCTACCCATTTTGACACGTACACCGCTGGGAAGATATATTTATTTCCTCTAGACAATGGGAACGGTCCCATGAAGTCTATCCCCTGCACATCAAAAATCTCTACATGCAGGATTTTATTCAAAGGAAACTCGTGCCTCCTTGTAATTGTTCCTATTCTCTGACACTGGTCACACTTTTTAACAAAAGCATAGGCATCCTTCAACAATGTTGGCCAAAAGAACCCAGACTGTAAAACTTTTGCAACTGTCCTATCGCCTCCATGATGAACTCCATACGGCGAGGCATAACAATCATACAACACTAATTACACCTCCTTTTCAGGAATGCATCTCCTCATAACCTAATCAGCACACTGTCTATACAAGTACGACTCATCCCAGTAGTAGAAGTTCACATCATGTAGAAACCTCTTTTCAATTTTAGGAGGAAGTACCCCACTCACAATATAATTCACATAATCCGCGTACCATGGGGGAGGGTCTTGGGTGAGAGCAAAAGGCTGCTCATCAGGAAATGCATCCTTAATTTGTCCATCTTCCTCAACGTGCTTGTGATTTTCCAGCCTTGATAGATGGTCGGCTACTTGGTTTTTTGTGCCCTTCCGATATCGTATTTCTACATCAAATTCCTGCAATAACAAAACCCAACACATCAATCTAGCAATGGATTCTTTTTTTATAAATACATACCTGATTGCTACATGGTCGGTATGGACTATAACTTTTGTTCCCACCAAGTATGTTGGAAATTTCACAAAGGCCCACACAACGGGAAACTACTCCTTTTCAGTGGTGGTGTAATTCAGCTATGTATCATCAAGAGTCTTACTCGCATAGTATGTGGATTAAAACATCTTGTCCTTCCTCCAGTCTAGCACTGCCCTTGCATCGCACATAAGTTCAAATAGTAAGGACCAATCCGGTGCCACAATAATGGGGATAGCCACAAACTTCTTTTTTGATCTCCTCGAATGCCTTCAAGCAGGCTTCATCAAAATTAAAGATTACATCTTTTTCAAGCAACCTGCACAAAGGAGTAGCAATGTTTGAAAAATGTTTAATAAAGCATCTATAGAACCCCGCGTGTCCCAAGAAACTCCGGACACCCTTCATAGAAATGGCTGGAGGTAATTTTTCAACCGCCTCCACCTTCGCCTTATCAACTTCAATGCCACTCCTTGACACTCTATGGTCCAACATGATGCCTTCTTGTACCATAAAATGGCACTTTTCCCAATTTAGCACTAAATTTGTTTCTTCACAACGGGCCAATACCTTGCCCAAATTCTTCAAATAGTCATCATAAGAAAACCCAAAGACTGAAAAATCATCCATGAAGACTTCTACGAATTGCTCTACCATATCAGTAAAAATGGCCATCATACACCTCTGGAAAGTGGCCGGTCTATTACAAAGACCAAATGGCATTCGCTTGAAAACAAATGTACCATACGGACATGTAAAAGTGGTCTTCTACTGATCCTCTGGGCATATGACAATCTAGTTGTACCCCAAATAACCATCAAGGAAGCAATAATATTCATGCCCCGCCAATCTGCCCAATATCTGGTCAATGAATGTAAGAGGGAAGTGGTCCTTGTGGGTTGCTTTGTTGAGCCTTCTGTAGTCAATGCAAACTCTCCACCCGTCACAGTGCGAGTAGGAATTAGCTCATTTTTCTTATTCTCTACAACATTTATCCCCCTTTTTTGGGCACACAATACACTGGGTTCACCCAGTTGCTGTCAGAAATAAGGAAGATGATACCTGCCTCAAGCCACTTAATTACTTCATTCTTCACGACCTCTTTCATAGTTGCTGTCATAAATATTTTATGCATACAAAATGATGGACTGATTCCTTTGATATCAGCAATTGTCCACCAAATAGCTTTTTATTGCCCACTCTCATTGTCATCTTTCCTTCACATACATCGATAATAGCTCGGCTTGTGGCTAAGAATGGATGCCCTAAAATAAATGGGTCTTCCTGATCAGGCTCATAGTCAAAGATAATGAAATCAATAGGGAATATGAAAGAACCTGTCACGACCCAAACCAATGGGTCGCGACGGGCACCCGCTACCTTACTCAACCGAGTACCAACGTAACGCATATTTTGTATCATACTATCATAGGTAAATGAGCCGGAAAGGCTGTCATGATATAACTAGAATAAAGCATGAGGGAATACTAGACATAGGATGACCCAACCTGATGAATAAAGTCAACTCTTAATGCTCAAGTGTCACATTAGAACTATTTGCTCTTAAAAGCTCAACTCATAGCCTTGTTGATAATTCATAAGTGTTGTGGGTAATTGTTGGTCCCAATTGATGTGTGATTGATGCATCTTTGATTAGCTGGAATAGCACTAACTTTGGACAGGTAGTGGAAATTTTTATATCGGGGTCGAATTCTGATTCCGGAAGTTGGAGTAGGTCCGTAATGTTGAATATGACTTGTGTGCAAAATTTGAGGTTATTCGGACGTGGTTTAATACGTTTCGACATCGGTTGTAAGAATTTGAAGTTTCAAGTTCTTTAAGTTTGAATTGGAGGATGATTCGTGATTTTAGCGTTAGTTGTTGTGATTTGAGGGCTCGATTAAGTTCATATGGTGTTTAAGGATTGGTTTGTATGTTTGGTTGAGGTCCCGGGGGCCTCGGGTGTGTTTCGAGTGCTTAACGGATCAAAAAATTGGATTTGTGTTGCTGCTGAAGTCTTCAGGCATCTGGTATTTTCGCACATGCGGTGGAGAGACCGCAGGTGTGGATCGCACGTGCTGAGAGGCAAGCGCAGAAGTAGAAAAGTGGAGGAGTGCCAGGGGTCGCAGGTGCGAGGTGAATTCCGCATATGCGATGCCCGCAGATGCGTTAGGGTCATCGCAGGTGTTCCGCAGAAGCGGAAGGGATTTCCGCAGGTGCGCACGCGCAGATGCGGCTCTTTCATCGCAGGTGCGGAGGCAGAGAGGTTAAGTGATTTGCGCAGATGTGCACATTGTCCCCACAGGTGCGAGCCCAGCTCCACAAGTGCTGAAATACCTGGGCAGTGGTTAAAACCGAAGAGGCTTCGCGATTTTTGTCATTTTGGACATTGCAAACTCGGTTTAGGGCGATTTTTGAGAGCATTTTTGAGAGATTTCTTGAGGTAAGTCCCTTGTGCTTATTTTGATCAATAATCCTGCTTCCCCATTTATTTGGGGGTTTGAGACTAGGGATTTGGAAAGTTTGAATTGTGGATTTGAAGGACCATTTGGTGTCGGATTTTAGTAAATTTGATATGGTTAGACTCGTGAGTGAATGGGCTTTCAGATTTTGTTACTTTTCCCCGATTCCGAGAGGTGGGCCCGGTCGACATTTTAGGGCAAATTTTGGAATTTTTGTTAAAGTATTGATTTAATTAATTAGATAAGTCTATTATGGTTGTATTTATGATATGTAGTTGCTTTTGGCTAGATGTGGGCCATTTGTAGCCGGATATTCCGGGGAAAGGCATTCTTACCGATTGATTGAGCTAGGTTCGAGGTAAGTGGCTTGCCTAACCTTGTGTGGGGGAACTCCCCGTAAGATTTGTACTATTTTGATATATGAGCACCATGTACGTGAGGTGACGAGTACGTACACGGGCTAATTGTGTAAAAACCCGATTTTCTACTAAGTAATAACCTGATTTCTTTCTTATTTGAGTTTCATCAGCATGTGTAATATCCTGCTAGATTAGAATAGCCTGCCTACTTGTCTTAACCGTTTACTTGAACTACGTGCTGCATCTTTAGTGAATTTACCTGTCTTTCCTTAACTGGTACTTAGGTTGAACTGTAGAATTTTGTGCCGTATATTGAATTCTATTATTTTCGCTGCATATTTACTTTGGGACTACAAAACGGTATTCCGGGAGATCCCCATGTATTGCATATTTACTTTGGGACTACAGAACGGTATTCCGGGAGATCCCCCTGTACTGCATATTTACTTTGGGACTACAGAACGGTATTCCGGGAGATCCTCCTGCACTGTATATTTATTTTGGGACTATGGAACGGTATTCTGGGAGATCCCTCTGTACAATACATTTACGTTTGGGACTACGAGATGGTATCTCGGGAGATCCCCTATTGTGTTTCTGTGTACTGAGTTGTTACCTTCTATGATTTCATTGTTTTTAGATTTCAGCCTTTATTTTATTGCGGTATTACACTCTATCTTGTTTTATTATATATTTACCAGTAGGGCCCTGACCTGACCTTGTCACTACTCGACCGAGGTTAGGCTTGGCACTTATTGGGTACCGATTATTGTGTACTCATGCTACTCTCTGCACATGTCTTTTTTCGAGTGCAGATCTAGGTGCTCCTTATCAGCCGCACTATCAGTGAGCCGGGACAGCTTTGGAGACTTCAAGGTATATCTGCCGCGTCCGCAGACCTCGGAGTCCCCTTCTACTCTTCCCCATGTCCATCATCTTCTATATTTTCTTTTGATAGACTCTGATGTATAGAAACACTAGATTTTTCTCCTGTAGTTTTTGATTCACGATGTTCCGGGATTTGGGATTGTTCTGTATTTTTTAATAGTAAGTTAAATTTATATTTTTATTTCATTATTCCGCAAAATGTTAGGCTTACCTAGTTGTAGAGACTAGGTTCCGTCACGACGTCACACAAAGAGAAAATTGGGTCGTGACAAACATCATCCAGCCTCTGAGGGCATCCCATGTAACACCATCTGGTCATGGGTCAATGTACATGTACAAATGAATGAAATGCATAAGAAATACGTTAACGAGATCAATATACCTTTAGGATAAACTTTATCAACTACGTATTTTTCTGAGACCCATGAACAGAAGATATAATAATAATTCACATGGGGAATCAAGAACGTAGGCATCTCTAATACTTCTATGAATAGAGACATTGATGAAAGCTGTGCATTTGCTCATTTCATTTGTATCGTACGGATCATGCCAAAAAGAAAGAACGGATAGCCTTAACATACCTTAATTGCTCATACAAGCTCATAGAAGGTCGTAGATGAAGAATCAAACATGGATAAAGAATTATCCTCAAAGTGAGAGCATTGCTGCCAACTCTTCCTTATACCAAAGTAATTTCTTCTCAAGATCAAAGTATGAATATTCCCAGATAAAAGAATCAACTCCTAGCTAAAATTGTTGCTTTCTTCCGTTGGTATAAAAGAAAAGATCGAGAAAGACATACACACACACACACACACACACACACACACACACACACACACACATATATATATATATATATATATATATATATATATATATATATATATATATATATATATATATATATATACACACACATACATACTAACATGAAGCTATCTTATATATATATATATATATATATATATATATATACACACACACATACATACTAACATGAAGCTATCTTTATAACTTCATCCAAAAAGATGTAACAAGTGTAAAAACTCTTTTGTGGCCACTTCCCCTTTAAGTATATACATATACAAAAATAGCACATTGAAATAGACTGATTAAATAAAGAAAGAAACTTAATCATCTTATCTAATAATTTAATAATATACTATAACATATATATCTATTATGGGAGTAAGTCCACGTGAACCTACATAGAACGGTTAAAGAAAATACTAATCATTTTGTCTTCATCCTAACATAGAACTTTGGAAATATTTAATTACTAATAAATCATGGCATTTTATGAAGTTTAAACATACACTAATATTTCATAGAGACGTGAAGATTATGACATTGGTAAAAAAACAAATTATATCCAATTCAAATATTTCCCATCTATCCTCAAAAGTCCAGATTTTATACTATAAATTCTCAAAATGGGTAAAGATAATTATTATTATGAGAAAATAATTTCTATCTTTATAACAAAGAAAATCTCATTTATAAACTTTCTTGTTTCAAGTGTATAATTTAAAGCATATCTGAAAATAGTAATAATAGTAACTATCCAAGATTATACTTGAGATATACTAATTTCATATTCTCAAACTTTATACCAATATTTAACCAATTAGTCACACAATAATTTCTAGGTCTTCTTTCACTTAAATACTAATAGATTTCTTATACCTTACTATTATGGTCATGTGGTATAGCACCAGTCTATAAATACAGGGTATTATAGCTTGTGCCGTTTTTGTTTCTTCATAAAATGTCAAACTTCGACGAAACTTATTTTCTTCGATTCATTTACCCTCTAACCTTCACAACTTTACTAATCACTTATTATAAATAGCATAATGCTTATAATCTCAAAATAATCTCATTCTCGAACTTACGTCGATTAACTTACGACGAAACTTTAACATACGAAAATACAGGATGTAACATCATTCCCCCCTTTGGAACATTTTTTCTAGAATGTGGATTGATGCACTTATCATTATCATAACATATAATTCTTGCGAATGCTTTAGTACTCTTCTTCCTATCTAGGCAATTGTACTATGAATAAATCTAAGGGCCAGGGCATTCCCCTATTTAGGCCTCTTTCTCACACCACGACCTGTGGTCGGAATCCTTTCAATCTCATAACTATTGCTACCTTCTATCATGCGGCATGTTATTCTTCTCTCCTTTTTCCTCCATTTTTAGCCAATCTCTAGGCCTATGTGAACATATATAGAGCTTGACAAGATGTCCCTCTGGATATCTATAAGTATATTGAAGTTCTTTGCTCGGTACTTTGTCGAACTTAGAATATTTCTATATCTTATTTCATAGCATCCCAATGTAAGTCACCTTACGTGGGTATTTTAATCATGTGCCATCCGTGAAATCCCCTTTTTTATTATATATATATTTTTTTTCACACCGTTACTCAATTGAAGGCCCAAACGTCATCCTTTATCTATCACAGTTACCCCCTTATTCTACTACCAGGGAAGCATTCCATCTTTTTTAAATGCTATTAGTCTTAGACTTCTTTGAGTTCATTCAGTCGATACAGAACTTTCTATAACTTAGAGAAACCATCAGCTCTCTTATTTTCGTGGGCTTAATCCCTAGGGCTTATCCATTCTCGTCACCTTCTCACTCACCCTTTTTATTCCTTACTCCTGTCTTCCTAAAACTTTGTCGCTTTACCATACTTTAGCTTGTGACCCACACATATTTATTTATACTACTCGCAACTTTCCTTCAACTTGCTTATATCATAGATTTCCTTATGTTATTCTGGAACATCAAGCCAGGCATCACATCGACTCTAACTCTTCTTTACTCTCTTGACTATATCTCTTGGTACCTAGAAACCATAGGCTGGAAGATATGCCACTTACGATGCCGCTATCATTCCTGGATACTGAATCCCAGTGATTCTAACCTTCTATATGTAGTATGGATTATTCGCAACCTTCTGCATTTGTGTATCTCGTACGTTGTTCACCTTTACCTAACTTACCTTAAAATCTTGCATCACATCTTCTATCTCTTTCATGAACTTGCTTTAATACAGGTATAATTCACATCCACAACTTGAAACTCTATTATAATACTTGCACCTCTGGTGCATATACAATCCAGTGGGAGCTTCATACTGATTTCTTGTAAGGCTAGTACTCTTCTAACTAGCTTTATCGTAGAGCCGTTATAGAATATGATTGTAGTAGTATCTCTCTTGTACCTCTGATATTAAGAGTGATTCTGGTATGTTCTCAATCACGATTCTTGAAATTGTACGGGTCCAATAATCAGACTCTTGATTTACTTAGTTGGTGTAACTCTTTAATTTCCTCTTCCCTCTGATCAACCTTTATGTAGGCTTAAGCTATCTTCCGATCTGTGGCTCATGGTATGAGTTATTACTTTACCCCTTCTTGGACGCTTTGGAATATCCATACAACTCATATGATCTCGAATATCATTTCTGATTTTACTTCCCATTCATTAGCCATGGTAGGTTCCATTTTCTTATGGAGTGCATACAATGTTGTTGTGAGACTGTTGTTATAAGACCATTTCCTCCTTAGGTCACTGAGCTTAGGTTGAAGCCTTCTTCCTTACATCCTCAGTTAGTCTTTCATTGTAGTATTTAGGGAGGATCCTCTGACTCTTGTAAAGCTGTAAGCTTATTACATTGTATACTCGATGGACCTTTTGATGTCCTTCCTTGCCTATAATTATCCGTAGTTACTTACTTCCACGCCCTTGTGCTTGTAGGGTTGCTTCTGAACTGATATTTTGATTGTCTTCCCAGTGGCACTCTCTTTTATTCCCGTAATGCTTATACGGTACCTTTAAGTACCCCAACTCTTAGCTGAATATTTCTCAAGTATTACAATGACATTACTGCGAGACTGAATTCACTATATTGGGTTTTACTATGTTTATCTTACACGATATGCTGACTTGTATGTAACCTCCTGTCTAGCCATAACTAGGCTCCTCCTGAATCAACTACCAACTACTCGTTGGCCCATTCTCATATCAATGTTCCACGTAATCTTTTTTGGGTTATTTCCTTTGTATTAACTTACCTTTCGCACTGGCTCCTTATTTATCAATAACATCCTGGGCAGGAACCCTTACATCCTTTCCTTAATGTCATGTTTGCATAATGTTCTAGAATCATAGCATATCTGTAGGATTTGAATAAGTGCAATCTCATCCCCTTCTCATTTTTGTCGCATTCTTCCTTTACCATTCCATAGTTACTAGAATCACTTAGTTCTAACTTAATGCCACATCACTCCATATTCCCCCCTTTAGGGGAGTACTCAGATTTAGAGCTATGACGATCTACCTATAGATGTTTTACCTCTCCATCTTTGGCGTCTTTTGACATCATCAATGACCCTTACTCGCCTTGCGGTAATCCTTCTGTACCAAGGATAAAAAAATTCCTTACTCACCAGGTTGTCACCTAGTATAACTGGCACACATAGTCCCTTAAGCTTAACTTTGCTCAAATTTCTTGCTTTAGGGAAGCGTCTTCCTAAATGACCTTTAAAGGGTATTCTTTTGCCGTCCATTCTATTATCGCCGGAATGCAATCTATGAAATTCCCATGATGCCGACTATTATCATATCACTCAGTTCCTAATTCATGTTTAGTTTATCTTGTTCACCAGCCCATATTGATTTCTATTACTCTAGGGTCTAACTTTTCCTTCTGGTAATCGCGTTGGAGTTACGAACTCTTTTCTCAAAATGAGGATATGACTTTATGGCCTATACTCTTTTGTTGTCTAAAGGCCTGTCACCTCTCGTCTTTACCTTCCCTTGACTATAGACTCTATAATACTATCATTTTTTTTATCCACTGTTGTCACCTATGTATCACATGTTACTCATAATGCATCATTAACTCTCTTCTAATTTCCCTGCTAACATTTCTGTCTGTCACTTTATTCTGAAAACTTCAACAAGACATTCTTTTGCTTTTAGCTCCCATTGCTCCGTTCAGTGGCTCTTCGGGTTGCCTAACATTCTCTCTCTACTAGGGATGGGAGCCACACTAAGGTAATCTTTATCCATTCAAGGCTTCCGGTGCCTATCTTTGTAGTACTCATATCTAGCTGTATTATTTTAGAGTGCACCATCTGGGTGTCTCACAAGGAGATCTATTAGTACATTTTCAATATCCTTCGGACATGTCAACCAACGCAAACAAGCCGTCCACCATGTTGGGTCACTCTAACCCCAGCCGGATCCTGATATCCCGCCCTTCTCTTAAACTATATTTGTTAGCTCCCATAGGGCATAACTGAGATGGGTGTGGCCGATTGTACATACATCTGCTATTGTTGAAAGTAACTCAAAAGACTTATATCTCTCTTCCTGAAGGGTAAATAATGATAATCTTCACTAGCTGGGTACCTCATACCCTTCTTCACTTTCCTTCTTTTACTTATTGAAACTTGTATCTACCTTCTAAATATCTCATTTCTTTTCACCATATGAGTGGATAGATATTCTTGCCTTAAGGCTCCTTAGCAAGAAGCTTACACGTCTTAGTACACACATGATCTGCTAAAGACCTTACATTTACTCATCATAAGCATCATAAAGAAAAATTGAGTTTCTCTAACTCAACTCTTCCATAGCCGCATTCAATCTCTTACCAACTGTCTTTCTGGATGTAGGTATCGTTGTATTATGAATAAGATAGAGTTTAGAAAATTGATTTCTTACAACTGAGCTCTACCACATGACCTAGAGTAACAAGAAAGAGTGACAGTCCTAAATGCCCTGTAGCCTCCCGCTTATAAGTGTGGTGCACAACACACCCATAAATAAAACTCTACTAGACACGACTTGTACACTCCCTAGGACAGAACTGCTTTAATACCACTTTTGTCACGACCCAAACCGATGGGCTACAACGGGGACCCGGTACCTTACTCAACCGAGTACCAACGTAACGTATATTTCGTATCATACTATCATAGGTAAATGAGTCTGAAAGGCTGTCGTGATATAACTAGAATAAAGCATGAGGGAATACTAGACATAGGATGACCCAACCTGATATAAAAACTCATACCTGTAACATACGGGCCTATAAGGCCAGTGTGATCCATTATATACTTAACATATAGGCCGACAAGACCATACAAGTATCCGTATACATGACATCTGTCTACAAGCCTCTTAAAGTACATACTTATCATAAAGGTTGGGACATGGCCCCGCCATACCAAACAATACACGTCTAAATCATTCAGACCAAACAAGCAACTCCGGATCAAATGGAACGCACCAACATCTTCTGCTGAGCTGATAGCCTACTTGGAGGACTCTTGACCTATCTATCGTGACCTGTGGGCATGAAGCGCAATGTCCTCAGGCAAAAGGGATATCAGTGCAAATAATGTACCGAGTATATAAGAAATGAAAATCAGTAAAAAATAGACATGAGAGAAACATGGAGTAAAAGACTTAACATGTATGTCTGAATAGCTCTTTGAATCATTTAATATTATAATGTCATGCATATGCGTATAAATGTGATACCATGCATAGGTATATGCGTTCATAACATCATCAAGCCTCTGAGGGCATCCCATCATATCATCTCAGCCACTGTGGGCAAAATCATCAACGTATATCAATTGATCAGGTAGTGATGCGTATATAACGCCGTAACCTTTTCCCATATCCCATATACATAAAATATACGCGTATATAATGCCATTTGGTCATGGGTCAATGTACATGTATAAATGAATGAAATGCATATGAAATACGATAATAAAATCAATATACCTTTCAGATAAACTTTATCAACTACGTATTTTTATGAGACCCATGAACAGAAGATATAATAATAATTCACATCGGGAATCAAGAACGTAGGAATCTCTAATACTTCTATAAATAGAGTCATTTATGAAAGTTGTGCATTTGCTCGTTTCGTTTGTATCATACGGATCATGCCAAAAAGAAAGAAGGGATAGCCTTAACATACCTAATTGCTCATATGAGCTCGTAGAAGGTCGTAGATGAAGAATCAAACTTGGATAATGAATTATCCTCAAAGTGAGAATGTTGCTGCCAGCTCTTCCTTACACCAAAGTAATTTATTCTCAAGATCAAAGTATGAATATTCCCAGATAAAAGAATCAACTCCTAGCTAAAAGTGTTGCTTTCTTCCATTGGTATAAAAGAAAAGATCGAGAAAGACATAAAGTTGCTTGCCATATATATATATATATATATATATATATATATATATATATATATATATATATATATATATATATATATATATATATATATATACTAACATGAAGCTATCTTTATAACTTCATCCAAAAAGATATAACATGCGTAAAAACTCTTTTGTGGCCACTCCCCCTTTTAAGTATATACATATAGAAAGATAGCACATTGAAATAGACTGATTAAATAAAGAAAGAAACTTAATCTTCTTATCTAATAATTTAATAATATACTATGACATATATATCTATTATGGGAGCAAGTTCACGTGAACCCACCTAGAACGGTTAAAGAAAATACTAATCATTTTGACTTCATCCTAACATAGAACTTTGGAAATATTTAATTACTAATAAATCATGGTATTTTATGAAGTTAAAACATACTAATATTTCATAGAGACGTGAAGATTATGACATTGGTAAAAAATAAATTATATCCAATTCTAATATTTCCCATCTAACCTCAAAAGTCCAGATTTTTATACTATAAATTCTCAAAATGGGTAAAGATAATTATTATTATGAGAAAATAATTTTTATCTTTATAACAAAGAAAATCTCATTTATAAAATTTCTCGTATTAAGTGTACAATTTAAAGCATATCCGAAAATAGTAATAATAGTAACTATCCAAGATTATACTTGATATATATATATATATATATATATATATATATATATATATATATATATATCCATCTATTTAGTAAAGGTAATAGTTGTAGTAAGTGGGCAATGGGGTCTGATAAGTTGGTATTTTACCCACTTATCTCTTCATGATACTTAGGCTTTTGCATGATTTTGTTGAGAAACTAAGGCATTTATTGAGGTTTATTGGCATATTTCAGGTATCAAGTGATTTAGAAGTGATGGCGAAGAAATCAAGTGAAAACGAGTCAAAAAGAAGCTAAAATGGACAAAGGAGATCTGTCCAGTGAATTACCCTTCGTTAACGTGAAGGGTTAGATGCGAACGCGAAGGTATAATTGTGAATGCGATGAAGCAGGAGACAAACCTTCGTGAACGTGAAGGAGATATCGCGAACACGAAAGAAGCAGAAACCAAACCTTCATGAACGCGAAGTATTATTCACGAACGCAAAGAAGAAACTGGGCAGTTCTGGAATTTCACAATTTTGACCCCAAACCATTTAATATACGACCTAGCTCATTTATCAGAGAATCATATCATATCTAGGAAGATCTTTGGCTTATTTTCAGTCCATATACTAGAGAGAACAAGTTTTGGGAGCTAGGGTTCTTGCACACACACTTGGGTCTTGAAAATTTAAAGCTTTTGGTTGATAATTTATTACTCTTTTATGCTCATTTCTTCATTTCCTTATTTTATATTGTATATCTAAGTGTGTAGTATTTATTTCCAACACTTGAATCTTGTTTATAGAAATACTCATATTTAAAGTGTGGATTAAATACCTTATTGTGCTTATGTATTGAACAATTTTTATTTATTATGAAACGAGTTGTTGTTTCTTTAATTATTCTTGTTCTTGAATGTTTCCAAAGGGATTAGCTAACCCTAGGACTCGCCCATTTACTTCGGATTAATTTTGGAAAAAATAATTCGGAGTTGGGAAAGATTAATTAACAAGAATTTGAGGCGTTAACCCTCACTTTATAGATTCTACCTAGAGATAGGAATGAACTACTTGTAGCTATATTCGAGTGTGCTTAATCTCTTAATTATTTTAGGGATAATTCAATTAGGAAGTCTTGTTAGTCTTCGAGAGAAGCTAATATAGAATTTATTATCCGAGGCTAATAAATAATAAACTCGTTCATATTTATAAAATTGTGAAATATATTGGATCGTTACTTGAGTGTAAATCCCGATGCACCCCTTGCTTGTAGCCATTGATCATTTTACTTGCTTTCTAGGTTAGTTTATATTTTCGCATTTAGCTATAATATTTTCTCAACAACCATTCTAAGTGTTTAGCATTACATAATAAGTTATAATTCTCTTACATTCCTAATCGCCTACATATTGTTCTCGGTGAGATTCGACCCCGACTCATAGTTGGGTAAATTATATTGCATGCGACCGTATCTATTTACTTTTTAGTGGTGGATTTGGACGTCATCAGGGTCCACCCCCATTTTCTACCACTTTCAAAATCATGACTTATCCTATAAATGTCACCCTTTAATACCTATTAGTCACATCTTTCTTTAGTTGCCATGGTCCCACGTGAATAACACAATTTTCTACACTAATCCACTTATACTAATTTCATATTCTCAAACTTTATACCAATATTTAACCAATTAGTCACACAATAATTTCTAGGTCTTCTTTCACTTAAATACTAATAGACTTCGTATACCTTACTATTATGGTCATGTGGTATAGCCCCATTCCATAAATACAGAGTATTATAGCTTGTGCCTTTTTTTTTCATCCCAAAATGTCAAATTTCGACGAAACTCATTTTCTTCGATTCGTTTACCCTCTAACCTTCACGACTTTACTAATCACTTATTATAAATAGCATAACCCTCAACTTGGATTTTGTTTGGAGATGGTAAAATGTAATAGTTGCTTGGAAATTTTGAATCTTTTCCAAGTAGAAATCCCTTCATTTTCGATATTAACCATACTGATCCGAGGAGTGTTTAGCCCGTTTCTGATTTGGTATACATACACCATTTCTTGTTGCGAGTTGCTTCTGATCTTCCATGATCAAGTGCTCTTGACAATTGAGTTAACATGAGAATTAGGAACGTTTTTAGGTAGAGATAGATATAAGAAGGTATAGCAAATATATGTACGGTTCTTTTGTTTAAGTTTTGGTGTATCTGTAGTTTTCAATAATTTTTAATTTATTTAGATGAAAAAATATAAAACTAACTTTATGTAAAGGAGATTTTCTAGAAAAGAGCCGATAAAAAAGGGGATGATTGAATGTTTCTTTTCCTAAACATCTGTGTATTATAACATTTATTTTTATTTTAATAAGGTTTTCAAGTGGATTGTTAATAGATTGCCACTTGGCTTGTTAATAACTTGTCACTTGACTAAATGACAAGCCAAACTCTATTTCTTTAATATATATATATATATATATATATATATATATATATATATATTGTTAACTAGAAATTTCTTATCGGATGAATGGAGTTAATAAAAATAAATAAGATGTAAATAAATAAAAGAAAGTAAAAGGAAACTTGTATCCAACCAAAAAAAGAGAGACGGTAACTAGTGGCTTAGGAAATAGGAATGGCAATATAAGGAAAGAAAGTAACTTGAGTCCCAAGCGCAACCCTCCCAAGAACTGTAATTAGAAATTTCCTATCAGACCAAATTGCAGTTAATTACCTAAGGTAAAAAGATTCAAAAACCTTGAAAACGGAAAAGAGGAAAGTAAGTACATTATTCTTTAATTTCTTAATCTTTTTTTATTTTGTAAAGAAACTATTTACTAGAAATTTCCTATATACTGGATGAATGAAAGTATGTTAAAATAAATAAAATGAAATCGAGAAAAAGGTAAGCAAATTATATTTTCAGATTCTTCTATTAAATTGCGGAGTATTAAGTTAGTTAAAAAAACGTACGTATTGTGGAAATCAATAAAGAAAGTAACTTAAGTCCCAAGCGTTAACCTTCCGCAGAAATCAACACCTTTTCCTCTCCTAATAATTTGTTTCCTAAATTTTCTGTTGGAATTAACCTGATCAAATATCTATAAATAGTCAATTACAGCATTCACGTCAATAAGCTTCCTCCATTCGTTTAGGGTTTCGTTTCATAGTTAGTCTTCTAACTTGAGAGAACAATAGTGGTTCTTGTCTTTGCATATTGCGGCAATTGCTATTGTCTCATTCTTGTGTTTCTCTATAAGCAAGAAAAAGAGACGACCATATATACCATGTCGACGTTACCTGTACGCCGTGGGTGTATCATGGGTGTTCGGTTTCACCCAACTGAAGCAGAATTGATCAACTTTCTGAAAAGGTTCCTAAAGGGCGAGCCTTTACCGAGTGAATGCCATAATTTCCAACTTGCCGATATCTATGGAGACCAACCACCATGGGAGATATTTGGAGCTTCTGATCATCCCGAAGAGAAGGTTCGCTTTTTTTTTACTCGGTTGAAGAAGCAGAAGAGCGAACATACAAGGGTACGTCGAACTTGCGCCAACGGGACATGGAAAGGCCAAACAAGTATTGATCCTATCAAGAATGGTAAGGGAACTGTGGTTGGGTTTAGAAGATGTTTCAAGTTTCAAACTAGTCGTAGTAAAGAAGGAGAGTATAATAAAATTTGGCTGATGAAAGAATATTCCGTCCGGGATGATTTCTTTAGAGAAAACAGTATTCCTAAGGAGGATATTGTTGTGTGCCGAATCAAGAAGAATATAAGAGCTGAGAAAAATCATGGGGTAACTATGGAGGAACAAGATGTTGCCAAAATAATCGAAGCTATGTTGCATGAACCTGATGAAGATTACTGCACAACAGTACAACCAGCACCAATTTGTCAAGCTGAAAATCAAGTCATGGACGAGACTCAGAAGATGAACGAACATAATAATAGCAGCTATATTAATGACTGCTCCAACTACCAAGAAGAGATCTATTGGGCTGATGATGTGCTCCTAGATATTGACGATTTTGGTGATATAATTTGATGTTAATCTTCACAATCTTGAATAATGAATGGTGGAACCAGAACGCAGGGAAGGAGAGAGCAGCAATCAGTTTACAACTTTATTGAATGAAGTTTACTCAATGGAACTTATAGAAAAGTAGAGCTTCTAGCTAAGTAATAGTGTCTCATCCGAACAAACTTCTTAAGAGAAGCTTGCCAGAAGATTTTACTTGTATTCATGTATATGGAGTATCATTTAATAATTTTGCCATGATTTTACCTATATTATTCCTCTAGTGTATCTTGTTCGTTTCGCTGAAAACAATTATCTTTTGTTGTTTCGATTGCGAGACCCATTAGGAAATATAGGAAACGTATCTGCGCTTTGAGTGAGAAAAAATATATCTTACTTTCACACATACACACAACACCATCTTACTACAATTTTCTTAAATTTTTTTTAACACTTTAACAATTTGAACCCTTATGAGTACTATAAAGTTCTTTCTACATCGTTGCTCGTGATATCGCAATGAATCTCTCTTAATTAACTTATATGTTGTAAAGGATTTCATCCATCAAGTTATGCCTTCTGATTTAGTTTACATGTACAATCTAGTATCCCACATATTTGGATTTCTTGTCACGTTCTTACTGGTTTCTCTAATTCCGTATACATTAATACACATATATATACGCGTAATCAATGTTGGTGCAGGCTTTAATTTTGTAAATCCCTAAAAGTTTTTATTCTCTTCCGCATATTCAGAGGGGGGCATAACTGGTCCATATCAGGGATTGTTGACGTTTCATATCTGACGTCGTCTTCAAAGATAGGTCTAGTGAGTAGAAGAAGTGCAGAAGCGTCCATGACTGTGTTCGCACAGTTTACGTAATTTTCTAAATGGAAAACCTACTCTATATCAATCTATTAGGAACAAATGCTTCTCTCATTAAGTATATGCTTCATGTCGTTGCCAAATATATGGCCATGAATAATTATTTTGAGGCACACCAATTTTGAGTTCAACTTTGGTCACTTACCCTAGATTATAAGTCGATGTCAATCTTGCTGTTATCTTAAAAAATATAGGTCTGACGATATTAACAATACTTGATTTTCTTGGTTTGAATTTGATAAATTTTCTCTGATGTTAAGATTTTTGGGATTAAACTAATTTTGGGCGATAAAAAATAATTATTTTGAGGCACACAAACTTTGAGTTCAACTTTGGTCACTTACCCTATAGTATAAGTCGGTGTCAATCTTGCAGTTATCTTAGAAAATATAGGCCTGACGATATTAACTGTACTTGATTTTCTTGGTTTGAATTTGATAAATTTTCTTGGCTGCCAAAATTGTTGGGATTAAACAAATTATGGGCGATAAAAAATAATTTTAGGTGCATAGATGGAAAAAGTAGAGGAAATATCAGCAGTTAATGGGAAATATTTAGTATTAACTAAGTTCTAACCATGGTTAAGATTTGGTTTTATTTAATATAATATATATTAAAATGCAACATGTGTCACTCAACTGAGTAAGAACTTGAGGAAATGGAGAGGAGCCAAATACTAATGAATGGAGCATTTATTTTTGGAAGTAAAGAGAAAAAAAAACTAAAAGCCCATAATCTGTGAATAGAAAATTGTGAATGTGTTTATTTTGTGATTATGTGTGTCATTCAGGAATAATGCCATTATTGAAAACTCAAATTTTCAAACTTCCAATCAAAAATTTAGAAGAGCTGTATTTAGTAAAGTTGTTTATAATAAATTAGTTTTGACAAGTGTTTTAAAAGGCGTGGGCGTAAGGCGAGGCGTTTTACATATACCTCAGCGAGGCGTAAGCCCCATGAGTATTTAGTTTTTTAATATTTCATAAAATAATATAATTACAATATATATTTATAAATAGATAAAATTGCATAAAAATCAAGCAAAACTATAAATATGGGAAAAATATATATAGATGTGCTTCATCCCCATAAAAACTAGTCAAAACAATCCATTATACATTACTTACAAGCACAATTAACTTGAGTTGAAAGGAATAAAGTTTTTTACATGGAGGAACAAAAATAATGACTAACCTGCAATTTGAACTTTGAACTTGCTGATATAATGGAAAATGGAGTTCTCTTTGTATTTGCAAAAAACAAAATTGACTATTCGTTACTTTTGGGAGATAGTAGCAGACTAGCGGACAAGATAAAGAATTAGAAAAGGCCATAAATGTCACGACCCAAAATCCTAACCTGTCGTGATGGCGCCTATTTCAATACTAGGCAAGCCGACAACATCAGTAACCCACAATTTCTTTTAAATATGGAAAACATAATAATTAAGTTTAAGAGAAAATCCCACAAATACTGGATATAAATACACTCCCAAAATCCGGTGTCACTGAGTACATGAGCATCTATACATTACAAATCTGAACAACACTGTCTATAATAGTCTGAGACCAAATACAGTAAACAAGGAAATAGGGAAGGAGAGACGAGGTCTGCGAAATACGGCAGCTACCTCTAAATCTCCGAAAAATCAACTGTGCAAAAGAATCCACACCCACTGTGTTCGGGATCACTTGGATCTGCACACGAAGTGCAGGGTATAGTATGAGTACAACCAACTCAGTAAGTAATAATAATAAATAAGAACTGAGAGTAGTAACGAGCTTCACAGCTAAGTCCAAATACAATAATTTTCAACATAAAAGGGTAGGCATGTGCTCTCAAGTTTAACATTTAAAAATCCACAGTAATTTCATATCAACTTCGACTAAAACAGAAGATAATGTTTTTTAGAAATTTCCAAAATAGTGATATATGACAGCTGAAATGGAGCAATGATGAAATCAATGCATCCTCTAAGAGTAACAGTCACTCAGTCCTCCCATTCACTCCAACCTCACAGTCACTCTTTCCTCACAGTCACCCATTCCTCTCAATCACTCAACACTCGACACTCGTACTCAGTAGGTACCTGCGCTCACTAGGGGTGTGTACAGACTCCAGAGGGGCTCCTTCAGTCCAAGCGCTATAACAAGCCAATCATGGCATAAATCAACAAAATATGTTGCGGTGTGCAGCCCGATCCCATAAATATCCTCACAATTAGGCCTTCGTCCTCACTCAGTCATCAACGTCTCTAGTCTCTCGGGCTCTCAGAAATCATCATAAGCCGCCCAACAACAATGATATGATGCATCAATAATGAATAAGAAAGACTGAGATGTAATATGCAAGTAAAAATTGTGACTAAGTATGAAACAACAATTTAGCATATAATTCAACATGTACACGACCTCTATGGATCCAACAATGTCAACACAAAGTTTAAACATGATTTATAGATTAATTTATCTAAATACGTTGAAAATATACGGATGTCAATAGATTATTCAACTACACAGTTCCATGGAATTGAATAAGTCTCAATTCTTATGGTGCACTCCCACACGCCCGTCACCTAGCATGTGCGTCACCTCATAACCAGTCAGTGAACACATAATCCGGGGTTTCATACCCTCAGGACAAAATTTAGAACTGTTACTTACCTCAAACCGTGAAATTTTTTATTCTGCAATGTCTTTGCCTCGCGAATAGGTCTCAAAACGCCTCGAATCTAGCCACAATTAATCTGATTCAGTTAATAAAAATTATAGGAAATAATTCAATATGAAAATACAAATTTTCCATTAAAAATCCGAAATTTCATCCAAATATCGCCCGTGGGGCCCATGTCTCGGAACCTGAAAAATTTTCAAAATCCGAAAGCCCATTCATCTACGAGTCTAACCATACCAATTTTACCTAATTCCGACATCAACTCGACCCTCAAATCTTCAAATTAAACCAGGAGGGTTTTCTAAACTTTCCAACTTAATTCACCCACTAAATGTTAAAAACAACCATGGATTCAGGTAATTTGACCAATGATGAGTTAAGAATACTTATCCCGTTGTTTTCCTTGAAAATCTCCCAAAAATCGCCTGTTCCCGAGCTCCAATCCATCAAAAATGGAAAATGGGATGGAGTCCCATTTTCAGAACATAAACATTTTGTCCAGGCATTCCTTCTTCTCGAACGCGACAGGTCCCTCGCGTTCGCGACGCAAAAAAATGTGTTGTCCATACATTTCCCTTTGCGAACGCGAGGCACAGCTCGCGAACACGATGCTTTACTAGGCGAACCTTCGCGAACGCGAAGGCAAAAATCCACACCAGCTATTTTCTTTTCTCGAACGCGATACCCAATCGCGAACGTGGTACCCAACCGCGAACGCAATGAACAACCTCGCCTGCCCTCAGCTCCTCTTCGCGAACGCGATACCCCTCTCGCGAACGTGAAGAGCAAAACTTGCCTGCCTCAAGTTCCCTTTCGCGAACGCAAGAGCCCACTCGCGAACGCGAAGAAGGAAACCAGAATCAGAAAATTTCAAGCCAAGTTTCAAGTTCAAAATTCATTCGTTAACCATCCGAAACTCAGCCGAGGCCCCCGGGACCTCAACCAAACATACCATCAAGTCCCAAAATATCATACAAACTTAGTCGAACCCTCAAATCACCTCAAACAACGCTAAAACTACGATTCATACCCCAATTCATGCTTAATGAAACTAAAAATTTCCAACTTCTACATTCAACACCGAAACCTATCAAATCATGTTTGATTGATCTCAAATTTTGCACACAAGTCATAAACGACATAACGGAGGTATTCCAATTTTTAGAATCAGATTCCGGCCCCGATATCGAAAAGTCAACCTCCCGGTCAAACTTTCCAAAAATACAACTTTCGCCATTTCAAGCCTAATTCAACTACAGACCTCCAAATCACAATCCGGATACGCTCCTAAGTCCAAAATCATCCAACTGAGCTAACGAAATAATCAAAATTCAAATCCGGTGTCGTTTACAAATAAGTCAACATCCGTTCAACCTTTACAACTTAAGTTTTCAATTATGAGACTAATTGTCTCAATTCACTCCGAAATCATTTCGGACCCGAACCAATTAACCTGGTAAGTCATAAAACAACTATAAAGCATAAACTTGAGGAGTTAATAGGGTAACGGGGTTCTAATACTCAAAACGACCGGTCGGGTCGTTACATTCTCCCCCTCTTAAACAAACGTTCGTCCTCGAACGGTTTTAGAATCATACCTGGAGTCTCAAATAGGTGTGGGTATTTGCTACGCATCTCCCGCTCAATCTCCAAGTAGACTCTCTGACTGGCTGGCCTCTCCACTGTACCTTTACTGACGCTATGTTCTTTGACCTCAGCTTTCGAACCTGCCGGTCTAAAATGGCCACCGGCTCCACATCATAAGTCAATTTAGTGTCGAGCTACACTATACTGAAATTCAAAATATGAGATGGATCCCCGACATACTTCCGGAGCGTGGATACATGAAACACTGGATAAACACCTGATAGACTAGGTGGCAAAGCAAGTTCATAAGCCACCTCTCCGACCTTCGTAAGTATCTCAAAAGGCCCAATATACCGAGGGCTCAACTTGCCCTTCTTCCCGAACCTCAACACACCCTTCATGGGTGAAATTTTGAGTAAAACCTTCTCCTAACCATGTAAACAACATCACGGACCTTCCTGTCGGCATAACTCTTTTATCTAGACTGCGCCGTGCAAAGCCGCTCCTAAATCAATTTAACCTTCTCCAAAGTTTCCTGAACCAAGTCAGTACCCAATAGCATAGCCTCACTCAGCTCAAACCAACCCACTGGAGATCGGCACCGTCTCCCATACAAAGCCTCATACGGAGCCATCTGAATGCTCGACTGGTAGCTGTTATTGTAAGCAAATTCCGCAAGTGGCAGAAATTGATCCCAAGAACCCCCAAAATCAATGACACAAATACATAGCATATCCTCCAATATCTTAATAGTATGCTTGGACTGTCCGCATGTCTGAGGGTGAAATGTTGTACTCAACTGAACCTGTGTGCCCAATTTTCGCTGCACTGCTCTCTAAAACTATTATGTAAATTGCGTGCCCCGATCTGAAATGGAGGACACTCTCACACCATGTAGGCGAATAATCTTGCGGATATAAATCTCAACCAACCGCTCTGAAGAATAATTAGTACCAACTGGAATAAAATGCGCGGATTTGGTCAACCGATCTACAATCACCCAAACAACATCAAACTTCCTCAAGGTCTGTGGGAGCCCAACTACGAAATCCATAGTAATATCCTCCCATTTCCACTCCAAAATTTCAAGTCTGTGAAGAAATCCTCCCGGTCTCTGATGCTTGTACTTTACCTGTTGACAATTTAAACACCGAGCTACAAACCCAATTATATCTTTCTTCATTCGCCTCCACCAATAGTGTTGCCTCAAATCCTGATACATCTTCGCGGCACCTGGATGAATGGAGTATCGTGAACTATGAGCTTCCTGGAGAATTAACTCATGCAAACCATCTACATTAGGCACACAACTCTGCATCCGTAATACACCGTCATCCCCTATAGTGACTTCCTTGGCATCACCGTGCTGAATCGTGTCCTTAAGGACAAGCAGATGGGGGTCATCATACTGACATTCTCTGATACGATCATAAAGAGAAGACTAAGAAACCACGCAAGCCAAAACTCAACTTGGCTAGGAAATATCCAATCTGACAAACTAGTTGGCTAAGGCCTGAACATCCAAGGCTAAAGGCCTCTCTACTACCAGTAAGTATGCTAAGCTTCCCAAACACTCCACCTTACGACTCAAGGAATCGGCCATCATATTGGCCTTTCCGAAATGATAGAGAATGGTGATGTCATAATCCTTAAGCAACTCCAACCACCTCCGCTGCCACAAATTAAGATCCTACTATTTAAATAGATGTTGTAGACTCCGATGATCAGTATAAACCTCACAATGGACACTGTACAAATAGTGCCGCCAAATCTTCAAGGCATGAACAATAGCTGCTAACACAAGGTCGTGGACCTGATAATTCTTCTCATATACCTTTAACTATCTAGATGCATAAGCAATCACCCTATTGTCTTGCATCAGCACTGCGCCGAGACCGATACGCAATGCGTCACAATACACAATATAAGACCCTGAATATATAGGCAATACTAATACTGGGAGTGTAGTCAAAGCTGTCTTGAGCTTTTGAAAGCTCTCTTCACACTCATCCGACCACCTGAACATAGCACTTTTCTGGGTCAATTTAGTCAAAGGCGATGCAATAGACGAGAAATCCTCCACAAAGCGACGATAATAACCGGCCAAGCCGAGAAAACTCCGAATATCAGTAGCTGAAGATGGCCTGGGCCAACTATGGACTGCCTCTATCTTATTTGGATCCACCTTAAATCCTTCACTAGACACTATGTGTCCCAAGAATGCCACCGAACTAAGCCAGAATTCACACTTAGAGAATTTAGCATATAGTTTCTCCTCTCTTAGCCTCTGCAATACAATACCCAAGTGCTGTGCATGCTCTTCCGGGCTACGTGAGAACACCAGGGTATCATCAATAAATACTACGACAAATGAAACAAGATACGGCTGGAATACACTATTCATCAAGTGCATAAATGCTGTTGGGGCATCAACATCTCTCACAAAGGCCAAATATGTCAAACACCCCTTACCAACAATACGTTGGGCCTTCAAATAGGAAATTACCCTACTGGGAACATAATCTAGTGAACCTCTCCATTCGACCTTCGGCAACCCTGGCATTACTAATGTCACATTTTTTGCGTGACAATCCCGAATAGCATGACATGGAGACAACCAATTCATACCCAAGAATACATCGAAATCAACCATACTAAGTAATAAGAGATAAACTCTAATCTCCAGTTCCCTAATAGTTACCACACATGACCGATACACACAGTCCACAATAATAGTATTGCCCACCGGCGTAGATACACGAACAGGTAAAACTAAGGACTCACGGGTCAAATAGTATAGAAGCCTCCCTATGGCACACTATAACAGTACCTGCGATCACTGCATCTAAAGTAATAACATCTGTTCTGGCAGGGAAAGCATAGAATCGGGCTTGACCGCCACCTGATCGGCCTCCCCTTCTTGGGTGACCCCTAGCTGACTGAGCCCCACCCTAAGATGGCTGGGCGGGTGCTGAAGTAACTGGTGCTGAACTAGATTGACTCCTCTGCTGTACTAGACCTCCAGGGCGACGAGGAAACTGCCTCCACAAATTCCCTAACTCCCCGCACTCAAAGAAGCTCCCCGGTACTGGTGGTGGTGCGGATTGAATCGGGCCCCGAGAACCAAAATAACTGCTAGAAGCACCTGGTGCAAATGAACCCTAAACTGAAGGGGCACGAGATGAACTTTGAGCTGGAGGGAAACCGAGAGATGGCTGACCTTGATGAGAATTATATAAACCATGGTTGGATGATGCACCATGGTGAACTGGATGACCCATCTGAGCGTGTCTATAAGGACAGCCCCTGCCGTGGTAAAATTGACTTCCTGAAGGAACACCGCTAAAATGACCCGGTCCACGAGGCCTCTTAGCATCCCTTTCTCAACACCCCTGGATATGGACTATCTCTATATACCGAGCAATGTCAATTACCTCATCAAAATTAGCACCGGATACCCTCTCCCGAGTCATAAGTAACCGCAGCTGATATATGAGGCCATCAATGAATTTCCTAATACTTTCCCTATCAGTGGGAACCAACCAAACTACGTGACGAGCCAACACAAAAAGCCTCATCTCTTACTGGGTCATAGACATGCCATCCTGCCGAAGTTGCTCAAACTATCTGCGCAGCTCCTCCCTGTGAAACTGCAGCACGAACTTCTCCAAAAAAAGAATAGAGAACTCCTGCCATGTAAGTGGTACTGCACCGATCGGCTTGCGCCTCTCATAAGCCTCCCACCATTTGAAGGCAGCCCTAGAAAACTAAAAAGTAGTGAACGAGACCCCACTGGTCTCCAGAATACCCACTGTTCGGAGCATCCTCTAGCACTTATCCAGAAAACCCTGAGCATCCTCTAACTCAGCACCGCTAAATAGTGGAGGTCGAAGCCTCCCAAATCTCTCAAGTCTCCTCTGCTCATCGCTTGCCATAACGTGGACTACCGGGGCCTGAGTAGCTGCAGTCGGTTGGGCTGGTAATGCCCCCGGTATCTGAAGTCCCTGCACTACCCGATCTCGAGTACGGGCAATAGGGGTGTGAGTACCTCTCACGGCCTGAGAAGTGGCAGGTACGGCCTAAGCCTAAACTACCTGAGCAAGGCCAGTGCAAACTGTCAATATCTGTGCTAGAGCCTCCTGAAGGCCTGGAATCACAATAGGTGCAGCTGCTGCCTGAGCTGGTCCAGCTGGCTCAACTATATTCGGGATCTGCTCCTGAGCTAGAGCAACTGGTGGTTTTACAGGTGCTACTCCAACTGGTGTATGAACTGTACCTCGACCTCTACCTTGGCCTCGGCCTCTACCATGGCCCCGGTGTAACACCCCAGAAAATTTTGAAGTACTTAAGTGCTATTAAGAAAGTTGGTGTGCTCTAATTATATTATTTTATGTGTAGATGAGGACTATTAATATGATGGATATCAATTAGATATGATAATAAGTGTATGAGGCATATTATAAATGACATGGGGTCTAAGGAGAGCCCTGAGTCTAAGTTAAGTTGGAAATTACATGATAGACTAAAGTTCCAAATGGGTACGCATAAGACCAAACTTTGGTCGAGAATATCTACATATATATAACGAGTTATGTGAGGATCTACCTATTACATGAAACATCTTAGAGTCTAGTTTCTAATGCTTCAAACCGCTCATCATTTGGACATTCCTACAAGAAGTTATTACCAAATTACCAAAGGCTGGAAGAATGTGATTCTGCGGTCAGATGTGCGACCGCAGAATCATTATGCGATCGCAATACTAGTTATACGATCGCAATACTAGTTATGCGACCACAAAATGGTCGCAAACCTAGCCAGTAAAGCCTAGTTCTGGGCACCGATTTTGTGGTCCATTGTGCGACCTGCATACTAATTGTGCGGTCCATTGTGTGACCGCATAGCTGATTTGGGAGGGTTAATTTTCCTATTTTCATAACATGACCCCATTTTGATAAATATACGTTGGGGCTCATTTTGAAGGCAAAAACCTGATATATTTAGAGAGAAGTGAGAGTGTTCTAGAGAGAAGAAGTAGATGAAGTGTGCTGTTCATCAAGATCTTGTTCAAGCCTTGAAATCCAATAAGGAAATCTAACAAGATCTTCACTCAAGAGGTAAGATTCAAACCCCTAGCCTTCAATTTCGAGTTTGGGGTAAAAGATGGTTGATTAGGAGTATGATTCTTGGGTATGAGAGTATTATTTATACATGCATGTACCAATAAGGTTTGAGGGAAGATTGTTGAGCTCAAATGGGTAAAGATTTGGTTGATGAGTGAAGGAAATCTTGTATAAGAACCTTGTAGTTAAATTTGCACACCTACTATTTGATAAAATGCTCAAATGAGCTGAGACCAAGAATATCTTCCTAGCTGTGGTTCAATTTTTTTACGTCTCAATATAGATTGGGATTACTAGAATTTTGAAATGTTATAGTAATTTAAGGAAAGCTCAAAGGAGGTATGTTGGCTAAACTTCTCTCCTAGAATTTAATCCCATGATGTTCTTGTAAGTCCCGAGTTATCCATTATAAATTGACTATTCCGGATAAGGTTTGTGTTGAAAGGTATATGTTCAAAATATGTTCCGGATGCTCTTATCATATGGTGTTATCCTTCGGAAATGTGTTCAAAGCATGAGTTGGGTATAAAAATATTATGACTCCAAGTAGTGTTGCAAATAAAGGTTATTATGCCAAATTGTGTAAGATGTCTCAATGTGCTTAAGACTCTTAATTGCTCATAGGTGTACTAAAAGTCGTGATTAGAGATTATTTGTTGTCGATAATCTATAAAGATACTTGAAAGGGAAATAAAGGAATTGGGTATATAGAGTGTGACTAACGTACCAAGAAGGAAAGTTATACTTGTGGCTAGTGGTGCCAATAAAAGGAAATGATGTGTGAAATATTATGAAATGAGCCTTGATTCGAGTATTCCAAATTGACTCCGAAAATAGAATTATCCAAAAGCTTATGTACTCAAGTCATGTCTAAATGTGGTTGTTCTAACTAATGCTATGCTTGGTAGGTATTTCCAATATGTTTTGAGCTCTTACATAATCATGAGTTGAAATGGTGTATTGCCCTTTTGGGGAAAAGTATTTCAAGAATAAATGGTGTGTTACTCGTTTATGATTTTAACTTGTACTTCGATTGTCAATTATTTTACTCCATTTCTTGGAAAGAAATCCATTGTGTTTAAAGTCTTCATTACCAATGAACCTAAAGTTGTGATTTCCGAAATATTTTATTTGTTGATATTTATGATGATAATCCTTGAAAGTAAAGAAATGAATGTGTGGAATAAGATATACGGCCGTCATGCCATGAATGAAGAATAATATGCATGGCCAAGGGAGCCAATGAAATAATGATGTTGTAAGTAGTTGAAACTACTAATGAAGTGATATATGATGTGAAAGGTTATGAGATGAACGTATGCATACTTATATTTCCAATGTGTTATAAGCTCGTACTTTCTCATGAAGAGAGGATATGGTGTTCCTAAATATTTTATATGTTCTTGATGTCCTATGATCACCCATGGCAAGTACAAGTAAGTGATGGTATGAACAAGAAATGTGGCCATTTGCCAAAATGAGAATTATGAGGTGTTGTATGTCCCTATTGTTTCAATCATAGTATGTATGCTACGAAAATAATTAATGTAAATGACTTCGACGTTAAGTCCCCAAGAGCCATGAATTTAGCTAATGACCTCAAGATGTCAAGTGAGTGAATAACGAGATGGAAGGGAGATGTCCTATGCTAAATGATGACGAACCTTAAGAAAAGTAATTGGGCCCATGTGCCATTGAAATCGACTTATTGATTTACCATGCATGTGCTAATGTAATGAGTTGTGTTTCTCTATGATGAGCATGAACATGAAGTATTCCAATGATATGAGAAATTATGACGTTAAATGTAATGAAAAACTATGCCGCTTTGAATTTATATATGGTATTGTAATTGGAATTACACCTCCACCCGCATATATATTGGGGTGAGGCGGTAGGGCCGCTTTGTGTAGGGATTGTGGTATTATGATACACCTCCATCCGCATATATTAGGGTGAGGAGGCAGGGCCGCTTTGTGTAGGGATTGTGATATTGTGATGTACACCTCCACCCGCATATATTGTGGTGAGGCAGTAAGGCCGCTTTGTGTAGGGATTGTGGTATTGTGATACACCTCCACCCGCATATATTGGTGTAAGGCGATAGGGTCGCTTTGTGTAGGAATTGTGGTATTGTGATACACCTCCACCCGCATATATTGGGGTGAGGAGGCAGGGCTGCTTTGTGTAGGGATTGTGGTATTGTGATACACCTCCACCCGCATATATTGGGGTGAGGCGGCAGGGCCGATTTGTGTAGGGATTGTGGTATTGTAATACACCTCCACCCGCATATATTGGGGTGAGTCGGCAGGGCCGCTTTGTGTAGGGATTGTGGTATCGTGATACACCTCCACCCGCATATGTTGGGGTGAGGCGGCAGGGCCATTTTGTGTGAAGGTGGTTATAGAGGATCCCTGACTTAATATCTATAAATGTTAATGGAAGCTCTTAATAAATTTGCTTGACGTTAATGACTATCTAAGCCCTTTTATTGTTACCATGATTCATCATATTCATGTTGTATTTTCAAGCCCTTGAATAGGTGTAATTGTATTGTGTAAGTAAACACCGTGAACGGTCTATGAGGTGCATAGGTGTATAATATGATATGTGAACACTAAGGACAGTCCATGAAATGTATATGTATAAAATAAGAGAGGAAGGTGCCACTTTCATTGGCCTTGTTTGTACATGTTGTTACAATTACATTATATTATGTATTCCACGTATAGTTCATATGGCTCAGTTGATCCTAAAAGAAGTTTAGAATGATGCAAGTATAATAAGACTTGAAATGTGATTCTATGGAATGCTTTGTAGTTTCTTGACGTATTTTATTTTCCTCTTATTTGAGTTACTGTATTTTCATATGCTATTTTTTACTGGCTTACATACGAGTACTATTCCACATGTACTCACGTCCCTTTTGCCTGGGCGCTGCATCTTTTAATGGATGCAGGTATACTCCTACAAGATGATATGGATCTTTGATAGGGATCTTATTTACTACTCAGCTCATGGTGAGCCCACTACAGTTCTAGTGGGTGTTTGGGTCTAGTTCATTTTATGTATATAGGTATCTATTGTCATATAAGCTCCATGTACACTGTGGGTCATGTAATTAAAGATTTGAGTTTTGTCATGTATTTATGTTCATAGTAGTTACATCTATTTATAAAGCTGTGTAACCATCATGAGAAAACAATTTATGGGCCATTGAGCCAAATATATTCAATATGAAAGTCAAGATCTATTTATGTTTTGGTAAATCATGCATGAGTAATGATGAGAGGTTAATGTAAATTAGGCTTGCTCGACTGGGTTTACTCAGTTGAGAGCCGGTCACGCTCCTCGAGTTCGGAGCGTGACACCCGGCCTCTCGCGGCCCTAACTGGTGGCACTGGTGGCTGACCGTCTGATCCGATAGTACGTATACTCACCATCTGTGAGAGAATAGAATAATAGAGATTTGGTTTCCGAAATCAACAAATTTGTATGACAGAAAACAAGAAAGTGAAATTTTCCTAAGGGTTCGGCAACCTCTCGAAGATAAGTACAGATGTCTCCGTACCGATCCGCAAGACTCTACTAAACTTGTTCATGACTCGTGAGACCTATGTAACCTAGGCTGTGATACCAACTTATCACGACCCAAAATCCTAACCTATTGTGATGGAACCTATCTCAATACTAGGCAAGCCGACAACATCAATAACTCATAATTTATTTTAAATACGAAAAACATAATAATTATGTTTAAGTGAAAAGCCCACAAATACTAGATATAAATACACTTCCAAAACTCGGTGTCACTGAGTACATGAGTATCTATACATCACAAGTCTGGACAACACGGTCTATAATAGTCTGAGACCAAATACAGTAAACAAGGAGATAGGAAAGGAGAGACAAGGTCTGCAAAATATGGCCGCTACCTCTAAATCTCCGAAAAATTAACTGTACGAAAGAATCAACATCCACTATGTCCGGAATCACTTGGATCTGCACACGGAGTACATGGTATAGTATGAGTACAACCAACTCAGCAAGTAACAATAATAAATAAGAACTAACAGTAGTGACGAGCTTCACAACTAAGTCCAAATACAACAATTTTTAACATAAAAGGGTAGGCATGCTCTCAAATTCAACATTTAAAATTCCACAATAATTTTATATCAACTTCGACTGAAACAGAAGATAATGTCTTTCAGAAATTTCCAAAACAGTGATATATCACAGCTGAAATACAGCAATAATTAAATTAATGCATCCTCTCAGAATAACAGTCACTCAGTCCTCCCATTCACTCCAACCTCACAGTCACTCTTTTCTCACAGTCACTCATTCCTCTCAATCACTCGGTACTCGGCACACAGTAGGTACCTTCACTCACTGGGGGTGTGTACAGACTCCGGAAGGGCTCCTTCAGCCCAAGCGCTATAATAAGCCAATCATGGCATAAATCAACAAAACATGTTGCGGCGTGCAACCCGATCCCATAAATATCCTCACAATTAGACCCTCGGCCTCACTCACACATCAACCTCTCCAGTCTGTCGGGTTCTCAGAAATCGTGATAAGCAGCCCAACAACAATGATATGATGCATCAAAAATGAATAAGTGAGACTGAGATGTAACATGCGAGTAAAAATTGCTCTAAATAGATTAATTTCTCTAAATACGTGGAAAATCTATGAATGTCAACAGATTATTCAACTACACAATTTCATGGAATTGACCAAGTCACAATTCCTACGGTGCATACCCACACGCCCGTCACCAAGCATGTGCGTCACCTCATAACCAGTCACAGAACACATAATTCGAGGTTTCATACCCTCAGGACCATATTTAGAACTGTTACTTACCTCAAACCGTGTAATTCTTTATTCTGCAATGCCTTTGCCTTATGAAGTGGCCTCCAAACGCCTAGAATGTAGCCACAATTAATCCCATTCAGTCAAATAAAAATTATACGAATTAATTCCCTATGAAAATATAAATTTTCCATAAAAAATCAAAAATTTCACCCAAAAGTCGCTCGTGGGGCCCACGTCTCAGTACCTGAAAAAAGTTATAAAATCCGACAGCCCATTCAACTACGAGTCTAACCATACTAATTTTACCTAATTCCGACATCAACACGACCCTCAAATCTTCAAATTAAACAAGAAGGTTTTCTAAACTTTCCAAATTAATTCACCCATTAAATATTAAAAACAACCATGGATTCGGGTAATTTGACCAATAATGAGTTAAGAATACTTAACCCATTGTTTTCCTTAAAAATCTCCCAAAAGTGGTCTCTTCCCCAGCTCCAATCCGTCAAAAACGGAAAAACATTCTGTCCAAGCATTCCTTCTTCTCGAACGCGACATGTCCCTCTACATTCAATGCCGAAACCTATCAAATCATGTCTAATTGACCTCAAATTTTGGGAATAAGTCATAAATGACATAATGGAGGTATTTCAATTTTCAGAATCAGATTCTGGTCCCAATATCAAAAAGTCAATCCCCCGGTCAAATTTCTCAAAAATGCAACTTTCGCTATTTCAATCCTAATTCCACTGCAATCCTCCAAATCAGAATCCGGACACACTCCTAAGTCCAAAATCACCCAACGGAGCTAACAAAACCATCAAAATTCAAACCCTGGGGTCGTTTACCCATAAGTCAACATCCGGTCAACTTTTCCAACTTAAGTTTTCAATTATGAGACTAAGTGTCCCAATTCACTCCGAAATCCTTCCGCACCCAAACCAATTAACCCAGTAAGTCGTAAAACAGTTGTAAAGCATAAATTTGAGCAGTAACTGGGGGAACAGGATTATAATACTCAAAACGACCGGCCGGATCGTTACAATAAATTAGGGTTTCTATCAATAAAAAAGGTCTTGGCTTTTAAATTTAATATTTCAGTTCCATTTTAAAACTTTTGAGTAATTATAAGCTGATTTTTGAGAATTTGGTTATTATATGAAGAAATTATTCATCAAATTTTGTTTTAATCTGAAAAATTCTCTAGGGCTTACACCTTACTACAAAAATGCACCTCAAATGCCCCGGCGTACGCCTCTTAAGACTTTCACCCTACACCATCGCCTCGGGGAATTTTTGGTGCGCCTTGCCCCAGGGCTCTCCCTGAAAACACCTTTTAAAATACTAGTCTTGACTTATTGCGCGTTGCATAATACTACGTTATATCGCGAAATATTTTTATTGCAAAATGTAGGAATCTATTTTTTTTTATATTCTATGATATTTTTAAAATTATTTGTTCGTGTTTTTTATGGAGAAGGTATGTGTAATGATTTGTTTCAAATTAATTCCAAAGAAAAGGCTGTTTCAAGAAGTGTATATATGCAGTATACCAAGTTCTGAAATTTAGAGCTAGCCCATGATCCGATTTAAGTTGAAAAGATGATATATTTTCCTGTTATTTGGTTTATGGGGTAAATTAACTATCTTTTTCATTCTTGTGAAAAAATATGTCAATATAGAAATTTTATGGTTAACGCATTAATTTTCTTTAACTAATCCATCTACCCAGGCTTTCACCACCCGTGGTGATGGAGTTTTGGCCGAGACCCCTGCTTTATCATCCGAAATTAATTACAACGACGAGGACATAACCATAACCATAATGAAAGAAATTCTTAAGGCATCAAAAAATGATCTTTTTAATTTATTTATACAATTTACGCCCACTACAAAAAAATTAGAATTAGCTACGAACGTCGTTGCTAATATGTCGCTAAAATGCTCATAGCTAGCAGAATTTCTTGATAATATGTCGCTAATCCGTCGCTAAATAAGATTAGCGACGGATTTTTCTGTTTAGCTACAAAATTTGTCCGTTGCTAAAATTAGATTTTTTAGTAGTGGCCATTAGAAGGCGTAGTCCTTATATTGCTCACAAAAAAAGAAATTACAGCATAACAGAGGAGGGCATCAACGTAGCTTAGGTTCCATAAAAAACCCCTGTAATAATAACCAAGGTCGTATACAAGTACAAAGATCCCTAATCTAAGTAATAAACACTCCTATGATCTTAGCTATATAAGATTAGTACCCTTGTATATCCAATTTATCCAAGACAAACCTGTGCCAAAAACGAAAAATCTTATGACAACATGTTCCTCCTTTGCTTATGCCTTATGGAAGCCATTTGAGCTTTGTCCGTTAAATAGGGTCCAGTGGCACACCTGTGCATGCAGATCTTTAGGATTGAGGAAAATGGATTTATTCGCTTCAATGCCCCATTTAGTAAGAGCAACTGCTACTTGATTAGCCTCACGGAAACAATGTTCAGTACAAAAAAACTTAGATTTTTCAGTGGTTAAATTGCGGCGGTTTTACTGAACCGCCAGAAAATGTAACATAATATGGAGGTCTTAAAGATGCCATCTTTCGATAAAATATTTTCTTATATAATAACATTTTGCTTTTTGAAAATTTCAGAAGAAAATGGGAAATAAAGTGTAATGATCCAGCCGATTGTTTGAGTAATTTAGCCCTGGTCACCTATTTATTGGCTCCTCTATGTTGTATTATGGTTATGTGACTTTCCGGGATATTTGGCTTTGGTTTCGGGTGAGTTTCGGAGTGAAATGGGATACATAGTCCATAAGTTAGAGGCTTAAGTTGAAAGGGTTGACTGTAGTTTGACTTTTGTGTAGACGGCTACGGAATGGAGTTTTGACGGTTTCAACAGCTCTGTATGATGATTTTGGACTTAGAAGCGTGTCCGGATGTTGATTTGGAGGTCTGTAGGTCGTTTTGGCTTGAATTGGCGAAAGTTAGAAAGTTGAAGGTTTGAAAGGTGGAGAAGTTTGACCGGGAGTTGACTTTATTGATATCGGGGTCGAATTCTAATTTTTGAAGTTAGAATAGATCCGTCATGTCATTTATGACTTGTGTGTAAAATTTGAGGTCAATAGGAGTTGTTTTGGTGTTATTCGTCGTTAGTTTTAAAAGTCGGATGTTCATAGTTTCAATAGGCTTGAATTGGGTTGCGATTCATAGAATCAATGTTGTTCGATGTGATTTTTGGCCTCGAGTAGGTACGTTATGTATTTTGGAACTTGTTGGTATATTCAGACGGGGTTCCGGGGGGGCCCGGGTATGATTCAGATTGAATCCGGAATAATTTTGGACTTGATGGATTGCTGAACCTGCTGCTGTTCTGGTGTCATCGCACCTGCATAGGTTTTGGCCGTAGGTGCGGATACGCAGGTGCGTGAGGTTGATCGCAGAAGTGGCCTTGAGTGAGCTTGGGTGGGATCGCAAGTGCAAGGTGATTTTCCGCTAAAAGTGGTAATTGACCGGTTCTAGCTATGTAGATTCCTTTCATGCCTTTAATTGAGTTACCATTATATGTTGTACTCTTCATCATTAGTCTATCTTCACATGCTTTACTTGTCTTACCTCCTACTTTTTAATTGACTTTACATGCTTAGTTGAAGTTATTGTTCCTCTATTCCTTATTCATTATTTAACCGTTGAGTTCCTTACTTGAAATTTGTTATTTCTTGGAATATCTTACTGTTAAGGTTGGTATTGAGTTATAAAGGCCGTGATTCACGTTGAGGCAAAGTTGTAAAGTTGTGAAATACCATTCTCGTTGAGTCATTCACTTTCGGTTGTTATTGTTGAAACTCTTGTACATATTATGGTTGAGCTATGGGCTATTTATTGTGAAAATACCATTAATGTTGACTTCTTTGGCAAGTTGTGATATTGGGCACTTGAGGTGCGATTTGTGATATGTTGTGACAGTGATACGCATATGGTGGTATAAGGATCAGGGTGAAATGCATGCAGTGAGATAAAGTGGGCTTGATACGCGTATTGCTAGTATGATAACTACTTGAAGCCACACGGTGTGATAAGGTGGGATAAAACGCAAGAATCTATTTTGGAAAAAATTATTTTCATAACTAAATGCAAGGCTCCCACAGTGATATAAGGAAATATTGTGATTTGTTTGTGATATGAGACTACGAGGCGGTACCTCTATAGTGATTCTTATTGATACTTTTCTATTATATCACTTGTTGTATTGGTTGCTTTGTTTCCTTGGCAAAGTATTCTTTGCTTTCTTTCGTGATGCCTTATTTGCCTTAGTTCAGTGTAGCTATTCCTGGCATATTTCTCTTTGTTTCATTTCTATTGTTTATCATTATTACACTGTCATATACTTGTTCAGTTTTCTTATTTATTCCAGTAGGGCCTTGAACTGACCTCATCACTACTCTACCGAGGTTAGGCTAGGCACTTACTGGGTACCGTTGTGGTGTAATCATACTATACTTCTACACATCTTTTTGTGCAGATCCAGGTACCTCTTACCAGTCCAGACACCTGTGAGTTGAGTTCAGATTCAGAGATTTCAAGGTACATCTGCCGGCGTCCACAAGCCTCGTAGTCACCCTCTATCTAGTCCATTTCATTTTCTTTTCCTTTTATAGACACTGTTGTACATGAATATTCAGTAATTTCTTGTAGAGCTTATGACTTGTATTCGCCAAATTTTGGTAGAGTTGTGTTCTATTGAGTTACAGAGTTTCTTTATATGATAGTTGTTGAGTAATTTGAAGGTTTTTATAAATTCTCAGTTAAATTCTGCTAGTAGGTTAGGCTTACCTAGTATTAGAGACTAGATACCATCACGACATCCTATGAAGGGAAATTGGGGTCGTGACATGAAATTGATCCAGGCAAATTGTGGACTGAGACTCATAAGAGGAAAGATGGTAGTTATGTGAATGATGAAGCTAGGGAGATTGGGGTAAGTATTAGTTGACTATATTTCTTACCAAAGATTTGAATTGGTTCGGGTGTTTGCTAGTTAAAATGTTTGTTTTAAGTTCGAGCTATATGTCTGTTTAGAAGTATATTTTAAAGTTAATGTTCTTTACCAGTAGTAGTAGAAAATTTGTAGTTGTCAGGGGCCAAATATGCAGCCTTTAGTTTATCGTGGTATTCTATAATTAGTTATGATGTACACAATATTCATTTATGCACCATAAATACAGCTGTACTGGTTCTTTTTGGGTTTTGTATGCTCTGTTCTAGGGGAAAAAAAAGTTAAGAAAATTTGTTTGCTAATTTTGCTTCTTCATTGTCATAAGCTTTATTTTTCTTGTTCTTTATCTCTGATATAACAAAGGAAGAGTCATTCTCTTACTCTTTTTTATCAATACGCAGTTCCTATTAGTAGCTCGTTTTCCTGGCTCAGAGAAAAAAAATACAGTGGCAGGAATAGGATTGCTCTTGCACAAAATTCTGTTTGGTTTTTGTCCATTTAAGAACAAATATGTCCTGGCAAAAGAGATGATCATATATTGTGTAGCTAGAGATTAATATATATTCGCCTTTTATAATTATTTTTTGTCTTTCGTGTAGGAGAAAATTGAAGAAATGCGAAGTCAAAGATCAAAAACTATTGCAGAAGCTTCACCTAATGATGCGCTTGGTGTAGTCTTTGGTCTCGAGCACCCTGGCCATGTTCGAGGGTTAGGCTTGGGTGTAGTTCCAACTATGGTATTCAAGAAAACATCAACGCGAGTTGGTAGTTTCTGTATGAGTTCATCTAGTGCTAGCGCTCTACCTCCAAAGTGGCAGCAAGAGGTGTCGGATATGAGTTCACAATTAAATGCGCTAACAATCTTAAATCCAATGAACATCGGGAATATCCTTGAGGAGTTTGTACATTTATTTCCAACTCCTCCAAAGGTACAAGTACTTATTTTTTCTTTATATAATAGATTTAAGTATGATGTTGCTTTGAAAATCATGATTCCCCCCCTTTCGTCGAATAGTTGAGAGATAGTACGAGGCAATAGAAAACTAAGTTTGGCATTTGTTACTATAATGGTTTGGGGTTGGTAGGATTCTAAAATCTGTGGTCCTTGCTCAAGCAGACGTGCTGTTTTTTTTTTTGTGTGCTATTGGTTGTGCAAATTGGCAAAATACTTGTTTTGGGCATCTTTATCAATGATGATGTCTAGTTCTTATGAGAAAGCTCCTGCAACTAAACCAATGGTATTAAATTGCAGCCGTCCTAAAATCTGGACACAATACAATATGGTTTGCTTATGGATTTATCATGACACATGTAGTGAAGATCACAACTACTGGAGTAGCTAATTTGATAAATATTTGTTGTAGGCACACAATTTAGGAAGCGACTCTCCGTCACCAATTAGGCCGCGAAGATCTTTTGATGGAAGTAACTGATGGGGTCCATCTCATTCAAAGGCCAAAGTAATAGGCATGTGCCTAAGGAAAATATTTGGCTGAGAATTTCTTTGATTTGGTAGCCAACTTTGTTGAATTTCTTTGGTTTGGTAGCCAACTTTGTTGAATTTTTTTGGTTTGGCAGATAACTTCATTGAATTGTCAACATTGAAGAAAAAGAAAGAAAAGCTCATTTCTACACACCAACAAAGAGAGAAAGAAAGAGTGAGATTTTACAGACAAGGTATAAGAAAATAGTTTGTGAGAAAAATAGAAAGTAAGCGATATTGTAGTGAGGTGGGAATATCAAAAGAGAATTATTTTTTTTGAGCGTTGTAGTGGTCTTTGGAGTATTTTACTCGGACCTACAAAGTGTAAAATTCCTTGCTATAGTGATATCAGTTGCTCGTCTCGGGGTCGTAATTTTTTCCCTTATTCAAAAAGGTTTTCCACGTAAAAATCTTGGTGTCGTTGTCATTCTTTTATTCTTGTTAATTATCGTATCTCGGTGCTATGTTATTATTCCGCTTTTATTACTGTAAATATTATTTCTGTAGGGGGTTTATTCCCAACAACTGGTATCAGAGCACAGGTTCTGCTCGTTTAGAGAAGTAAAGTACGAGGTAGCAAAATTTAACGGAGATAACGGTTTCTCAACATGGCAAAGAAGGATGAGGGATCTGCTCATCCATCAAGGATTACACAAGGTACTAGATGTTGATGCCAAAAATCCTGATACCATGAAAGCTGAGGATTGGGCTGACTTGGATGAAAGGGCTACTAGTAAAATCAGGTTGCACTTATCAGATGATGTGGTAAATAACATCATTGATGAGGACACTGCATGTGGCATTTGGACAAGGTTGGAAAGCCTATACATGTCCAAAACGCTAACAAATAAATTATACCTGAAGAAGCAGCTATACACCCTACACATGGGTGAAGGTACAATTTTTTTGTCTCATTTAAATGTGTTTAACGGACTAATCACACAGCTCGCCAATCTCGGAGTAAAAATCGAGGAAGAAGATAAAGCCATCTTGCTGTTGAACTCGTTGCCATCTTCCTATGATAATCTGGCAACAACCATCCTGCACGGTAAGACTACCATTGAGTTGAAAGATGTCACATCGGCTATTCTACTCAATGAGAAGATGAGAAAGAAGCCTGAAAATCAAGGACAGGATCTCATCACAGAAGGTAGAGGCAGGAGTTATCAAAGGAGTTCGAGCAACTATGGTAGATCTGAAGCTTGTGGGAAGTCTAAGAACCGATCCAAATCAAGAGCCAACAATTGATACAATTGTGATCAACTGGGTCACATCAAAAGAGATTGACCTAATCTTATGAAGGGCAAAGGTGAAACTAGTGGCCAGAAGAATATCGACAACACAACCGTCATGGTGCAAAACAATGGTAATGTTGTCCTCTTTATAAATGAGGAAGAGGAATGCATGCACTTATCAGGTTCAGAGTCAGAATGGGTGGTTGATACAGCAGCATCTTACCATGCTACACCGGTAAGAAATCTTTTTTTTCAGATATGTAGTAGGTGATTTTGGTACTGTGAGAATGGGTAACATGAGTTACTCAAAGATTCGGGGTATTGGTGACATTTATATCAAGATAAATGTCAGATGCACATTGGTTCTAAAAGATATGCGACATGTACATATTTTGCGGATGAACTTGATCTTGGGAATTGCTTTAGATCTAGATGGTTACGAGAACTATTTTGAAAATCAAAAGTGGAGACTCATCAAGGTGTCATTGGTGATTGCAAAGGGAGTGGCTCATGGCACGTTGTACAGGACAAATGCAGAAATATGCTAAGGTGAATTGAACGCGGCACAAGATGAGATTTTTATAGATTTATGGCACAAAAGGATGGGTCATATGAGCCAGAAGGGATTGCAGCTTCTTGCCAGGAAATTACTCATTTCTTATGCCAAAGGTACAACGGTAAAACCTTGTGACTACTATTTATTTGGTAAGCAACATAGAGTCTCATTTCAGACATCGTCTGAAAGAAAATTGAATATACTTGATTTGGTATATTCTGTTGTTTGTGGTACAATGGAAATTGAATTGATGGGCGGTAACAAATATTTTGTTACTTTTTATTAATGATGCTTCACGAAAATTATGGGTTTATATTTTGAAAACTAAAGCTCAGATGTTTCAAGTTTTCCAGATGTTTCATGCTCTGGTGGAAAGGGAGACTGGCCAAAATCTAAAGCATCTCCGAAGTGACAATGGAGCTGAGTACACTTCAAGGGAATTTGAAGAGTACTGTTCGACCCTTGGGATAAGACATGAAAAGATAGTTCCTTGAACCCCACAACATAATGTCATAGCCGAAAGGATGAATCACACCATTGTGGAGAAGGTGAGAAGCATGCTCAGAATGACTAAACTGCCTAAGTCATTCTAGGGTGAAGCAGTTCATACAGCCTATTACCTGATCGATAGGAGTCCATAAGTTATGTTGGCCTTTGACATCTGAGAGAGAGTTTGGACCAACAAGGAGGTGTCCTACTCGCATCTGAAGGTGTTCGATTGTAGAGCTTTTGCACATGTACCAAAGGAGGAGAGAACAAAGATGGATGATAAATCTATTCCCTGCATATTCATCGGATATGAAGCTGAAGAGTTCGGATACATATTGTGGGATCCTGTAAAGAAGAAGGTCATCAGAAGCAGAGATGTAGTCATCCGAGAAAGTGAAGTTGGAACTGCTGATGATATGCCAGAGAAAGCCAAGAATGGTATAATTCCTAACCTTGTTACTATTCTTTCTACTTCTAACAATCCCACAAGTGCAGAAAGCACGACCAACGAGGTTGCCGAGTAGGGGGAGCAACCTGGTGAGGTTATTGAGCAGGGGGAGCAACTTGATGATGATGTCGAGCAAGTGGAGTACCCCACTCAGGAATAAGAACAACCTCAACTTTTAAGGAGATCAGAGAGGCCAAAGGTAGAGTCATGCAGGTACCCTTCCATAGAGTATGTCCTTATCAGTGATGAAGGGGAGCCAGAAAATCTTAAGGAGTTGCTGTCTCATCCAGAAAAGAACTAGTGGATGAAAGTCATGCAAGAAGAGATGGAATCTCTATAGAAAATGGCACGTACAAGCTGGTTGAACTTCCAAAGGGAAAAAGACCACTCAAATGCAAATGGATCTTTAAACTCAAGAAAGATGGAAATGGCAAGCTGGTCAGATACAAAGCTCGATTGGTGGTAAAAGGCTTCGAATAGAAGAAAGGTATTGATTTTGACAAAATTTTCTCACATGTTGTCAAAATGACTTATATTCGAACAATTTTGAGCTTAATAGCTAGCCTAGATCCTGAAGTGGAGCAATTGGATGTGAAAATTGCATTTCTTCATGGAGATTTGGAAGAGGAGATTTATATGGAGAAACCAGAAGGATTTTAAGTAGCTGGAAAGAAACACATGGTGTGCAAATTGAATAAGAGTCTTTATGGATTGAAGCAGTGATGACGTCCAAATCCACTACTAAAAAGTAAATGGACACGTTCGCATGCAATATAATTTACCCAACTATGAGTCGGGGTCGAATCCCACAGAGAACAATATATAGGCGATTAGGAATGTAAGAGAATTATCACTTATTATGCAATGCCAAACACTTAGAATGGTTGTTGAGAAATTATTATAGCTAAATGCGAAAATGTAAACTAACGTAGAAAGCAAGTAAAATGATCAATGGCTACCAGCATGGGTGCATTGGGATTTACACTCAAGTAACGATCCAATATATTTCACAATTTTATAAATATGAATGAGTTTATTATTTATTAGCCTCGGATAACAATTCTATATTAGCTTCTCTTGAAGACTAACAAGACTTCCTAATTGAATTATCCCTAAAAAAATCAAGAGATTAAGCACACCCGAATATGGCTACAAGTAGTTCATTCCTATCCCTAGGTAGAATCTATAAAGTGAGGGTTAACGCCTCAAGTTCTTGCTAATTAATCTTTCCCAACCCCGAACTATTTTTTCCAAAATTAATTCTAAGTAAATGGGCGAGTCCTAGGGTTAGCTAATCCCTTTAGAAACATTCAAGAACAAGAATAATTAAAGAAACAACAACCCGCTTTATAATAAATAAAAATCGTTCAATACATAAGCACAACAAGGTATTTAATCCACACTTAAATATGAGTATTTCCATAAACAAGATTCAAGTGTTGGAAATTAATACTACACACTTAGATATACAATACAAAGCAAGGGAATGAAGAAATGAGCATAAAGGAGTAAGAAATTCTCAACCAAAAGCATCAAATCTTCAAGACCCATGTGTGTGTGCAAAAACCCTAGCTCCCAAAACTTGTTCTCTCTAGTATATGGACTGAAAATAAGCCGAAGATCTTCAAGATATGATATGCTTCTTGATAAATGAGCTAGGTCGTGTATTAAATGGTTTGGGGTCAAAATCGTAAAATTCCAGAACTGCCCAGTTTCTTCTTCGCGTTCGCGGAGGTTTGATTTCTCCTTCTTTCGCGTTTGCTATATCTCATTCGCATTCGCGATTATACCTTAAAGTTCGCGAAGGTTGGCTTCCTCGTTCTTTGTGTTCGCGTCCATTTTAGCTTCTTTTTGACTCGTTTTCACTTGGTTTCTTTACCATCACCTCTAAATCACTTGATACCTGAAATATGCCAATAAACCTTAATAAATACCTTAGTTTCTCACCAAAATCATACAAAAGCCTAAGTATCAAGAAGAGATAAATGGGTAAAATACCAACTTATCAAACCCCAAAACTTAAACTATTGCTTGTCCTCAAGCAATTAAACAACTAATTATATCCTTCAATAAAATTACCAATCAAGCTCAATGGCATACCAAACATCATTGCTAGTCAAAATGGTTCACTTAAGCACAATCTAATTGCTTCGGTTGGTACCAACAATTAATCCAAAGCATATGAATCACCAACTACTCACAAATTTTATTTCAATTCAAGTGATCATACTCTATATTAATCAAAGTAGCAACCAAGTCATGACACTAAAGCTTCAAAATTTGCTTCTCTATCACAATTATCTTCCCTCGCTCATTCCTCCCAATTGAAAATGGAATTAAATTCACAACTCAAATCTCATGTGCCCTCACACTTTAAGAGATAATCCCCAACTCAAAAATTGCAATTCAACACATACATGGGATATCAAAATAGAAAGAATTAACTCTCTCTCACACAAAGATATTCAAATGCACACAAGTAGTACCATAGGCTTGCCCTTAATGTATTTCTCCACTAATGTAGACAAACTTGGTTCAAAATCAATTAGGATTTAAAAGGTTGTAGTTTAGGCTTAAGGTTAAGGTAGGGCACAATTTGGTAAGAGTGACTCAAAACCCCCCTTAAGCACTACAATTTTTCAACAATCAAAGTACACTTCCTTCAAGAACTTTTCCACCCTTTCTTCGATTTCTTTTATATCACCTAGTCTTCCATTTATTCACTTTTTTATTTTTATTTTTTTTATATCACCTTTCACCTTTTAAGCAACTTCCATATCACAACTTTTCCAACCTTCACCCCCAAACTTAGGCTTTTAGCCTATGTTCATACTTCAAAGTACTTAAAGAGGTAGGGTGCCAAAAGAAAATCAATAAAGAACGATAGTTTGTAACATGGCTGCCAAAGAAAAGGTTTAAAGACTCAAAAGGGGTTGACTAAGTAAAATATGCAAGGGTAGGAAGATTAGGCACAATAGCGGTCCAAGGAAGGCCAACATCATTTTTTCAACCAAGTTAGTCTAGGATTTCGCCTTGAAGCACATTCCGGGCAAGTTCTAGACTACAAATGATGCAAAACAACTTCACAATAAATCTCACCACACATGGTACATGAAAACTCAAGTGGAATACAAATCCAAAATCCAATTGAAACCAATGAATCTCAAGGAAGTCACATATAGCCGAAGAAACTATTTAGTGAATCAAAGAGCCAAAAATTGAGTCTAAAAGTCATGACAATAATCTTTACTTCAATCATTTTCTTTTTCAAAACTCAAGAAGTCATATGCCGAGGTTTAAATCATGTTGGCACCAAGCAAGCCACATGTTGGTTTATGGACACAAGATCACCCCCCAAAAACCAATTTATTCACTACTAGCTACTAAACTAACTAAAAAAATAAAAATAGATAAAAAATAAAAAAAAAACTAAACAAGACTAATCCCTTAAGAAAGTTTTCACGCCATCCATCATATGTAAAAGTCACCCGGTTCAACACAAATAAATTCCTTGAAAAAGAATATAAAATCCTTGGAAAAGAACTGCGGTATAAAGAAAAATCAAGGAATTTCATTAATACTACTATGAAAAATAAAAACTAACAAGAAAAATTAATGCTAACATGTTAGAATTAAACTTCGAACTATCACTAATAAAATACTACGTCAACCAATCTACAGAAGTTATCACACAAAAAAATATATATTCATGCTCCAACTACATCATCACATGTAAATGAGTCACCCTCAACCTAAAGTGTTGCACTGTCCTCAATGCAAGAAAACAAAACAAGATAAAATGAAGGAGGTGCTCCTTGAAACTGCATCATTCGGAGCTAGAGGTAGTGGGAAATTTGAGCTCCAAATCCTCATCATCATCGTCCTTTGACTCATGTGAGCCACAAAAAGAACTCAGCTTATGCATCATTTTGGACAAGAATTTGCTTTTCTTTTTCTCATGCTCTTTGAACTTTCTCTGCTTCTTCTCAATCTTCCCTTATCGGTGGCTCATATTTTCCAACTTGTTGTTCATGGCCTCCATCTTACCAGTTATTGCTTTTTGCTCTTTGACCACGCCATCTAGGTATAGCACGGTAGCAGTGCCAGTAGATGTGCTAGCCCTAGGTAGGCCAGTAGGAAGGCCAGCTATGAGCTGCCTAATGTGTGCATCTACTCCATGTATCTGACTGGATAAGTGACGCATAGTGTGAGGGCCGGACTGGAGTGGTCCCATGGGGTCAAATAATCCTGGTGCAGGTGCAAAGGATCCAATGGGATCGGTGGTGGCCTCAGAGAACTGCCCAAATGAAGAGGATGCCACATCAATTCTCCTATTTTTCTGCTTGTCACTGGGTCCCCTTTTCAATAAAGGATGGATCATCGGCTTTCTCGGACCTTTCTCAACATCATCTAGGCATTTTAACACCCCAACATCATAGCATAGTCGAGTGATCAAGGATGGGAAGAATAGGCTCTTGGACCTCCCATGGGTGGCTTCCTCGATTTCTCTAACAATGTGCTCCCCCACGTTCACAGGTAGCCAATCCATGATAGCAACAATTATCAGTGCCCTCTATGGTGTCACATCAGTGTCGTTTGTAGAAGGCAAGACTCTTGCATAGATAATAGAGAGCCATGTCTTTGCCTCGGCCGTGAAATCTTGAGAATCGACTCCCTTGTGCACTGTCATCCACTTTGGGGTCACCCCATCATGTAATTTGTCCACTAACCACTGGTTTCCTCCTGCTTTAGCTCTGTCTCTGTAGACCTCATTATCGACATTGGGAAGGCCATAAATTCCGTTGATTATCTCAGGGCTGAAATGGACTTGCACACCCCGCACAATAGTAACTAAGGTACCTTGGAAGTCGGTTCTCGAGGTGTTTGCATAAAATTCCAAAACTACTGTATGATTGGCATTATTTGGTTTCTCGGCAAAACAAATCCACCTGCTTTCTATCAATCTTGTGTAGAAGCCCGGCATTTTAGCTTCAACCTTTTCCATATTTATGCCTCTTTCCCGGACGATGATCTTTGACAAGAGTTCATCATATTTTCGCTCATATGCTGCAGATAGAAACCGGTCATGATCAAAGGGTTCCTCTTGTTCAGCTTCAAGGACATGTTCTTGCTCAATTTCATTGTGTATCGGATCCATTTTATGCCCAACGTACCTACAAAATAGACCAACAATGTTAAAAGCTCATATAGACACTTGAAACAATTTATTAGGAAGTATTTAGGTCGAAGAAATGGGCGAAAAAGGTCTCGGGTAGAGCTGTGCAAAGTTACTATTTTTCGCCAATTTAAGGACTGCCAGTGATTGCTCTTCGCGTTTGCAAAGAGCAAAAAAAATTTTTGCCGAGATTTAGACCTTCGCGAAAAAAAAAATTCTCAGAAATTGGCCTTCGCGTTCGCGAAGGTAATCTTCTTCGCACAGGCCTATTTTTCATTCAGGCATTTCGTCAAACAGTGTGTGTGCCCTCTTTTCCTTCTCGTTTTTCAATCAACTTCAGCACACATCTTGCCCAAACTTTTACACTAAAAATCACACACACACACTCAACCAACCTCACCCAGCAAGCACAACCAATTTCACACACGAATTTGATATTTTTATACTCAAAATTTGAACCCTAAGGACCAAACAACCATGGTTGTTCTTCTATTGTTTTACAACAAGAAAGAGAAGAAAGAGTTAAGAGACAAGAGAGGAAATTACATACCTTGCAAATGAGCTTGAAGATTATGGACTTGAAGATTATGGCGAAGGAGTAGTGAGAGTTGTTCTTGAGCCAAAAAGAAAAAAAAGGGTAAACTGTTCGTGTTTCCAGTGTTTTAACAATTTTCAAACTTACCTGACACTACGCGTTCGCGAGGGCATTGTCGCCTACGCGAAGGGTAAATCTGGCCAGTTTCTTCTTTGCGTCGGCGAAAAATACTTCGCGTTTGCGAAGGTTTGATTTTTTCTTCTTTCGCGTTCGCGATATCTCCTTCGCGTTTGCGAAGGTTTGTCTCCTGTTTCATCGCGTTCGCAATTATACCTTCGCGTTCACGAAGGTTGGCTTCCTCCTTCTTCGCGTTCGCGTACAACATCTTGTGTTTGCGAAGGCTTTTTGTCCTGATGCTTCGCGTTTGCATCTAACCCTTCGCGTTCGCGAAGGGTAATTCACTGGGCAGATCTCCTTTGTCCATTTTAGCTTCTTTTTGACTCGTTTTCACTTAGTTTCTTCACCATCACTTCTAAATCACTTGATACCTGAAATATGCCAATAAACCTCAATAAATGCCTTAGTTTCTCAATAAAATCATATAAAAGCCTAAGTATCAAGAAGAGATAAGTGGGTAAAATACCAACTTATCAAGCAGGCACCAAGGCAGTGGTACATGAAGTTTGACTCATTCATGAAAAGGCAAAGATACATAAAGACCTATTCTGATCCATGTGTATACTTCAAAAGATTTTCTGAGAATAACTTTATTATACTGTTGTTGTATGTGGATGACATGTTAATTATAGGAAAAGACAAGGGGCTGATCGCAAAGTTGAAAGGAGATTGTCCAAGTCATTTGATATGAAGGAATTGGGCCTAACACAACAAATTCTTGGTATGAAGATAGTTCAAGAGCGAACAAGCAGAAAGTTGTGGCTGTCTCAGGAGAAGTACATTGAACGTGTACCGGAACGCTTCAACATGAAGAATGCTAAGCCAATCAGCACACCTCTTACTAGTCATCTAAATTTGAGTAAGAAGATGTGTCCTACAACAGTGGAGGAGAAAGGGAACATGGATAGAGTTCTTTATTCTTCAACAGTCTGAAGTTTGATGTATGCAATGGTATGCACTAGACTTGATATTGCTCATGCAGTTGGTGTTGTTAGCAGATTGTGTGAAAATCCCAGAAAGGAATATTGGAAAGCAGTCAAGTGGATGCTCAGGTACCTAAGAGGTACTGTAAGAGATTACTTGTGTTTTGGAGGATCTGATCTAATCTTGAAGGGATGCACGGATGCTGATATGGACGGTGATACTGATAATAGAAAATCCACTACTGGATATCTATTTACTTTTTCAGGGGGAGCTATATCATGTCAGTCTAAATTGCATAAGTGTGTTGCACTTTCAACAACTGAAGCAGAGTACATTGCCGCTGCAGAAGCTAGCCAAGAGATGGTATGGCTCAAGCGGTTTCTTCAAGAGCTCGAATTGCATTAAAAAGAGTATGTCTTCTATTGTGACAGTCAAAGTGCAATAGACTTGAGCAAGAACTCCATGTACCATACAAGAATAAAGCATATAAATGTGAGATATCATTGGATTCGTGAGCAGGAGGAGAACGAATCTCTATAGGTCATAAAGATTCAAACGAGTGAAAATCCTGCTGATATGTTGATCAAAATTCATACAAGTTAGAGCTATGTAAAGAACTTGTCGGCATGCACTCAAACTAGAAGACAGTGCTACCTCCCCTAGATAAACGAGACTCGAGGGGGAGATTGATGGGGTCCATCTCATTCAAAAGCCAAAGTAATAGGCATGTGCCTAAAGAAAATATTTGGCTGTGAATTTCTATGGTTTGGTAGCCAACTTTGTTGAATTTCTTTGGTTTGATAGCCAACTTTGTTGAATTTCTTTTGTTTTGTAGCCAACTTTGTTGAATTATCAATATTGAAGAAAAAGAAGGAAAAGTGTGTGCAAATTGTCAAATATAGTAGGCTTTAGAGAGTGAGGCTTCGGCTATAAAAGGAGAGCTTTAGCTCTCATTTGTACACACCAACAAAGAGAGAAAGAAAGAGTGAGGTTTCACATACAAGGTATAAGAAAATAGTCTGTGAGAAAATAGAGAGTGAGCGATATTATAGTGAGGTGGGAATATCAGAAGAGGGTGTGTGTTGTAGTAGTCTATGGAGTATTTTACTCGAACCTACAAAGTGTGAAATTCCTTGCTATAGTGATATCAGTTGCTCGTCTCGGGGCCGTGGTTTTTTCCTTTATTCAAAAGGATTTTTCACGTAAAAATCTTAGTGTCGTTGTAATTCTTTTTGCTAATTACCGTATCTCAGTGCTATGTTATTATTCCGCTTTTATTACTATCAATATTATTTCTGTAGGGGGTTTATTCCCAACAGTAACAATGGAGATAGAGTGAATGAACATTAGTAATCATTGTTAGCATCAACTATTTTTTGTCTTTGGTACATTTGTTGAATAACTCTTTGAAACATCATGATATAATTTTTGGATACCTATATTGTCACGACCAAAATCTCAACCTGTCATGATGGCGCCTATCATGATATTAGGCAAGCTGATAACTCACACATACCAACACTTTCAATTCCAAAATATACTAAAACAAGTTTAACTAAGTGAAAATCGCATAAAACTGGATGAAAACGCCTCAACTCATACAAAAGTTTTTTCCAAAACCCGGGTGTCACTGAGTACATGAGCATCTATATAGTAAAACAGTCTAATACACTGTCTAAGAAAGTATAACAGAATAATCAAAAACTAAGAGATATGGCAGGAGAGTCAAGGTCTGCGGACGCCAAAGTAGCTACCTCGATAATCTCCGAACAGGTAAAACTCCACGATCAACAACCTCTGCGCCTGAAAATGCCTGGATCTGGACATGAGGTGCATGGTGTAGTGTGAGTACAACCAACTCAATAAGTATCGCAAATAAATAAGGCAACATAAGCGAAGCTTTAATAATTGAGGATACTAGTTATTTCAGTATAATTCTACCTCTTTAGACCAGCACAACACAATATTTAAAACTAACTCATAACGCTTCGTGAGAAGAATATTCATGTGTGCATATGCACTATTTCTCAAATACCCTGCTCAAACAGTATTATAGCATGTAGATGAAGGAAACAAGTAAACCAGATAAATGATCAAGAAAATAAAAGTTCCACACACTGCACGGACAATTCACGTGCGACACAGATAACTCACGAGTCAATATTATCAATATATGGATCCGCAAACACAACTCACGTGCTGCACAGACAAATCACATGCCAATAATATCAATACATGGATCCGCACGGACAACTCACCTGCCAATAACATAATCCGCTCTACATAGCCACAGGCCCCAACCCAAACATATCATACAGAAGCAATAAAGCAAGTATACAGGTATATGATGAATGAAATAAGATTATCATGTCCCTATGTAATGACCCAACTGGTCGTTTTGAGTATTTGCACTTCGCTCGGTAGTTTACGGGTATGAGTAGCTCCGTATGATGTATTATGACTTATGTGAATCGTCGGTTTTGATTTTTCAGGTTATTCAAAATCGAATTGGAAGAATGGATTTCATTATTAAGCTTTAAAGTGGGGGAGTTGACTAAGTTTGACTTTTTGTAAATTTGAACCTGGAACGGAGTTTTGATGGTTCCGGTAGGTCCGTTGGATGATTTTGGACTTAGGAGCGCGTCCGAATTGTGATTTGGAGGTCCGTAGTGGAATTTGTCTTGAAATGATAAAAGTTGAATTTTTGGAAAGTTTGATCGGGAGTGGACTTTTTGATATCAGACTCGAATTATGATTCCTAGAATGGGAATAGCTTTGTTATGTCATTTGGGACTTATGTACAAAGTTTGACGTCAATCGGACGTGATTTGATAGGTTTCGACATCGGTTGTGGAAGTTTGAAGTTCAAAATTCATAGATTTTGATTTAAGGTGTGATTCATCATTTTGATGTTGTTATGTGTGTTTTGAGGCCTCAAGTAGGTTTGTATTGTGTTATGGAACTTGTTGGCATGTTCGAACGGGGTCCTGAAGGGCTCGGGTGAGTTTCGGACGAGGTTTAGATCATTTCATTGTATTTTTGGATTTTTGCTAAGCTGCTATTTCTGGTGTGATCGCACCTGCGGCTGGTTTGCGCAGGTGCGATAGTCGCAGAAGCAGCAGAGGAGTCGCAGAAGCGTGATGGGGAGCTGGGCGTGAGGATCGCTGGTGCGGGTGCTTGGAGGCACCTGCACAACTGTAGATGCGGTTCAAATGCGCAGAAGCTCGATCGCAGAAGTGGCTTAAAGACCGCAGGTGTGAGGGATTTCCTGGGTCTATTGCTTTTGCATACGCAAAGTTTTACAGCAAAAGCGGTGGTCACAGATGCAAAAATTGTCTGCAAATGTGGAATCGCTTGGCAGAAACTATATTATCGAGGGTTTTGGTTCTTTCTTCATTTTGGGAGCTATGGAACTCGGATTGAGGCGATTCTTGAAGCAATATTTACCATATGAATTGGGGTAAGTGTTCTCTACTCGGTTTCGGTTATATTTCATTAATCTATCTTCATTTTTGGTAATTGGATTGTGAATTTAAAAGAGGAAATTGGGGGTTTTGGCATAAAGTTTCATTATGTGAAATGTTGAGTTTGAACATTGAATTGGAGTCGGATTTGAGTGAAACTGGTATAGTTGGACTTGTAATTGAATGGGTTGATGGATTGTGTAAATTTTGTCGGGTTCTGAGATGCGGGCCCGAGTTGGGCTTTTGGTCGATTTTTGAGCAGGATGGCATTTTGGAGCTTCGCTTCGCTTGCTCGATGTTGGAATTGGCTTGTTCGAGGTAAGTAAATTTTCTAAACTTAGTGTTGAGGGTATGAAATCCCGTAATACGTGTTATGTGATTGGTATTGAGGTGACGCACATGCTAGGTGATGGGCATGTGGGCGTGCACCATGTGAATTGGGACTATGTTGCTTCTATGGCACTGTATAGTGGTCCTACTTTGTTGATGTCTGTGTTTTCACCATGTGATAAAATAATTGAGCTGTCAATCATGCTAGATATCATGATAGGCTTTAATATGATACTGCTAGGACCCCATACTCGTCGTTTCTTGCCGTCATTTCACTGATTTCATTAATTTTTCGTACTCAGTCATATTCATGCATTCATATCATATCCCAGTCTCAGTTGTTATTTATTGAAACATCATATCATTATTTTCGGGCTAGTTTCATGAAATTGTGAGCCCGTGAGTGAGACTGGAGAGATTGATGACTGAGTGAGGCCGGGGGCCTGTTTGTGAGGATATTGATACTATAGCACGTGAGTTGTCCGTGCAACATGTGAGTTGTCCGTGCAACACATGAGTTGTCCATGCGGATCCAGATATTGATATTATAGCACGTGAGTTGTCCGTGCAGTACGTGAGTTATCCGTGCGGATCCAAATATCGATATTATGGCACGTGAGTTGTCCGTACAACACATGAGTTGTCCGTGCAAATTATAGCGCTTGGGGTCAGTTGTACTCATACTACACTTCTGCACCTTGTGTGCAGATGTTGGCTGCCGATATTGCTGTATTTGATGGGAGCTGGATTGAAGATGTACCTGCGTCCCGGTTGTAGCTGCCTCTTGTTCGTGGTAGCCTTAGATCTATAAATCCCTGTTTATGTACTTTTCAAACAGACTATGTATTTATTTTATTTCAGCTTTGTAAACTCTATTCTTAGAAGCTCATGATTTGTACTACCAGTCCTTAGGAAAATGTATAAAATTCAGTAAATTACTATCGTTTATTTGCTTTATTAATTGTTATTGGAAATTGGTTAGTGATTAATTGGCTTACCTAGCAGGTTGGGTTAGGTGCCATCACGACTAGTGGATTTAGGGTCGTGACAAGGTGGTATCAGAGCTCTAGGTTCATAGGTTCTACAAGTCATGAGCAAGTGTCTAGTAGAGTTTTGCGGATCGGTATGATGACGTCCATACCTATCTTCGAGAGGCTACAGGTCATTTAGGATATACTTTCCATAGTTCTTTCCTTATCGTGCTACATTGATTTAGCTTGAAGCGTAACCCTTTAAATTTCTTCCACGCATTCGTATGCGCACATGAGCGCTCGGTATCAACTGTGCAATAACGGCTTGTGATTCTATGGTTGATGATGATAGTCCAATCTGGAGGACTTAAGGCCGTGTTTTGACGGTAGCTTGAGCACGGAGATTTCGGTTGTGTGCACACGTGCGTTTTGGACTTATATGTCCGTTGGTGTCCCTATTAGTGGAATTTGTTATTGGATGACTACATGGTGAGTATGATGTAACTGTGAGATGTGTTCAGATTGTTCGAATGTGACGAGAAGAGTTTACTTGAGAAGTAGCAAGAACTATTGGGTGTTTGATTTCTGTCTTGATTTGGCATATCGCCTCGAGTTATGGGTGTGTTGAAGGACCTCTCATGTGGTTTAGTTGTGGAGTGCAGTAGATTTCATGTCATGTTATTAGTTCACACATAGGAAGATTAAGTGATTGCATAATAGTTATGAATGTTGAAGAGTATAGAGAGATGTCAGCTTGAGGCAAAGCAGGCGGGTTACCTTCGCTGGGTGTCCTGGGGTTGTGCGGTCCCTATGTTATTTTTGTAGAAAGTTCTCCTTTACAAGCGAATTATATGTGTTGCAATTTGAGTTTGGACCGCTTGTGGAAGTTATCTTAACCATCACGAGGGTGAATGCGAGATTTGCAGATGATTTGAGGTTCTACATGGTTTTTGTTGCATGAGCTGATGAAGGATTTAGTCGAATCTCACCGATACTATGGCAGTAATAAAGTATGGGCATTGTGAGTTATTGTATGTTTTGATCTGTGGCTTTGAGCCAAGTGGGGGATTCTGGTATCGACGAGTTGACTGCACGATTATGTGTTGTATTGGTTTTGGTTTGAGGTATACCGGTGAATCAGCTATGACTGCATGGGTTGAGATTTAGGATGACTAGAGTAACGGGATTTCTGGATACGGGTTGTATTACACTCTATGGGTATATGGGAATCATGGAATGATTGAGTGTTTATTCGTGAATGATGTAGTGTGAATGGAGTAGGATTTTCTTAGTCACATTAAGGTGGGGTTACTCCGTTGGGTGTCGTCATGCCAATGGGGCACCAGTCGTTTGGCCCGTTTGGGGCAATGCAAATGAGATTTGAGCAGAGTGGATGACTCTCGAGAATGGTTCTAATGGATTCAAGAATTATATGTAGCAATTGGGAATTTTAGATTGGTATCTGGCTATAATCTGATATTTGCATTGGACGGTGTCGAGACTTGTGGCATTTTTATCATTGTGGATTATGCATTTCAGTATCAAGAAGGTGAAGGAAACAGTTTTAGGTTCACATAAGGTCTCTTTAGAGTGGGTGTCGTGGTTGTGGTGCTTTGGGGTGCTTAAGCGAGAAGTCAACGGCTTATAGACCTTAGGGCATTGCGGTTTTATACTAGGGTATCTTTTGTGGTGAATTTTTGTTAAGGATCGTGGTGTTCCATCAAGGAGAAGTATCAATTTGAAGTCAATTTGGAAAGAACTCGGAGAGTTAGGACAACTTGGTAGTAGGTTGGATCGACACAGTAATGGATATAATCGGTTCTTTGGGTACTTGTGATGTGGCTAGTCTCCACAGGTGTTTCGTGGCAATGCTTATGGGTTTTGGCGACCTGCGTGGCTGGGTTGAGTTAGAGAGATTCGGTTCTGATAGCTTGGTTATGTGCAAATGGGCTTCAAAGAGTTCTCAATGGTTTCTACCACGGTTCGAGGAGTATATTTCCTACTGGCATGAGGAGTATGTGGTGTATAGTGAATTTCTCCTGGATGAAATCAAATGGAAGGTCCTTGGCTAATTGAGTATGTAGTTGCTTGTGAATCGGAGTGGACTATGAAGTTCTCGTGTTTTTCATATGATGGCATGGTATATGCGGTGTATTGTGTGGGATTGAGATTTACGTGAGCGGGTTCACAGTTCTGTTTTGGAAGGGAAGGTCATAAAATTCGTAGGCCGCATGGACGGTTTCAGATGACTATGTAAATGATATTACTATTTGGTATGGCTTGATGAGAGTATACATTTTAGAAGGGGCAATGTATTTTGATGCATGGATACTTCACTGGTACTGCGACACACTTCTGGTTGATCGACTGCTGATATTCAAATTTTGCTATGTGGCACGAAAGAATTTTAGAAGTATTCCTTATGGGATGATCGTGTATGAGAGATGTGTTAGACATTCTGGCGGTGGAGTTGGGATCAAATATGCTAATTCGTATGTTCTATGGATTTGGAGACTGGGAGTTCTCAGGAACAGACTGTTTCATGGTTGTGGACTGTGAAGTCATGGCCGAAGCTAGCCAGATGATAGTATGTGTTATGATCCAGTCAATTGTAGTCTTTCAGAGGTTTATTTATCTATTTGTGGGTGCTCGGAGTTGATTAGGGGGTCTATTGGGAGTCCCAATTAGGATGTGTATTCTACACCGAGTTGGATTGGTTGGCTCCATAATGCTATTGTTGAGGGATGTGCCATTCGGTTGTTGCTGAGCTTATTCGTGTTCTGGAATTTTCTGTGAGTTACTCTTCTATGCTACAAGGAGTTGTGATTCGTTGGTTTTAGGCACACATGGTGCGGTTCTATTGTACTCTTGTTGCGGAATTTGAGCGAGATAAGTAATTGGGTATTGCATGATTGAGGGCATATTGGTTATGTTCTTTCAGGTTTTGTGTGGCATTGTGTCATTTGCTTCTCCGTGGTTATGGTAATGCACAGTGGGTACTTGATGTCGAATTTCGCGTGGCTATTGATTTTGAGCAGGGTGGCTCGAGGTATATGATATGGATCGGCGTTTGGATGGAGTCGCGCATTGCAGTGGAGTTATGTTGAGGTATGATCCCTTGTGTTAGATTCTTGTGTTTTGGTCCTACGATATGTGATATGTTCTTAGCATTGCGTTGTGGTAGTACACGTTGGTGCATGGATTGAACGACTTGTGGCTCTAGGTAGTATTGGTGTTGCGTGTCAGTAGAGTAGTTGGTATTCTATAAGATGAAGTTGGCAGATCTAGGATAGGTGCTATCGGATTTGATTGCGTTATATTTGGAAGGATAATATTGGAAGTCAGCTTAGGAATTAGCTATAGTTCTTGTTGAAGGAGAGGGAGCTCCATGGCTTGTTGATTTGATGAATAGTTATGAGTTCTGCATGTTTCTTTTATCATTGGCAGTGTACGAAGGTATAGAACGAGGCTTTGTTTGATATGAGGTTGTTACCGATATTGGGTTTATTTGAGCAGCTAATGTGATTAGAAATCATTGCTTCGAGCATTTGAGATATGTGGTATTTGAGTTTTGAGTATTTGAGTTATGGTTACGGCTGTTGGTACAGCTTGTTCAGACTTATACAGTATGTAGATGCGAGATTCTGATCTTATAACAAATTACGGATGTTGGAAATGGGATTCTAAGGCTTGTGGGCTAGGTTGAATTGTGAAATTTTAGTTATAATGTGTTATCGGACCTTTATGGGATAGGGTGACGTGGCATCACCCTCGGGTACGTGCATGGTAAGGTTATACGGTGGTTTGATGACTTTGAGAACAACTCTGGACACGTTCGAAGACGAACGTATGTTTAAGTGGGGGAGAATGTAACGATCCAACCGGTCGTTATGAGCATTTGTATTTCGCTCGGTAGTTTACGGGCATGAGTAGCTCTATATGATGTATTATGACTTATGTGAATCGTCGGTTTTGATTTTTCAGCTTATTCGGAATCAAATTGGAAGAATGGATTTCATTGTTGAAGCTTTAAAGTGGGAGAGTTGACCAAATTTGCCTTTTTAAAATTTGAACCCGGAACTGAGTTTTGATGGTTTCGGTAGGTCTGTTGGGTGATTTTGGTCTTAAGAGCGCATCTGGATTGCGATTTGGAGCTCCGTAGTTGAATTTGGCTTGAAATGACGAAAGTTGGATTTTTGAAAAGTTTGACCGGGAGTGGACTTTTTTATATCGGATTTGAATTGTGATTCCGGGAATTGGAATAGCTTCGTTGTGTCATTTGGGACTAGTGTGCAAAGTGAGATGTCAATCGGACGTGATTTGATAGGTTTCGACATCAGTTGTGGAAAGTTAAAGTTCAAAATTCATAGATTTTGATTTGAGGTAAGATTTGTCGTTTTGATGTTGTTATGTGTGTTTTCAGGCCTCGAGTAGGTCTGTATTGTGTTATGGAACTTGCTGGCATGTTTGAAAGGGAACCCGAGGGGCTCGGGTGAGTTTCGGACGAGGTTCAGATCATTTCATTGCATTTTTGGATTTTTAGTAAGCTGCTATTTCTGATGTGATGGCACCTGCGGCTGATTTGCGCAAGTGCGATGGTCGCAGAGCCGACAAAGGAGTCGCAGAAGCGTGAAGGGGAGGTGGGCATGAGGATCCAGGTGCGGGTGCTTGGACGCACCTGCACAATCGCAGATGCGGTTCAAGTGCGTAGAAGCGCGATTGCAGAAGCGGCTTAAAGACCGCAGGTGTGAGGGATTTGCTGGTCAGTTGTTTTCGCAGAAGCTAAGTTTTACCGCAAAAGCGGTGGTTGCAGATGCGACAAATTGTCTGCAAATGCGGAATCGCTGGGTAGAAGTTATATCATCGAGGGTTTTGGTTCTTTCTTCATTTTGGGAGCTATAGAGCTCGAATTAAGGCGATTCTTGAAGCAATTTTCATCATATGAACTGGGGTAAGTGTTCTCTACTCGGTTTTGATTATATTTCATTAATCTATCTTCATTTTTTTTAATAGGATTGTGAATTTTAAAGAGGAAATCGGTTTGGCATAAAGTTTCATGATGTGAAATTTTGAATTTTAAACATCGAATTGGAGTCGGATTTGAGTGAAACTAGTATGGTTGGACTCGTAATTGAATGGGTTGTTGGATTTTGTAAATTTTGTCGGGTTCCAAGGTGCGGGGCGGGGTTGGGATTTTGGCCGATTTTCGGCTTTTGATTCAAGATTTGATCTTTTTTGATCGGGATTGGTTCATTTAGAATTGTTTAATGTATTTGAATTGTTTTTGGTTAGTTTTGAGCCGTTCAGAGGTTGGAACGCGCGGGATGGAATTTTGGGGCATCGCTTGGCTTGCTCGGTGTTGGAATTGGCTTGTTCGAGGTAAGTAACTCTTCTAAACTTAGTGCAGAGGGTATGAAATCCAGAATAAGTGTTATGTGATTGGTATTGAGGTGACGCACATGCTAGGTGACGGGCGTGTGGGCGTACACCATGTGAATTGGGACTTTGTTGCTTCTATGGAACTGTATAGTGGTCCTACTTTGTTGATGTCTGTGTTTTCACCATGTGATAAAGTAATTGAGCTGTCAATCATGCTAGATATCACGATAGGCTTTATGATGATACTGCTAGGACCCCATAGTGGTCGTTTCTTGCTGTCATTTCACTGATTTCATTGATATTATGTACTCAGTCATATTCATGCATTCATATCATATCCCAGTCTCAGTTGTTATTTATTGAAACATCATATCATTGTAGTCAGGCTAGTTTTATGACATTGTGAGCCCGTGAGTGAGACTGGAGAGATTGATGACTGAGTAAGGTCGGGGACCTGTTTGTGAGGATAATGATACTATAGCACGTGAGTTGTCTGTGCAGCACGTGAGTTATATGTGCGGATCCAGCTATTGATACTATAGCACGTGAGTTATCCGTGAAGCACGTGAGTTGTCCGTGCGGATCCAAATATTGATATTATGGCATGTGAGTTGTCCGTTCAGCACGTGAGTTGTCCATGCATATGTGGATCAGGCTACACGCCGCAGCGGGTATTGTAAAACACTGAGTGACTGAGTGTGCTGAGCATTGAGCATAGTGAGAGAGGATGCGAGACATTGAGATTGAGTACTATGAGAGTGTGAGTATAGGAGCTCATCATCGAGATGCATTGCATTTGATATGCGTACTTGAGATACATGCATATAGATGTATTTCCTTCTGCTACCCAGTTTTGGTACATTTATTATTTTACCTGTATCTTTACATGTAGGCATAGAGACGTACTTTCCTCATGCTATCTGAAAATGAAACATCTTACTTATTGTTGAAAGGATTTTGGGAAAAATCACAGTTTTCAAACTTACTTGTATTTTGGCATATTCGGTAAAAGATTTGAGTTTTCACTAAGATAACTTTTTTATTACCTGTATCATGTTGTTATGAACTGTTGTGGAATATTGGTATTGTACCCAACCTTGTGTTAGCTCGTCACTACTTTCAACCTAAGGTTAGGTTTGTTATTTACTAAGTACATGGGGTCGGTTGTACTCATACTACACTTCTGCACCTTATGTGCAGATGTTGGCTGTTGATATTGCTGTGTTCGATGGGAGCTAGATTTAAGATGTACCTGCGTCCCGGTTGTAGCTGCCTCTTGTTCTGGTAGCCTTAGATCTATAAAACTCTGTTTATGTACTTTTCAAACAAACTATGTATTTATTTCATTTCAGCTTAGTAAACTCTATTCTTAGAAGCTCATGATTTGTACTACCAGTCTTTGGGAAATGTATAAAATTCAGCAAATTACTATCGTTTATTTGTCTTGTTAATATCATTGGAATTGGATAGTTACTAGTCGGATTACCTAGCGGGTTGAGTTAGGTGCCATCACGACTAGTGGATTTGGTGTCGTGACACCTTGGACTGGTGTAAATGACATGCTAAAGTGTAGGCGTGTGAAATGTGTGCTATCGTAGCTCAAACGGGCAAATTGATCAATGAAAAGCATTTATCAAGTTCGTTCAGGGGTTAAACCTCTAAGTAGCCTCATCATGGCTCAATTAGATCACATAAATTATTACAACATGTGAGATATCAAAGCTTAAAGCTTAACAGTCATTTCTAGGCTTATAAGAGCCCGAGCACAACCCAAACATGAATATATAGTCCCTGTGATCACACATGGGCTCATCCCCTTACATGTGCTCATCCAAAAGCACGTGGCTATCACAACAATTCCAGAAACCCGTGCCTTAACCGAGTTTAAATACGTTACTTACCTCAAACTAATCGACTCACTCTGCTAGCAATCCCTTGCCTCGCTAATCGACCTTCGAACGCCTGGAATCTAGCCACAAACAATTAGATACAATTAACTCAAGCTATTGAAATGAATTCCATAAGAAAATGCTAAATTCTTAATCAAAGTAAAAAAGTCAATTCAAAAGTCAATCCCCGAGACCATGTCTCGGAATCCAATAAAAGTTATAAAACCTGAAAGCCCATTCAACTACGAGTCTAACCATACCAAATTTACCAAATTCTGACACCAAATCGTCACTCAAATCCCCAAATTTAACTCTCCAATCCCTAGCCTAGAAACCCCAAAATTCCACCTCAAAAACACACAATCTAGGTGAAAAATTCAATGAGGAAACAATATTATTGAATAAAAATAATCAAGAGTGACTTACCTCAAAATCCCCTCGAAAATTCTCTCAAAAATTGCCTTAGTCTGATCTTGAAATGTCCAAAATGATTAAAATCACGAAACCCTCGAGTTTTAAATACTGCCCAGCCCTTTTCGCTTATACGTATCATTTAACCGCACCTGCGGTCTCGCTTTTGTAGTCAAAGCTCCGCATCAGCAGAGTTACACTGGACACCGGCCTTGCGCATTTGCGGCCACTAGTCTTCACCTGCAGCCTCGCTTATGTGGGAAGATTTCCGCTTCTGTGGACCTGCCTCACCAGGCCTCCTTTTGCTTTTGCGACGATCCTTCAGCATCTACGAACTCGCAGGTGCGAAAATTCCCTTCGAAACTCCCCACCTCACAGAAATCCGCTCCTACGATGACTCCTTCTCTTCTACGATCGCGCATCTGCGACCAAATTCATCGCATGTGCGATCGCACCAGACCTGGTGCCCTTCAGCAATACTTCAATTCCAAATCTTGATCCATTAACCATCCAAACTCAACCCGAGGCCCTCGGGACCTCAACCAAACATACATATATGAACTTAGTAGAGGCCTGAAATCAGATCAACCAACATCAAAAATACCAATCGCACCTCAATTCAAGCCTAACAAAAACTAAGAAATTTCAACTTGTACAATCGATGCCGAAACCTATCAAATCACATTCGATTGGCCTCAAATTTTTCACACAAGTCATAAATGGCACAACGAACCTATTACAATTTTCGGAACCAAAATCCGAGCCCGGTAACCACAAAGTGAATTCTCGGTCAAACTTCTCAATTTCCAAAACTTCTAATTTTCCAACTTTCTCCATTTCAAGACTAAATCAACTACAAACCTCCAAATCACTATCCGGACACACTCCTAAGTACAAAAATCACGCAACAGAGCTACCAGAACCATCAAAACTCTATTCCCGAGCCATTTACACATAAGTCAACATTCAATCAACTTTTTCAACTTAAGCTTCCAACCTTGAGACTAAGTGTCTCAACTCATTCCGAAACATCCTCGGAACCGAACCAACTACACCGGCAAGTCACATAACGACAATTGAGCATAAAATAAGCAGTTAATGAGGAACAGGGCTATAACACTCAAAACGACTGGCCGGGTCGTTACATCCTCCCCCTCTTAAACAAACGTTCATTCTCAAATGGGTCTAGAGTCATAACTGGAGTCTTAAATAGGCATGGATATATGCTCCGCATCTCCCGATCGGTCTCCTAAGTAGCCTCATCGATTGGCTGACCTCTCCACTGCACCTTCACTTATGCTATATTTTCTGACCTCAACTTTCGAGCTTGCCAATCCAAAATTCCCACTGGCTCCACATCATAAGTTAAATCACCATCAAACTGAACAGTGCTGAAGTCCAAAACATGATACGGATCGCCGACATACTTCTGGAGCATAGAAACATGAAATAGTGGATGAACACTTAACAGACTAGGCGGCAAGGCAAGCTTGTAAGCCACCTCTCCAATCCTCTAAAACACCTCAAACAACCCGATATACCAAAGGCTAAACTTGCCCTTCTTCCCGAACCTCATAACACCCTTCATGGGTGAAATCTTGAGTAGTACCTTCTCCCCCACTATGTAAATAACATCGCAAACCTTTCGGTCGGCATAACTCTTCTATATAGGCTGCGCTGTGCGAAGCCAATCCTGAATCAATTTAACCTTGTCCAAAGCATCTTGAACTAAGTCAGTACCCAATAGCCTAGCCTCACCCGGCTCAAACTAACCTATTGGAGACCGACACTGTCTCCCATACAAATCCTCATACGGAGCCATCTGAATATTCGATTGGTAGCTGTTGTTGTAGGCAAACTCCGCAAGAGAAAGAAATTATTCCCATGAACCCCCGAAATCTATGACACAAGCTCATAGCATATCCTCTAATATTTGAATAGTGCACTCGGACTGACCATCTATCTGAGGGTGAAATGTTGTACTCAACTCAACCTGTGTGCCCAACTCTCACTACACTGCTCTCCAAACCTACAATGTAAACTGTATGGCCCGATCTGAAATGATGGACACCGGAACACTGTGAAGACGAATAGTATCACGGATGTAGATCTCATCTAACTGCTCCAAACAAAAAAGTAGTCCTAAATGGAATGAAATGAGCGGACATGGTCAACCGATCCACAATCACCCAAATAGCATCAAACTTTCTCGATGTCCATGGGAGCCCAATTAAAAAATCCATGGCGATACGCACCCATTTCCACTCCGGACTCTCAAGCCTCTGAAGAAATCCGGCCGTTCTCTGATGCTCGTACTTCACCTGATCATAGTTTAGGAACCAAGCTACAAACCCCACTATATCCTTCTTCATCCTCCTCCACCAATAATGTTGCCTCAAGTCCTGATACATCTTTGCGGCACCCGAATAAATGGAATACCATGAACTGTTGGCCTCCTCACGGATCAACTCATGTAGCCCATCTACATTAGGCACACAAATCCAACCTTGAATCCTCAACACTCCATCATCCTTAATAGTAACATCTTTAGCATCATCGTGTTGAACTGTGTCCTTAATGACAAGCAAATGGGGATCATCATACTGGCGCTCTCTGATGCGATCATATAAGGAAGACCGAAAAACCACACAAGCTAGAACCCGACCGGGATCCGAAACATCTAATCTCACAAACTAGTTGGCCAAAGCCTGAACATGTGCTACAGGAGGTCTCTCACTAACAGGAATAAATGCAAGGCTACTCATACTCGCCGCTTTTCTACTCAAGGCATCGGCTACCACATTCGCCTTCCTGGGATGATACAGAATAGTAATATCATAGTCTTTTGTTTGAACAAGTACTGGAGACTCCGATGATACGTAAATACCTCACAAGACACACCATAAAGATAATGCCTCTAAATCTTCAAAGCATGAATGGTGGCTGCCAACTCCAAATTATGAACAGGGTAGTTCTTCTCATGTGGATTCAATTGGCGTGAAGCATAAGCAATCACTCTACCCTCCTACATCAAGACACACCCAAGGTCAATATGAGAAGCATCACAATACACGGTATAAGAGCCTGACACTGAAGGCAAAACTAGAACTGGAGTTGTGGTCAAGGCAATCTTGAGTTTCTGAAAGCTCTCCTGACACTCATCCGACCACCTGAATGGAGCACTTCTGGGTCAATCTGGTCAAAGGAGCTGCAATGGATGAGAAATCGTTTACAAAGCGATGATAATTTCCGGCTAAGCCAAGAAATCTCTGAATCTTAGTAGCTGAAGATGGTCTTGGCCAACTCTGGACCGCCTCTATCTTCTTTGGATCCACCTTAATTCCCTCACTGGACACCACGTGCCCCAAGAACGCCACCGAACAAAGCCAAAACTAACACTTGGAGAACTTGGCATAAAGTTTCACCTCCCTTACCGTTGTAGTACAATCCTAAAATGCTGGGCATGCTCCTCCCGACTACGTGAGTACACTAGGATATCATCAATGAATAATATAACAAATAAATTAATATATGACTGAAATACTGTGTTCATCAGATGCATGAATGCTGCTGGGGTGTTGGTCAGCCCAAAAGACATCACAAGGAACTCATAGTAACCATAGCGGGTCCTGAATGCCATCTTTAGAATATCTGAGTCCCGAATCTTCAACGGGTGATACCTAGACCTCAAATCGATTTTAAATAAGACCCCCGCTCCCTGAAGCTGGTCAAATATATCATCAATGCGCAGAAAAAGATACTTGTTCTTGATTGTAACTTTGTTCAACTGCTTATAGTCGATGCACATCCGCATAGTACCATCCTTCTTCTTAACAAACAGAACTGGCGCACCCCAAGGCGACACACTATGCCTAATAAACCCTTATTAAGAAGTTCCTGAAGCTGCTATTTCAATCCCTTCAACTCTACTGGTGCCATACGATTCAGGGGAATAGAAATGGACTGAGTGTCCGGCACCAAGTCAATACCAAAATCAATATCCCTTTCGGGTGGCATGCATGACAGGTCTATAGGAAACACATCCGAAAACTCTCGTACTACCGGTATAGAATCAATAGTAGGGGTATCGGCACCAACATCCCTTACAAAGGCCAAATATGACAGACACCCCTTCCCAACCATTCGTTAGGCCTTAAGATAAGAAATCACCTTGCTGGGAACATAATCTAGAGAACCTCTCCACTGGATTCTAAGCAACCGCAACATCGCCAATGTCATAATCTTAGCATGACAATCCAGAATAACATGACATGGAGACAGCCAGTCCATACCCAAAATCACGTTGAAGTCAATCATATTTAGCAATAAGAGATAAACTCTAGTCTCAAATCCCCCAATGGTCACTACACACGACCGATATACACGGGCAACAACAATAGTATCGCCCACTGGCATAGACACATGAACAAGTAAGATAGGATGATACATAGGAATAAGTAGAACAAGGGTTAAATAATGTGGAAGCATCCCTAAGGCACACTGAGACAATACCTGTGATTATTTCATCTGAAGCAACGACATCTGGCTTGGCAGGAATAGCATAGAATCGAGTCTGACCACCACCTGATCGGCCTCCCCCTCTAGGGAGACCTCTAACTGCCTGGCCCCCACCCCGAGCTGGCTAAGCGGGTGGTGTAACTCCTGGTGATGGTGTTATCGGTCAAGAACTCTATTGTAGAATCCCACTCAACAATCTAGGGCAATCCCTCTTGAGATGACTCACTTATCCGCACTCAAAATAATCCTTCCTCTGATGGGGCTATTTCTCCTGATAACCCGAGGAACTGCCTATAGAACCCTGAGTAGAAGAGGCATGGTGAAAACTCTGTGCTGGTAATGCACTAAATTATGACTGACCTAAACGAGCACTGCAAGAAGCGTGGCTAACTGAAGCACTACGATTAGCTGGACGAGCCCTCTGAGTGGGCCTCTAAGGACGACCCCTGCTATGGTGGGGCTGACCCCAGAATAAACACTGCTGAAACCACCCGAACCATGAGGCCTCTTGGCCTCCCTCTCCTTACACTCCTGGCTATGAACAAACTCTAGCCACCGAGCAATATCAACAACCTCATCGAACCTGGCACCTGATACACTCTCACGAGTCATAACAAAATGCAACTGATAGGTGAGGACATCAATGAACCTCCTAATCCTCTCCCTCTCAGTGGGAACCAACCAAACTGTTTGACGAGCCAACTCTGAAAACCTCATCTCATACTTGGTCACATACATGCCCTCCTGACGTAGCTGCTCGAACTGCCTGCGCAGCTCCTCCCTACGGGTATGTGGCACAAACTTCTCTAATAAGAGAACGAAGAACTTATGCCATGAAAATGGTGCTGCACCGACTGGCCTACTCCTCTCATAGGTCTCCCACCATATGAAAGATGCCCCAGTCAACTGAAAAGTAGTAAATGAGACCCCACTGGTCTCCATAATACCCGCCGTGCGAATAATCCACTGGCAGCTATCCAACAAATCCGGAGCATCCTCTGACTCAGCCCCATTTCATGATGGAGACTCGACCGTCCCAAACCTCTCTAGTCTCTTCTGCTCCTCATCACACATAACGGGACCCACCTGGGCCTGAGAAACTATAACTGACTAGATTGGTACTACCCCAGTGTCTGTAGTCCCTACACCATCTGCTCTAGAGTGCGGGCGACGGGAGTCTAAGTATCTCCCCCAGCTTGAGAAGTGACTGCTCTGGCCGGAACTAAAACCGCCGGGGCAAGGCTAGTGCAACCAATCAATATCTGGGCCAAAGGCTGTGATGTCTCCTATCACGATACTAGAAAAGCCGAAAACTCACACATACCAACACTTTCAATTTAAAAATACACTAAAACATGTTTAAATAAATGAAAATCTCATAAAACTGGATGGAAACACCTCAACTCATACAAAGTTTTTTTCCAAAATCTGGGTGTTACTAAGTACATGAGCATCTATACTGTAACACATTCAAATACACTGTATAAGAAAGTAGAACAGATTAATCAAAAACTAGGAGATATGGGAGGAGAGTCAAGGTCTACGGACGCCAAAGCTGCTGGAAAATGCCTGAATCTGCACACGAGGTGCAAGGTGTAGTGTGATTACAACTAACTTAAGAAGTATCGCAAATAACAAGGCAAGGTAAGAGAAGCTTAAGTTATTGAGGATACTAGTTATTTCAGTGTCTGCCTTTTTGGACCAACATAAAACAATATTTAAAACTAACTCATAAGGCTTCGTGGGAAGAATATATGTGTGTGCATGTGCACTATTTCTCAAATACCTTGCTCAAACAGTATTATGGCATATAGATGAAGGAAACAAGTAAATCAGATAAATGATCAAGAAAATACAAGTTCCACACACTACACGGACAACTCACGTGATGCATGGACAACTCACGTGCTAACAATAGAACCTGCACGGATAACTCACGTGCGACACGGACAACTCACATGTCAATATTATAAATATATGGATCCGCAAAAATAACTCACGGGCTGCACAGAAAACTCACGTGCCAATAATATCAATACATGGATCTGCACGGACAACTCACGTGACAATAACATAATCTGCCTGGCATAGCCGCAGGCCCCAGCCCAAACATATCATACAGAAGCAAAAAAGCAAGCATACAGGTATATGATGAATGAAATAAGATTTTCATGTCCCTAGACTGGTGTAAATGACATGCTAAAGTGTAGTCATGTGCTAAGTGTGTTATCGTATCTCAAACCGGCAATTTCATCAATGAAAAGCATTTATCAAGTTCGTTCGGGGGTTAAACCTGTAAGTAATCTCATCATCGCTCAGTTAGATCACATAAATTATTACAGCATGTGATATATCAAAGCTTAAAATTTAACAGTCATTTCTAGACTTATAAGAGCCCGAGCACAACCCAAACATGAATATATAATCCCGGTGCTCGCACATGGGCTCATTCCCATAAATGTGCTTACATAAAAGCATGTGGCTATCACAACATTTCAGGCAACTGGTGCCTTAACCGAGTTTAAATACGATACTTACCTCAAGCTAACGAATCACTCCGCTAGCAAGCCCTTGCCTCTCGAATCAACATCCGAACACATCGAATCTAGCCCCAAACAATTCGATACAATCAACTAAAGCTATTGGCATTAGTTCCATATGAAAATGCTAAATTCTTAATCAAAGTCAAAAAGTCAACTCAAAAGTCAATCTCCGGGTGCACGTTTCGGAATCCAATAAAAGTTACAAAATTTGAAAACCAATTCAACCACGAGTCCAACCATGCAAAATCTACCAAATTCCGGCACCAAATTTTCACTCAAATCCCCAAATTTAACTCTCCAATCCTTAGCCTAGAACTCCCAAAATTCCACCTTAAAAATACACAATCTAGGTGGGAAATTCAATGGGGAAACAATATTATTGAATAAAAATGATCAAGAGTGACTTACTTCAAAAATCCCTCGAAAATCCTCTCAAAAATTGCCTTAGTATGAGCATGAAATGTCCAAAATGATTAAAATCACGAAACCCTCGAGTTTTAAACACTGCCTAGACCTTTTTGCTTCTACGAATCATTTAACCGCACATGCAGTTCTACTTTTGCGGTCAAAGCTACACATCTGCGGAGTTACACTGGACATCGGCCTTGCACACCTGTGGCCATTAGTCCGCACCTGCAGCCTCGCTTCTGCAAGAAGACTTCTGCTTCTGTGGAATAATTAAGCATAAAATAAGCAGTAAATGGGGGAATGGAGCAACAACACTCAAAACGACCGGTCGGGTCGTTACCTATATTTTATATGATGCATACTTTGCTTATTTAATTCTTTATATTTTGTGTTACAATTGTTATGAATGGTGTTTAATTGCATAGGGGTGCAATAGAAAGGATCAAAATGTGAAATTATATAATCGTGAACAATTAAATATATTATAATTATGAAGTTTTAAACTGTCGTAATATTAAATTAGAAACAAATTATAGTTTTTGGTTGCAAAACTTGCGGCTCAAAACTACCACAATAAAAAATGAAAAGGCCATACTAAGAATTGTAATCTCTTAAAATTTTGATAGCTATAACGGCGGTTTGTAAACGCCATAATTAACATCTTACAAAAGGCCACATTAAACAATGCATATTATGGCGGTTTTGAGCTACTATTATGGCGACTAAGATGAAACCACCGTATACACTTTGTGGTGAAAGGGATTGTGGCGTTTTGAAATTGTCGTTAAATCATATCATGGCAGTTATAAACAGCCGTTATACATAAATAAAACTGCCACAATAACACCTTTTTTTTTGTATTGGATCTCAAAATTTTCATGTTGAAGTAGTTGTTATCCAAGATTATATCCACCATTTGCCACGCTAAGCTTGTGTTCCCTTTAATCATATTGATTAATACCATAGAGTCACATTCAAGGAAGATGTTTTGGAAACCCCGTGAAATACACAACTTCACCCCAGCTATGCTTCCTTTGCCTCCGCCAAATTACTACTGCCCCTTCTCATGTTTATATAAGAGTAGCTTTGTTTGTATACGTGACCATAGGCCTGTCATTTCACTGCTATTCAAATTTTCTTCTCCCCTTTAGTTTTGTTGAGTAAACTCTTCACTTTCCCTTTGTTTTCTTCTTTCTCTATCCTGCCGCCTCCAGACTCCAGCCAGTAGTGAAGCTAAAAATTTTCGCAAGGGTATTCAAACTTGAAAGAAGTGAAAACAATTCCCCGAAAAGAGTGTTCATTATATATTATACAACGCTAAAACCTAATATTTTATCTATATATAGTGTAATTTTTGGTGAAGGATGGTCGGTTGAACACCCTTCGGATAATGTAGCTTCGCCCCTGGCTCTAGCTATGGTGGCACGGATACCAGCCTTAATGTTTGGCAGCTCTCATCCGAAAAGATGGAAATTAATTCATTGCATCCATTTGCATATTGGCTCTTCTACTATTTTACATATACCGATAATGAAATAGACGTGCATAAGAGCATTATATTCCAACAAAAGCATTGGAGATTTCACTCCAAAGTTTAAGATTGTGAATTGCTCATAAACGATGTAACAGGGAGAAAAGAATCATATATTTGCACATTAGAAAACAAATAGTGTATTAGATCCAACACTTTTATATATACACAACATAACATAAGTTAAATACTAAAGTAGTTTAATTGTTTAATCACCTGCATGCAGTCGACCACAACTTTAAACCTTATTTCATTGCAATTAAGCATCTATATCTTGGAGGAAGTTAGAGATGATCTCACCTTTACTTCTGCCTTTTTCATTGTCTTGATCATGTATCTGTCATTATTTGTCATGTCGAGAAGCTTCCACTTTTTCAGGGGAGCTTAGTTCTTTAAGAGGGCCATATATACTCTATTGCATCCACCTTAAATAACATCCTTAAAGCCCTAGACAATATATTGGTCGAAATTGCTTAAACTTTTATATTTTTACATACAAAGTCTCCTAACTCTTAGCGCCAACTTGCTCTGGGTATTCTAGTTCAAAATGCATTAGACATTATGTTGCAGTGTGGCCAGTAAAAATATTTCTTGTTATAATAGTATACAGAAGATGTGATCAGTAGTTCCAATATGTATTGGGAACAAAGAGTATAAAATATATATTACTGAAAGCATAGACTTCTTTTTCCTATTGTCAAGGCAAGAAGATCACCAAGCTATCCACTTGTACTCAATACGTAGAAAAGTTAAAAAAATATTGAGATATAAATGATTATGCATTTTGTATGATATTTCCTATTCCCCATAGGGAGACATAAAATGCCATTAGAATTTTGAAGTTGTGTAAGATAATTGAAACCTCCAGAGAGTTTCATAGAATGATGTAGAATTTGTTAAAGCTCATGGATAAACATATAACACCCCCTATTAACAGTTATATAGTTTGTTAAAGCTCATGGATAACCATATAGTACCCCCTATAACAGTTTATAAAAACTTGTTGCTCCCAACCGCACACGCAAGTATACGTGGTCGTACAAGTAATAAAGTGATAAATTGAGTGTCGAACCCACAAAGACTTGTGTTAACTACCTACTAATTTCACCAAGATTATTATTCAGTCGATTCAATCAGAGTTCAAAGTGTGATTAAACTAAGCAATAATTCTAACAAGTAACTAATTAATCAAGCAGAAAAATAGTTGTTGTGTATTTAGTAGAGATGAATATTCCAAAGTTGTGATCGATTCACCAATCCTATTGTAATCTAATTAACTCTCCCTTTCATATAATTCACTCATGGTTTCTAATTAAACGAATAATCGCTCTCGTAGTATTCTCCTGAATTACTACTTGCCTATTCTAAATAGATTAACGCATATATTCATATGGAATCAATCTATTAATAACACATTAATATTACGATATTTAATTAGTCATGGTGACTAGGTATATTCCTATCCTAACCACAAATCTGCTCCCCCCCCCCCACACTCAGAGTTAAGATCATTCCCTCTTCAGTTCTTCTTTAATCTAGATATAGCTTTCCTAAGTATAACATATATAATAAATAGAACCTAACTGTTGGCCAGACAATTAAGCAATTAATTACAGAATTGAAGAAACAATTATATATTAGCAATTTGTAATCAAGTTTAAGTCAAAATCTAACAACAATATTCATGGCTAAATCACAACCCTATAACTATGGGTTTTAGCCACTCATGATAATATCAAAACAAATTCATAAGTGTTGAAAAATTGATAATACTAAGAAAAGATGAAGAAAACTTTGATATCCTCGCTCCCGGATGTTCCTCATGTGTATTTTTTCCTCAAAGTGGAATCTCCCCTCTCAAAAGAGGCTTAGTCATGCTTTTATACGCGTTGGGTGGGTCTTGGGCCGAATTAACCTTGTCCCAGGCGAACTAGAGAATGTTTCCATCACCAGCGCCCAGGGTAGCGTGGAGCGCTAGCCCTGACGTTAGTCTTTTTAACATTCTGACTTCTGCGCCATAGGTAGCGCCCCACGTTGTCTATGGCGCTACTTTGTGACTTTTTGCCTTTTCTTCCCTTTTTCTCTTTAATTCATGCACATTCGTCCCAAATTGCCTTCGGATGATTCCTACACATAAAAATACCACAAATTAGCACAAATCATTACACATCCGAAATCTACGAGACATGAGTAAAATATGAGGCAATATGCATATAAATATATATACTTTAAGAAGATTATCCATACATATATATATATATATATGTATATATATATACTTTAAGCACATTATCCACACCCCACACTTAGACTCTTGCTCGTCCTTGAGCAATGGTACTATCAACTACACTCCAACAACGTACACATCTCAACTAGAGAGGAGCACTTCAATTTTTAATCATACACTCTACTCTTTACTGTGATCGATACCGGCAATCAAGCATGAACATACAAATTTCATATTCTTCCCGTTTTAAACCAACCCATGTATAAACAATTCAATTCAACCAACTCAAACAACCTATCCATAACCAACCTGCCTAAAGAGCTGACTCGTTACCACTAAGCACTCTCAACTCACGCACTCACCAATCAAGAGAAATTCACGACATCACCAACCCGTCACGAGATCATGAGCCCTCACCAACAATCACAGGAGTGAATATACAATAGTCCACACATTCCAGTATGACTTTCAACATAATTTAAGGACATCACACAATTGGAACAAAAATTGCACTCTCACAAAGAATTCATGTGCATCCCATCCTCGTACCATAAGCTTGCCTGTAGTGTACACCTCTACTAATCTAAGTCAGCAAAGTCTAGGATCAATTAGGACTTTATAGGTTGTAATGTAGGCTAAGGGACAGGTAGGATAAATTTAGGAGTAGTGACTGACCCTCCTAAGCACTTTAATACACTACACTAAAAAATCGAGCACATTTTCTTCTCAACCAATTCACTTGCCACAACCATATATAACATAGCCTTTTTTTCTTAATTAAGCATTTCTATATTCCTACTAGCACGAATTATTAAGATTAGGAGATGTGTGTTTTTCTACATTTTTTGAATTATTTTTTCCTTTTCTTGCAATTTTTTTTTCTTTTTTTTTCTACACACACGCCATACATTAAGGTTCATCAGCTAGTGAACGTTTTTCACAACTTTAGTGCATCTTAAGGGACATTCCATGGTTCCACGCAAAAGCTACTTTCCAATCTCTCACCTTACTTATTTTAGCGACTATGTTTCTTCGGAGGTAAAGGTTCAACAATTTCAAATTCAAAATACAATAGGCGTACGGCTTGTAATGTGGGAACCAAGGAAAAGGTCAATAGGCTCAAAGGGGCTAGAAATGGAAATAATTTATTTTAAGTGACAAGAACATCTATTATCAAGCAAAGAACTGCCCACCTCATCTCGTAGACTAGCACAACTTAATGCTTTTGCTTTGATTAACACACGGGAAAAGTTCTATACTACACATGATAACACATAATAACACAAATCCCTGCACACACATTGCACATGACTCAATCAAGACGGTTCTGTTCAACTCTCAAGTCAAGCAAGCACATATAATTGAGAAATTTTAAGCAATATCGCACTAGGTGACATACAAGTCAAACAACTGAGAAAAGGCATCACAGAGTAGGCTAATTATTTGACTCAGGCATCACAATTAAAATCAAATGTATGGGAAGAAAGTGCGCATGCTATCGCCTAATGTGCCAGCACCGAATATGTCAGTAGTTACCTCTACGCAACTCAGTTTTCTTCCTATCCTATTCCTAAAAAAACGAAGTACCCAGTTCGAGATACACCATTGGAAAAGAACCGGGACCAAAATAAAAGGCAAGGGATACTACCTAACTATCCTAAAAAAAGATCTTTTTGGTATTTTTAATCGGACTTTAATCCCTCAATAAAATTATCCAAAATATCCATCATCGGGAAAAGTCCGAGCTTTTTCAGATTTTTTTTTCTATTTTCGTATTTAATTTATTTTAAAACTAGACTGTGTCTACTACGGGTTTCTAAAAGAAAAACTAATAAAATAAAAAAAATAGATTTATTCAATTTATACCACATAAAGTAGTTCCCCCATCCCACACTTAACATGTGCATAGTCCCCGAAGCATGTAAGAATTTAAAGCAAAGTAAGGTGGAAAGAAGAGCTCCCTGCTAGTCGGATTCCACCTCCTCAGAATACCCACCAGCAGCAGCTCCGGGCTCATCATCATCATCCGCTCCCAGGGGCACCAAAGCCATGGGCCCCATGATGTTAGCATCAAGATCATCCTTAGTGTCGGAGCCTTCGTGGGTGTTCTCATCCTCTCATGGAGGAATTGGACAGATCATTACATAGATGCATACGCTCCTCGTCCGACACGCCCAACCTGCTCATGATCACATTTAGGGGGATATAGAGATACATGTTGAAGTTCCTGTCCCTCTCATTCCGTGTCGCATGGCATAGCTTAGACGTAGACACAAACAACGATGTGATGTCCATCAACCTCTTAGGAGCCTCCTTAACCTCATCATAACCGCGGTATTCAGGTACCTCCCGGGACAACATGTACTGCGTTAGCAAGTTGCCAAAGAAGAATCTCTTGATTTTCCTCCCAGATCGTGTGCAATCCATCTCCCCTAACATGATCTCTCCCACATTGATGGGTCACCCAGTAATCAGAAAAATATCAAACACTCGAGCTCTAGTGCACTTGTTGTTGTGCTCAACCAGCATTAGTCTGCCCTGCATGAAATTCTGCCACACCTTGGCATTCTTGTTGAAGTCGAAGTGTATCATCACAAGATGGGAATCACCCTTTTTTCTTGTTCACTTTGCATTCAAATCGATGCCACATAGAGTGTGACGTATAACTTGATAGTTTGGGCATTTGACAAACGTTTGCAGCCTTCATGGGTTAGGGCTATCAAATCCCAAAAATTCGCATAAGGAGCGCCTATCTATTGGCACCTCCTTTCTGCGGACCCGTGACGTGAAAAAGTTCCCATTCCAATTTTCATAAAGATCTCACACCATACTCAAATTTGCATGGCCTGTTCACTCTATGAACTTATCCATCTTCAATTCTTTTAACCGGGCAAGCACGTTCACTCTAGAGTTTTCACATTAATTTTCATTTCAGAGACATATCGCCCATATGGCACAAAGTTATTATGCCATTGTATGGCATCCTCACGAACTAGATCCAAATGAGGCCTTGGTCCCGATGGTGCCTTCTTCGATCCGTCGGCAACCTGTTTCCCTTTAGCTTGTCGAGATGACATTTCCCCTTGCTTGCGCTTTTTAGGAGCGAGAACAGTGGTTGAGGACTTCCCCACTCCTTTACCCTTGTTCGCACTATCACGATCCATATCAACCTACAACACAAATAATCATGAATGTGAGAATGAATAAGGAAATCCGTCGAAGATTATCATGAGAGTCAAAGATGACCCCATACTTAAAATCGAAGGCTCTATGTAATATACCCACAATATTGGTTGAAAATGCACAAGTGTTGCACCACAAGGCGATGGGTACCCCATGCCGCACAATTATAATGCACTAACTATGCAACACAAATCAAACAGTCGATCATGGCGTGGCATACATAGTACAAGATACATGGTGTGGGTGGCATGGTTATAACATGTGAACATTAAAGATAAGATTTGGGTTAGGTAAAACCACCCCCAACACCCCATAATTAGCCTGATATCACATACAACTACACTCAACTACTCAAACTTTACCGGTGCCCAATTGACTCTTTCAAGCATTTTATCAAATACATGGTGGGCATTAAGTGTGTTCAACTCAATTCAACGATGGTGGAAGATGGTGGCCCTCCCAAATTTTATGAAGTATAGGGAATTGAAGTTTACTACACCGTATACAACACAACAACCAAGTTGTAGCAACTAATTTTGTTCCACAATCGGGCCACCCACCATAGAACAAGTTCTAAGAAGCAACTTATGGGGGAATTTGGAGATGGGAGTTTGGGATGGGAGATGGGCACTATAATCTACAAAATAAAAGAAAAAGGGAGAAGGGAAACATACCTGGGAGATTTGTAGATGAATGCAAGAGGAGAAGAAAAAAAACTATAAGAATTGAGAGAGGGACGGAGATAGAGACGGGGGCAGAGAGGAGGGAAGAGTAGAAGGGAGAAAGAGAGAAGGGTTCGGGGGGGTTAGAGTTATTTTAATTACGAGGGATTTGGGTATGGGTCAAGGGTTGTAATATGAGGGTAGATAGGTATGTGGGTCGGGTTTTAGGGGTAGTTGTTTTAAATACAATAACAACAACAATAACATACCCGGTATTATCTCATACTGTGGGGGAATTGTTTTAAATAATAAACAAAAGAGAGAAAATTTTTTTCTACCTGACCCTCCAGCCCAGTGCGTTGTGCTAGGCCTAGCGCTGGGGGAAGAAATATTTCTGTTTTCTACGCCACAGGTAGCGTTGGGTGCTGGCCTAGGCGCTGGTATGGGAACTATTTTTCCTTTTTCTTTGAATGAAATCCTCGATCCCTCCGAGCACTTTATATATCCAATTTAGATACCCTACACTATTCTACCTATGATTTATATGCCTACAAAGAAAACAAAAAATTCTAGTCTACTCTAACTAAAAAAAAATTAAAAAGCTAAGCTATGAAAGCAATAAAAATTGGGTTGCCTCCCAACAAGCGCCTGATTTAATATCGCGGCACGACGCAGGGCCTTGCTTACTCATCAGCGAGTATTACTTTGGACTCAATAGTGCTTGACTCTTTGCCCATTCCCTAAAAAAAATTCTTTCACCATTTAAAGCACGCAACTCATTTCACCATAAAGAGTTACTCTCACCACCTCAAATGGACCTGACCACCTCCATTTTAACTTCCCAGGAAACAACTTAAGCCTAAAATTGAACAATAGTACCTTTTGGCCCGGTTTAAAGTGATGTGGCTTGATTCGTTTGTCATGACACCTTTTTGTTTTCTCCTTGCAAAGCTTAGCATTTTCGTATGAGTGCATCTTCAACCCATCTAACTCATTCAACTGCAAGAGCCTCTTCTCGCCCGCTACTTCAAAGTCCATATTCAACTTTTTAATTGCCTAATACGCCTTGTGTTCAAGTTCAACCGGCAAGTGACATGCATTCCCATAAACAAGCTTATACGGGGATGCCCCACTCGGTGTTTTGTATGCAGTTATATATGCCCACAAGGCATCATCTAACTTTGCAGCACAATCTTTCCTATTCAAACTCGCTCCCTTCTCTAATATCTGCTTTATTTCTCTGTTGGGCACCTCATCTTGTCCACTTATTTGCGGGTGATATGCCGTGGCAAATCTGTGGCGGACCCCTTATTTGTTAGAAGGTTACTCAACAACCGATTGCAGAAATGTGTCCTTTCATCACCAATCAAGGCACGTGGAGTCCCAAACCACGAGAATATGTTTTTCTTCACAAAAGAAGCTACCACCTTGACATCTTTGATTGGAAATGCGATAGCCTCTACCCATTTTGACACGTAGTCAACCGCTAGCAAGATATATTTGTTTTCTCGAGACAATGGAAACGGTCCCATGAAGTCTATCCCCCACACATAAAAAATCTCCACCTCCAGGATATTATTCCAAGGCATCTCATGCCTCCTTGTAATTGTTCCTATTCTCTAACACTGGTCATACTTCTTAACAAACGCATGGGCATCCTTGAACAATGTTGGCCAAAAAAACTCAGACTGTAAAACATTTGCAGCTATCCAATAGTGTCCATGATAACCTCCATAAGGCGAGGCATAATAATCATACAACACTAATTCCACCTCCTTTTCAAGAATGCATCTCCTCATCAACTGATCAGCACACTGTCTGTATAAGAATGGCTCATCCCAGTAGTAGAAGTTCACATTATGTAGAAACCTCTTTCTAGCTTCAGATTCAATTTTGGGAGGAAGTACCCCACTCATAATATAATTCACATAATCCGCGTACCATGGGGGAGGGTCTTGGGTGATAGCAAAAAGTTGCTCATTATGAAATACCTCCTTAATTTGTCTACCTTCCTCCACGTGCTCATGATTTCTAGCCTTGATAGATGGTCGGGTACTTATTTTTTTGTGCCCTTCCGATCTCGTATTTCTACATCAAATTCCAGCAATAACAAAACCCAGCACGTCAATCTAGCCTTGGATTCCTTTTATTGTAAATAGATACCTTATTGCTGCATGGTTGGAATTGACTACAACTTTTGTTCCCACCAAGTATGCTGGAAATTTCTCAAAGGCCCACACAACGGCCAACAACTCCTTTTCAGTGGTGGTGTAATTCAGCTATGTATCATCAAGAGTCTTACTCGCATAGTATGTGGATTAAAATATTTTGTCTTTCCTCTGGCCAAGCACTGCCCAATAGCATGGTCACTTGCATCGCACATAAGTTCAAATGGTAAGGACCAATCAGGTGCCACAATAATGGAGGAAGTCACGAACTTCATTTTGAGCTCCTCAAATGCCTTCAGGCAGGCTTCATCAAAATTAAAGATTACATCCTTTTCAAGTAACCTGCACAAAAGAGTAGAAATGTTTGAAAAATCTATAATAAAGCGTGTATAGAACCTCGCGTGTCCCAAGAAACTCTGGACACCCTTCACATAAATGGGTGGAGGTAATGTTTAAACCGCCTCCACCTTCGCCTTATCAACTTCAATGCCACTCCTTGACACTCTATGGTTCAACACGATTCCTTGTTGTACCATAAAATGGCACTTTTCCAATTTAGCACTTAAATTATTTCTTCACAACGGGCCAACACCTTGCCCAAATTCTTCAAACAGTCATCATAAGAGGACCCAAAGACTAAAAAATCATCCATGAAGACTTCTACGAATTGCTCCACCATATTAGTAAAAATGGCCATCATACATCTCTGGAAAGTGGCCGGTGCATTACAAGGACCAAATGGCATTCGCTTGAAAGAAAAAGTATCATAAGGACATGTAAAAGTGGTCTTCTCCTGATCCTCTGGGAAAATGACAATCTAGTTGTACCCCAAATAACCATCAAAGAAGTCTAATATTCATGCCCCGCCAATCTGCCCAACATCTGGTCAATGAGTGTAAGTAAAAAATGGTCCTTGCGGGTTGCTTTGTTGAGCCTTCTATAGTCAATGTAAACACTCCACCGCATCACAGTGCGAGTAGGAATTAGCTCATTTTTCTCATTCTCTACAACAGTCATCCCCCCTTTTTAAGCACACAATGCACTAGGATCACCCAGTTGCTATCAAAAATAGGGAAGATGATACCTGCCTCAAGCTACTTAATTACTTTCTTCTTCAAGACATCTTTCATAATCGGATTTAATCTTCTTTGTTTCTCAACACAAGGGAAGTGTCCATCTTCTAGAAAGATTTTATGCATACAAAATGATGGATTAATTCCTTTTATATCAGCAATTGTCCACCCAATAGCTTTTATATGCTCACGAAGCACTCTGAGCAGCTTTTCTTCTTGCACATTAGTTAAGCTGGATGAGATAATCACTGGCAATGTTTTAGAGTTCCTCAAGTAATCATAGCACAGGTGCACTGGAAGAGGTTTGAGCTCTAGCTTTAGAGCTTCATCAATAAATGGTTTAGGAGGGGTCAGAGTAACAGGTTTGTCCAACTCCTCAAATCTATCAAGCCCATGGACATATTTGCAAGACATGTTAAGTACTTGCTCAATTTCTTCTATCATCTTATCTTCACTTTCTTCTTCATCCCCCATCAAGGCTCGTTCAAGAGGATCTATGGGGCTTATATAATCACCAATGAAGCCACATCACTTTCCACCACATAAATCATGGATAGCTCTTCATAGTGGGCTGGCAGTCTGAGTGCTTTATACATATTGAATACCTCCACTCGATCACCCACTCTCATTGTCATGTTTCCTTCACATACATCGATAATAGCTCAACCCATGTGTAAGAATGGATGCCCTAAAATAAATGGGAATTCATGATCATGCTCATAGTTCAAGATAATAAAATCAACATGGAATATGAAAGAACCCACTCGAACTAACACATCTTCAATCCAGTACTCCTTCAGGATAAGTAAGGGAGCGATCAACCAACTGTAAAATCACTGTGGTTGGGCGCGGCTCACCAAATCGCAACTGTCTGAACACAGATAGCGACATCAAATTGATTCTCTCCACAAGATCACACAAAGCTCGCTCGACTGCATGCTTACCAATAGAGATTTGGATAGTGAAACTACCTGGATCCTTCAATTTTTGAGGTAGATTGCTTTGAATTCTTGAGGTACATTCTTCAGTAAGTGCCACAGACTCAAAATCTGCCAACCTCCTCTTATTTGCCACTATGTCCCTGATGTATTTGGCATGTTTAAGCACTTCTTGCAAGATGTCTGTCAATAAAATATTGTTTTGCACCTGCTTCAAAATATCAAGAAACGTTTTATAAGTAGCATTATCCTTCACTTTCTGCAATCTCTGAGGGAATGGGGGTGGTGGCCATACAACTAATGGTAGGGGTTTCGTTTCTACCACCTCTTCAACTGGCTTCTCTAACTCTTTTTTCTTTTCTGATTCTGCTTCTATGGAGCCCGATTTCTCATTAAAGGTCATTTTTTTTATCTTTTTCTACGGGACTTCTTCTAACTGTCTCATATTCCTTAATGACACATCATTGATAGATATCTTAGGATTAGCCTCGGTGTTTCTTGGAAGAGCTCCAACTGGTCGAGTATTTTGGGAACTGACAAGTTGCCCTATTTGTCACTCCAAATTTCTCATCGCTAATGCTCGGGCCTACTGGTCAGCCATCAATTTCTTTAGCATCTCCTTAATGTGACTCATCGTGTTTGTAGGTTGTTCAGCCTGTGGTGGTCTATATTGCTATTGAGGAGCTTGTGGCATGTACTGATTCCGAGCATCTTGGTTTCCACCCCAAGAGAAGTTTGGGTGGTTCCTCCAGTGTTCCCATACTTGTTTGTCTGGCCCCTATTTGCATTACCCACGAAACAAATAGACTCTGGATTAGTTGGGCATAAGTCGCTCGTGTTACCCTCTCCACATACTTCACAAAATATTTGCATCTGTTGCACTGGTTGAGCTTGTTGCTTGTTAATAACCAAGGTCATTTTATTCACTTGGTTGGCCAATGTGGCAACCTGTACTAAAAATGCAGAAACAACGTCTAACTCGAGGACCCCTACGGATTTTTGAACTATGTGTCTACCCATCTCTCTTTGCAAATCAAGATTTCTTTTGGAGAATTTGTTCAATAATGCATATATCTTATCGAAGCTTTTCTCCAACACTTGACCTCCCACTGCAGCGTCCACCACAATTTTTGTCTCTGGATGGAGCCCTTCTATGAAAGTGTGAGCTAACACTTCATTTTTCTTGTTGTGATGAGGACAGTCTTTCAGCAGCCCCTTGAACCTTTCCCAATATAAATATAAAGAATCCCCTGATTTCTATTTAAAGGCGACTCTCTCACTTCTGATCTTTGCAGTTTTCCTGAAGGAAAGAACAGTGTCAAAAACTTTCCTCGCCAGATCATTCCATGATATAATAGAATTAGTTGGTTCAGCCTTCAACCACTGCTTTACTTAGCCCAACAGAGAAAACAGGAATAATTTGAGCCTCACATAGTCTGGAGTGACTCCGTTAGTGATATAATTATCACTAATCTCAAAGAAGTTCAAGATGTGTTGTTGTGGATCCTCGTGTGGAAGACCCATAAACTGCCCATTCGCACGTAGTAGCTGGATCATGCTCTACTTCAGATCAAAGTACCCAGTGATTTTGGGCTTCACAATGCTTGAGGTGACATTAGCAATGTTGGATATCACATGTTGCTCCTCTGCCATGTTCACCGGTAGTTGAACAAGTGCCTGAATATGTTCTGCATCCCTTGCTTCCCTCAACCTCCTGTGAAATATTCTCTCAGGTTCGGGGTCAAAGCCTTGAAGTCTATCCTGGCTTATGACCCTTCGCATTCAATCAAAGTTCCTAAGACCAGAGCAACCAATAAGAAACATTAGAATTGACGAAATAAACAACTAAAGTAAAAACTAGAAAGTAGTCAATATTCAAGTCCCCAACAATGGCGCCAAAAACTTAATGCTCCCAAACACACACGCAAGTATACGTGGTCGTACAAGTAATAAAGTGATAAATCGAGTGTCGAACCCACAGAGACTTGTGTTAACTACCGACCAGTTTCACCAAGATTATAATTCAGTTGAGTCAATCTGAGTTCAAAAGTATAATTATACTAAGAAATAATTCTAACAAGTAACTAATTAATCAAGAAGCAAAATAGTAGTTGTGTATTCAGTAGAGACGAATATTCTAGGGTTGTGATCGATTCACCAATCCTATTGTGTTTTAATTAACTCTCCCTTTTATCCAATTCACTAATGGTTGCTAATTAATAGAATAATTGCTCTTGTAGTATTCTCCAGAATTACTACTCGGCTATTCAAAATAGATTAACGCATATATTCCTATGGAATCAATCTATTAAGAACGCATTAAGATTACGATATTTAATTAAGTATGGTGACTAGGTATATTTCTATCCTAACCATTAAGCTTAGTCTTGCATTTATACGCGTCGGGGGAGGGGGTCTTGGGCCGAAATAACCTTATCTCGAACTAACTAGGAAAATTTTCCTGTCACTAGCGCCCAGGGTAGCGTGAGGCACTGGACTTTTTAAACTTCATATCAATATATATATATATGAGAGAGAGAGAGAGAGAGAGAGAGAGAGAGAGAGACGAACCACAGTATCAACGAAGGCAACGTTGGCGGATGTTCAAGCATTAAACCACCAGCAACTTTAAGTATTATTCCCTCCTCAAAGTATTTTCAGTTGCTATATATATATATATATATATATATATATATATATATATATATATATATATATCTCAAAATACTTTCACTTGATATAAATAAGAAACAATATACATGTACTTAGGGGCATAAATTTTATGAAAAATAAATTTTCATAAAAAGAACCAAAAAATGTGTGATTGATTTTTATATAGAGCGTTCTCAGTGCCCAGAGAGGTTTAAAATTAGTTTGAGTAATAAATTCAGCCCATAAAATGTAAGGGCAAAACAAAAATAGAAATTCAGACAAATTACTTGAGTCCCAAGCACAACCCTCCCAAGAACTGTTAATTAAAAATTTCCTATTAGACCAAATTGCAGTTAATTACCTAAAGTAAAAAATTTAAAAACCTTGAAAACGGAAAAATATGAAAGTAAGTACATTATTCTTTAATTTCTTAATATTTCTTTATTTTTTTAAGGAAACTATTTTGTAACGATCCGACCGGTCGTTTTGAGAGTAATAGCCCCGATCCCTTATTTTCTGCTTTCCCTATATCGTTTTCTTCTTGTGTGACTTGCCGGGAGGTTTTGTTGTTGTTTCGGAGTGATTTGGGACACTTAGTCTCTAAAAACTGAAGCTTAAGTCTTAGGATTTTGACCGTAATCCAAACGATGTGAAGACGACTCTGAAGTTCTGTTTGTTCCATTAGCTCCGTTGGGTATTTTGGACTTAGGAGCGGGTCCAGACTGTAAATTTAAGGTCTGTAGCTGATTTAGGCTTGAAATGGCGAAAGTCAGATTTTTTGAGATTTGGATCGGAGGTGAACTTTTTGATATCGGGGTCGGATTCCAATTTCGATAGTTGGAGTAGGTCCGTAATGTTGAATATGACTTGTGTGCAAAAATTGAGGTCGATCGGACGTGATTTGATAGGTTTCGACATCGGTTGTAGAAATTTAAAGTTTCAAGTTCATTAAATTTGGATTGGAGGGTGATTCATGTTTTCGTTGTTGTTTGACGTATTTTGAGGGCTCGGCTAAGTTTGTATGGTGCTTTAGGACTTATTGGTACATTTAGTTGAGGTCCCAGGGGCCTCGGGAATAGTTCAGATGCTTAGTGGATCGAAAATTGGACTTGTGTATCTGCAGAAGTTTTTGGTTTCTAGTGTTCTCGAACTTGCAGTGGGGAGACCGCAGGTGTAGACTCGCTCGTGCAGATGAAGGAGCGCAGATGCAAGATTTGGCAGCCCAAGCTAGGTTCGCAGGTGCGGAGGTAATCGCACAGAAGCGGCCTCGCTTCTGCTATTGGTCTGTGCGCAGGAGCGGTGAGGGTCGCAGGAGCGCATCCGTAGGTACGGCGCTACTCTCGCAGATGCGGACCCAAGGGACTTAATGTTACACCCTATATTTTGTACGTAAAAATGCGTCGTAAGCAAACTAATGTAGGACCAAAAATGAGATAATATTTAAAAGTATATAAAGTAAGTTAATCATGTTACCTATGAGGTTACAAATATTGAATATCATGAACAACAAGTACAAAGAGGGTTGGACAGTTCAGAAGCTAAAGCAATTGAATAAAATAATGTTTCGTCGAAAGTCGACAAGTTGGGAATGTTATAACATGTACCTTTGGGGTGAGACTAGGGTGATTAACATGATAAGGAGATTATGTTATGATTTATATTAGTCGTATGACATCCGTGTGTTATGTTTTAATGTCAAGCGAGTTGTGGAACAAAAGTCGATGAAAGTCATCACAAGTTACACTCATAAGTTTTACTGAAACTTTGGGTCAAATGTAACTGTAATTTTCTCCCAATATGCTTAGAGTTATGGGGTGTTCCACCCATCAAATTAAATATCTATGAGTCTATTTTCCAATGCATTAAACCGTTTGTCAATACGACATCGGAGTAGTGAGATATGGGCATTTTTGCGATACTGCGCAAGCTGCTAGGTGACAAGTAGGTGTGTCACCTACTTGCTTAAATGAAAGCCCAAAAATGGGCCATTTCGGGTCGTCCAAAGAGGCCTTTTAAAGGCCTATTTTCTTCATATATTAGACTTAAAATAGAGCATAATAACCAGACATAAGCTCTGCAAAGAATCCTCCCAAAAAGTTTCCACAAACCCTAATTGATTTTCTCTCCCTTTCAAGTTCTAATTGGAGGTAAAACCTAGAGTTTGAAGAACCAATATAGGAGCTGAGTTATCCAACAAATAAGGTGAGTTTACTGCTCTCTTTCATCCAGTTTTTCTTCTATAAATTCATGGTAAGTCGTTCTATACTTGTGAGAACTCACAGGACGGTGATCGGAAGCCGTGAGTTCGAGTTATTCACTTGTAGCGGACTATTTTGTGGACTGTTTTGTGTTGCTGTTGGGCTGCGTGTTTTACTACTGTTTTGTGGAGTTTTGGAGGAGTAAGGGGGTGTAGAAACACCATATAAATGTAGGGTGGTTGGCTGGTCGTTCGTCATAATATTTTCGGCTCGTTTGACACTACTACGGTGGTCGTTTTGTGTATGAAGAGATTGGGGTGTGTTGGGCAGTTTTGTAGTATTTGATGGTGTATATAGGGCTGGAAAATGATGTATATATGTTGTCATTGTTCTGTTCTTGTATTGTTGGTGTTATCTTGAATTTGGAGGAAGTAAGGATTATAGGGGAGATGCTGCCCGTTTTAATACAAAATAAGTTTGTCGTTCGTTGTGCGATAGTTGTAACTTTCGTAACCTAACGATAGTATTATTATCATTCTTGTAGATTAAGGTGCGAAGAGGTGAGTTCAACTTGGTGATTGGAAAGATTGTGATAAGGTATGTTAAGGCTAAGCCTTCCTTCATTTTGGCATGATCTCGTAGCTTCATGTGTTAGTAATGAGACAAAAAGAGAAGTTCATATTCATGAATTTATTCACACTATTCTAGTCTCATAAGTTACAATATTATTCCTTATCGAGACTCTATATTCAATTCTAGTATTGTCTTCTTCCAGTCAAGAGAGCAGCAAGCCTATATATACAGTATTACAGTATTTTCATTGCCATCGAGCTATAATCGATGGGCAGGCCCCTATTAGGCAACCTCTGATCAGATAGAAAGTTATATACCGAGCCTACTGTGGTCGAGCGCCTATGAGCGAGCCCAGCATGGTCGAGATACATAGCCTAGTATGGCCGAGCGCCTATGAGTGAGCCTACTATGGCAGAGCAGTTATATATACCGAGCCTTGTAAGGCCGTACAATTATTTTACTTACTATATTGAAGGAGTTGAGTCAGTATCAGCAGGTAAGTATATCTCCAGATCATCTTTGACTCCCAGTTACTTCCAGTTATTATATTATCAGTTCAGTTTTGATTTTTAGTTATGTTATTGCCTTACATACTCGGTACATTATTTCGTACTGACGTCCCTTTTCCGGGGACGCTGCATTTCATGCATGCAGGTTCAGATAGACAGACGAGTAAACCTCCTCAGTAGGTGTTTCCAGAGTTTAGCCTGATCGGTAAGCTCCACAACCTTCGGAGTTATCGAGTCTAGGTTTTTGTGTGCATCTTATGTATGTATTTATATATATAATATGGGTAGGTCGGGGCCCTGTTCCGATCACAATATATCTATCAATAGAGACTTGTAGACATATCCTGTTGGTTAGTGCAGTATAGTGGGTTTGTAGGCCTGGTATGTATAATTTGGTGGTTTGTCAGCTGTAGTAGCTATGACGGCCTTTTCATCCTAGCTTTATATTGATGTTTAGTTAGCGCTAGTTTCCATTCAGTTTTATATTTTGCTTCGCAAATTGTCTTGCAAGGTGGCCCCATGGCCAAAGTATGACATTATGTGTTCAGAGTCCCTGAGTCGCAATTTGGTACGCCAGGTTAGGTGAGGCACCGGGTGCTTGTCTCGCTCCTAGGTTCGGGGCGTGACACTTAAGTTAAGTCCGCACCTGGAATAGAATTTCCACAGGTGCAGTATTGCAGGTACGATTATAGGCCCGCAGATGCGAAATCGCTGGGCAGAAAAGGACTAGTTTGAGGGTTTTATCCCATTTTCAATTTTGGGACTTTTAGAGCTCAGATTTGGACGATAATTTGGGAGATTTTCATATGAAACTTTTGGGTAACGATTCTTAACCCATTTATTGTTATATTCCACTAATCTATCACTAATTTCATCTTTTAATTTGGATTTGGGTGGAAAATTTGGGGAAAATGGGAAGCAGTTCTTCAACTAAGTTTTTGAGTTTTGATTGGGATTTTGATATCGGATTTGGATAATTTTGGTACGAATGAGCTCGTGAGTAAATGGGTATTCATATTTTGTAACTTTTGTCGGATTTCGAGACGTGGGCTCCGGGGGACGGTTTGAGCCTATTTCGGATTTTGGCTTATCACTTTGTATTTTTCTTGTGGAATTGATTCCTTTAGCCTATATTATTTATATCGTACTACTTGTGGCTAGACTCGGGGGAATTTAGAGACTGATTCAAGGGGTAGAGGCATTTCGGAGTATGATTTTGCGCGGTTTGAGGTAAGTAACAGTTTTAAATTTGGTCCTGAGGGTATGAAACCTCAAATTTTGGTATGACATGATTATTTTGGAGGTGACGCACATGATAGGCGACGGGTGTGTGGGCGTGCAACGTGGGGGATTGTGACTTGATCTCTCCCGTAAGACTGTAAAGTCGAATAGCTTATTGTTAATTACATGTTCCCTCTGTCTTCTAGAAATTTGACTGCCATTCATGTTAGAATTCATGCTTAGACAATATGATATCACTGTTGGGACCTGCAACGGTCGGGTACTTATTGAATTAGCTGCTATTTGCTTCACAATTTTACTTGCGTGCCATATCTCTGTTTCCTCTTATTTTCTTGTTGATACTTGTTATTATTTCTTTTGGGTTGATTTGTATGATTTCTGAGAGCCCAAGAGGCTGGGGAGGTTAGTGACTGAGATAGGGCTTGAGTGCCGAGCTGTGAGCTATGTGAGTGTATATGGATCGGGTTGCTCACCACAACGAGCCTGAGGGTTGTATGTATATGGATCGGGTTGCACGCTGTAACGAGCCTTATGGCTATTTATATGGGATCAGACTGCATGCCGCAGCGATATAGCGATTGGGTTGAAGGAGCCCCTCCGGAGTCAGCAACCCCTAGTGAGCGTAGGTACCTATCGAGTGTGAGTGTTGAGGGCTGAGAGTCGAGTGATAAGCTATTGAGAAAGAATGAGTGATTTTTGCCCTGAGAGGCAGTATTTGTTTCCATTGTTGTTGCACATAGTTGTTATATGTCATTGTTTTGAAACTTCTGAGGGATATTATATCAATGTTTTACTTGAACTTGACATTTATAAATTGATTTGACTTAAATTGCCAAATTTGAAAGCAGGTTCACTTTCTTGTTGGGATTACTAAAAATGAACTAATTACTGTGTTGCTCGTCACTATCTTTCAGTTCCTTATTTATCATTGTTACATACTGAGTTGGTTGTACTCATGCTCCACCCTGCACTTTGTGTGCAGATCCATGTATTCCCGGTCATAGCGGGTGTTGATATTTGAGCAGCTGATTCCGGAGACTATCGAGGTAGCTGCATGGCATTCGCAGGCCTTGGCTCTCATTCATTATCTTTATCACATTTTAGTTTTTATTCCTCAGACGTTGTATTAGAAAGCTGCTGGTATAGATGCTCATGTACTCGATGACACCCCGATTTTTGGCATAGTTTGTATTGTGATGCGAGTTTAATTCTGTTCCACAAAGGTTTTTCTTAAATATTAATTGCTTCCATCTATAATTTCAAAGTTTTTACTGTGTTAAGATAGTGAGTAGTGGCTTGCCCATGATAGGCGCCATCACGACGGTTGGTTTTGGGTCGTGATAAGTTGGTATCAGAGCCTAGGTTACATAGGTCTCACGAGTCTTGAGCAGGTTTAGTAGAGTCTTGCGGATCGGTACAGAGACGTCTGTACTTATCTTCGAGAGGTTGTCGAAACCTTAGGAAATTTCACAATCTTGATTTCTTGTCGTGCGAATCATTTGACTCTGGTAACTAAATTTCTATTGTTCTAATTCTCTCAAAGATGGTGAGGACGCGTACAATAGGGCAGGATGGACAGCCACCAGTACCACCAGTAAGGGCCGCGAGAGGCCGAGGTCGCGGTCGAGGCCGCGGTAGGGGTAGAGGTGCAGCTCGCACCGCAGCTAGGGCAGCACCTGCAGATCCACTAGTTGCCCCAGTTCAGGAGCAGGCTCCAGTTGTGGATGAGCCTGTAGGACCAGCTCAAGCACCACCTATGCCCATTGTGATTCCAGGCCTTCAGGAGGCCTTAGTTCAGATTCTGACCATGTGCACCAGTCTTGCTCAGGCGGTCTCTATTCCGGCCATAACAGCCACTTCTCAGACCAGGGGAGATGCTCAGACACCTGCTTCCCGAACACTAGAGCAGGTGGTACAAAGACTCCAGACATCGGGGGCACCACCAGCCCAGCCGTTGCAGCTACTAAGGACTATGTGGTTCCTATCATGCTCGATGATGAGCAGCGTCGATTGGAGAGGTTTGGGAGACTCCAGCCTCCATCTTTCAGTGATACTGAGGGAGAGGATGCAGAAGGCTTCTTGGATAGGTGTCAGAGGATACTCTATACAACAGGTATTATAGAGACCAGTGGGGTCTCGTTCACTACTTTTCAGCTCTTTGGGGCTGCCTTCAGTTGGTAGGAGGATTACGAGAGGCGTAGGCCAGTCGGCGCAGCACCCCTTACCTGGCAGCAGTTCTCCAGAATATTCCTGGAGAAGTTCGTGCCTCAGTCCCGCAAAGAGGAGCCGCGCAGGTAGTTCGAGCAGCTTCGTCAGGGTGATATCTCCGTGACACTATATGAGATGAGATATTCTGAGTTGGCCAGTCATGCTATCTGGTTGGTTCCCACAAACAAGGAGAGGATCAGGAGGATCATAGATGGACTCACTTTTCAGCTGCGATTGCTTATGACTAGAGAGAGAGCATTTGGTGCTACTTTTGATGAGATTGTCAACATTGCTCGTCAGATTGAGATGGTTCGCAGCTAGGAGCGGGTTGACAGAGAGGCCAAGAGGCCTCGTGGACAAGGTGCATTCAGCGGTGATCTTCTAGGGGTCAGTTCTACCACGACAGGGGTCGTCCTTACAGGCATGCTCAGACGGCTCGCCCTGTTCACCATGGTGCATCATCTGGCCATGGTTCACACAGTTACCAGTAGGGTCACTCATCTCTTAGTGCCCTTCCAGCTCAGAGTTTGTCCCATGCTCTATTGGGTCAGGGCTCGTCTATGCCAGGTCCTTCTACCAGTTATCCTGGTGCTCGGGCCCCCCTTTAGTCCCCACCACCAGCACCGGGTAGTTTTTGTGAGTGTGGAGAGTTTGTCCATATCAGGAGGTATTGTCCCCGCCTTACGGGAGGTCAGACTCAGCAGAGGAGTCAGACTACGACTTCAACACCAGTTACTTCACTACCCGCTCAGCCAGCTCGGGGTGGGGGCCAGTCAGCTAGAGGTTGCCCTAGAGGGGGAGGACGATCGAGTGGCGGTCAGGCCCGATTCTATGCTCTTCCGGCCAGACCAGATGCCATTGCTTCGGACGCTGTGATAATATGTAGTGTCTCAGTTTTCCACAGAGATGCCTTTGTACTATTTGACCCTTGTTCCACTTATTCATATGTGTCCTCATATTTAATTTGTTCATGTATCTACTCTGGTGGGTGATACTATTATTGTGGACCGAGTATATCGGTCATGTGTGGTGACTATTGGGAGCCTGGAGACCAGAGTAGATCTCTTAGTTCTTAGTATGGTTGATTTTGACGTGATTTTGGGTATGGACTGGTTGTCTCTATGTCATGTGTTCTAGATTGTCACGCGAAGACCGTGACGTTGGCGATGCCGGGATTGCCGAGAGTTGAGTGGAGCGGCTCTATAGACTATGTTTCTAGTTGAGTGATTTCATACTTGAAGGCTCAGTGGATGGTTGAGAAGGGTTGTCTATCTTATCTGGCCTTTGTGAGGGATGTTAGTGAAGAGACCGCTACTATTGATTTTGTTCCAGTGGTGCGAGATTTCCTGGATGTGTTTCCTGCAGACCTGTCGGGCATGCCGCCCAACTGGGATATTGATTTCAGTATTGATTTGGTGCTGGGCACTCAACCTATTTCTATTCCACCGTATCGTATGGCACCGGCGGAGTTGAAGGAATTGAAGAAGCAGCTTCAGGAACTCCTTGATAAGGGGTTTATTCGGCCTAGCGTGTTACCTTGGGGTGCACCAGTTCTATTTGTGAAGAAGAAGGATGATACTATGAGAATGTGCATTGATTACATACAGTTGAACAAGGTCACAATCAAGAACAAGTATCCTTTGCCGTGTATTGATGATCTATTTGACCAGCTTCAGGGAATGAGGGTGTTCTCCAAGATTGATTTGAGGTCAGGGTATCACCAGCTGAAGATTCGGGACTCAGATATTCTTAAGACAGCTTTCACGACCCGATATGGCCATTATGAGTTCCTTATGATGATTTTGGGTTGACCAACACCCCAGCAGCGTTCATGCATATAATGAATAGTGTGTTTCATCCTTATCTTGACTCGTTTGTTATTGTATTCATTGATGACATCCTGGTGTACTCTCGTAGCTAGGAGGAGCATGCTCAGCATTTGAGGATTGTGTTACAGCGGTTGAGGGAGGAGAAGCTTTATACAAAGTTCTCCAAGTGTGAGTTTTGGCTCAGTTCAGTGGCGTTCTTGGGGAACGTGGTGTCCAGTGAGGGTATTCAGGTAGATTCAAAGAAGATAGAGGCGGTTTAGAGTTGGCCCAGACCGTCCTCAGCCACAGAGATTCGGAGTTTTCTCGGTTTGGCTAGTTATTACTGTCGTTTTGTGGAGCGTTTCTTATCTATCGCATGGCCCTTGAATAAATTGACCCAAAAAGGTGCTCCTTTCAGGTGGTCGAGTGAGTGCGAGGAGAGCTTTCAGAAGCTCAAGACTTCTTTGGCCACGGCTCTAGTTCTAGTTCTACCATCAGCTTCTGGTTCTTACACAGTGTATTATTATGCCTCGTGGATCGGTATTGGGTATGTTCTGATGCAGGAGGGTAGAGTGATTGCTTATGCTTCGCGCCAGTTGAAGCCTCATGAGAAGAAATATCCTGTCCACTACCGTGAGTTAGCAGCTACTGTTCACACCTTGAAGATTTGGCAACACTATTTGTACGGTGTCCATTGTGAGATTTACACTGATCACCGGATTTTGCAACATCTGTTCAAACATAAGGATCTTAACTTGCGTCAGCGGAGGTGGTTGGAGCTTCTTAAGGACTATGATATCACAATTTTGTACCATCTCGGGAAGGCCAATGTGGTGGCTGATTCCTTAAGTCGCCGGGCGAAGATTTTGGGGAGCTTAGCATATCTTCCAGCAGTAGAGAGGCCATTGGCATTGGACGTTTAGGCGTTAGCCAACCAGTTTGTTAGATTGGATGTTTTTAAGCCGAGTCGAGTACTGGCTTGTGTGGTCTCTCGGTCTTCTCTTTATGATCGTATCAGGGAGCGTTAGTATGATGACACCCATCTGTTTGTCCTTAAGGACACGGTGCAGGATGGTGATGCTAAGGAGGTCACTATTGGGGATGATGGTGCATTGAGGATGTAGGGTAGGCTCTGTGTACCCAATGTGGATAGTTTGCGAGAGTTGATTCTTCAGGAGGCTCATAGCTCGCGGTATTTTATTCATCCGGGTGCCGCGAAGATGTACCAGGACTTGAGGCAACATAGTTGAGTATATGGCTCGGTGTCTAAATTGCCAATAGGTGAAGTATGAGCATCAGCGACCAGGTGGGTTGCTTCAGATATTAGAGATTCCGGAGTGGAAGTGGGAGCGGATCACTATGGATTTCGTTGTTAGACTCCCACAGACTCACCGGAGGTTTGACGCAGTTTGGGGAATTGTGGATAGGCTGACCAAGTCAAGTCATTTCATTCCTATGATGACTACCTATTCTTCCGAGCAGCTGGCTCGAGTGTATATCCGCCAGATCGTCAGGCTTCATGGCGTACCGGTATCTATCATCTCTGATCGGGGTATGCAATTTACATCACGATTTTGGAGGGTAGTACAGCATGAGTTGGGTACTCGAGTGGAGTTGAGAACAACATTTCACCCGCAGACGGACGGACAGTCCGAGCGCACAATTCAGATATTAGAGGATATGCTTCGTGCGTGTGTGATAGAGTTTGGGGTTTTGTGGGATCAGTTCTTGCCACTGGCAGAGTTTGCCTACAACAACATTTATCAGTCGAGCATCCAGATGGCACCGTATGAGGCTCTGTATGGTAGGAAGTGTAGGTCTCCAGTGGTTTGGTTCGAGCCAGGCGAGGCTAGATTATTGGGTATAGATTTGGTTCAGGATGCTCTGGAGAAGGTTAAGGTAATTCAGGATAGACTGCGCACAGCCCAGTCCAGACAGAAGAGTTATGCGGATCGGAAGGTTCGCGATGTTGCATTCATGATTGGAGAGCGGGTCCTGCTCTGGGTGTCACCCATGTAGGGTGTTATGAGGTTCGGAAAGAAGGGCAAACTGAGCCCGAGGTTTATTGGCCCATTTGAGGTATTGCGACATGCTGGGGAGGTTGCTTATGAGCTTGCCTTGCCTCCCAGTCTAGCATGAGTTCATCCAGTATTCTATGTTTCTATGCTCCGGAAGGTTCAGAGCGATCCGTCTCACGTGTTGGATTTCAGCTCAGTCCAGTTGGACAAGGATTTATCTTATGTTGAGGAGTTGGTGGCGGTCTTGAATAGGCAGGTTTGAAAGCTGAGGTAGAAGAATATTGCTTCTCTGAAGGTTCAATGGAGGGGTCAGCCGGCCAAGGAGGCAACTTGGGAGACCGAGCAGGATATGCGCAGCCGCTATCCTCATCTTTTCACCACTTCAGGTATGTCTTTATGCTCGTTCGAGGACAAACGATTGTTTTAAGAGGGGGAGGATGTAACGACCTGGTCGGTCGTTTTGAGAGTAATAGCCCTGATCCCCTATTTTTTTCTTTCCCTATATATTTTTCTACTTGTGTGACTTGCCGGGAGGTTTTGTTGTGGTTTCAGAGTGATTTGGGACACTTAGTCCCTAAAAATGGAAGCTTAAGTCTTAGGATTTTGACCGTAGTCAGAACTGCGTGAAGACGACTCCGGAGTTCCGTCGGTTCCGTTAGCTCCGTTGGGTGATTTTGGACTTAGGATCATGTTCGGACTGTAAATTTGAGGTCTGTAGCTGATTTAGGCTTGAAATGGTGAAAGTCAAATTTTGGAGATTTTGACCGAAAGTGGACTTTTTGATATCGGGGTCAGATTCCGATTCCGAAAGTTTGAGTAGGTCTGTAATGTTGAATATGACTTGTGTGCTAAATTTTAGGTCAATCGGACGTGATTTGATATGTTTCGGCATCAGTTGTAGAAATTTGAAGTTTCAAGTGCATTAAGTTTAAATTGGAGGGTGATTCGTGTTTTCGTTGTTGTTTGACGTGTTTTGAGGGCTCGACTAAGTTCGTATGGTGTTTTAGGACTTATTGGTATATTTAGTTGAGGTCTCGGGGGCCTCGGGTGTAGTTCGGATGCTTAACAGTTCAAAAATTGGACTTGTGTATCTGCTGAAGTTTCTGGTTTCTTGTGTTTTCGCACTTGCGGTGGGGAGACAGTAGGTACGGACTCGCACGTGCGGATGAAGGAGCGCAAATGATGGATTTGGCAGCCCTAGTTGGGTTTGCAGGTGCGGAGGTAATTGCGCAAAGCGGCCTCGCTTCTGCGGGTGGTTTGTGCGTAGGAGCGGTGAGGGTCGCAGCTGCAGTTCCTTGGTCGCAGGAGCGCATCCACATATGTGAACCTAGGGGACATAACTTAAGTCCGCACCTACGATAGGATTTTCGCAGGTGCGGCATCGCGGGTGCGATTATAGACCCGCATATGCGAAATCGCTGGGCAGAAAAGGCCAAGTTCGAGGGTTTTATCCCATTTTCAATTTTTGGACTTTGAGAGCTCAGATTCGGACAATAATTTGGGAGATTTTTAGAGGAATATTTTGGGTAACGATTCTTAACCCATTTATGATTATATTCCACTAATCTTTCACTAATTTCATCTTTTAATTTCGGATTTGGGTGAAAATTTTGGGAAAAATGGGAAGAAGTTCTTCTACTAAATTTTTGAGTTTTGATTGGGATTTTGATATCGGATTTGTATAATTTTGGTACGAATGAGCTCGTGAGTGAATGTGTGTTCATATTTTGTGACTTTTGTCGGATTTAGAAACGTGGATCCGAGAGGGCCGGTTTGAGCCTATTTCGGATTTTGGCTTATAATTTCGTATTTATCTTGTGGAATTGTTACCTTTAGCCTATGTTAATTATATTGTACTGCTTGTGGCTAGATGCGGGGAATTTAGAGACTGATTCAAGGGACAAAGGCATTTCGGAGTAGGATTTTACGCAGTTTGAGGTAAGTAACAGTTTTAAATCTGGTCCTGAGGGTATGAAACCCCGGATTTTGGTATGAAGTGATTATTTTGGAGGTGACGCACATGCTAGATGACAGGCGTGTGGGCGTGCACCATGGGGGATTGTGACTTGGTCCGTCCCGTGAGACTGTAAAGTCGAATAGCTTCTTGTTAATTACATGTTCCCTTTGTCATCTAGAAATTTGACTGACATTCATGCCAGAAACCATGCTTAGGCCATATGATATCACTGTTGGGACGCGCAATGGTCAGGTACTTGTTGAATTAGCTGCTATTTGCTTCACAGTTTTACTTGCGTGTCATATCTCCGGTTTCTCTTGTTTTCTTGTTTGTACTTGTTATTATTTCTTTTGGGCTGATTTGTATGATTTCTGAGAGCCCGAGAGGTTGGGGAGATTAGTGACTGAGATAGGGCCTGAGTGCCGAGCTGTGAGCTATGTGAGTATATATGGATCAGGTTGCACTCCGCAACGAGCCTGAGGGCTATATGTATATGGATCGGGTTGCACGCCGCAATGAGCCTTAGGGCTGTATATATATATATATGGATCGGGTTGCACGTCGCAGCGATATAGCGCTTGGGTGGAAGGAGCTCCTCCAGAGTCTACACACCCCCAGTGAGCGCAGGTACCTATCGAGTGTGAGTGTTGAGGGCTGAGAGCCGAGTGATGGGCTATTGAGAAAGAATGATTGATTGTTGCCCTGAGGGGCGGTATTTGTTTCCATTGTTGTTGCACATAGTTGTTATATGTCATTTTTTTGAAACTTCCGAGGGATATTATATCAAGGTTTTACTTGAACTTGGCATTTATAAATTGATTTGACTTAAACTGCTGAATTTGAAAACAGGTCCACTTTCTTTTTGGGATTATTAAAAATGAACTATTACTGTGTTGCTCGTCGCTATCTTTCAGTTCCTTATTTATCATTATTACTTACTGAGTTGGTTGTACTCACGCTACACCATGCACTTCGTATGCAGATCCAGGTGTTCCCGGTCATAGCGGGTGTTGATATTTGAGCAGCTGATTCCGGAGAATATCGAGGCAGCTGCATGGCGTTCGTAGGCCTTGGCTCTCCTTCATTACCTTTATCGCATTTTAGTTCTTATTCCTTAGACGTTGTATTAGACTGCTCATGGTATAGATGCTCATGTACTCGATGACACCCCAGTTTTTGGGATAAATTGTATTGTGATGCGAGTTTATTTCTGTTCCACAAAGGTTTTTCTTAAATATTAATTGCTTCCGTCTATAATTTCAAAACTTTTACTGTGTTAAGATAGTGAGTAGTGGTTTGCCTAGTACCACGGTAGGCGCCATCACGACGGTTAGTTTTGGGTCGTGACATATTTACTAGAAATTTCCTATATACTGGATGAAAAAGTAAGGTAAAATAAATAAAATGAAATCGAGAAAAAGGTAAGAAAATTATATTTTCAGATTCTTCTATTAAATTGTGGAGTATTAAGTTAGTTAAAACAACTTACGTATTGTGAAAATCAGTAAAGAAAGTTAGTTAAAAAAAACTTAAGTATTCCGCAAAAATCAACACCTTTTCCTCTCCTAAAAATTTTTTTCCTAAATTTTCTCTATTGGAATTAACCTGATCAAATATCTATATATAGTCAATTACAGCATTCACGTCAATAAACTTCCTCCATTCGTTTAAGGTTTCATTTCAAAGTTCGTCTTCTAACTAGAGAGAACAGTAGTGGTTCTTGTCTTTGCATATTGTGGCAATTGCTATTGTCTCATTCTTGTGTTTCTGTATAAGCAAGAAAAAGAAATGACCATATATACCATGTCGACGTTATGGTAATTTTCGACTTGCCGATATCTATGGAGACCAACCACCATGGGAGATATTTGGAGCTTCTGATTATCCCGAAGAGAAGGTTCACTATTTTTTTACTCGGCTGAAGAAGCAGAAGAGAGAACATATAAGGGTACGCCGAACTTGCGCCAACGGGAGATGGAAAGGCCAAACAGGTATTGATCCTATCAAGAATGGTAAGGGAACTGTGGTTGGGTTTAGAAGATGTTTGAAGTTTCAAACTAGTCGTAGTAAAGAAGGAGAGCACAATAAAATTTGGCTGATGAAAGAATATTCAGTCGGGGATGATTTCTTTAGAAAAAACAATATTCTTAAGGAGGATGTTGTTGTGTGCCGAATCAAGAAGAATATAAGAGCTGAGAAAAATCATGGGGTAACTATGGAGGAACAAGATGTTGTAAAAATAATCGAAGCTATGTTGCATGAACCTGATGAAGATTACTCCACAACAGTACAACCAGCATCAATTTGTCAAGCCGAACATCAAGTCATGGACGAGACTCAGAAGATGAACGAACATAATAATAGCAGCTATATTAATGACTGCTCCAACCACCAAGAAGAGATCAATTGGGCTGATGATGTGCTCCTAGATATTGACGATTTTGGTGATATAATTTGCTGTTGATCTTCACACTCTTGAATAATGAATGGTGGAACCAGAACAAAGGGAAGGAGAGAGCAGCAATCAGTTTACAACTTTATTGAATGAAGTTTACTCAATGGAACTTATAGAAAAGTAGAGCTTCCAGCTAGGTAATAGTGTCTCATCCGAACAAACTTCTTAAGAGAAGCTTGTCAGAAGATTTTACTTGTATTCATGTATATGGAGTATCACTTAATAATTTTGCCATTATTTTACCTATATTATTCCTCTAGTGTATCTTGTTCGTTTCACTAAAAACAATTATCTTTTGTTGTTTCGATTGCGAGACCCATTAGGAAGGATAGGAAACGTATCTGCGCTTTGAGTGAGAAAATATATACTGATCTTACTTTCACACATACACACAACACCATCTTACTACAATTTTCTTAATTGTAGTACTATACAGTTAACGATTTGTCCCCTTATAAGTACTATACAGTTCTTTCTGCATCGTTGCTCGTGATATCGCAATGAATCTCTCTTAATTAACTTACATGTTGTAAAGGATTTCATCCATCAAGTTATGCCCTCTGATTTAGTTTACATGTACAATCTAGTATCCCACATATTTGGATTTCTTGTCACGTTCTTACTGGTTTCTCTAATTCTGTATACATTAATACATATATATACGCGTAATCAATGTTGGTGCAGGCTTTAATTTTGTAAATCCCTAAAGTTTTTTATTTTCTTCCGCATATTCAGAGGGGCAGCAGAATTGGTCCATATCAGGGATTGTTGACATTTCATATCTGACGTTGTCTTCAAAGATAGGTCTAGTAGTAGAAGAAGTGCAGAAGCGTCCATGACTGTGTTCGCACAGTTTACGTAAATTTCTAAATGGGAAACCTACTCTATACAATCTGTTAAGAACAAATGCTTCTCTCATTAAGTATATGCTTCATGTCGTTGCCAAATATCTGGCCATAAATAATTGTTTTGAGGCACACCAATTTTGAGTTCAACTTTGGTCACTTACCCTAGATTTTAAGTCGATGTCAATTTTGTTATTATCTTAAAAAATATAGGTCTGACGATATTAACAGTACTTGATTTCCTTGGTTTGAATTTGATAAATTTTCTCTAATGCCAAGAGTTTTGGGATTAAAATAATTTTGGGCGATAAAAAATAATTATTTTGAGGCACGCCAACTTTGAGTTCAACTTTCGTCACTTACCCTAGATTATAGGTCGATGTCAATCTTGTTGTTATCTTAAAAAAATATAGGTCTGACGATATTAACTGTACTTGATTTCCTTGGTTTGAATTTGATAAATTTTCTCTGCTGCCAAGATTGTTGGGATTAAATAATTTTGGGCGATAAATTTTTTTTTTAGGTGCATAGATTGAAAAAGTAGAGGAAATATCAGCAGTTAATGGGAAATATTCAGTATTAACTAAGTTCTAACCATTGTTAAGATTTGATTTTAGTTAATATAATATATATTAAAATGTGACGCGTGTCACTCAACTAAGTAAGAACTTGAGGAAATGGAGAGGAGCCAAATACTAATTAATGGAGCATTTATTTTTGGAGGTAAAGAGAAAACAAAACTAAAAGCCCATAATCTGTGAATAGCAAATTGTGAATGTATTTATTTTGTGATTATGTGTGTCATTCAGGAATAATCCATTATTGAAAACTCAAAGTTTCAAATTTTCAATCAAAAATTTCGAAGAGCTGTATTTAGTAAAGTTGTCTATAATAAACTAGTTTTGACCAGTGTTTTAAAAGGTGTGGGCTTAAGGAGAGGCATTTTACACATACCTCAGCGAGGCGTAAGCCCTATGAGTATTTAGTTTTTTTAATATTTCATAAAATATTATAATTACAATAAATATTTATAAATAGGTAAAATTGCATAAAAATTGAAGAAAACTATAAATATGTGAAAAATATATATAGATGTGCTCCATCCCCACAAAAACTAGTCAAAACAATTCATTATACGTTACTTACAAGCACAATTAACTTGAGTTGAAAAGAATAAAGTTTTTTACATAGAGGAACAAAAAGAATGACTAATCTGCAATTTGAATTTTGAACTTACTGATATAATGGAAATTGGAGTTCTCTTTGTATTTGCAAGAAAAAAATAATTTCACTATTCGTTGCTTTTGGGAGATAGTAGCAGACAAGCAGACAAGATAAAGAATTAGAAAAGACCATAAATGTCATGACCCAAAATCCTAACCTGTCGCGATGGTGCCTATCTCAATACTAGGCAAGACGACAACATCAGTAACCCACAATTTCTTTTAAATACGGAAAATATAATAATTATGTTTAAGAGAAAATCCCACAACTACTGGATATAAATACACTCCCAAAACCCGGTGTCACCGAGTACATGAGCATCTATACATTACAAGTCTGCACAACACGATCTATAATAGTCTGAGACCAAATACAGTAAACAAGGAGATAGGGAAGGATAGACAAGGTCTGCGAAATACGACATCTACCTCTAAATCTCCGAAAAATCAACTGTGTGAAAGAATCAACACCCACTATGTCCGGGATTACCTGGATCTGCACATGAAGTGCAGGGTGTGTCCCGCCCCCTTTTTCTCGCAAAATCGGGCTTCGACATATGACAACTCTTTTAAATGGTTATTAAAAGAGAAGAGTCGCCACCTATCAGTTTTAAGGTGCGTTAGGGCACCTATTTGCAAATAACTCTATTTGACTAGTCAACGCCACCAAAGATCGGGTAAGGGTTCAAATTACCTCAAAGAGAAGGTATTAGGCACTCATCGAAGTCCACAACTGTGGGTCCCGGATGAACTTAAGACTATGTGGATTATGTAATTGGGCTAGGTGATCATATGAACAAAGAAATATAAAAGTTGAAGAGTTTCATTATAACACAATCAGAATCGGGTACATATCTTTAAGGACTACAAGGATGCGACTACAATGGTATATGACTGAGCAAGTATGTAAAGAAGAGGGGAGATCCTAAGTTTTTTAGCCTAAAGGATCATCCCATGCAACATAAATAATAATTCGCAACACCTTTTATGATAGGAGTTGCTCATATTATTCAGCGGGCACATACTATCATCTCATGTTGCCCGATTATTATGTTGAAGTTGTTTACTTAAAAGTGTTCTAATTCAGTTCTAAGTCGTACCCTATGCGTGCGCTACCCGTCCCATGCCTATGGTCCAAAAGGCTTTGGACCTACTATTTGGGTGGTTCTAGACTTTACTTAGGTTGCTCAAAAATGATAAAACTAAGCGACATTCAAAAAAAAAGGGAATGCACATAATAGCAAAGAGTAACTCATGTTAGCCTCCGCACGTAAACAAAGAAGCACTTAGACTGATTTTCAGATTAGGCAGTAGAACGTTTCGAACTTGAGATTTAGAATCCTTTGGTTCTATGAGCAAGATCTTTATATGATTCCAATATCAAACAGGCGATGCTGCATTTTTGGCCAACGTACAGATTAAATCATTATAAGTCCTATAGACATGGTTTCTAAGAGATTCTTATTTTAGCAATATACAGACAACGGATTTGCAGATCATAAAAACCTATAGGCATAATTTCTATATTGTTCGCAAACGGTAGTGAAACGACTCCAGAACCATGAACTACCAACGGTGCTTTTATAGACAAGTTCCTTAGGCAGGTGACACTGTTCTAGAAGCATGATATTTAATAGTTGGCAATTGACATTGATTTTATATAGTTTTATCCCTATAGGCATGCTATCTAGATGAGCAATACAAAGGATATGGGCAGCTGATTGATTGTTAAACCAATAGGCATGAGCAGTACAATGATAATTGAGATAGATTTATCATTCGAAGTCCTATAGGCATGGAACCTAGGTAAGTAGAATATTGCATTTCTACGCCCTATAGTCATTTCATCTAAGAAAATACAGTAGTGAAGATTGGTACAACGGATACTTGAAATAGCATGCATTGGCAAGTTAACTGATGTGTATGTGTGTGTGACTCCTATAGGCAGGATTTCTACTCATGAAGTTAAAACATGTGAAGTAAATAACAAATAAATCACATAGATCCTATATGTATGCTTTCTACCCATTTATGTGTGAATTAGAGTACCCTACCCCTCTTTTACAAATTTTCCCATCTGTTTTTGTTAAGAAATTATTACAGACCCAAAAATAATGAATACAAGTGCGAATGTTATATATTAAAAGGCTACATGCCCAATACGTAGAGCAAGCCCCAAAGAATGTAACCTAGTAACACCTGGGCCTTCAACAAGCTTCTCCTTTCACACAAACAGTGAACCCAGGACCCAGCATGATTCAGAGTGAGAATGTATCAGCTATACACCCAGGGCCATACACAAACTCATACCAAACATGAAAGGGGAGACCATACATGATAACCAATTGACAGTCCTAAAGTCTATTAACAGTGGTCATAATTCTTAAAATCTAAGGGAACAAGATTGGTTAAATAACATATAAAATGATAAATTTGGATGAACTAGCAGTAATTATATCACATACAATCAAAATCAGATGAACAGGATTGGTTAAACAAGCAGTAATTATATAAAATGAAGTAAAATATTATTAAACACACACATGGATATAAAATGATAAATTTGGATGATTAAGTCATGATAAATAACTTAAAGGGATAATATTTAAGTAATTTAAATGCAAGAAAATTAATTTTAAAGCTCTAAAAATCATGAAAAAATTGTAAAATATTTGTATAAATTTGTAAATTAAATAATGATGAAAAAATAATATTTTGAAAGTATATATACTATGAGGGAAAAATTGGGTATCAACAGCTGTCCCTCTTTACTCGGGAATGATGAAAGAGTTGTCGGGTAAAGAAAATGATGACCAATTTTTTCCGAAATGAGTGAGGAATGATGTTTTTTTAAAATAAGGGTCGAACCCTGGTTCCTGAGTTGCCTACATATCCCTAGTGTTATGGGAATCAGGTCGTGTGTAGCTCTGGATCCAACGACGAACAAACGGATAGAGTTGTTATAAGAGTGGTCGTATGTTTCGAAAAGATTCTTTTGGGTAGGATAGTGTTGTAAGTAATGGATAATTTTAGGTGGAGTCATGAATGCAAAATGAACGTTAAGGGTGTATCCCCAGGCAGTTATCTGAATGGTTATCGAGTAAAAGGTAGTCAGTTACTGGTAGTTGGTTACGTTTGAGGTAGTCAAAGGATGTGAACGTTGTGAACGGAAACCGAAGCGAAGATTGCTCCTGTTTATAGAACGGTTACCTCCCGAGTAACCTGTAAAACTCAAAACATGGCACATACGTATATATATGGGTTATTGCAAAAATTTAAACATGATGCCAATTCCCTTTGGAGCATGAAGGTTGTCTTCGGACGATGAGGATGATGTCGTTAGACCATGACGTCCTGGGCCATGAAGCGTGGGATAAGGGATTCGCATGCCATGAAATGTATAATCGGGCCATGAGGATGGTGCCTCTGGACTATGACACCCTTGAATAATGATGTGCAGTACCGAGAGATCCTCAGGCCATGGAATGGTGTCTTCAGGCAATGAGGATGGTGCCTTCGGACTATGATGCCTTCGGACAATGTGGCGATATTTCAGCCAATGAAATGCAAAGATATGGCGAAGTCGATCGCTTGATAGAGGAAACAGATGATGCTTAGTCATATGCGAGGACGAGACAAGACAAGGCTTAGTCTTGTATGAGATGAGAAAAATGCTTAGCCCTATACGAAGAAGGGAGATAGTGCTTAACCTTATGCAGTGTAGCGGAGATAGTGATTAGTCTCATGCAAAGAGAGGCAATGTTTAGCCTTATGCAGTAATCAAGACAGTGTTTAGTCTCAAAGGAAGGCAGTGTTTTAACCTTATGCAAGGTTAGGGCAGTGTTTAGCCCTGTGCAAACAGTGGAGATAATGCTTAGTCTCATGCAAGGAAATGAGACAATGCCTAGTCTCATGCAAGGAAAGGAGACAATGCTTAGAGTCTGGCAAGGAAAGGAAATGCTTAGCATTATACAATGTGAGGGTGGTGCCTAGCCCAATGCAAGGAGTGGAGACAATGCTTAGTCTCATGCAGGGAAAGGAGACAGCGCTTAGCCTCTGACAAAGAAGGCAATGCTTAGCCTTATGCAAGGTGAGGAAGTCCATAGCCCTATGTAAGGAGTGGGACAATGCAGAGTCTCATATAGAGAAAGGCAACGTTTAGCCTTATGCAATGGTGAGGGCAGAGTTTAGCCCTATGCAAAGAGTGGAGACAATGCTTGGTCTAAGGTAAGAAAAGGAGACAATGCCTAGTCTCATGCAAGGAAAGGAGACAATGCTTAGTCTCTAGCAAGGAAAGGCAATGCTTAGCCTTATACAAGGTGAGGTCGGTGCCTAGCCCAATGCAAGGAGTGGAGACAATGCTTAGTCTCATGCAAGAAAAGGAGACCGTGCTTAGCCTCTGGCAAAGAAGGCAGTGCTTAGCCTTATGCAAGGTGAGGGCAGTGCCTAGCCCTATGCAAGGAATGGAGACAATGCTTAGTCTCATGCAAAGAAATGCAATGTTAAGCCTTATGCAATGGTGAGGGCAGTGTTTAGCCCTATGCAAAGAGTGGAGACAATGCTTAGTCTCATGTAAGGAAAGGAGAGAATGTCTAGTATCAGGCAAAGAAAGGAGACAATGCTTAGTCTCTGGAAAGGAAAGGCAATACTTAGCCTTATACAAGGTGAGGGCGGTGCCTAGCCCTATGCAAGGAGTGAAGACATTGCTTAGTATCATGCAGGGAAAGGAGACCGTGCTTAGCCTCTGGCAAAGAAGGCAGTGCTTAGCCTTATATAAGGTGAGGGCAGTGCATAGCCCTATGCAAGGAGTGGAGACAATGCTTAGTCTCACGCAAAGAAAGGAAACGTTTAGCCTTATGCAATGGTGATGAAAGTGTTTAGCCCTATTCAAATAGTGGAGACAATGCTTAATCTAATGTAAGGAAAGGAGACAATGCCTAGTCTCATGCAAGGAAAGGAGACAATGCTTAGTGTCTGGCAAGGAAAGGAAATTCTTAGCCTTATACAAGGTGAGGGCGATGCCTAGCCCAATGCAAGGAGTGAAGACAATGCTTCGTCTCATGCAGGAAAATGAGACCGCGCTAAGCCTATGGCAAAGAAGGCAGTGCTTAGCCTTATGCAAGGTGAGGGCAGTACATAGCCCTATGCAATGAGTGGAGACAATCCTTAGTCACATGAAAAGAATGGCAATGTTTAGCCTTATGCAATGGTGACTGCAGTGTTTAGCCCTATACAAAGAGTGGAGACAATGCTTGGTCTAATGTAAGGAAAGGATACAATGCCTAGTCTAATGCAAGGAAAGGAGACAATGCTTAGTCTCTGGCTAGGAAAGGCAATGCTTAGCCTTATACAAGGTGAGGGCGGTGCCTAGCCCAATGCAAGGAGTGGAGACAATGCTTAGTCTCATGCAGGAAAATGAGACCGCGCTAAGCCTATGGCAAAGAAGGCAGTGCTTATCCTTATGCAAGGTGAGGGAAGTGCATAGCCCTATGCAAGGAATGGAGACAATGCTTAGTCTCATGCAAAGAAAGGCAATGTTTAGCCTTATGCAATGGTAAGGGCAGTGTTTAGCCCTATGCAAATAGTGGAGACAATGCTTAGTCTCATGCAAGGAAAGGAGACAATGTCTAGTCTCATGCAAAGAAAGGAGACAATGCTTAGTCTCTGGCAAGGAAAGGCAATACTTAGCTTTATACAAGGTGAGGGCGGTGCCTAGCCCTATGCAAGGAGTGGAGACATTTCTTAGTCTCATGCAGGGAAAATAGACCGCGCTTAACCTCTGGCAAAGAAGGCAGTGCTTAGCCTTATGCAAGGTGAGGGCAGTGCATAGCCCTATGCAATGAGTGGAGACAATCCTTAGTCACATGAAAAGAATGGCAATGTTTAGCCTTATGCAATGGTGACTGCAGTGTTTAGCCCTATGCAAAGAGTGGAGACAATGCTTGGTCTAATGTAAGGAAAGGAGACAATGCCTAGTCTAATGCAAGGAAAGGAGACAATTCTTAGTCTCTAGCAAGTAAAGGCAATGCTTAGCCTTATACAAGGTGAGGGCAGTGCCTAGCCCAATGCAAGGAGTGGAGACAATGCTTAGTCTCATGCACGAAAATGAGACCGCGCTTAGCCTCTGGCAAAGAAGGCAGTGCTTATCCTTATGCAAGGTGAGGGAAGTGCATAGCCCTATGCAAGGAATGGAGGCAATGCTTAGTCTCATGCAAAGAAAGGCAATGTTTAGCCTTATGCAATGGTAAGGGCAGTGTTTAGCCCTATGCAGATAGTGGAGACAATGCTTAGTCTCATGCAAGGAAAGGAGACAATGTCTAGTCTCATGCAAAGAAAGGAGACAATGCTTAGTCTCTGGCAAGGAAAGGCAATGCTTAGCCTTATACAAGGTGATGGCGGTGCCTAGCCCTATGCAAGGAGTGGAGACATTTCTTAGTCTCATGCAGGGAAAGGAGACCGCGCTTAACCTCTGGCAAAGAAGACAGTGCTTAGCCTTATGCAACGTGAGGGCAATGCATAGCCCTATGCAAGGAGTGGAGACAATGCTTAGTCTCATGCAAAGAAAGGCAACGTTTAGCCTTATGCAATGGTGGGGGGAGTGTTTAGCCCTATTCAAAGAGTGGAGACAATGCTTAGTCTAATGTAAGGAAAGGAGACAATGCCTCGTCTCATGCAAGGAAAGGAGACAATGCTTAGTGTCTGGCAAGGAAAGGAAATGCTTAGCCTTATACAAGGTGAGGACGGAGCCTAGCCCAATGCATGGAGTGGAGACAATGCTTAGTCTCATGCAGGAAAATGAGACCGCGCTAAGCCTATGGCAAAGAAGGCAGTGCTTATCCTTATGCAAGGTGAGGGAAGTGCATAGCCCTATGCAAGGAGTGGAGACAATGCTTAGTCACATGCAAAGAAAGGCAACATTTAGCCTTATGCAATGGTGAGTTCAGTGTTTAGCCCTATGCAAAGAGTGGAGACAATGCTTGGTCTAATGTAAGGAAAGGAGACAATGCCTAGTCTCATGCAAGGAAAGGGGACAATTCTTAGTCTCTAGCAAGTAAATGCAATGCTTAGCCTTATACAAGGTGAGGGCAGTGCTTAGCCCAATGCAAGGAGTGGAAACAATGCTTAGCTTCATGCAGGAAAAGGAGATCGCGCTTAGCCTCTGGCAAAGAAGGCAGTGCTTAGCCTTATGCAGGGTGAGGCCAGTTCCTGGCCCTATGCAAGGATTGGAGGCAATACTTAGTCTCATGCAAAGAAAGGCAGTTTAGCCTTGAGTGATGATAAGGGCAGTGCTTAGCCCTATGCAATAAAAGCAATGAATAGCTGCGAAAAAGTAAAATATTTCTTATCTTGATGTGTTTGCGTTTGGCAACTTCGTCGTTATGAAGATAGCAATTTTTTCTGCGTGTATGTATTTGCGAATATTACCGTTATGTTAATTTTGCCTGCATTCAAAGAAAGGTTGTGAGATTCGGGGGGGTGGTTCGTTCGTGATTTTGATTCTTTGCTTCGCATTTACTCCAGTCTTGGGGCCCTGCTTGAGCTACCCTGGGTAACGTCTGGCTCCTTGACTCAGTATTTTGAGGATCTCCCTCAAAATTCTACCCCAGTTTAACTGCATACTTCTGGAAACACATTCCTCGGTTGTTCCAAACGTGATGAAATCGAACAAACTCGTTATCTTGCCCTAGTTTCTGATCATGGGGGAAATGAAGATCACTTGATGACAGTATGCACGAACCAACATTTGGGAATGGGAATAATCAAAAGAAAAGAAAAATCAAAAGGTAACCAAGTTAGTAAGGAATATTAAAAGAGTGTTTGCGATATTAAAATATGTTTCACAAAGTTATGCAATAATTCGCGTCCTAATTTGGGGACCTCATTGTGCCCGAGGTAGGCCTAAGGGACACGTAGACTTGGAGAAAATTGATGCCAACATTTGTGTCATTTCATTAATTCCAAAATGAGTCAAACCTTTACTAAATCGACAATAATAAAAATTACTAATGGCATTTAGCCTTATTATAATCGAAGATTAAAGCTAAGCTAGAAAGCTGTAAAGAACATCATTTTCTAGTCTACTTGGTCCCTAAAGGACTTTCTCTGGGCTTAGCTCTTTTGACCCCATCAATCAGGTTTCCCAGATCGCATATATCCAATAGTAAGTAGGCTTTTGCTAGATGTCCTCCTTCACTGCCATCCGTGCTTTGACAATCTGAGAGTCTCTTTCTCATCTTTCCTCGAGCTCCATCAATCCTTGTTCCAAGTATTCCAATCTTTCTGTTGACTTAGTGGCAATATCCTTCCATTCCTTTATTACTTCCATCTTCTCTTTGTGTTGTTCTAGATGTTTAGCTTCAGACTCGAGTAGCCTTCTATACTTAACTTATGCTTCAGTGTATGTTCATTTTTCGTTAACTTCGCTTCTTATTTCTTTGTAGGCAGTGGCAGTTCATCGAGAACAATGTTCTCGATCCCAAAATGAGTTGCATCGATACGAGGCCGACCTACAACGGGCTACTGACGAGAGGAACTCCCTTAGACTTTCTTTAGGGCAGAGAGAAGAGGAAATAAAAGACCTCCGAGCTGAGCTGGCCAAGGCTTATCGAGATCAGTCTGATTTCTCTGAGAAGGTAATGATGCTTTTGAAAGCCTATGGGCTTGATACTGGAATGATAGCTAACATTTCGGTCTCACAGCTGCAGCAAAAAATTGAGATGATCGGGAAGCTTTGTGAGGAGGTCGACGTGATAATAACGGAGTCTTTGCAGTGGAAAGAAGGTGTGGACCGCTTTGCTGCAGAAAAAGAGACTGCTCGAGCCCAGTTATCATCGTCCGAAACCCAACTTCAGAAAATGAAGGAAAAAAGCCTGGTTCAAGTAAGAAGAATTGAGAAGCTTGAGGCTCGGTTGGCCTCTATACTTGCCAAGGCCGAATCTGATGCCGAAAAGGCAAAGGCCGATGCGGATGCGCTCTTGGCCATCTGTCGGGCCGATGCTTAAGCTGCCCAAGTCCAAGCAAGAGAGGCAGCCGAGTCTGCCGATACTCGAGCACATTGGGTCACCGAACTTACTATGTGCCAATCTATGACCATATCCTTCAAATTGACTCCTGGCTGGACGTCTCCTGCCACGTCATCCTCCAACCATGTTAGATAGTAGTACCTATGTCTTGCGTGATACCTGTCTGGCTCAATGGTTTCTTTTTCCACAATGACCTTTTGGTTCCACATATGTTGTGCCTCAAACTTGAATGAAGTGATGTCTCATTTGAAATCTGCCTTGTACTGGGCCATGTTGGAAACCTGAGGTATGACCTATTTTCTCCCCGCTTGCCTCATTACCCTTATGGGAGCATAAGGATAGATGCCTCGCAACCCGATTAGTACCATATGAGTAGTCCCTCTTGACCTGATGATGAACTCACTGCTAGGAAACCACTCGAACATCCAATGTACTTGCTAGTCCGTCAGATTGCTGAAGAAACACACCCAACTTATAGCCTTTCCCGGTTGTGCAAACATGTCTGGGATAAATGTCGTTTTCTTTGGGTGATGGGAAGCTATGTAGTTATTCAACGGTCATTGCAGAAGCTCTTGACGATACTCTCCCCTCTGAAAGTATTCCATCAACCAGACTTGTAGTAACAGATTACAACCCTCAAAGTGTCCAAATCCCTGCTTGCACCAATCTAGAGCGCGGTACATCTCGGCTAAGATCATAGGGACAATAGTATAAGTTTGTCCTTCGATGCCCTCTATCAAAGTCCTGGCGACCATGGCTAAGAGAGTATGAATCCTTCCTCCTTTCATTGGAAATATCAACAACCCCAAGAAGCAGACGATGAACACATAAACCTGGCGGCGCATCCAACCCAAGGAAGTAATGGTACGTTACTCATGATGAGGACGATATGACTTTCCATGCCCATAACGCTCATAAAGAAATTCAAAAGGGATATATGACTTCTTTAAACAGAGCAGCTCGTCAATTTTCTTAAAACCCAACATCTTTAGAAAACCGCGAGGAGTGCGATTCTCTGGTACCAGTAATCCTGTACTATCCCATGGTAACTTGGTGAAGCCTCCTATTTCCTCTAGGAGGGGAGTAATTTCTATATTGCCAAATCAAAAAACGACTATTTTCTCGTCCCAGAACATGGTAGCGGCCTTAATCAATGCCCTATTTTGTCGAATGTTCAGCAAGGATGGCAGGTCACCCAATACTCTTCTCACATGATTCTTGTCTCAAGGTGCAAGGTCTTTCCACCAGTCAAGTGGCAGTGGTGGGATGTTTTGGACCATACCGAACCTGGGGACTTCATGCTTCATTTTCTCTAAGCAAACAAAGGTTAGCCCTTTCCCCCAATAGATTTGACTACTTATGTAATAATTATCAACACGTTGGTGTATTTTCTCCAAGTAATGCACATAATATGATAGTGTCCATTGGGATTGTGGAAATCCTGTCGGACTTTGGACAAGGTTCATCTTAGTGGGTTGTTACGTTAATAATGTTCCAACCCGTACTAGGTTTAGCATGATGCATGTACATTTCATGTTGGAGTAGGGTTTCTAGAATGGTCTAGATTGGTACTCCCAAGTGGACAACTTGAGAGGGAAAGGCACAGGATCGTCGATTGCACCGCTGATCGGCTAGTCTACCGCAAATAAGCCTTTCCGATTTAAAAGGGTAATTTTCGGAAGAGCGCGGACACTCATCAAGTGCTGCTATGTTGATAGTTGGCAAGAGTGGAGTATGATGTGGAGCATGATTAATGCAGAAATAATAACACATTGTCAAGTATTTGCATGATATGTAAAAGCAGTAAATAATATAGCAAAAGTAAACATGGAAAGAATATAGAAGAAAGACAAAAGGAAGAAGTTAGTTTAGTTCATAAAATATATATGCGGGAATGTAATAAAGAAGGTAAAGAAGTAGGAATGGGAAAGGCGTGAGATAGCTATCTTAGACAAGATTAAAAGAGATGAAGAGCGGTCATAGTAAACAAAGGTGAATAGGGGAAGGGATGTGCATGTCATAGCAAATTTAAAATAAAGGTAAATAGGGGAAGGGATGTGCATGTCATAGCAAATTTAACAAATAAAGGTGAATAAGGGAAGGTATGTGCAAGCAACAAAGAAAGTAATCCACATAAGTCAAGTTCATTATAGTAAGAGCCTAAGTGTAATCCCCAGCAGAGTCGCCATGCTGTCGCGCCCTTTTTTCCCACGAAATCGGGCTTCGATGTGTGACAACTCTTTTAAATGGGTCTTAAAAGAGAAGGGTTGCCACCTAACAATTTTAAGGTGCATTAGGGCACCTATTTGTAAATAACTCTAATTGACTAGTCAATGCGACCAAAGATCAGGTAAGGGCTCAAATTACCTCAAAGAGAAGGTGTTAGGAACTCTTCGAGGTCCACAACTGTGGGTCCCGGCCGAACATAAGACTATGCAGATTATGTAATTGGTCTAGGTGATCAGATGAACAAAGAAGTATAAAAGTTGAAGAGTTTTATTATAACACAATTAGAATTGGGTACAGATCTTTAAGGACTACAAAAATGCAACTACGATGGTATATGACTGAGCAAGTATATAAAGGAGGGGGGTCCTATGTTTTTTAGTCTAAAGGATCACCCCGTGCAACATAAGTAATAATTCACAATTGCCTTTATCATAGGAGTTACTCATATTATTCAGCGGGCAAAGACTATCATCTCCTGCTACCTGATTACTATGTTGAAGTTGTTTACCTAAGAGCGTTCTAATTCAATTCTGAGTCGTACCCTATGCGTGTGCTACTCGTCCCATGCCTATGGCCCAGGAAGCTTTGGACCTACTATTTGGGTGGTTCTCGACTTTACTTAGGTTGCTCAAAAATGATAAAACTAAGCGACATTCAAAAAACAAAGAGGACTGCACATAATAGCAAAGAGTAGCTCATGTTAGCCTCCGCACGTAAACAAAGAAGCATGCAGACTGATTTTCAGATTAGGCAGTAGAACATTTGGAACTTGAGACACAGAATCCTTTGGTCCTATGGGCATGATCTTTATATGATTCCAATATCAAACAGGCGACGCTACATTTTAGGCCAACGTACAGATTAAATCATTATAAGTCCTATAGACATGGTTTCTAAGTGATTCTGATTTTAGCAATATACAAACAACAAATTTGCAGATTATACAAACATATAGGCATGATTTCTAGATTGTTCGCATAAGGCAGTGAAACGACTCCAGAACCATGAACTACAACCGCTAATTTTATAGACAAGTTCGTTAGGCAGGTGACAATGTTCTAGAAGCATGATATCTAATAGTTGGCAATTGACATTGATTTTATATAGTTTTATCCCTATAGGCATGCTATCTAGATGAGCAATACAAATGATATGGGCAGCTAATTAATTATTAAACCTATAGGCATGAGCAGTACAATGATAATTGAGATTGATTAATCATTCGAAGTCCTATAGTCATGGCACCTAGGTAAGTAGAATATTGCATTGCTACGCCCTATAGTCATGTCATCTAAGAAAACACAGTAGTGGAGACTGGTACAACGAATACTTGAAATAGCATGCATTGGCAAGTTAAGTGATGTGTGTGCGTGTGACTCCTATAGGCAGACTTTCTACTCATGAAGTTAAAACAAGTGAAGGAAATAGCGAATAAATCACATAGATCCTATAGGCATGCTTTCTACCCATTTATGTGAGAATTAGAGTACCCTACCCCTCTTTTACTAATTTCCCCATCTGTTTTTGTTCATAAATTATTATAGACCCAAAAATAATGAATACAAGTGCGAATGTTATATATTAAAAGGCTATAGGCCCAATACGCAGAGCAGGCCCCAAAGAATATAACCCCGTAACACCTTGGCCTTTAGCAAGCTTCTCCTTCCACACGAACAGTGAACCCAGGACCCAACATGTTTCATAGTGAGAATGTATCAGCTATACACCCAAGGCCATACACAAACTCATACCATACATGATAACTAATTAACAATCCTAAAGTCTATTAACAGTGGTCATAATTCCTAGAAGCTAAGGGAACAAGATTGGTTAAACAAGAGGGCTTGAGCATTGTCACGACTCAATTTTCCCTCCTTATGACGTCGTGACGACACCTAGTCTCTACGACTAGGTAAGCCTAACATTTGCGGAATAATGAAATGAAAACATAAATTCAACAACTAACTGTAGTAATAACAACACAACTGGATACCATGCCACTTGACATGTACAATAACTAACTCCTCATTATACTACACAACAATCCAAAAACCTGGAATATCATGAATCAAAAACTAAAGAAGGAAAATCTAGTGTCTCTATACATCGGAGTCTATCAAAAGAAAATGCATAATATAATGGACATGGGGAAGAGTAGAAGGGGACTCCGAGGTCTGCGGACGTAGCAGATATACCTTGAAGTCTCCAAAGCTGTCTCGGCTCACTAATAGTGTGGCTGATAAGGAGTACCTAGATCTGCACACAAAAAACATGTGCAAAAGAGTAGCATGAGTACACCACGATTGGTACCCAGTAAGTGCCAAGCCTAACATCGGTCGAGTAGTGACGAGGTCAGATCAGGGCCCTACTAGTATAAATATAAAAACATAACATAAAATGAAATACCGCAGTAAAATAAAGGCTGAAATTTAACAAGAATGAAATCATAGAAGACAACAACTCAATACACAGAATATACAATAGGGGATCTCCCGAGTTACTATCTCGTAGTCCCAAACGTATATGTGCAGGGGGATCTCCTGGAAATACCGTTCCGTAGTCCCAAAGTAAATATGCAAGATAGGGGGATCTCCCGGAATACCATTCCGTAGTCCCAAAGTAAATATGCAAGATAGGGGGATCACCCGGAATACCATTCTGTAGTCTCAAAGTAAATATGCAGCCAAACAATAGAATTCAATAGTCTCGGCACGAAATTCTATAGCTCAACCTAAGTACCAGTTAAGAAAAGATAGGTAAATTCACTAAACATGCTGCACGTAGTTCAAGTAAATAGTTAAGGCAAGTAGGCATGCTGTTCTAGTCTAGTTGGATACCACACATGCTGATGAAACTCAAATAAAAGGAAATCAGGTTATTACTTAGTAGAAAAATCGGGTTTTTAACAATTATCCCGTATACGTACTCGTCACCTCACATACACGACGCTTGTATATCAAAAACAGTACAAATCTTACGGGGAGTTCCCCCACACAAAGTTAGGCAAGCCACTTACCTCGAACCAAGCTCAATCAAAAGGTCAAAATGCCTTTCCCAAGAATAAACGATTCCGATTAGCCCAAATCTAGCCAAAAGTAATTACGTATCATAAATAGAATCATAATAGACTCATCCAATTAATGAAATCAATACTTTAAAAATTCTGAAATTCGCCCTAAAAGTCGACCCGGGCCCACGTATCAGAATCAGGTAAAAGTCACAAAATACGAACACCCATTCACTCACGAGTTCACTCGTACCAAAATTAACCAAATCCAATGTCTAAATCCCAATCAAAACTTAGAAATTCGGTTAGGGATATTTTCCCCCATTTTCCCAATTTTCAATCCCAATCCGAAAATAAATGGAGAAAACAACTATAGATTAATGAAATACAATAAAAAATGAGTTAGGAATCGGTACCATAAAGCTCTCTATGAAAATCTCTCAAAGAATCGCCAATTTCCGAGCTCACAAGTCCAACAATGGAGAAATGAATCAAGCCCTCGAAACTCTCTCTTTTCTGCCCAGCAAACCCGTTCCTGCGACCTCATCATCGCACCTACGGTGCCGCTTCTGCGGCTAGGTATCCGCACCTACGAGTTTTCATTAAAATTCCATAGTCTGCACCTGTGCACCTAAGTCTGTATCTGCGGATGCGCTTCTGCATTTACTCGTCCGCTTCTGCAGAACCTTGGGTCATTCTCATCTCCGCATCTGGGACTGCCCCTCCGCAGATGCGGCTTCGCTCTTGCGGCTCACTCGTCGCATCTGTGACCAGTGACTCCCAGGCCTAAATGCGCACCTGCAAACCCAGCCTCGCTTCTGCAGGGCCGCACTTTCACCCGTTAAGCACCCGAATCTAACCCGAGGCCCCCGGGACCTCAACTAAACATACCAACCAATCCTAAAACACCATACGAACTCAGTCGAGCCCTCAAATCACATCAAACAATGCTAAAATCACAAATCATCCTCCGATTCAAACATAAAGAACTTTAAACTTCCAAATTCGACGATCGATGCCGCAACTAACCAAACCACGTCTGATCGACCCCAAATTTTGCACATAAGTCATATTCAACATTACAGACCTACTCCAACTTCCGGAATCGGAATCCAACCCCGATATCGATATTTTCACTACCGGTCCAAATCTCCAAAAATTTGACTTTCGTCATTTCAAGCCTAAATGGGCTACGGACCTCCAAAACACAATCCGAACACGCTCCTAAGTCCAAAATCACCCAACGGAGCTAATGGAACCGACGAAACTCCATTCCGGAGTCGTCTTCATATAGTTTCAACTGCGGTCAAAAATCCTAAGATTTAAGCTCCCGTTTTAGGGACTAAGTGTCCCAAAACACTCCGAAACCAAAAACAAGACTCCCGGGAAGTCACATAAGTAGAAAAAGATGCGGGGGAAACAGTATAGAGACATAACTGAAGTGGTGAAAAGATGAGGATAACAGTGCATATCCTGCTCGGTCTCCCAAGTTGCCTCCTTGACCGGTTGTCCCCTCCACTGAACCTTCACGAAAGCAATGTTCTTTGACCTTAGCTTTCTGACCTGCCTGTCTAAAATAACCGCTGGCTCTTCAACATAAGATAGATCCTTGTCCAATTGGACTGAGCTGAAATCGAATACATGAGCCGGATCACCATGATATTTCCGGAGCATAGAAACGTGAAATACTGGGTGGACCCCTGCAAGACCGGGAGGCAAGGCAAGCTCATAAGCAACCTCCCCAATGCATCGCAATACCTCAAATGGGCCGAAAAACCTTGGGCTCAGCTTGCCCCTATTTCCGAACCTCATAACGCCCTTCATAGGTGAAACTCGAAGCAGGACTCACTCTCCAACCATGTATGCAACATCGCAAACCTTCCGGTCTGCATAGCTCATCTGTATGGACTGGTCTGTGTGAAGTCTATCCTCAATCACCTTCACCTTCTCCAAGCCATCCTGAACCAACACCGTACCCAATAATCTGGCCTCGCCCGGCTCGAACTAACCCACTGGGGACCGACACCGCCTACCATACAGAGCCTCATACGGTGCCATCTGAATGCTGGACCGATAACTGTTTTGTAGGAAAACTCCGCAAGTGGTAAGAACTGATCCCAAGAACCTCCAAACCCCATCACACACGCACAGAACATATCCTCAAGAATCTAAATAGTGCGCTCGGATTGCTCATCCGTCTGAGGGTGAAAAGCTATGCTCAACTCCACCCATGTACCCAACTCCTGCTATACAACTCTCCAGAATCATGATGTAAATTGCGTACCCCAGTCAGAGAGTATAGATACCAGTACGCCATGAAGACTGACGATCTCGTGAGTATAAATTCGAGCCAACACATAGTGCCCAAACTCCCCAAACTCTCTGCCCGGTGACTCAAAGCATCGGCCACCACATTGGCCTTCCTCGGATGGTACAAGATAGTGATATCATAGTCCTTAAGTATCTCCAACCACCTCCGTTGACGCAAGTTAAGATATTTTTCTTGAACAGATGTTGCAAACTCCGATGATCGGTGTAAATCACACAAGGAACATCGTACAAATAATGCCTTCATATCTTCAGGGCATGAACAATAGCTGTTAGCTCAAGGTCGTGGATAGGATAGTTCTTTTCATGCACCTTCAGCTGTCTGGATGCGTAAGAAATCACCCTATGGTCTTGCATCAACACCGCGCCGAGGCCAACTCGCGACGCATCACAATAAACTGTATAAGACCCCGAACTTGAAGGCAATACCAATACTGGGGCTGTAGTCAAAGCTGTCTTGAGCTTCTAAAAGCTCTCCTCACACTCCTCTGTCCACCTGAACAGAGCACCCTTCTGGGTCAGCCTGGTCATAGGTGCTGCAATAGAAGCAAATCCCTCAACAAACCGACGGTAATACCCCACCAAACCAAGGAAGCTCTGGATCTTTGTCGCTGAGGACGGTCTGGGCCAACTCTGCACTACTTCCACCTTCTTCGGATCCACCTTGATCCCCTCACTCAACATAATATGACCCATGAATGCCACAGAATCTAACCAGAACTCACATTTTGAGAACTTTGCATACAACTTCTTTTCTCTCAAAGTCTGAAGCACTGTCCTTGGGTGCTGCTCATGATCCTCCCGAGTCCGGGAATACACTAGAATATCATTAATGAATACGATGATGAAAGAATCAATATAGGGACGGAACACACTGTGCATCAAGTGCATAAAGGCTGCTGGGGCATTGGTCAGCCCAAATGACATCACAAAGAACTCGTAATGGCCATACCGAGTTTTGAAAGCAGTCTTCTGGATATCTGGCTCCTGAATCTTCAACTGATGATAGCCTTAACGTAAGTCAATCTTGGAGAACACTCTGGCACCCTGTAACTGATCAAATAAGTCATCAATACGAGGCAATGGATACATGTTCTTCACTGTAACTTTGTTCAGCTAGCGATAATCAATACACATATGCATAAAACCATCATTTTTCTTCACAAACAAGACAGGAGCACCCCAAGGTGATACACTGGGCCGAATGAATCCCTTATCAATCAACTACTGCAACTTGTCCTTCAACTCAGGAGAAGCCATACGGTATGGAGGAATAGAGATGGGCTGAGTGCCCGACAATAAATCAATGCCAAAATCAATGTCTTTGTCGGCCAACATGCCCAGAAGATCAGCTGGGAACACATCTGGATAATCCCTCACTACTAGAACTGACTCAACTATAGGGTTATCAGTACTGGCATCTCTCACATAAGCTAGATACGCGTCACACCCCTTCTCAACCATTCGTTGAGCTTTAAGAAATGAAATAATTCGGCTAGGAGTATACTCTAAGGTACCTCTCCACTCTAATCACGGTAAACCTGGCATAGCCTGCGTCACGATCTTAGCGTGACAATCAAGATTAGCATAATGGGGCGACAACCAGTCCATGCCCAAGATAACATCAAAGTCTACCATGCTGAGTAATAATAAATCGGCTTGGGACATATATGAATACGTAGAGCCTGGGTAAAATAATTCCGACGCATCTCCATGATAGACTGGAACAATACTGTAATGATAGAGTCAGAAGCAACTTCCTCTGTATGAGCTGGAAGAGCATAATACCTGGCCTGGCCTCCCTCTCAAGGGCGACCTCGACCTCCCCGACCGCCACCTCGAGCTGGCTGAGCAGGTGGGGCAGTAGCTGGTGCTGGAATCATGGCTTGAGGACCCGGTGGAGCACGCGGTGGTTGAGATGTTTGTGGAGGTGCAACCCTCCTAAGTCTGGGGAAATCCCTCACCATATGGCGGGTGTCTCCACACTCAAAGTAACACCCTCGGAGGGCATGGCTGTTGCGGCTGACTTGGGCCAGGTCTGCTAGACTAGACGCTAAAAGCACCCCGAGCAGGGGGCACACTAGATACTGGTGGTGCATAATAAAGATCCTAGGGCCTATAAGGGGATGGAACACCACTAGCGACTGGAAGAGCTGAATGAATGGGGAGACTCACATAACCCCTACCATGGCGAGCTGTTGGGGCACGAGATCCAGAATAAGAACCAATCTCTTGAGACCTCTTGGCCTCTCTCTCCTCTCGGTTTCGGGCAAGCATGCCTTCCAATCTCCTAGCAATACTCACAACCTGCTGGTAATATATATCCATCTCCAACTCCCTGACCATACTAATCCTGATACTAGGGTGGAGTCCCTCAATAAATCGTTGAACCCTCTCTCGAACTGTGGCAACCAAGGCCGATGCATATCGGGCCAAATCACTAAAGCGGACTGCATACTCTAACACAGTCATAGCACCATGGCGTAGCTGCTCAAACTTCGCATGCCATGAGTCCCTGGGGCTCTGAGGGACATACCCTCTCAAAAACATGTCTGAGAACTGATTCTATGTAAGTGAAGCTGCCTCATCCAGACTACTCAACTCATAAGCACGCCACCACTGATAGGCTGCTCCTCTAAGCTGGAAAGTGGTAAAAGAAACCCCACTCGTCTCCACTATGCCCATAGTACGGAGAATACGATGACACTCCTCTAGAAAACCGTGAGCATCATCTGTAGCCAATTCGCTGAAGGTAGGTGGGTGGTACTTCTTGTACCTCTCAAGTCTAAGCTTCTCCGCCTCAGATCGGTTGTCCTAGTCTCATGCTGAACCGGAGCTACCGACGGCATAGGAATGAACTCTGGGGCCTGATCAACCTAGACCCTCTGCTCAGGAATACGGGCTGCAGGAGTCTGCGCCCCTCTCCCGGCCTGAGATGTGGCGGGAGCTAATGGAATCAATCCAACCTGAGCTAAGGTGTTGAACATGCTCATGAACTGTGCTAGAGTCTCCTGGAGGGCTGGTGCAGCAATAGGAACCTCCGGTGCCTACCCTCCAGTTAGAACTGCTGGGGGCTCCTCTGTCGCAGCTCGTGTGGGTACTCTGGCTGCACCGCGTGGCCGTACTCTACCCCGGCTCCGGCTTTTGGCGGCTTTAGCAGGGGGCGCAGGTGCCTGGTCGTCAGATCCTCCGGTACGGGTCCTCACCATCTGTGAGAAAGAATAGAATAGAGAATTTTTAGAATTTGATGCAAATAACTCGCACGACAAGGAATCAAAAGAAATATGTTTGTTCCTAATAGTTCCATAGCCTACCGAAGATAAGTACAGACGTCTCCGTACCGATCCGCGAGACTCTAATAAACCGGCTTGTGACTCACGACTCCTATGAACCAAGAGTTGTGATACCAACTTGTCACGACCCAATTTCCCCTCCTTATGACGTCATGACGGCACCTAGTCTCTATGAGTAGGTAAACCTAACATTTGCGAAATAATAAAATGAAAACATAAATTCAACAACTAACTGTAGCAATAACAACATAACTGGATACCATGCTACTTGGCATGTACAATAACTAACTCCTCAATATACTACACGGTATTCCCAAAACCTAGAACATCGTAAATCACAAACTACAGAAAAAAAATCTAGTGTCTCTATACATTAGAGTCTATCAAAAGAAAATACAAAAGTAATGGACATGTGGAAGAGTAGAAGGTGACGCAGAGGTCTGCGGACGCGACAAATATACCTTGAAGTCTCCAAAGCTGTCCCAGCTCACTGATTGTGCGGCTGATAAGGAGTACCTGGATCTGCACACGAAAAACATGTGCAGAAGAGTAGCATGAGTACACCCTAATCGGTACCCAGTAAGTGCCAAGCCTAACCTCGGTCGAGTAGTGACGAGGTCAGGTCAGGGCCCTACTGGTACAAATATAAATACACAAGATAAAATGAAATACTGCACTAAAATAAAGACTGAAATTTAACAAGAATGAAATCATAGAAGACAACAGCTCAATACACAGAATATACAAAAGGGGATCTCCCGAGATACCGTCTCGTAGTCCCAAATGTAAATGTGCAGGGGAATCTCCCGGAAATACCATTCTGTAGTCCCAAAGTAAATATGCAAGACGGGGGGATCTCCCGGAATACTGCTCCGTAGTCCCAAAGTAAATATGCAAGACAACGGGATCTCCCGGAATACTGTTCCGTAGTCCCAAAGTAAATATGCAAGACAGGAGGATCTCCCGGAATACTGTTCTGTAGTCTGAAAGTAAATATGCAGCCAAACAATGGAATTCATTAGTCACAACATGAAATTCTACAGCTCAACTTAAGTACCAGTTAAGGAAAGACAGGTAAATTCACTAAACATGCTGCACGTAGTTCAAGTAAACAGTTAAGGTAAGTAGGCATGCTTTTCTAGTCTAGCTGGATACCAAACATGTTGATGGAACTCAAATAAGAAGGAAATCAGGTTATTACTTATTAGAAACTTGAATCGAAGATCTCTCATTTGACAGGTAGATCATCACATAACTCCATATATATATATATATATATATATATATATATATATATATATATATATATGTAGATATTCTCGTTCAAATTTGGGTCTTGTGCGTACCCATTTGAAACTTTAGTCTATCATGAAATTTTCAACTTGAATTGGACTTAGGTCTCTTCTTAGACCATAGACCATTCTTAATGCACCTCATACATATATTATCATGATCAATTAATATCATTCATATAATAGTCCTTGTCTACACACAAAATAATACAATTAGCGCACATCAACGTTCTTAATAGCGTTTAATTACTTCGAATTTTTTCGGGGTGTTACAGCGATGAACAACCTTGCCTGCCCCCAGCTCCTCTTCGCGAACGCGAAGAGTAAAAATTACCTTCCTCAAGTTCCCCTTCGCGAACGCAAGAGCCCACTCGCGAACACGGAGAAGGAAACCAGACATAGGCATCGGAAAAAGTTCCAGCCAAGTTTCAAGTTCAAAATTCATTCTGTTAACCATCCGAAACTCACCCGAGGCCCCCGGGACCTCAACAAAACATACCATCAAGTCCCAAAACATCATACGAACTTAGTCGAACCCTCAAATTACCTCAAACAATGCTAAAACCATGAAGCATACCCCAATTCAAGCTTAATGAAACTAAATATTTCCAACTTCTACATTCAACACCGAAACCTATCAAATCAAGTCCGATTGACCTCAAATTTTGCACACAAGTCATAAATGAGATAACGGAGGTATTCCAATTCTCATAATCGGATTTTGGCCCCGATATCAAAGAGTCAACCCCCCGGTCAAACGTTTCAAAAAATGCAACTTTCGCTATTTGCCTAATTCCACTACAGACCTCCAAATCACAATCCGGACATGCTCCTAAGTTCAAAATCACCAAACGGATCTAACGGAACCATCAAAATTTAAATCCGGGTTCGTTTACACATAAGTCAATATTCGGTCAATATTTTTAACTTAAGTTTTCAATTATGAGACTAAGTGTCCCAATTCACTCCGAAATCCTTTCGGACCGAAACCAATTAACCCTGTAAGTCATAAAACAATTGTAAAGCATATATTTGATTAGTAAATGGGGGAACGGGGTTATAATACTCAAAATGACCGGTCGGGTCGTTACATTCTCCCCCTCTTAAACAAATGTTCGTCTTCAAACGGGTTTAGAATCATACCTGGAGTCTCAAATAGGTGTGAATATTTTCTTTGCATCTCCCGCTCAATTTCCTAAGTAGCCTCTCCGACTGGCTGCCCTCTCCAATGTACCTTCACTGATGCTATGTTCTTTAACCTCAACTTTCGAACTTGCCGGTCTAAAATGGCCACCGGCTCCACATCATAAGTCAAATTACTGTCCAGCTGTACTGTACTGAAATCCAAAATATGAGACGGACCCTCGACATAATTCCGAAGCATGGATACATGGAACACTGGATGAACACCAGATAGACTAGGTGGCAAAGCAATTTCATAAGCCACCTCTCCAATCTTCTAAAGTATCTCAAAAGGCCCAATATACCGAGGGCTCAACTTGCCCTTCTTCCCGAACCTCAACACACCCTTCATGGGTTAAAGTTTGAGTAGAACCTTCTTCCCAACCATGTAAACAACATAACGGACCTTCCTGTCGGCATAACTCTTCTGTCTAGAGTGCGTCGTGCGAAGCCGCTCCTAAATCAATTTAAACTTCTCCAAAGGATCCTGAACCAAGTCAATAACCAATAGCATAGCCTCACCCGACTCAAACCAACCCACCGGAGATCAGCACCATCTCCCATACAAAGCCTCATATAGAGCCATCTGAATGATTGACTGGTAGCTATTATTGTAAGCAAACTCCACGAGTGGCATAAATTGATCCCAAGAACCTCCAAAATCAATGACACAAGCGCGTAGCATATCCTCCAATATCTGAATAGTGCGCTCGGACTGTCCGTCCGTCTCAGGGTGAAATGATGTACTCAATTGAACCTTTGTGCCCAATTTTCACTTCACTACTCTCCAAAACTATGATGTAAACTGCGTGCCCCGATCTGAAATGGACAATGGCACACCATGTAGGCGAACAATCTCACAGATATAAATCTCAGCCAACCGCTCTGAAAAATAATTAGTACCAACTGGAATAAAATGCGCAAATTTGGTCAACCGATCTACAATCACCTAAACAGCATCAAACCTACTCAAGGTCCGTGGGAGCCCAACTACGAAATCCCTGGTAATACACTCCCATTTCCACTCCGGAATTTCAAGTCTCTGATGCTCCTATTTTACCTATTGACAATTTAAACACAGAGCTACAAACCTAACTATATCTTTCTTTATTCGCCTCCACTAATAGTGCTGCCTCAAATCCTGATACATCTTCTCGGCACCTAGATAAATGGAGTACCGAGAAATGTGAGCTTCTTGGAGAATCAACTCACGCAAACCATCTACATTAGGCACACATAGCCTGCCTTGCATCTGTAATACACCGTCATCCCCAATAGTGACTTCCTTAGCATCACCGTGTCCTTTAAGGATAAGTAGATGGGGGTCATCATACTGACATTCTCTGATACGTTCATAAAGAGAAGACTGAGAAACCATGCAAGCCAAAACTCGACTCAGCTCAGAAATATCCAATCTGACAAACTGGTTGGCTAAGGCCAGAACATCCAAGGCTAAAGGCCTCTCTGACAAACTGGTTGGCTTACGACTCAAGGCATCGGCCACCATATTGGCCTTTCCAGGTTGATATAGAATGGTGATGTCATAATCCTTAAGCAACTCCAACCACCTCCGCTGCCGCAAATTAAGATCCTTTTGTTTAAACAGATGTTGTATACTCCGGTGATTAGTATAAACCTCACAATGGACATCGTACAAATAGTGTCGCCAAATCTTCAAGGCATGAACAATAGCTGTTAACTCAAGGTCGTGGATCGGATAATTCTTCTCATGTACCTTTAACTATCTGGACGCATAGGCAATCATCCTACTATCTTGCATCAGCACTGCGCCGAGACCGATACGCGATGCATCATAATACACAGTATAAGACTCTGAACCTGTAGGCAACACCAATACTGGGGAGTAGTAAAAGCTGTCTTGAGCTTCTGAAAGCTCTCTTCACACTCATCCGACCACCTGAACGAAGCACCTTTCTGGGTCAATTTAGTTAAAGGCGATGCAATAGACGAGAAACCTCCACAAAGTGACGATAATAACCGGCCAAGCCGAGAAAACTCCGAATCTCAGTAGCTGAAGATGGCCTGGGCCAACTAGGTAATCCGCTATCTTATTCAGTTCCACCTTAATTCCCTCGCTAGACACTATGTGTCCCAAGAATACCAACGAACTAAGCCAGAATTCACACTTAGAGAATTTGGCATATAGTTTCTCCTCTCTCATCCTTTGTAATACAATACCTAAGTGTTGTGCATGCTTATTCTAGCTTCGTGAGTACAATAGGATATTATCAATAAATACCACGACAAATGAATCAAGATACGGCTGGAATACGCTATTCATCAAATGCATAAATACTGTTGGGGCATTGGTTAACCGTTGTCCGGGAGGTCCATTGTAGCAGAGGAGTTAGACTATGACTTCAGCACCAGTTACTTTGCCACCCGCCCAGCCAGCTCGGGGTGGGGCTCAGTCAGCTAGGGGTCACCCAAGAGGGGGAGGCCGATCAGGTGGTGGTCAGGACCGATTCTATGTTTTTTCTGCCAGGCCAGATGATGTTACTTTAGATGCAGTGATCACATGTACTATTTTAGTATTCCATAGGGAGGCTTCTATATTATTTAACCCTAATTCTACTTATTGGGAAGGGGTGTTTGTCATATTTGGCCTTTGCGAGAGATAATGATGAAGATACTCCTATTATTGATTCAATACCGGTCGTGCGAGACTTTCTGGATGTATTTCCTGCTGACCTGCCGGGTATATCACCCGATAGGGATATTGATTTCGGTGTTGACTTGGTGCCGGGCACTCAGCCCATTTCTATTCCACTGTATCGTATGCCACCAGCTGAATTGAAAGAATTAAAAGAGCAACTTCATGAACTCATTGATAAGGGGTTTATTAGGCCTAGTGTGTCACCTTGAGGTGCACCGGTTTTGTTTGTGAAAAAGAAAGAGGGTACTATACAGATGTGAATTGATTACAGAAAACTGAACAAAGTTACAATCAAGAGCAAATATCCTTTTTCGTGTATTGATGATTAATTTGACCAACTTCAGGGAGCAAGGGTATTCTCCAAAATTGATTTGAGATCGGGGTATCATCAGTTGTTAACTATTAGAGGACTGGAGACTAGAGTTAATCTCTTATTGCTTATTATGGTTGATTTCGATGTAATCTTGGGTATGGATTGGTTGTCTCTATATCATGCTATTCTGGACTGTCACACAAAAAACGTGACATTAGCAATGCCAGGGTTACCGAAGGTCAAATGGAGAGGTTTACTAGATTATGTTCCTAGAAGGGTAATTTCCTATTTGAAGGCACAACGTATAGGGTTTTCTTAACTATCCAATTTAGTTCACCCATTAAATGTTAAACACAACCATGGATTCAGGAAATTTGACCAATAATAAGTTAAGAACACTTACCCCATTGTTTTCCTTGAAAATCTCCCAAAATTCGCCTCTTCTTGAGCTCCAATCCGTCAAAAATGAAAAATGGGTTCAGAACTTAAACATTTTGTCCAGGCATTCCTTCTTCGCGAACGCGACAGGTCCCTCGCATTCGCGAAGGACAAAATTGTGTTGTCCATACATTTCCCTTCGCGAATGCGAGACACAGCTCGCGAATGCGATGCTTTACCGGGCGAACCTTCGCGAACGCGAATGCAAAAATCCACACCAGCTATTTTCTTTTCGCGAACGCGATGAACAACCTCGCTTGCCCCCAGCTCCTCTTCTCGAACGCGACACCCCTCTCGCAAATGCGAAGGGCAAAACTTGCCTGCCTCAAGTTCCCCTTCACAAATCTGAGATCCCACTCGCGAACGCGAAAAGGAAACTAGACACATGCATCAGAAAATTTCCAGCCAACTTTCAAGTTCAAAATTCATTTCGTTAACCATCCGAAACTCACCCGTGGCCCCGGGACGCCAACCAAACATACCATGAAGTCCCAAAACGTCATATGAACTTAGTAGAACCCTCAAATCACCTCAAACTATGCTAAAACCATGAAGCATACCCCAATTCAAGCTTAATGAGACTAAAAATTTCCAACATTTACATTCAACGCTGAAACCTAACAAATCAAGTCCGATTGACCTCACATTTTGCACACAAGTTATAAATGACACAATGGAGGTATTCCAATATCTAGAATTGGATTCCTGCCCAGATATCAAAAAGTCAACCTCCCGGTCAATCTTCCCAAAAATGCAACTTTCGCCATTTCAAACCTAATTCCAATACACACCTCCAAATCATAATCCGAACATGCTCCTAAGTCCAAAATCACCCAACGGAGCTAACTGAACTATCAAAATTCAAACCCGGGGTCGTTTACACATAAGTCAGCATCCGGTCAACTTTTCTAACTTATGTTTTCAATTATGAGACTAAGTGCCCCAATTCACTCCGAGATCCTTCCGGACCTGAACCAATTAACCCGGTAAGTCATAAAATAACTGTAAAACATAAATTTGAGCAGTAAATAAGGGAACGAGGTTATAATACTCAAAATGACCGGCCGAGTCATTGCAATTAATTATGGCTTCTATCAATAAAAAGAGGTTTTGGCTTTTAAATTTAATATTTCAGTTCTATTTTAAAACTTTTGAGTAATTATAAGCCGATTTTTGAGAATTTGGGTATTATATGTAAGACTTTTTCAGCAAATTTTGTTCTAATATGAAAAAGTCTTTGGGGCTTATGCCTCACTACAAAAATGCACCTCAAATACCCGGACGTACGCCTCTTAAGACTTTCGCCCCACACCATCGCCTCAGGGCATTTTTGGTCCAACTCACCCCAGGGCTCGCCCTGAAAACGCCTTTTAAAACACTAGTTTTGACTCATTGCGTGTTGCACAATACTACGTTATATCGCAAAGTATTTTTATTGCAAAATGTAGGAATCTATTTTTTTATATTCTATGATCTTTTTTGAATTATTTGTTCGTGTCTTTTATGGAGAAGGTATGTGCAATGATTTTTTTCAAATAAATTCCAAAGAAAAGGCTGTTTCAAGAATTGTATATACGCAATATGATAAGTTCTGAAATTTAAAGCTAGCGATTTAAGCTGAAAAAATGATATATTTTCCTGTTAATTGGTTTATGGGGTAAATTAACTATCATTTCATTTCTTGTGAAAACAATTGTCAATTTAGAAATTTTTTATTTAACGCATTAATTTTCTTTAACTAATCCATCTACTCGGGCTTTCACCTCCCGTGGTGATGGGGGTTTCGGCCGAGACCCTTGATTTATCATCCAAAATTAATTACAACGACGGGGACATAACCAAAACCTCAATGAAAGAAATGCTTAAGGAATCAAAAAGAGATCTTTTTTATTTATTTATACAATTTATGCCATTAGAAGGCGTAGTCCTTATATTGCTCACAAAAAAATTTACAGCATAACAGAGGAGGGCATCAACCTAGCCTATGTTCCATAAAGAAACCCTGTAATAATAATCGGGGTCGTATAAAAGTACAAACATCCCTAATCTAAGTAATAAACACTCCTATGATCCTATACAAGATTAGTACCCTTGTATATCCAATTTATCCAAGACAAACTTGTGCCAAAAACAAAAAATCTTATGACAACACGTTCCTCCTTTGCTTATGCCTTATGGAGGATATTTGAGCTTTGTCCGTAAAATAGGGTCCAGTGGCACACATGGACATGCAAATCTATAGGATTGAGGAAAATGGATTTATTCTCCTTAATTCCCCACTTAGAGCATCTGATACTTGATTAGCCTTACGGAAACAATGTTCAGTACAAAAAAACATAGATTTTACGGTGGTTAAATTGCGGCGGTATTACTGAACCTCCACAAAATGTAACATAATATGGTGGTCTTAAAGATGCCATCTTTTGATAAAATATGTTATTATTTAATAACTTTTTGCTTTTTGAAATTTCAGAAGAAAATGGGAAATGAAGTGTAACGATCCAGCCGATCGTTAGAGTATTTTAGCTCCGATCCCCTATTTATTGCCTCCTATATGATGTATTATGGTTATGTGACTTGTAGGGGTATTTGGTTTTGGTTTCGGGTGAGTTTCAGAGTGAAATGGAACACATAGTCCTTAAGTTGGAGGCTTAAGTTGAAAGGGTTAACCGTAGTTTGGCGTTTGTGTGGACAACTCTGGAAGGGAGTTTTGATGGTTCCAACAGCTATGTATGATAATTTTGGACTTAGGATCAAGTCCGGATGTTGATTTGGAGGTCTGTAGGTCGTTTTGGCTTGAATTGGCAAAAGTTAGAAAGTTGAAGGTTTGAAAGGTTGAGAAGTTTGACCGGGAGTTGACTTTATTGATATGGGGATCGAATTCAAATTTTGGTGTCATTTATGACTTGTGTGTAAAATTTGAGGTCAATCGGAGTTGTTTGGTGTGATTCGGCATTAGTTTTGAAAGTCGGATGTTCATAGTTTCAATAGGCTTGAATTGAGTTGTGATTCGTAGAATCGATGTTGTTTTATGTGATTTTTGGCCTCGAGTAGGTCCGTTATGTGTTTTGGAACTTGTCAGTATATTCAGACGGGGTCCCTGGAGGCCCCGGTGTGATTCAGATTGAATTCGGAACAATTTTGGCCTTGATGGATTGCTGAACCTGTTGCTGTTCTGGTGTCATCGCACCTGCAGAGAGTTTGACTGAAGGTGCGGACAAGCATGTGCGTGAGGTTGATCGCAAAAGCGGCCTTGAGTGAGCTTGGCTGGGATCACAGGTGCAAGGTGATTTTCCGCATCTGCGAGTCCGCAGGTGCAGAGGAGCTGGTCACAGATGCGGACTGGACCAGCTTGGTCTATTATCGTAGAAGCGGACATCGTTCGAAGGAGCGCGTGCGCAAAAGCGCCCCTAGGTCCGTAGGAGCGGAAGCGCAAATGCGTGTTTTGTCCGCAGAAGCGAAGAGTGTTGGACCTTAGTGAGGACCGCACCAGCGATGGAAATTTCGCAGGTGCGGAGCCGCAGATGTGGCTATGGGTCACAAATGCGAAATCGCAGGGCAGAAATGGGCTTAGGTCGAGGGTTTCATCTAATTTTCATTTTTGGACCTAGAGAGCTCGATATGTGATTATTTTTCGAGGGATTTTAAAGTAAATCATCGGCGTAAGAGATTCTAACTCTGTTTTGGCTATATTACATGAGTCCATTGTTATTTTCATCATTTAATAAGTGATTTGAGTTGGAAATTTGGGAAAAATTTGTGAAAACCTTTTAGACTAAATTATGGGGATTTGAAAGGCGATTTGAAGCTAGATTTGAGTAATTTATGTACGGTTGGACTCGTTATCGAATGGATGTTCGGATTTTGTAATTTTGGTCAGGTTTTTAGGTGCGAGCCCAGGGTTGACGTTTTGAGTTGACTTTTTATTTCTCTTTAAAGATTGCAACTTTATTGTTCGGAATAGCTTCCTATAGTTTATATTTATGGCACGTTGTTGTTTTGACTAGATTCGAGTCATTCAGAGTTGGATAATCGGGGAAAAGACTTACTAGTGGATTGAGTTAGCATGTTTTGAGGTATGTGTCTTGCCTAACTTTGTGCGGGGAATTACCCCTTATGATTGGTGTTGTTTTGTGTTAATTGTGATATGTGGAAGCCGTGTACACAAGGTGACGAGTGTGTACACGAGCTAAAAGTGGTAATTGACCGGTTCTAGCTATGTAGGTTCCTTTCACGCCTTTAAATTAAGTTACCGTAATATGTTGTACTCATTATCATTAGTCTATCTTCACATGCTTTACTTGTCTTACCTCCTACTTGTTAATTTCCTTTACATGCTTAGTTAAAGTTATTGTTCCTCTATTCTTTTTCATTATTTAACCGTTGAGTTCCTTACTTGAAATTTATTATTTCTTGGAATATCTTACTATTAAGGTTGGTATTGAGTTATAAAGGCCGTGATTCACATTGAGGCAAAGTTGTAAGGTTGTGAAATACCATTCTCGTTGAGTCATTCACTTTCGGTTGTTATTGTTGAAACTCTTGTGCATATTGTGGTTGAGCCACATGCTATTTATTGTGGAATACCATTATTGTTGACTTTTTTAGAAAATTGTGATATTGGGCACTTGAGGTGCGATTTGTGAGATACGTTGTGACATTGATACGCATGCGGTGGTATAAGGATCGGGGTTGAAACACATGCAGTGAGATAAGGTGGGCTTGATATGCATGTTGCTAGTAGGATAACTACTTGAAGCCACATGGTGTGATGAGGTGGTCTAAAGCGCGAGAATCTGTTTTGGGAAAAATTATTTTCAAAACTAAATGCAAGGCTCCCACGGTGATATAAGGAAATATTGTGATTTGTTTGTGATATGAGACTACGAGGCGGTACCTCTGTAGTGATTCTTATTGATACTTTTCTATTATATCACTTGTTGTATTGGTTGCTTTGTTTCCTTGGCATAGTATTCTTTGCTTTCTTCCATGATGCCTTATTTGCCTTAGTTCAGTGTAGCTATTCCTGGGATATTTCTCTTTGTTTCATTTCCATTGTTTATCATTATTACACTGTCATATACTTGTTTAGTTTTCTTATTTATTCCAGTAAGGCCTTAAACTGACCTCGTCACTACTCTACCGAGGTTAGGCTTGGCACTTATTGGCTACCATTGTGGTGTAATCATGCTACACTTCTGCACATCGTTTTGTGCAGATCGAGGTATCTCTTACCAGTCCAGGCACCAATGAGTTGAGATCAGATTCAGCGATTTCAAGGTACACTTACCGGCGTATACATGCCTCGTAGTAACCCTCTATCTAGTCCATTTCATTTTCTTTCCCTTTTATAGACACTTTTGCACAAGGATGTTCAGTACTTTCTTGTAGAGTTTGTGACTTGTATTCGCCAAATTTTAGGGGAGTTGTGTTCTGTTGAGTTACAGCGTTTCGTTATATGATAGTTGTTGAGTCATTTGAAGGTTTTTATAAATTCTTAGTTAAATTCTGGTAGTGGGTTAGGCTTACCTATTATTAGAGAATAGGTGCCATCACGACATCCTACGGAGGAAAATTGGGGTCGTGACATGAAATTGATCAAGGCAAATTGTGGATTGAGACTCATAAGAGGAAAGATGGTAGTTATGTGAATGATGAGGCTAGGGATATTGGGGTAAGTATTAGTTGACTATATTTCTTACCAAAGATTTGAACCGGTTCGGGTGTTTGCTAGATAAAATGTTTGTTTTAAGCTCTTGAGCTTTATGTCTGTTTAGAAGTATATTTTTAAGTTAATGTTGTTCAGCAGTAGTAGTATAAAATTTGTAGTTGTCATGGATAAAATATGCAGCCTTTAGTATATCATGGAATTCTATAATTAGTTATGATGTACATAATATTCATTTACTTGCTATAGTGATATCAGTTGCTCGTCTCGGGGCCGTAGTATTTTCCTTTATTCAAAAGGGTTTTTCACGTAAAAATCTTGGTGTAGTTGTCACTCTTTTATTCTTGTTAATTACCGTATCTCGGTGCTACGTTATTATTCCGCTTTTGTTACTGTGAATATTATTTCTATAGGGGGTTTATTCCCAACAACTAGTATCAGAGCATAGGTTCTGCTCGTTCACAAAAATACTATTCACTGTCGGTAGTACTATACTCGGTGAAAAACAAAAATGTTCGGAGTAAAGTACGAGGTAGCAAAATTTAACAGAGATAGCCGTTTCTCAACATGGAAAAGAAGGATGAGGGATCTGCTCATCCAACAAGGATTACACAAGGTACTAGATGCTGATGCCAAAAAGCCTAATACCATGAAAGTTGAGGATTGGGATGACTTGGATGAAAGGGCTGCTAGTGCAATCACGTTGCACTTATCAGATGATGTGGTAAATAACATCATTGATGAAGACACCGCATATGGCATTTGGACAAGGTTGGAAAGCCTATACATGTCCAAAACGCTAACAAATAAATTGTACCTGAAGAAGCACCTATACACCCTGCACATGGGTGAAGGTACGGATATTTTGTCACATTTAAATGTGTTTAATGGACTAATCACCCAACTCGCCAATCTCGGTGTAAAAATCAAGGAAGAAGATAAATCCATCTTGCTGTTGAACTCGTTGCCATCTTCGTATGATAATCTGGCAACAACCATCCTACACGGTAAGACTACCATTGAGTTGAAAAATGTCACATCGGCTCTTTTACTCAATGAGAAGATGAGAAAGAAGCCTGAAAATCAAGGACAGGCTCTTATCACAGAAGGTAGAGGCAGGAGTTATCAAAGAAGTTCGAGCAACTATGGTAGGTTCGGAGCTCGTGGGAAGTCTAAGAACCGATACAAATCAAGAGCCAAAAATTGCTACAATTGTGATCAACCAGGTCACTTCAAAAGAGATTGACCAAATCCAAGGAAGGGCAAAGGTGAAACTAGTGGCCAGAAGAATGTCGACAACACATCCGCCATGGTGCAAAACAATGATAATGTTGTCCTATTTATGAACGAGGAAGAGAAATGCATGCACTTATCAGGTCCAGAGGCAGAATGGGTGGTTGATGTAGTAGAATCTTACCATGCCACACTGGTAAGAGATCTTGTTTGCAGATGTGTAGCAGGTGATTCGGCACTGTGAGAATGGGTAACACAAGTTACTCAAAGATTCGGGGGATTGGTGACATTTGTATCAAGACAAATGACGTATGCATATTGGATACGAAAACTATTTTGTAAATCAAAAGTGGAGACTCACCAAGGGATCATTGATGATTTCAAAGAGAGTTGCTTGTGGCACGTTGTACAGGACAAATGCAAAAATATGCTAAGGTGAATTGAACATGGCACAAGATGAGATTTCTGCAGATTTATGGCACAAAAGGATGGGTCATATGAGCGAGAAGGGATTGCAGATTCTTGCCAGGAAATCACTCATTTCTTATGCCAAAGGTACAACGGTTAAACCTTGTGACTATTGTTTATTTGGTAAGCAACATAGAGTCTCATTTTAGACATTGTCTAAAAGAAAATTGAATATACTTGATTTGGTATATTTTGATGTTTGTGGTCCAATGTAAATTGAATTGATGGGCGGTAACAAACATTTTGTTACTTTTATTGATGACGCTTCACGTAAATTATGGGTTTATATTTTGAAAACTAAAGAACAGGTGTTTCAAGTTTTTTAGAATTTTCATGCTCTGGTGGAAAGGGAGACTGGCCAAAAGCTAAAGCATCTCCGAAGTGACAATAGAGGTGAGTACACTTCAAGGGAATTTGAAGAGTACTATTCGAGCCATGGGATAAGACATGAAAAGACAGTTCCTGGAACCCCACAACACAATGGCGTAGACGAAAGGATGAACCGCACTATTGTGGAGAAGGTGAGAAGCATGCTCAGAATGCCTAAATTGCCTAAGCCATTCTAGGGTGAAGCAGTTCAGACAACCTATTACCTGATAAATAGGAGTCCATCAGTTCCATTGGCATTTAACATCCCAGAGAGAGTTTGGACCAACAAGGAGGTGTCCTACTTGCATCTGAAGGTGTTCGGTTGCAGAGCTTTTGCAGATGTACCAAAGGAGCAGAGATCAAAGCTAGATGATAAATCTATTCCCTGCAAATTCATTGGATATGGAGATGAATGGTTCGGATACAGATTGTGGGATCCTGTAAAGAAGAAGGTCATCTGAAGCAGAGATGTAGTTTTCCAAGAAAGTGAAGTTAGAACTGCTGATGATATGCTGGAGAATGCCAAGAATGGTATAATTCCTAACCTTGTTACTATTCCTTATACTTCTAATAATCCCACAAGTGTAGAAAGTAGGACCAGGGAGGTTGCCGAGTAGGGGGAGCAACTTGGTGAGGTTATTGAGCAGAGGGAGAAACTTGATGATGATGTCGAGTAAGTGGAGTACCCCACTCGGGAAGAAGAACAACCTAAACATATGAGGAGATCAGAGAGGCCAAGGGTAGAGTCGTGCAAGTACCCTTCCATAGAGTATGCCCTCATCAGTGATGAAGGGAGCCAAAAAGCCTTAAGGAGATGATGTCTCATCCATAAAAGAACTATTGAATGAAAGCCATGCAAGAGGAAATGGAATCTATATAGAAAATGGCCCCTAGAATCTCATTGAACTTCCAAAGGGAAAAAAACCACTCAAATGCAAATGAGTCTTTAAACTCAAGAAAGATGGTAATGGCAAGCTGGTCAGATACAAAGCTGGATTGGTGGCAAAAGGCTTCGAACAGAAGAAAGGTATTGATTTTGACAAAATTTTCTCACCTGTTGTCAAAATGACTTCTATTCGAATAATTTTGAGCTTAGCAGCAAGCCTAGATCTTCAAATGGAGTAGTTGGATGTGAAAACTGCATTTCTTCAGGGAGATTTGGAAGAAGAGATTTATATAGAGCAGCCAGAAGGATTTGAATTAGCATGAAAGAAACACATGGTGTGAAAATTGAATAAGAGTCTTTATGGATTGAAGCAGGCACCAAGGCAGTGGTACATGAAGTTTGACTCGTTCATGAAATGTCAAATATACATAAAGACCTATTCTGATCCACGTGTATACTTCAAAAGCTTTTATGAGAATAACTTTATTATATAGTTGTTGTATGTGGATGACATGTTAATTATAGGAAAAGACAAGGGGCTGATCGCAAAGTTGAAGGGAGATTTGTCCAAGTCATTTGATATGAAGGAATTGTGCCCAACACAATAAATTATGGGTATGAAGATAGTTCGAGAGCGAACAAGTAGAAAGTTGTGGATGTTTCAGGAGAAGTACATTGAACGTGTACTAGAACGCTTCAACATAAAGAATGCTAAGCCAGTCAGCACACCTCTTGCTAGTCATCTAAAGTTGAGCAAGAATATGTGTCCTACAACAGTGGAGCAGAAAGGGAACATGGCTAGAGTTCCTTATTCTTCAGCAGTCAGAAGCTTGATGTATGCAATGGTATGCACTAGATCTGATATTGCTCATGCACTTGGTGTTGTTAGAAGATTCCTTGAAAATCCTGGAAATGAACATTGGAAAGCAGTCAAGTGGATAATAAGGTACCTAAGAGGTATTGTAGGAGATTACTTGTGTTTTGGAGGATCTGATCCAATCTTGAAGGGATGCACGGATGCTGATACGGCCGGTGATACTGATAATTAAAAATCCACTATTGGATATCTATTTACTTTTTCAGGAGGAGCTATATCATGTCAGTCTAAATTGCAGAAGTGTGTTGCACTTTCGACAACTGAAGCAGAGTACATTACCGCTATAGAAGCTGGAAAGGAGATGGTATGGATCAAAAGGTTTCTTCATGAGCTAGAATTGCATCAAAAAGAGTATGTCATCTATTGTGACAGTCAAAGTGCAATAAACTTGAGCAAGAACTCCATGTACCATGCAAAAACAAAGCATATAGATGTGTGCTATCATTGGATTCATGAGCAGGTGGAGAATGAATCTTTATAGGTCAAAAAGATTCACACGAGTGAAAACCCTAATGATATGTTGACCAAGGTGGTACCAAGAGACAAGTTCGAGCTATACAAAGAACTTGTCCATCTCATTCAAAAGCCAAAGTAATAGGCATATGCCTAAGGAAAATATTTGACTGAGAATTCCTTTGGTTTGGTAGCCAACTTTGTTGAATTTCTTTTGTTTGGTAGCCAACTTTGTTGAATTTTTTTGGTTTGGTAGCCAACTTTGTTGAATTGTCAACATTGAAGAAAAAGAAGGAAAAATATGTGCAAATTGTCAAATATAGTAAGCTTTAAAGAGTGAGGCTTCGGCTATAAAAGGAGAGCTTTAGCTCTCATTTCTACACACTAACAAAGAGAGAAAGAAAGAGTAAGGTTTCACAGACAAGGTATAAGAAAATAGTCTGTGAGAAAAATAGAGAGTGAGCGATATTGTAGTGAGGTGGGAATATCAAAAGAGGGTTATTTCTTTTCAGTGTTGTAGTGGTCTTTGGAGTATTTTACTCGAACCTACAAAGTGTAAAATTCCTTGCTATAGTGATATCAGTTGCTCGTCTCGGGGCCGTGGTTTTTACCCTTATTCAAAAGGGTTTTGCATGTAAAACTCTTGGTGTCGTTGTCACTCTTTTATTCTTGTTAATTACCGTATCTCGGTGCTACGTTATTATTTCACTTTTATTACTGTAAATATTATTTCTGTAGGGGGTTTATTCCCAATAATAACAATAGAGATAGAGTGAATTAACATTAGTAATCATTGTTAGCATCAACTATGTTTTGTCTTAGGTACATTTGTTGAATAACTCTTTGAAACATCATGATATAATTTTTGGATACTTATATTGTCACGACCAAAAGCTCAACCTGTCGTGATGGCGCCTATCATGATACTAGGCAATCTGATAACTAAAACATACCAACACTTTCAATTTAAAAATATACTAAAACAAGTTTAACTAAGTGAAAATCGCATAAAACTGGATGAAAATGCCTCAACTCATACAAAGGTTTTTCCCAAAACTTGGGTGTCACTGAGTACATGAGCATTTATATAGTAACACAGTCTAAGAAAGTATAATAGAATAATAAAAAACTAAGAGATATGGGAGGAGAGTCAAGGTCTGCGGACGCCAAAGTAGCTACCTCGATATTCTCCGAACACGTAAAACTCCACGATCAACAACCACCGTGCTCGGAAATGCCTGGATCTGGACATGAGGTGCAAGGTGTAGTGTGATACAACCAACTCAATAAGTATCGCAAAATAAATAAGGCAAGGTAAGAGAAGCTTAAATTATTGAGGATACTAGTTATTTCAGTGTAATTCTACATCTTTAAACCAGGACAACACAATATTTAAAACTAACTCATAAGGTTTCGTGAGAAGAATGTCCGTGTGTGCATGTGCACTATTTCTCAAATACCCTGCTCAAACAGTATTATGGCATGTAGAGGAAGGAAACAAGTAAATTAGATAAATGATCAAGAAAATACAAGTTCCAAACACTGCACGAACAACTCACGTGCTAACAATAAAACCTGAACGGACAACTCACGTGTCAATATTATCAATATTTGGATCCGCAAAAACAATTCCCGTGTTGCACAGACAATTCACGTGCCAATAATATCAATACATGGATCTGCACTGACAACTCACATGTCAATAACATAATCCGCTCGGCATAGCCGCAGGACCTAGCCCAAACATATCATACAGAAGCAATAAAGCAAGTATACAAGTATATGATGAATGTAATAAGATTATCATGTCCCTGGACTGGTGTAAATGACATGCTAAAGTGTACATGTGTGAAAAGTGTGTTATCTTAGCTCAAACTGACAATTTCATCAATGAAAAACGTTTATTAAGTTCTTTCAGGGGTTAAACCTCTAAGTAGCCACATCATGGCTCAATTAGATCACATAAATTATTACAACATGTGAGATATCAAAGCTTAAAGCTTAACAGTCATTTCTAGGCTTATAAGAGCCCGAGCACAACCCAAACATGAATATATAGTCCTGGTGCTCGTACATAGGCTCATCCCCATACATGTGCTCACCCAAAAGCACGTGGCTATCACAACAATTCAGGCAACTGGTGCCTTAACCGAGTTTAAAAACGTTACTTACCTCAAGCTAATCGAATCACTCCGCTAGCAAGCCCTTGCCTCGGGAATCGGCATCCAAACGCCTCGAATCTAGCCACAAATAATTCGATACAATTAACTCAAGCTATTGGAATCAATTCCATAAGAAAATGCTAAATTCTTAATCAAAGTCAAAAAATCAACTCAAAATCAAAAAGTCAACTCAAAAGTCTTGGAATCCAATAAAAGTTATAATATCCAAATGCCCATTCAACCATGAGTCCAACCATATCAAATTTACCAAATTCCGACACTAAATCGTCACTCAAATCCCCAAATTTAACTCTCCAATCCATAGCCTAGAAATCCCAAAATTGCACTTCAAAAACACACAATCTAGGTGGGAAATTCAATGGGGAAATGATATTATTGAATAAAAATGATCGAGAGTGACTTAACTCAAAACCCCTTCAAATATCCTCTAAATAATCATCTTAGTCTGAGCTTGAAATGTCCAAAATGATTAAAATCATGAAACCCTCGAGTTTTAAACACTTTACCAGCCCTTTTCCCTTCTGCGGATCATTTAACCGCACAAGCGATTTTGCTTTTGCGGTCAAAGATCCGCATCAGCGGAGATACACTGGACACCGGCCTTGCGCACCTACGACCACTAGTCTGCACCTACGACCTGCCTCACTAGGTCTCCTTTTGCTTCTGCGAACTCGCAGGTGCGAAAATTCCCTTCGCACCAGCGCAACTCCCCAGCTCACCCAAATTCGCTCCCGCGATGACTCCTTCGCTTCTATGATCGTGCATCTATGACGAAATTCATCGCATGTGCGATCGCACCAGACCCGATGCACTTCAGCAATCCTTCAATTCCAAACCTCGATCCGTCAACCATCCAAACTCCACCGGAGGCCCCCGGGACCTAAACCAAACATACATACAAGTTCTAAAACATAATACGAACTTAGCCGAGGCCTCAAATCAGATCAACCAACATCAAAAATATCAATTGTATCTCAATTCAAGCCTAACAAAAACTAAGAAATTTCGACTTCTAAAATCGATGCCGAAACCTATCAAATCACGTCTGATTGACCTCAAATTTTGCACATGAGACATAAATGGCACAAGTGACCTATTCTAACTCCCGGAACCAAAATCCGAGCCCGGTAACCACAAAGTCAACTCTCGGTCAAACTTATCAATTTCCAAAATTTTTAATTTTCTAACTTTCTCCATTTCAAGACTAAATCAACTACAGAACTTCAAATCACTATACAGACACACTCCTAAGTCCAAAATCACCCAACGGAGCTATCAGAACCATCAAAACTCTATTCCGGAGCCATTTACATAAAAGTCAACATTCGGTTAACCTTTTTAACTTAAGCATACATCCTTGAGACTAAGTGTCTGAACTCATTCTGAAATATCCTCGGAACCGAACCAACTACACCGGTAAGTCATATAACGACAATTGAGCATAAAATAAGCAGTAAATGGGGAACATGGCTATATCACTTAAAATAACTGTCTGGGTCGTTACATCCTCCCCTTCTTAACCAAACGTTCATTCTCGAATGGGTCTAGAATCATACTTGGAGTCTCAAATAGGCGTGGATATCTGCTTCGCATATCCTGATCGGTCTCCGAAGTAGCCTCCTCATTTGGCTGACCTCTCTACTGCACCTTCACTGAAGCTATGTTCTTTGACCTCAACTTTCGAACCTACTGATCCAAAATGCCCACTAGCTCCACATCATAAGTCAAATCACCATCTAACATAAATGTGCTGAAGTCCAAAACATGATACGGATCGCCGACATACTTTCGAAGTATAGAAACATAAAACAGTTGATGAACACTCAACAAACTAGGCGGCAAGGCAAGCTTGTAAGCCACCTCTCCAATCCTCTAAAGCACCTCAAATGGCCAGATATACCGAGGGCTCAACTTGCCCTTCTTCCAGAACATCATAACACCCTTCATGGGTGAAACCTGGAGTAGTACCTTCTCCCCCACCATGTAAGCAATATCGCAAACCTTTCGGTCGGCATAACTCTTCTGTCTAGAGTGCGCCTTGAGAAGCTGATCCTGAATCAATTTAACATTGTGCAAAGCATCTTGAACTAAGTCAGTACACAATAGCCTAGCCTCGCCCTGGCTCAAACCACCCTATCAGAGACCGACACCATCTCCCATACAAAGCCTCATACAGAGCCATCTAAATGCTCGATTGGTAGTTGTTGTTGTAAGCAAAGTCCGCAAGTGGTAGAAATTAATCCCCGGAACCCTCGAAATCTATGACACAAGCACATAGCATATCCTGTAATATTTGAATAGTGCGCTCAGACTGACCATCCGTCTAAGCATGATATGTTGTACTTAACTCAACCTGTGTGCCCAACTCTCGTTGCACTACTCTCCAAAACCGCAATGTAAACTATGTGCCCTGATTTGAAATGATGGACACCGAAACACTGTGAAGGCGAACAATCTCACGGATATAGATCTCAGCTAACCATTCCAAAGAATAAGTAGTCCTAACTGGAATGAAATGCGCGGATTTGGTCAACCGATCCACAATCAGCCAAATAGCATAAAACATTCTCGAAGTTCGTGGGAGCCCAACTACAAAATCCATGGTAATACGCTCCCATTTCCACTCGGGTCTCAAGCCTCTGAAGCAATCCGACCGGTCTCTAATGCACATACTTCACCTGTTTAGAGTTTAGGAACCGAGCTACAAACCCTACTATATCCTTCTTCATCCTTCTCTACCAATAGTGCTGCCTCAAGTCCTCATACATTTTTGCGGCACCCAAATAAATGGAATACCGTGAACTGTTGGCCTCCTCAAGGATCAAGTCACGTAGCCCATCTACATTAGGCACAGAAATACGACCCTGTATCCTCAACACACCATCATCCTTAATAGTAACATCATTGGCATCATCGTGCTGAACCGTGTCCTTAAGGACAAGCGAATAAGGATCATCATACTGGCGCACTTTGATGCGATCATATGAGGAAGACTAAGAAACCACACAAGCTAGAACCCGACTGGGATCCAAAACATCTAATCTCATGAACTATTTGGCCAAAGCCTTATCCTCAGCTACAAGCGATCTCTCACCAACATGAATAAATGCAAGGCTACCCATACTCACCGCCTTTCTACCTAAGGCATCAGCCACCACACTGGCCTTCCCGGGATGATACAAAATAGTAATATCATAGTCCTTTCACAGTTCTAACCATCTCCATTGTCTCAAATTTAGATCCTTTTTTTTGAAGAAGTGCTGGAGACTCAGATGACCTATAAATACCTCACAAGACACACCATAGAGATAATGCCTCCAAATCTTCAATGCATGGTTGCCAACTCCAAATCATGAACACGGTAGTTCTTCTCATGGGGTTTTAACTGGCGTGAAGCATAAGCAATCACTCTACCCTCCTACATCAAGACTGTCACACCCCAAACCTGGGGAGGCATGGCTGGAACCCGGTGCCTTACTGGCACGGGCGAACCACTCTGTAACTCATGATCGTTCGACCAAAACTAGAACATGCATAGGTCGAGTTGGCTAAACCCATTCTTTCTGTAACCATCATGGGCTAACATGGCCACAACTCGTAATGTATAACTATAAGTGGGAAACATTGTATCAATGAACGATTGTTCTTAAAACATGAATACATATGGGCCGTCAAGGCCTCTGACATACTGTACATGATGAACCTGTGTCTAAAAAGCCTCTAAGAGTATTTAACATCAAAACATGGTCCGGATAGAGAACCGGCCTACCCATAAGTGTGTAGCAAAACTCTAACAATAAGACATACAGGCTCAACCGCACTCCTAAAGAAATGCAGTCTTACCGATCCTCCACTGAATGCTAACCTCGTCTACTATGAGGGGTCGTCAAACTGATTATCTATACCTGCATGTATGAATGTAGCGTCCACAATAAAAGGACATCAGTTTGAATAATGTACCGAGTACGTAAGACACGTAAATCAGTATATACAGGACATGAAATAAAGGACTCAACATGTAAATCTGGATAGCTTTGTAAATCATGAAATATCTATAATGTCATGCATATGCGTATAAATGTCATATCATGCATATGTATATGCAAACATAACATCATCAAGCCTCTGAGGGCATCACATCATATCATCTCGGCCTCTGTGGGCAAAATCATCAATGTATACCAACTGATCAGGTGGTGGTGCATATACAATGCCGTAACCTTTTCCAATATCCCATATACATATAATATACGCGAATATAATGCCATCTGGTCATGGGTCAATGTATATGTATAAATGAATGAAATGCATAAGAAGTAAGTTAATAAGATTTTTCGATATGTCTTCGGATTAACTTTATCAATTACGCATTTTTCTGAGACCCATGAATAGAAGATATAATAATAAGACACATGGGAATTCAAGAACATAGACACCCGTATTGCTTCTATGAATAGAGACATTTATGAAAGTTGTGCATTTGCTCATTTCGTTTGTATCATATGGATCATGCAAAAAATAAAGAAGGGATAGCCTTAACATACCTCTTTAAGCTTTGTAGCAACCCTATTCCACAACTTGATTAGAGTCTTGACCTTATATAATCTGGAACCGGCCTGCTCTACCTCTTTAAACACTAGAAATCTCTTTGGTGTTCTTAAGATTAGTTTGGGAAGTAAAGTTGCTGCAGAATTATGGAAATATACTTGCTGCCAATGCTTGGTTCCCCCAAAGAATTGCTCCCAACGTGATCAATATTGTTTCCACCAACAATGGAGTTATTTTCAAATGAATTGTTTCTACTATGGGAGCATATTGTGTCCTTGTATTATCTAAGTAAGTTGATATCTTTCATGTAATGTTGCTGCCTAAATTATCTATATATGATGCTACCATGTGTAGATAATTTAGATGAAGACACATGGGTATATACATGTACTAGTCACCTACTAAAATTAGACACCCATTCCATAACCTCACCTAATTTGTACACGTACCCACCCCTTTTATTATACCTAATATTTATCTAGTTCTACTGCTAGCAATATTTATCCTTTACTAATAATAATAAAGGTCATCCCCCTTGTGGGACCTACAAGGACATGTTGTCTCCTTAACATTATCCAAACACTTAAACTAATTTTTCATATAATTAATTAAACGCATAATTAACTTCTAAATCTCATTTCACTTAAATACTAATCACTTTCAACATACTAGAATATACTTTACTATCATGGTCACATGGTATATTATATTGCACTAGTCCATAAATACGGGGTATTATAGCTTGGACGTTTTTTCATCCCAAAATGAGAAACTTCGACGAAACACATTTTCTTTTATTCGTTTACCCTCTAACCTTAACGACTTAACTTATCACTTATTATAAATAGCATAAATACCTATAACCTCAAAAATAGTCTTGTCCCTAAACCTATGTCAATTATCTAACGAAAAATCCAATGTACAAAAGTACCGGATGTAAAAAGACACACCCAAGTCTAATCCGAGAAGCATCACAATACACGGTATAAGAGCCTAACAGTGAAAGAAAAACTAGAACTGGAGTTGTGGTCAAGGCAGTCTTGAGCTTCTAAAAGCTCTCCTCACACTCATCCGACCACCTGTATGGAGCACTTCTAGGTCAATCTGGTCAAAAGCGCTGCAATGGACGAGAAATCCTTTTCAAATAAACAATAACATCCGGCCATGCCGAGAAAGCTCTGAATCATAGTAGCTGATGACGGTATTGGCCAACTCTGAACCGCCTCTATCTTCTTTGGATCAACCTTAATCCCCTTACTGGACACCACGTGCCCCAAGAACGCCACCGAACTAAGCCAAAACTCACACTTGGAGAACTTGGCATAAAGTTTCTCGCCCTCAACCGATGTAGTACAACCCTAAAATGTTGGGCATGCTCCTCCTAACTACGTGAGTACACCAGGATATCATCAATGAATACTATAACAAACGAATCAAGATATGACTGAAATACAGTGTTCATCAGATGCATGAATGTTGGTCAACCCAAAAGACATCACAAGGAACTCGTAGTGACCATAGCGGGTCCTGAATGCCGTCATTAGAATATCTGAGTCCCAATCTTCAACTGGTGCTACCCAGACCTCAAATTGATCTTAGAGAACACCCTCGCTCCCTGAAGCTAGTCAAATAGATCATCAATGCACGGAAAAGGATACTTGTTCTTGTTTGTAACTTTGTTCAACTGCCTATAGTCGATGCACATCCGCATAGTACCAACCTTCTTGTTCACAAATTGAACCGGTGCGCCCCAAAGCGACACACTAGGCCTAATAAATCCTTATCAATAAGTTCATGAAGCTACTCTTTCAATCCCTTCAACTCTGCTGGTGTAGTATGATACAGAGGAATAGAAAAGGGCTGAGTGTCTGAAACCAAGTCAATACCAAAATCAATATCCCTGTCGGGTGGCATGCCTGGCAGGTGTACAGGAAACACATCCGGAAAGTCTCGTACTACCGGTACATAATCAATAGTAGGGGTATCAGAACCAACATCCCTTACAAAGGTCAAATATGACAGACACCCCTTCCCAACCATTCGTTGGGCCTTCAGATAAGAAATCACCCTGCTAGGAACATAATCTAGAGAACCTCTCCACTCGATTCTTGGCAACCCCAACATGGCCAACGTCACAATCTTAGCATGACAATCCAGAATAACATGACATGGAGACATCCATTCCATATCCAAAATACCGTTGAAGTCAATCATACTTAGCAATAACATATCAACTCTAGTCTCCAATCCCCCAATAGTCACTATACATGAATGATATACACGGTCCACAACAATAGTATCACCCACTGGCATAGATATATGAACAGGTGAAACTAAAGACTCAAAGGGCATATCCAAATAACGAGTAAAATAGGATGATACACAGGAATAAGTAGAACCAGGGTCAAATAATGTGGAAGCATCACTGTGGCACACTGATACAATACCTATGATCATTGCATCTAAAGCAACGATATTTGGCCTGTAGGAATAGCATAGAAATGAATCTGACCACCACCTGATCGACCTCCCCCTCTAGGGAGACCTCTAACTGCCTGGTCCCCACCCCGAGCTAGCTGAGCGCATGGTGTAACTGCTGGTTCTAGTATTATTTGATAGAGAACTCTATTGTGCAACACCACTCTACAATCTAGGGAAATCCCTCTTAAGATGACTCAAGTCTTCGCACTCAAAATAACCCTTCCTATGACGGAGCTACTTCTCTTGATAACCCGAGGAACTGCCTATAGAAACCTGAGCAGACGAGGCATGGTGAGAACTTTGCGCTGGTAATGCACTAAATGATGACTGACCTAATCGAGCACTATAAGAACCGTGGCTAACTGATGTACCACGATGACCTTGACGAGCCATCTGAGCGGGCCTCTAAGGACGACCCCTGCTATGGTGGGGATGACCCCAGAATAAAAACCGTTGAAACCACCCGAACCACTAGGCCTCTTAGCCTCCCTCTCCTTATGCTCCGGACTACGAACCAACTCTAGCCGCTGAGCAATATCAACAACCTCATCGAACCTAGAACCTGATACACTCTCACGAGTCATAACAAAATGCAACTGATAGGTGAGACCATCAATGAACCTCCTAATCCTCTCCCTCTCAGTAATGAGCCAACTCTGAAAACCTCATCTCATACTGGGTCACAAACATGCCATCCTGACATAGCTGCTCGAACTGCCTGAACAGCTCCTCCCTATGGGTCTGTGGCATAAACTTCTCTAATAAGAGAACGAAAAACTCATGCCATGAAAGTGGTGCTGCACCGACTGGCCTGCTCCTCTCATAGGTCTCCCACCATATGAAAGATTCTCCAATCAACTGAAAAGTAGTAAATGACACCGCACTGGTCTCTAGAATACCCGTCATGCGAAGAATCCATTGGCACCTATCAAAGAAGTCTTGAGCATCCTCTGACTTAGCCCTACTTAATAATGGAGGCTCGAGCCTCCCAAACCTCTCTAGCCTCTTCTGCACCTAATCACACTTAACCAGACCCACCTGGTCCTGAGCAACTGCAACTGCTTGGGCTGGTAGTACCTCCGATGTCTGAAGTCCCTGCACCACCTACTCTAGAGTGCGGGCGGTGGGAGTATGAGTACCTCCCTCGGCCTGAGAAGTGACTGCTGCGGCCGCAACTAAAACCGCTTGGGCAAGGCTAATGCAAACAATCAATATCTGGGCCAAAGCCTATGATGTCGCCTATCATGATACTAGGAAAGACGACAACTCACAAATACCAACACTTTCAATTTAAAAATATACTAAACCAGGTTTAAATAAGCAAAAATCTCATAAAACTGGATGGAAACGCCTCAACTCATACAAAAGTTTTTCCCAAAATCTGGGTGTCATTGAGTACATGAACATCTATATAGTAAGACAGCCTAATACACTGTCTAAGAAAGTAGAACAGAATAATCAAAAACTGGGAGATATGGGAGGAGATTCAAGATCTACGGACGCCATAGCAGCAACCTCGATAATCTCCTAACAGGTAAAACTTCACGATCAACAACCATCGTGCCCGAAAAATCCTGGATCTGCACACGAGGTGCAGGGTGTAGTGTGAGTACAACTAAATTAATAAGTATCGCAAATAACAAGGCAAGGTAAGAAAAGCTTAAATTTTTTAGAATACTAGTTATTTTAGTGTAATTCTGCCTTATTGGACCATCACAAAACAATATTTAAAATTAACTCATAAGGCTTCGTGGGAAAAATATATGTGTGTGCATGTGCACTGTTTCTCAAATACCCTGTTCAAATAGTATTATGGCATGTAGAGGAAGGAAACAAGTAAATCAGATAAATGATCAAGAAAATGCAAGTTCCACACACTGCACAGACAACTCACGTGCTAACTACAGAACTTGCACGGATAACTCACGTGCGACATGGATAACTTAGTGTCAATATTATAAATATATGGATGCGCACAAACAACTCACGTGCTGCACAGACAAATTACATGCCAATAATATCAATGCATGGATCCACACGGATAAATCACGTGCCAATACCATAATCGGCCCGGCATAGCCGCAGGCCCCAGCCCAAACATATCATACATAAGCAATAAAGCAAGTATACATGTATATGATGAATGAAATAAGATCCTCATGTCTCTGGACTGGTGTAAATGACATGCTAAAGTGTAGGCATGTGCATAGTGTGCTATCGTATCTCAAACCGGCAATTTCATCAATGAAAAGCATTTATCATGTTCGTTCAAGCGTTAAACCTCTAAGTAGCCTCATCATATCTCAATTAGATCACATAAATTATTACAACAAGTGATATATCAAAGCTTAAAACTTAACAGTCATTTCTAGGCTTATAAGAACTCGAGCGATAACCCAAACATGAATATATAGTCCTGGTGCACGCACATGGGCTCAACCCCATACATGTGCTCACCCAAAAGCATGTGGCTATCACAACAATTCAGGCAACTGGTGCTTTAACCGAGTTTAAATACGATACTTACCTCAAGCTAATCGAATCACTCCGCTAGCAAGTCCTTACCTCGCAAATAAGCATCCAAACGCCTTGAATCTAGCCACAAATAATTCGATACAATCAACTCAAGCTATTGGAATTAGTTTCATATGAAAATGCTAAATTTTTAATCAAAGGCGAAAAGACAACTCAAAAGTCAACATTCGGTCCCACGTCTTGGAATCCAAAAAACGTTACAAAATTTGAAAGCACATTCAACCACGAGTCCAACCATACCAAATTTACTAAATTCTGACACCAAATCGTCACTCAAATTCCCAAATTTATCTCTCCAATCCTTAGCCTAGAACTCCCAAAATTCAACCTCAAAAACACACAATCTAAGTGGGGAATTCAATGGGGAAACAATATTATCAAGAAACCCCTCGAACATCCTCTCAAAAATTGTGTTAGTATGAGCATGAAATGTCCAAAATGATTAAAATCACGAAACCCTCGAGTTTTAAATATTGCCCAGCCCTTTTCGTTTCTACGGATCATTTAACCGCACATGCAGTTATGTTTTTATGGTCAAAGCTCTGTATCTGCGGAGTTACACTAGATATCGGCCTTGCATACCTGCAGCCTCGCTTCTACTAGAAGACTTTCGCTTCCACGAACCTGCCTCACCAGGCCTCCTTTCGCTTCTGCGATGCTCCTTCCGCATCTGCGAACTCACAGGTGCGGAAATTCCCTTCGCACCTGCACAACTCCCCAACTCACCCAAATTCGCTCATGTGATGGTTCCTTCGCTTCTGCGGTCGCGCACCTACGACCAAATTCATCGTAGGTGCAATCGCACCAGACCTGGTGCACTTCAGCAATCCTTCAATTCCAAACTTTGATCCATTAACCATCCAAACTGCACCCGAGGCCCCGGCGACCTCAACCAAACATACCAACAAGTCCAAAAACATGATACAAACTTAGTCGAGGCCTCAAATCACATCAACCAACATAAAAAATACGAATCGCACTTCAATTTAAGCCTAACGAAAACTAAGAAATTACAACTTTAACAATCGATGTCGAAACCTATCAAATCACGTCCAATTAACCTCAAATTCTGTACGCATGTTATAAATGGCACAACTGGCCATTCAAACTCCCAGAACCAAAATCTTAGCCTGGTAACCACAAATTACACCATCGGTCAAACTTCTCAATTTCCAAAACTTCTAATTTTTCAACTTTTGACATTTCAAGCCTAAATCAACTACGGACCTCCAAATAACTATCAGGACACACTCCTAAGTCCAAAATCACTCAACGGGGCTATCAGAACCATCAAAACTCTATAATGGAGCCATTTACACATAAGTCAATATCCGGTCAACCTTTTCAACTTAAGCTTCCAACCTTGAGACTAAGTGTCTCAACTCATTTCGAAACATCTCTGGAGCCAAACCAACTATCTCGGCAAGTCACATAACGATAATTAAGCATAAAATAAGCAGTAAAATAGGGGAACATGGCAACAACACTCAAAACGAACGGCCGGGTCGTTACATATATTTTATATTATGCATACTTTGCTTATTTAATTCTTTATATTTTGTGTTACAATTATTATGAAGGGTGTTTAATTGCATAGGGGTGCCATAGAAAGGATCAAAATGTGAAATTATAGAATCGTGAACAATTAAAAATATTACAATTATGAAATTTTAAACTGCCGTAATATTAAATTAGAAATAAATTGTAGTTTTTGGTTGCAAAACTAGCGGCTCAATGCTGCCTTTGCCTCAGTCAAATTACTACTGCCCCTTCTCATGTTTACATAAGAGTAGCTTTGTTCGTATACGTGACCTTAGGTCTGCCATTTCACTGCTATTCAAATTTTCTGCTCCCCTTTAGTTTTGTTGAGTAAACTCTTCACTTTCCCTTAGTTTTTCTTCTTTCTCTATCCTGCCGCCTCCAGGCTCCAACCAGAGGTGAAACTAGAATTTTTTGTAAGGGTGTTCAAAACTTGAAAGAAGTGAAAATAATTCCCCAAAAAGAGTGTTCGTTATATATTATACAACTCTAAGATCTAATATTTTATCAATATATAGTGTAATTTTCGATTAAGGGTGGTCGGTTGAATACCCTTCGGATAATGTAGCTTCGCCCCTGGCTCTAGCTATTGTGGCTCGAACACTAGCCTTAATGTTTAACAACTCTGATCCGAAATGATGGAAATTAATTCATCGCATCCATTTGCATATTGGCTCTACTATTTTACATGTCCCGATAATGAAATAGACGTGTATAAGAGCATTATATTCCAACAAAAGCATTGAAAATTTCACTCCAAATTTTAAGATTGTGAAATGCTCATAAACTATGTAACAGGGAGAAAAAATATATATATTTGCACATTTGAAAACAAATACTGTATTAGATCCAACACTTTTATACATACATAACATAACATAAGTTAAATACTAAAGTATGTAAATTGTTTAATCACTTGCATGTAGTCGACCACAACTTTGAACCTTATTTCATTGCAATTAAGCATCTATATTATGGAAGATGTTAGAGACGATCTCACCTTTACTTCTGCCTTATTCATTGTCTTGATCATGTATCTGTCATTATTTGTCATGTCAAGAAGCTTCCACTTTTTCAGGGGAGCTTAATTCTTTGAGAGGGCCATAAATAGATAACATATACTCTGTTGCATCCACCTTAAATAACATCCTTAAAGCCCTAGACAATATATTGGTCGCAAATGCTTAAACTTTTATCTTTTTACACACAAAGTCTCCTAACTCTTAGAACCAACTTGCTCTGGGTATTCTAGTTGAAAATGCATTAGGCATTATTTTAAAGTGTGGCCAGTAAAAATATTTCTTGTTGTAATAATACACAGAAGATGTGATCAGCAGTTGCAATCTGTATTGGGAACAAAGAGTATAAATTATATATTGCTGAAAGCAAAGACTTTTTTTTCCTATTGGCAAGGCAAGAAGATCACCAAGCTGTCCACTTGTACTCAATACGTAGAAAAGTGAAAAAGATATTGAGATATAAATGATTATGCATTTTGTATGATATTTCCTATTCCCCATAGGGAGACATAGAATGCCACCGGAATTTTGAAGTTGTGTAAGATAATTGAAACCTCCAGATAGTGCCATAGAATGATGTAGAATTTGTTAAAGCTTAAGGATAAACATATAACACATATTAATCAGAGTCCGTCTACTGATAAAGAGAAAAAGGAGCTGTCTCGTATTCCTTACTCTTCTGATGTTGGTAGTTTGATGTATGCTATGGTTTGCACTAGTGTTGCTCCCAAACGCACACGCAAGTATACGTGATCGTACAAGTAATAAAGCGATAAGTCGATTGTCGAACCCACAAAGACTTGTGTTAACTACCCACTAATTTCATCAAGATTGTTATTCAGCCGAGTCAATTAGAGTTCAAAAGTTTGATTATGCTAAGCAATAGATGTAACAACTAACAAGTAACTAATTAATCAAGCAGAAATTTGTTGTTATGTATTCAGTAGAGACGAATATTCCAAGGTTGTGATCGATTCACCAATCCTATTGTATTCTAATTAACTCTCCCTTTCCATACAATTCACTCATGGTTGCTAATTAATCGAATAATTACTCTCGTAGTATTCTCCCAAATTACTACTTGCCTATTCTAAATAGATTAACACATATATTCCTATAAAATTAATCTATTAATAATGTATTAAGATTACGATTCTTAATTAATCATGGTGACTAGGTATATTCCTATCCTAATCACAAATCCCAAATCCTCCCCCCACTCAGAGTTAAGATCATGCCCTCTTCAATTCTTCTCTAATCTAGACATAGCTTTCCCAAGTATAACATAGATAGTAAATAGAACCAAACTGTTGGCCAGACAATTAAGCAATTAATCACATAATTGAAGAAACAATCATATATTAGTAATTTGTAATCAAGGTTAAGTCAACATCAAGCAACAATATTCATGGCTAAATCACAGCCCTCGAACTATGGGTTTTAGCCACTCATGATAATATAAAAACAAATTCACAATTGTCGAAAAATTGAGAATACTAAGATAAGATGAAGAAAACTGAGATATCCTCGCTCCCAGATGTTCCTCGTGTAAATTTTTCCCTCAAAGTGGCATATCCTATCTCAAAATAGGCTTAGTCATGCTTTTATACGCGTTGGGGGGAGGGGGGTCTTGTGCCCAAATAACCTTGTCCCGGGCTAACTAGAAGAATGTTAATGTCACCAGCGCCCTGGGTAGCGTGGAGCGCTAGCCCTGATGCTAGACTTTTTAACATTTTGACTTTTGCGCCATAGGTAGCGCCCCACGCTGCCTGTGGCGCTACTTTGTGACTTTTTCCATTTTCTTCCCTTTTTCGCTTCAATTCACGCACCTGGATGTAGGATACAAATTAGTACAAATCATTACATTACACATCCGAAATCTACTAGACATGAGTAAAATATGAGGCAATATGCATATAAATATACATACTTTAAGCCGATTATCAACACCCCACACTTAGACTCTTGCTCGCCCTTGATCAATGGGACTATCAACTACACCCCAACAATGTACACATCTCAACTAGAGAGGAGCACTTCAATTTTTAATCATACACTCTACTCTTGACTGTGATCGATACCGGCAATAAAGCATGAACATACAAATTTCATATTCTTCCCGTTTTAAACATGTCCAAGTATAAACAATTCAATTGAACCAACTCAAACAACCTATCTATAACCAACCTACCTCAAGAGCTGACTCGTTACCACTAAGCACTCTCAACTCGTGCACTCACCAATCAAGAGAAATTCACGACATCACCAATCCGTCATGAGATCATGTGCCCTCACCAACAAACAGAAGATTGAATATATAATAGTCCACACATTCAAGTATGACTTTCAACATAATTTAAGGACATCACAAAATTTGAACAAATATTTCATACTCTCACAAAGAATTCATGTGCATCCCGTGGTCGTACCATAAGCTTGCTCCTAGTGTACATCTCTACTAGCAAAGTCTAGGATCAATTAGGACTTAATGGGTTGTAATGTAGGTTAAGAGACAGGTAGGATACATTTAGGAATAGTGACTGACCCTCCTAAGAACTTTAATACACAAAACTCAAACATCGAGCACATCTTCTTCTCAACCAATCCACTTGCCACAACCATATACAACATAGCCCTTTTTTTCTCAATTAAGCATTTCTATATTCCCACTAGCACAAATTATTAAGATTAGGAGATGTGTGTTTTTCTACATTATTTGAATTATGTTTTCCTTTTCTTGCAATTTTTTCTATTTCTATTTTTTTTCTACACACACGCCAAACATTAAGGTTCATCAGCTAGTGAACGTTTTTCACAACTTTAGTGCACCTTAAGGGACCTTCCACGGTTCCACGCGAAAGCTACTTACCAATCTCTCACCTTACTTCTTTTAGCGAATATGTGCCTTCGGAGGTAAAGGTTCAACAATCTCAAATTCAGAACAAAATAGGGGTACGACTTGTAATGTGGGTACCATGGAAAAGGTCCATAGGCTCAAAGGGGATAGCAACAAAAAACTTTTATTTTAAGTGACAAGCACATCTATTATCAAGCAAAGAACTGCCCACGTCATCTCCTATACTAGCACAACTTAATGATTTCGGTTCGATTAACACACGAGAAAATTTCTACACTACACATGATAGCACAAAATAACACAAATCCTTACACACACATTGCACATGACACAATCAAGACGGTTCTGTTCAACTCTCAAGTCAAGCAAGCACATATAAATGAGAAAATTTAAGTAATATTGCACTAGGTGACATACAAGTCAAACAGCTGAGAAAAGCCATCACAGAGTAGGCTATTTATTTATGTACGGGAAGACAGAGCGCATGCCATCGCGTAATGTGCCAGCACCGAACATGTCAATAGTTACCTCAGAGCAACTCAATTTTTTTCATATCCTACTCCTAAAAAAAACAAAGTACCCAGTTCGAGCTACACCCTTGGAAAAGAACCGACACCAAAATAAAAAGCAGTGGATACTACCTAACTATCCTTAAAAAAAGATCTTTTTGGTATTTTTAATCGGACTTTAATCCCTCAAAAAAATTGTCCAAAAGATCCATCATCGAGAAACGTCTGAACTTTTTCAATTTTTTTTTCTATTTTTGTATTTAATTTTTTTTAAATTAGACTATGTCTACTACGGGTTCCTAAAAGAAAAACTAATAAAATAAAAAAATAGATTTATACAATTTACATTACATAAAGTAGTTCCCCCACCCCACACTTAGCATATGCATAGTCCCCGATGCATGTAAGAATTTAAAGCAAAGTAAGGAGGAAAGAAGTGCTCCCTGCTAGTCGGATTCTACCTCGTCAGAATACCCACCAGCAGCAGCTCCGGGCTCATCCTCATCATCCGCTCTCAGGGGCAGCAAAGCCAAGGGCCCCATGATGTCAGCATCAAGATCATCCTTAGTGTCTGAGCCTTTGTGGGTGTTCTCATCCTCTGACGGGTGAACAGAACTGCCAAGTGAAATTCCCAACATCTCTTTGGAAGAACTGGACATATCAATACGTAGATGCATACGCTCCTCGTCTGACACGCCCAACCTGCTCATGATCACATTTAGGTAGCTATAGAGATACCTGTTGAAGTTTTCGTCCCTCTCATTCTATACCGCCTGGCTTAGCTTAGATGTAGACTACAACAAGGATTCTCAAATTTGCATGGCCCGGGCACTCTAGAAACTTATCCATCTTCATTTCTCTTAACCGGGCAAGCATGTCCAAGAAGTTCTGTTCCAGAGTTTCCACATTAATTCCCATTTCAGAGACATACCACCCATATGGCACAAAGTTATTATGCCATTGTATGGCATCCTCACGAACAAGATCCAAATGAGGCCTTGGTCTCGATGGTGCCTTCTTCGATCCGTCGGCAACCTATTTCCCTTTAGCTTCCCGAGATGACCTTTGCCTTTGCTTGCACTTTTTAGGAGTGAGAACCGTGGTTGAGGATTTCGCCACTCCTTTACCCATGTTCGCACTATCACGAGCCATATCACCCTACAACACAAATAATAATGAATGAGAGAATGAGTCAAGAAATTCGTCGACGGATATCGTGAGAGTCAAAGATGACCCCACACTTAAAATCGAAGGCTCTATGTAATATACCTACAATATTGGTTAAAATGCACAAGTGTTGCACCACAAGGCGATGGGTACTCAAGACTTCCCCATGCCGCACAATTATAATGCACTAACTATGCCACACAAATCAAACAGTCGATCATGCGAAGTGACTTAGCCTTACTGCAAGCAAGTAACAAATGGTCCTATTCTCTACAACTAATATACTACACTAGCTAATTCTAACAAAGTGCTACAACATACATAGTACAAGATACATGGAGTGGGTGGCATGGTTATAGCATGTGAATATTAAAGACAAGATTTGGGTTAGGTAAACCCACCCCCAACACCCCACACTTAGCCCGATATCACATACAACTACACTTGGCTACTAATAGGTGAGGACATAAATGAACCTCCTAATCCTTTCCCTCTCAGTGGGAACCAACTGTGAATACCTAATTTCTTTGAATTTATTTGCGCTTTTTTTATGTGAGTTTAATTAAAAAGTACTAACATATGTTAACTTTTTATTTGTATATTTTAGTTTGCATCTCTATAGGATTTTCTTTTTTCTTGTATAATTTCATTAGAGATACAAGGGATTGGGCTCGTGTATTTTAGTTAAAATTAAGCCAAAATTGGCCCAAATTTTGTGCCCAATTCGGTCATACCCAGTCCAAAATGGCTGGCCAAGACTTGGTCCAAAACGGCGTAGCTCAATGATAAAACTATGCCGTTTCATTAAGTGAATCAAGATTAAATCTCATCCATTCATCTCTCTCTCATCCAATGGTCCACAATCAATCTCCCAATTAGGTATTTAAGACTTAGAAATGCTGAAATTTTGCCCCTATTTCCTCCATAATTCCTTTCTTCTTCCTCTCTCTTCTCTCTCTAGCTGCCGCCCCTCTGCCGCCGCCACAAATCGCACACCGACAGTGGACCACCTCCAAACACCTCCAAATTCATACCATGTAATCTCTACAACCTCCTCTTTCCATATCTCGAAACCAAATCCTTCAAAACCCCCCCAAAATCTTTGAATCTTAGATCTACGAAATTTTAGCCGCCACTTTTTTTCCCAAATTCTTGAAGCTCCGGCCACTACCACCCCACAAAACCTACATCAACAGATAGATGTAATGACCCAGTCAGTTGTTTTGAGAGTTAGAGACCCGAACCACTATTAGCTGCTCTCCCCGTATCTATTTCTGTAATTGTTACTTGCCGGGATGATTAGTTTTGAGTGTCGGGGTGTTTTGGGACACATAGTCCCTATATGAGAGCTTAAGCCTTAGGAAATAGATAGTAGTCAGAACTGTATGAAGACGACTCCGAAATGGAATTCCGTCGGTTCTGTTAGCTCCGTTAGGTAATTTTGGGTTTAGGGGCGTGTCCGGATTGCGTTTTGGAGGTCCGTAGCTCATTTAGGCTTGAAATGGCGAAAGTCGAATTTTTGGAGTTTTGGGCCGGTAGTGGAATTTTTAATATCGGGGTCGTTTTCCGATTCCAGAAGTTGGAGTAGGTCCGTAATGTTGATTATAATGTGTGCGCAAAAGTTGAGGTCAATCGGATGTGATTTGATATGTTTCGGCATCGATTGTAGAATTTTGAAGTTTCAAGTTCTTTAAGTTTGAATTGGAGGGTGAATCGTTATTTTAGCGATGTTTAATGTGATTTGAGAGCTTGACTAGGTTCGTATGATGTTATAGGATTGATTGGTATGTTTGGTTGAGGTCTTGGGGGCCTCGGGTATGTTTCGGATGCTTAACGAAATACTGGACTTAGGAAAATCTGGTGCTTTTGCTGGTTCTGCTGTAATCACACCTGCGCAAGGCTGCCCGCGTGTGCGAGCAAATTGGCACAAAAGCGGGAAAATGGAGGAGTGTCAGGGGTTGCAGGTGCGAGGTGTTTTCCACATCTGCAATGCCCGCATATGCGTTAGGGGTCTTCGGAGGTGCGCAAGGTGCGCAGAAGCGGAAGGGAATTCTGCAGGCGCGCACGCGCAGATTCGCACAATTTTTGCACAAGCGCACCCGCAGGTGTGAGCCCAGACTCCGCAGGTGTAGAAATACCTGGGCAATGGTTAAAACCGAAGGGCTTCGCGATTTTTGTCATTTGTGGACTTTGCAACTCGGTTTAGGGCGATATTTGAGGGCATTTTCGAGAGATTTCTTGAGATATGTCCCTTGTGCTTATTTTTTATAAATAATCCTGCTTCCCCATGTATTTTCCCACCTAGTTAGTGTGTATTTAAGGTAAAAATTGGGAATTGGAGGCTAGAGATTTGGAAGTTTGATTTGTGGATTTGGAGGACTATTTGGTGTTGGATTTTAGTAACTTTGATATTGTTAGACTCGTGAGTGAACGGGCTTTTGTATTTTATGATTTTTACCCGATTATGAGACGTGGGTCCCACGGGCAAATTTTGAGTTAATTTCGGAATTTTCGTTAAAATGTTGATTTCGTTAATTAGATGAGTCTATTATTGTTGTAATTATGATATGTAATTGCTTTTGGCTAGATTTGGGCCATTCAGAGCCGGATATTCGTGGAAAGGGCATTCTTACGGATTGATTGAGCTTGACTCGAGGTAAGTGGCTTGCCTAACTTTGTGTGGGGGAAATCCCCTTAAGATTTGGAATTATTGTGTCATGTGAGCGCCGTGTACGTGAGGTGACGAGTACGTACATGGGCTAGTTGTGGTAAAACCCTATTTTCTTACCGAGCAATAACATGTTTTCCTGTTATTTTGAGTTATACCATTTTAATGAGTACTAACAAATTTTCATTCTTAATTTAGTCTAATACAACATGTCTACGTGTCTTGATTGTTTATGTGAATTATGTGCAGCATGCTTAGTGATTTTCCTGCTTCTTCCCTGATAGGTACTTAGTCTAAATTTGTAAGAATTTCTTGATGTAGTTGAATTTTTATAATTCGCACTGCATATTTACTTTGGGACTACGGAACGGTATTTCGGGAGATCCCCCTGTACTACATATTTACTTTGGGACTACGGAACGGTATTCCGGGAGACCCCCATGTACATTTACATTTGCACTACGGAACAGTATTCCGGGAGATCCCCCTGCTCATTTACATTTGGGACTACGAGACGGCATCTCGGGAGATCCCCTGTTGTGTTTCTATGTACTGAGCTGTTACCTTTTATAATTTCATTGTTGTTAAATTTCAACCTTTATTTTATTGCGGTATTACACTCTATATTGTTTTATTATATATTTACCAGTAGGGCCCTGACCCGACCTCGTCACTACTCGACCGAGGTTAGTCTTGGCACTTACTGGGTACCGATTGTGGTGTACTCATGCTACTTTTTGCACATGTTTTTCGTATGCAGATCCAGGTGCACCTTATCAACCGCACTCTGATGTATAGAGACAGTTGCATCTTCTATATTTTTCATTGTTAGACTTTGATGTATAGAGACACTAGATCTTTCCTTCTGTAGTTTGTGATTCACGATGTTCCGAATTTTGGGTTTTGTTATGTATTTTTTAATAATTTGTTAGATTTTTATTTTTATTTCATTATTCCACAAAATGTTAGGCTTAACTAATTGTAGAGAATAGGTACTGTCATGACGTCACACGGAGAGGAAAATGGGTCGTGACAAGTTGGTATGAGAGCTCTAGGTTCGTAGGTGTCGTGAGTCACAAACTGGTTTATTAGAGTCTCGCGGATCAGTACGGAGATGTCTATACTTATCTTCGGGAAGCTATGGAATCGTGCGAAAATTTGTTGGCTTCAGAGATTCTAAATTTATGTATTCTATTCTCTCACAGATGGTGAGGACACGTACAAGCGAATCTAATGAATAGGCACCCGCACCGCCTGCTAGAGCTATGAGAGGCCAGGGCCGAGGTAGAGGCCGAGGACGTCCACGTGGTGTAGCCAGAGCACCCGCACGATCTGCTACAGAGGAGCCCCCAGTAGCTCAAGCTGGAGGGCAGACACCTGAGATACCTGTTGCTTCACCAGCCCTCCAGGAGACTCTAGCCCAGTTTCTTAGCATGTTCAACACCTTAGCTCAAGCTGGATTGATTCCACTTGCTCCTGCCACATCTCAGGTCGGGGGAGAAGTACAGACTCCCATCACCGGTACTCCAGAGCAGCGGGTTCAGGTCGACCAGGTTCCAGAGATTTTACCAATGTAGGCGATAGCTCCAGCTCAGCCCGAGGTTAGGGAAACAACTTCTGAGGCGGAGCAGCTCAGACTTGAGAGGTAAAAGAAGTACCACCCACCTACTTTAAGCGGATTTGCTACAGATGATGCTCAGGGTTTTTTGGAGGAGTGTCATCGTATTCTCCGTACTATGGACGTAGTGAAGATGAGCGGGGTCTCTTTTACCACATTCCAGCTTAGAGGAGCAGCCTATCAGTGGTGGCATGCTTATGAGTTGAGTAGTCCGGCTGAGGCTGCTTCACTTACATAGACTCGAATCTCAGACATGATTTTGAGAGAGTATGTTCCTCAGAGCCTCAAGGACTCATGGCACGCGGAGTTTGAGCAGCTGTGCCAGGGTGCTATGACTGTGTGAGAGTATGCAGTTTGCTTAAGTGATTTGGCTCGACATGCACCGGCCTTAGTTGCCACAGTTTGAGAGAGTGTTCGACGATTTATTGAGGGTCTCCATCCCAGCATCTAGAGTAGTATGGCTAGGGAATTGGAGATGGATATTTCTTATCAGTAGGTTATGGGTATTGCCAGGATGTTCGAGGGCATGTTTGACGGGATAGAGAGGAGAGGGAGGCCAAGAGGTCTCGAGAGGCTGTTATTATTCTAGAGCTCGTACCCTAGCAGCTCGCCATGGTAGGGGTTATGTGAGTCGCCCCGTTCATTCAGCTCTTGCAGCCTCCAACGGTGTTCCAGCTCATTCTAGACCCCAGGAGCCTTATTATGCACCGCCAGTATCTAGTGTGCCTCCTGCACGAGGTGTTCCTAGCGGCCAGTCTAGCAGACCTGGACCGAGCCAGTCACAGTAGCCACATCCTCCCAGAGCTTGTTTTGAGTGTGGCGACACTCGCCACGTGGTGAGGGATTGCCCCAGGATTAGGAGGGGTGCACCTCCACAGACTTTTCAGCCACAGTGTGCTCCACTAGGTCCTCGGGCTATGATTACAGCATCAGCTACCACCCTACGTGCTCAACCAGCTCGAGGTGGAGGTCCGGGAGGTAGAGGTCGCCCTAGAGGGGGAGGCCAAGCCAGATATTATACACTTCCTGCTCGTATAGAGGCAGTTGCTTCTGATTCTATCATTACAGGTATTGTTCCAGTCTGTCATAGAGATGCGTCAGTATTATTTGACCCAGGCTCTACATATTCTTATGTGTCCTCTTATTTTGCCCTATATTTGGGCGTATCTTGGGATTCTTTGAGTTCCCCTATTTATGTATCTACTCCTGTAGGAGATTCTCTTATTGTGGACTGCATGTATCGGTCGTGTTTGATTGCTCTTGGTGGTTTTGAGACCAGAGCCGATTTATTATTGCTCAGCATGGTGGACTTTGATATTATTTTGGGCATGGACTGGTTGTCGCCCCATTATGCTATTCTTAATTGTCACACTAAAACCGTGACGCTGGCTATGCAAGGTTTACCGTGATTAGAGTGGAGAGGTACCTTAGAGCATACTCCCAGCAGAGTTATTTCTTTTTTTTAAAGCTCAACGAATGGTTGAGAAGAGGTGTGACACGTATCTAGCTTATGTGAGAGATGTCAGTATTGATACCCCTACAGTTGAGTCAGTTCCAGTAGTGAGGGACTTTCTAGATGTGTTTCCAGCTGATCTTCCTTACATGCCGCCTTACTGAGATATTGATTTTGGCAATGATTTGTTGTCGGGCACTCAACATATCTCTATTCTTCAATATCGTATGGATCCTCCTGAATTGAAGGAGTTGAAAGACCAGTTACAAGAATTGCTTGATAAAGGCTTTATTCGGCCTAGTGTGTCACCTTAGGAAACTCCTGTCTTATTTGTGAAGAAGAAGGATGGTTCTATGCAGATGTGTATTGATTACCGCCAGTTGAACAAAGTCACAGTGAAGAACAGGTACCCGCCATTTACAGGGTGCCAGATTGTTTTCCAAGATTGACTTACGTTCAGGTTATCATCAGTTGAAGATTCGGGAGCCGGATATCCCGAAGACTAATTTCAGGACCAGATATGGTCACTATGAGTTTCTTGTCATGTCATTTGGGCTGACCAATGCCCCAACAGCCTTTATGCATTTGATGCACAGTGTGTTTTAGTCTTATCTTAATTCCTTCTTCATTGTATTTATTGATGACATCCTGGTATATTCCCGGTCTTGGGAAGATCATGAGCATCACCTAAGGACCGTGCTTCAGTCTTTGAGGGAGAAGATGTTGTATGAAAAATTTTCTAAGTGTGAATTCTGGCTTGATTCAGTGGCATTCTTGGGCCACATAGTGTCTTATGATGGGATCAAGGTAGATCTGAAGAAGATTGAAGCAGTGCAGAGTTGGCCTAAGCCATCCTCAGCTACAGAGATCCGAAGTTTTCTTGGTTTGGCAGGGTATTACCGTCGCTTTGTAGAGGGATTGTCATCTATTGCAGCACCTATGACCAGGCTGACCCAGAAGGGTGCTCCGTTCAGGAGGACAGAGGAATGTGAGGAGAGCTTTCAGAAGCTCAAGACATCTTTGACTACAGCCCCAATATTGGTATTACCTACATGTTCGGGGTCTTATACTGTATATTGTGATGCATCGCGCATTGGTCTCGGTGCGGTGTTGATGTAGGACGGTAGGGCAATTGCCTACGCGTCCAGTCAACTCAAGTTGCACGAAAAGAACTATCTTGTCCACGACCTTGAGTTAGCAACTATTGTTCATGCCTTGAAGATATGGAGGCATTATTTTTACAGTGTTCCTTGTGAGATTTACACCAATCATCGGAGTTTACAGCATTTGTTTAAGCAAAAAGATCTTAACTTATGTCAGCGGAGGTGGTTGGAGCTGCTTAAGGATTATGATATCACTATTTTATACCACCCTGGGAAGGCCAATGTGGTGGCCGATGCTTTGAGTCACCGGGCAGAGAGTTTGGGGAGTTTAGCATATCTATCAGCAGTAGAGAGACCATTGGCGTTGGATGTTCAGGCCTTAGCCAGCCAGTTTGTGATATTGGATATTTCTGAGCCGAGTCGAGTATTGGCTTGTGTGGTATCTTAGTCTTCTCTTTATGATCGTATCAGTATGATGACCCCCATTCTGCTTGTCCTTAAGGACACGGTCCAGCATGGTGATGCTAAGGAGGTCACTATTGGAGATGATGGTGCATTGAGGATGCAGGGCAGGCTATGTGTGCCTAATGTAGATGGTTTGCGTGAGTTGATTCTTCAGGAGACTCACAGCTCGGGGTACTCCATTCATCTGGGTGACGCAAAGATTTATAAGGACCTGAGACAGCATTATTGGTGGAGGAGGATGAAGAAAGACATAGTAGAGTATGTGGCTAAATGTCTAAATTGCCAGCAGGTGAAGTATGAGCATCAGTAACCGGGTGGGTTGCTTCAGAAGATAGAGATTCCGGAGTGGAAATGGTAGTAGATTACTATGGAGCTCGTTTTTGGTCTCCCACATACTCATCGGAAGTTTGATGCAGTTTGGGTGATTGTGGATAGGTTGACCAAGTCGGCTCATTTCATTCCTGTGATAACTACCTATTCTTCCGAGCAGCTAGCTCAAATCTACATCTGTGAGATCGTTAGGCTTCATGGTGTACCGGCATCTATTATCTCTGACCGGGGTACGCAGTGTACATCACGGTTCTAGAGAGTTGTAAAGCATGAGTTGGGTACTAGGGTTGAGTTGAGCACAACATTTCACCCTCAGATAGACGGGCAGTCAAAGCGTACTATTCAGATATTAGAAGATATGCTTCGTGCGTGTGTGATAGATTTTGGGGGTGCTTGGGACCAGTTCTTGCCACTTATGGAGTTTGCTTATAATAACAGTTATCAGTCTAGCATTCAGATGGCACCGTATGAGGCTCTGTACAGTAGGCGGTGTCGGTCCCAGTGGGTTGGTTTGAACCCGGTGAGGCTAGATTATTGGGTACGGACTTGGTTCAGGATGCCTTAGAAAAAGTAAAGGTGATTCAGGATAGACTTCGCACAGCCCAGTCCAGACAGAAGAGTTATGCGGACTGGAAGGTTCGCGATGTGGTATTCATGGTTGGACAGTAAATCTTGCTCCGGGTTTCGCCTATGAAGGGCGTTATGAGGTTTGGAAAGAAGGGCAAGCTGAGCCCAAGGTTCATTGGTCCATTAGAGTTGTTGCGTCGAGTTGAGGAGGTTGCTTATGATCTTGCCTTGCCTCCCAGTCTAGCAGGAGTTCATTCGATATTCCATGTTGCTATGCTCCGAAAGTATCACGGCGATCCGTCCCATGTGTTGGATTTCAGCTCAGTTCAATTGGACAAGGATCTATCTTATGTTGAGGAGCTAGTGGCTATTTTAGACATGCATGTCAGAAAGCTAAGATCAAAGAACATTGCTTCCGTGAAGGTTCATTGGAGGGGACAGCCGGTCGAGGAGGCGACTTGGGAGATCGAGCAGGATATGCACAGCCGTTATCCTCATCTTTTTACCACTTCAGATATGTCTCTATGCTCGTTCGAGGATGAACGATTGGTTTAAGAGGGGGAGGATTTAACGACCCGACCGGTCATTTTGAGAGTTAGAGCCCTGAATCCCTATTAACTGCTTTCCCCATATCTATTTCTGCTATTGTGACTTGCCGGGATGATTGGGTTTTAGTTTTGGACCGTTTTGGGACACTTAGTCCCTAAATGAGAGCTTAAGCCTTAGGATTTGGACTGTAGATAGAACTATGTGAAGACGACTCTGGAATGGAATTTCGTCGGTTCCGCTAGCTTCGTTAGGTGATTTTGGGTTTAGGGGCATGTCCAGATTGTGTTTTGGAGGTCCGTAGCTCATTTAGGCTTGAAATGGCAAAAGTCAAATTTTTGGAGTTTTGGGTAGGTAGTGGAATTTTTGATATCGGGGTCGATTTTCGATTCCGAAAGTTTGAGTAGGTTCATAATGTTGATTATGACTTTTGCGCAAAATTTGAGGTCATCGGACGTGATTTGATATGTTTCGGCATCAGTTGTAGAATTTTGAAGTTTCAAGTTCTTTAAGTTTGAATTTGAGGGTGATTCGTTATTTTAGCGTTGTTTGATGTGATTTGAGAGCTCGACTAAGTTCGTATGGTGTTATTGGATTGATTGGTAGGTTTGGCTGAGGTCCCAGGGGCCTTGGGTGTATTTCAGATGCTTAACGGAATGAAATTGGACTTAGGAAAATCTGGTGCTTTTGCTGGTTCTACGGTAATCGCACCTGCGAGGATGGAGGAGTGCCAGGGGTCGCAGGTGCGAGGTGTTTCAGAGCTCACTTTTGTTGGCGCATAAGCGAGAAAATGGAGAAGTGCTAGGGGTCGCAGGTGTGAGGTGTTTTCCGCATCTGCGATGCCCGCATATGCGTTAGGGGTCTTCGCAGGTGAGCAAGGTCCACAGAAGTGGAAGGGAATTACGCAGGCGCGCACACGCAGATGCGGCCCTTTCATCGCAGGTGCAAAGGCAGAGGGTTAAGTGAATTGCGTAGATGTGCATAATTTCTGCACAAGTGCATCCGCAGGTGCGAGCCCAGGCTCCGCATGTGCGGAAATACCTGGGCAGTGGTTAAAACCGAAGGGCTTCGCGATTTTTGTCATTTTTGAACTTTGCAACTCGGTTTAAGGCAATTCTTGAGACCATTTTCGAGCAATTTCTTGAGGTAAGTCCCTTGTGCTTATTTTTGATCAATAATCTTGCTTCCCCATGTATTTTCCCACCAAGTTAGTGTGTATTTAAGGTGGAAATGGGAATTGGAGGCTAGGGATTTGGAAGTTTGATTTGTGGATTTGGCGGACCATTTGGTGTCAGATTTTAGTAATTTTTATATGGTTAGACTCGTGAGTTAATGGGATTTTGTATTTTATGATTTTTACCCAATTCTGAGACATGGGCCCAATGGGCGAATTTTGAGTTAATTTCGGAATTTTGATTTAAATGTTGATTTCGTTAATTAGATGTGTCTATTATTGTTGTAATTATGATATGTAATTGCTTTTGGCTAGATTTGGGCCATTCAGAGCCGGATATTCGTGGAAAGGGCATTCTTACGGATTGATTGAGCTTGACTCGAGGTAAGTGGCTTGCCTATCTTTGTGTGGGGGAAATCCCCTTAAGATTTGGAATTATTGTGTTATGTGAGCGCCGTGTACGTGAGGTGACGAGTACGTACACGAGCTAGTTGTGGTAAAACCCGATTTTCTTACCGAGCAGCAACATGTTTTCCTATTATTTTGAGTTATCCATTTTAATGAGTACTAACCTATTTTCATTCTTAATTGAGTAATTCCAATATGTGTAGCTATCATGTTTAGTCTAATACAACATGTCTACGTGTCTTAATTGTTTATGTGAATTATATGCAGTGTGCTTAGTGATTTTTCTGCTTCTTCCCTGACTGGTACTTAGTCTAAAATTGTAAGTATTTTATGATGTAGTTGTATTTCTATAATTCGCGTTGCATATTTACTTTGGGACTATGAAACGGTATTCCGGGAGATCCCCCTGTACTGCATATTTACTTTGGGACTACGGAACGGTATTCCGGGAGATCCCCCTGTGCTGCATATTTACTTGGGACTACGGAACGGTATTTCGGGAGATCCCCCTGCACATTTACTTTGGGACTACGGAACGGTATTCCGGGAGATCCACTTGCTCATTTACGTTTGGGACTACGAGACTGTATCTCGGGAGATCCCCTGTTGTGTTTCTGTGTACTGAGCTGTTACCTTCTATGATTTCATTGTTGTTAAATTTCAACCATTATTTTATTGCGGTATTACACTCTACATCATTTTATTATATATTTACCAGTAGGGCCCTGAACCGACCTCGTCACTACTCGACCGAGGTTAGGCTTGGCACTTACTAGGTACCGATTATGGTGTACTCATGCTACTCTCTGCACATGTTTTTCGTGTGCATATCCAGGTGCACCTTATCAGCAGCACTATTAGTGAGCCGGGATAGTTTTAGAGACTTCAAGGTATATCTGTTGCATCCGCAGACCTAGGAGTCCCCTTCTACTCTTTCCCATGTCCATTATCTTCTGTATTTTTCATTTGTTAGACTCTGATGTATAGAGACACTAGATCTTTCCTTCTTTAGTTTGTGATTCACGATGTTCTGGGTTTTGGGATTTTTTGTGTATTTTTGAATAGTTGGTTAAATTTTTATTTTTATTTCATTATTCCGCAAAATTTTAGGCTTACCTAGTTGTAAAGACTAGGTGCCGTTACAACATCACATGGAGGGAAAATTGGGTCGTGACAATAGAGCTCCTCAAGACCTAACTATTTATGTCAATTCCACCCCGAAAATTCGCCGACCAAAATCCGGCCAAATTCTGGCGACCTCCCCGAATGCCCTCGTTTTGTATACCACCACTGTTTCGGCCACTTGAATTGTGTAATGGTAAAAATACTATTCTTTTTTTTTCGTGGCTGATGTTTTATTTTATTTTTATTTTGTCTCTTATTAAATATTTTAGCATTAGCTTTTAAAGTTTGAAATGCTAAATTTTATGTTTTTGCACTTGTTGAAGTGGTATAATAGTTTTGTATTGATAAAAGTGAGGTAGTGAAGGAATACTTGACAGTATATGGTACTTGTTTGGTTGATTTTTTACTACTTCAGAGATTTTTAGAGTACAAAACTCAAAAGTCATTTGTTTGGTAAGAAAATATGGACTTTTGGACAGGTTTTGAACAAACGTTTGTCTTTGAATAGTGAAGAGCAGATTTTAGTTGAAATACTTTGTTTTGGACAAGATTGAATAAAAAAATCAAGCATTTTGAATTTAAGTGCAGATTTTGTTGAAAAATCTATCAAAAAAGACTAATTTTTAATCATGAAATAGCTGGTTGTTTCTCATATATAAAACATACATTTTCATAGCAATAGAGATCTGGACACACAAAAAAAAGGAGAGAAAAATCAGCAGCTAAAGCATTCGTTAGTAACTAAAAATTGTGAGTCTTTGTGAGTTGATTATTACGTGCAAACATTTTTTTAGAAAAAAGATAGTAGTTTTGAAAGCTTCTTCTGGAGTTACATAATTGTTGGTTTCAACTGTTTTGCTGGGCATTTCTCGTTCATTTTCTTGGGTTTGAAATGTGCTGGTTGTCATTGTCTTTTGCTGTGTTGCTACCCCTTTAATTGTTTTGTTGTCCGATTCTTGACTTTGGAAAGTGTTGACTTTGCTGTATTTGTTCTTCTTTCTGTTGTCCAGGTAATTTTCGGACCATGTAAACTCCTAAAATCGAGTTGGAATGAAAGATAATGATGCTGGGGAATATTAGCAGCTTCATCCTTCTACTGTAATTCATTTTTATATGCTCTTGAATGTTGAATAATGTTATGACTATATATTACATAATTAAACTGTGTCAAGCAACTTTATTTATTTATTTTTTGCTAAAGTGTTAGACATAATTCCACTGGGTCCTCAGTTGCTTGGTTGTATGAAAGGACTATATATTAAAATTTGAACCCATGTAGCTATGTTTGTCCCTTTGTTATTGCCAAGCTAATTTTTATTTTTAGAGTCCCAATAATCTTGCTTATTTTTTTCAAAGGTTTATTTTAGTAAGGTAGTTAAGCTGTGAATAGAAAGATACTCTCTGTAAACTTATTTTTGTAAATAGTTGGTTATGGATTGCAAATAGCAAGATAGGGCAAGATCTGTAATGTGGTTCTAAAAGGCCATATCTGCAGATTTGAAGTCCAAGAGCATATGGGCCTCTTGGATTTTGTCTCGGACATGAGCCCATTGGCTCCATCATCCCAACAGTGGGGCGTCTTATTTCAATATCATCACAAGCCCATATCTTTCTAGTTTTAAGCAACATAAGTTAATAATTTTCTAGCACTAGTCTCATGTTTTAAATTAGTATTCGTAATAACCGCAAAGCCATTTCATTTAGCCATACACTATTAATTTCCAAAAAAATAATAATGTAGTAATAATTCTTGTCATGATTGCGGATTCGCTTGCGTAGCACTGTTATGAAAAAATTAATAAAATTCATCTCGGTCGCGCATTCGCTTGCGTGGTGCAGTTAGGACAATTTAATATTATTCAAATCTTTTCTTTAATTTTTTTTAATAAAGAGTAGCAGACATAGGAAAAGCATGAAAAATCAAATAAAGCACAAGTTATCCAAAAATTAATTCAAGCTAATTTTAGTCAATAAAAGCGACTGTGCTAGAACCACGGGACTCAGGGAATGTCTTACACCTTCTCCCCGGTCAACAGAATTCCTTACTCGGATCTTGTTTTCGCAAATCAATAATAATAGAGTCAATCCTTCTTTTGACTAGGGATTCAAATAAAAGGCGACTTGGAACACCCAAAAACTTAATTCCAAGTGGCGACTCTGTAAATAAAATAATCCCTACTCAAGTTTTTCACTTTAATTGAAAAAACTCTTTAACCCACAACAGTTCATAACATACATTATCTTTTGAGGGTAGAAAAGGGGTGTGACAGCCTAATGTGCTAATTTTTGCCTTTATTATTTTTTGATATTACTGTGTATGTGATCCTAATGTGCTAATTTTTGCTCATTTACTGCTTTGATATTGTTTGAATTGTATATATAAATTGTCTTCTCTCGCACCCCATTCGAGTCTTCTAATAAGTAATAGTGTTGTGTGTGCTGACCAGCTCTACAAACATTTTTCGTCTTAGATAAAGTCAGTGCATAGACTTGCTCCCAGTGAAGAATTTAATCACACATGTTTAGGCAGGGAGAACCACCAGTAAAGCCGGAACAGTTCTACGGCAGGCACACTAACGCTCCTCGGCTTGGGTTTTCCAACCAAGTAAGTCAGGTCTAGACACCTTCTCTACCAGGATTTAAACCTAGAAGAACAAACCTCATGCCGGATATTCGTAGTAGGTTCGCTTTATTTGTATCATGTGCATTTAGCTTAACAACGCTCGGCACATAGGGTTGGATTATGTTTTAGGATAGGTACCTTGTTGAGACCAATATGTTTATGTTATGTGCTATCTGTTGCATTAATTGGGAGGCTTGCATGTTGACCGACTTTAGGATAAATCAAAAGAGAACATAGTCGATTTTTACCGAAGTACGCTGGTCTGATTCTCACCGTATGTGAAATACGTAGGCAAACCTCATCGGTTCTGGCCCTCAATTTTCAAAAATCCAAACATATTTTCCTGTAATTCTTTCTTTAGAAAACTTTTCTTAGAAAATCCCAAATAAAAAAAATAAAAACCAAAAATATTTTCTTTCTTTTTAGAAGTCCTTCATTCAAAAAAGAAAATTGAATCAAAATCCAAAAATATATTTTTTATTCTTCTTTAGAAGTCTTTCTAAGAAAAAATAAAAATAAAATAAAAATCAAAATTCAAAAAAAAAGTATTCTCTTTATTCTTTAGAAGTCTTTCTTTTAAAAAATTATCATAGAAAATTGAAATCCAAAAATATTTTCTTTATAAGTCTTTCTTTCAGAGATTAAAAACAAAATTCCAAATCCAAAAAAAAGGGAGTTTAGTTTTTTACTTTATTCCTGATCTCCCTGAAGGCCTGAACTATCAAAGATCTGATTCATGTTCCCACATGATACGTAGGCAACCCACATCAGGCACGATCGAATGATTTTGAAAAAAAAGAGAGAAAACAAGAGAAGAAGAGTGTTTATTCTAACATGCTTATTATTTTGGAATAAAAGCTAGTTAAAAGTGGTCAGTTTGTTGGTTTCCAATGGTGAATCACGAAAATAATCCAGGATCACTCTATCATCTTCTCAACCAAGGGAATAAGCACCGCTATTGTTGATTCGACTAAGGTCATGAAAAGGCAAGTACACAGTTTGATGGTGAAAAAAAAGAGGCAAATGTTGGTACTTTTACCAGGTTTGGGCAATATGGCATGCTTTGTGTGAGACGATATGTGATGATAGGGAGATGAGTTCTTCCAAGTTTTTTGGCAAATCTATTGCTATGAAATTTCCCATACCGCCAGTCCTGAAATCCGATAGCCAATATTGGGAACGGTTTGATCAAAAAGTTAAAATTTGAATGCTGATTCCAAAGCAATCAAAATTAGTTAATGCCATTGTAATGTTGATGTGCAAGTCCCTGGATAAGATGTCGCTTAGTAACTGAAAAGTCACTCCTTTTGCAGCCGAGGAGGAGTCATGGTAGCTTATTTTGTCATCTTTTCTTCTTCTTTTTATGTTATCATACCCTTCTATTCTTTATTCAATAAAATAAAATCAGTCATGTTGTGTCCATTTTGTGCATAGTTGTAATGACCCGGCCGGTCGTTTCGAGAGTTATAGCCCCGTTTTCCCCATTTCTACTTCTTTTTGTGTTATTCAACTATATTATGTTATATCAGGTTAGTTGGTTTGGGACAGGAGTGGTTTCAGAGTGAATTGAGACACTTAGTCTCTTAAGTAGAAACTACTTACTCATCAGAGCGGTTGGCTGAGATTTACATACGAGAGATCGTTCACCTGCATGGTGTCCCAGTTTCCATCATTTCAGATAGGGGTACTCAGTTCAAATCGCAGTTTTGGAGGGCCGTGCAGTGAGAGTTGGGTACTCAGGTTGAGTTGAGGATAACTTTTCACCCTCAGACGGACGGTCAGTCCGAGCGCACTATTTAGATATTGGAGGACATGTTGCGTGCTTGTGTCATTGACTTTGGGGGTTCATGGGACCAGTTTCTGCCACTCGCGGAGTTTGCATATAACAGTAGTTATCAGTCGAGTATTCAGATAGCTCTATACCAGGCTTTATATGGGAGGAGGTGTAGATCTCCGGTTGGATGGTTTGAGCCAGGTGAGGCTAGGCTCTTAGGTATAGACTTGGTCCAGTACACATTAGATAAGGTGAAATTGATTTAGGAGCGGCTTCGCACGGCGCAGTCTAGGAAGAAGAGCTACACGGATAGGAAGGTCCGTGATGTGTCTTTTATGGTTGGGGAGAAGGTTGTGCTGAAGGTATCACCCATGAAAGGTGTTATGAGATTTGGGAAGAGGGGCAAGTTGAGCCCCCGGTTCATTGGGCCTTTTGAGGTACTTCAAAGGATAGGGGAGGTGGCTTATAAGATTGCCTTGCCACCCAGCTTGTCGAGTGTGCATCTAGTGTTTTATGTTTCCATGCTCCGAAAGTATATTAGATATTCGTCCCATGTTTTGGATTTCAGCACGGTTCAGTTGGAGGGTGATATGACTTATGATGTGGAGCCGATGGCTATTTTGGATCGACAGGTTCGAAGGTTGAGGTCAAAGGATATAGCTTCAGTGAAGGTACAATGGAGAGGTTAGCTTGTGGAGGAGGCCACCTGGGAGACCGAGCGGGAGATGCGGATAATATATCCACGCCTATTCGAGACTCCAGGTATGTTTTAGACCTGTTCGAGGACGACCGGATGTTTAAGAGGGGGAGGATGTAACGACCCGCCTGGTCATTTCGAGAGTTATAGCCCTGTTTTCCCCATTTCTACCTTTTTTGTGTTATTCAGCTATATTATGTTATATCGGGTTAGTTGGTTTGGGACCGTAGTGGTTTCAGAGTGAATTGAGACACTTAGTCTCTTAAGTAGAAACTTAAGTTGGAAAAGTCAACCGGATGTTGACCTATGTGTAAACGATCTCGGATTTGAATTCTGATGGTTCCATTAGCTCCGTTAGGTGATTTTGGACTTAGGAGTGCGTCCGGAATGTGATTTGGAGGTCTGTGGTAGAATTAGGCTTGAATTGGCGAAATTGGAAATTTGTAGATTTCGGTAGGCAGTGGAAAATTTGATATCGGGGTCGGAATGGAATTCCGGAAGATCAAGTAGGTTCGTAGTGTCATTTTTGATGTGTGTGCAAAATTTGAGGTCATTCGGACGTGGTTTGGTTGGTTTCAGCATCTGTTGCCGAATTTGGAAATTTAGAAGTTCTTAGGCTTGAATACGAGGTTAATTTGATGTTTTATGTTGTTTTGAGTGATTCGAAGGTTCGCCTAAGTTGGTATGTTGATATATGACTTGTTGGAATTTTTGGTTGAGGTCCCGAGGGCCTCAGGGTGATTCCGAGTGGGTAACAAATTTGTCGAAGTTGGAAAATGCAGCTGGAGCTGCTGCTGCTGCTATATTCGCACCTGCGGAAGAAAGCCTCACAGGTGCGAGGCCGTTGGTGCGTGTGGGGAGTGCGCAGGTGCGAGCAACACTGGGCTACACAAGATGCACAGGTGCGAGTTGGAGGTCTCATCTGCGAGCCCGCAGGGGCGAAACCTAGGGCGCAGATCCGGAGAAGGGAAATGTTGGGCAGGCTTCGCATAAGCGGAGGAAATGTGCAAGTGCGCCTTCGCAGGTGCGATGGGTTTGACGTAGATGCAGAGTCTAGGTGCGTAAGTGAGTTGCATAGGTACGGCTCCTTGGACCACAGGTGCGGTCGCACGGGTGCGAAAAAATGGCCGCAGGTGCGAGGAGCCTGGGCAGAGGGTACTTATTGCACACTTCGCGAATTTTGGTGCATTCTTCACCATTTCTATTCGGTTTTTGGAACTTTTGGGAGAGATTTGAAGAGGGAATCAAGGGTATTTCGTTGAGGTAAGTTACTTGAGCCCTAATACTTGTATATATGGTGATTTTCCATTGTTTAATCATTATAATTAATGAAAATGAGTGGTTAGGGCTTGGAATTTGTGGAGAGTAATTTAAGGATTTGAAGGACCAATGAATGTCGGATTTTGATGAATTTGGTATGGTTAGACTCGTGAGTGGATGAGCTTTATAGTTTTGTAAATTTTGTCGAATTTCGAGACATGGGCCCGGGGGCCGGGTTTGTTCGGATTTTGGTCTAATTTTGTAGCATTTGTTGTGAAATTCATTCCATTAGCGCGTATTGATGGTATTGTACTGATTGTGAATAGATTCAGAGCATTTGGAGGCCGAGTCCAGGGGCAAGAGCATTGCGGGGTACAGATTTGACCGGTTTGAGGTAAGTAACGATTGTAAATCTAGTCATGAGGGTACGAAACCCCGGATTTTGTATCATTCCACTATTTTTAGTGACGCACCTGCTAGGTGACTGGCATGTGGGCGTGCATTGTTGGGGATTCTGACTTGGTCTGTATCGTAGCAACTGTAAAGTTGCATATTTTGTTGAAACTATATGATACTTATATGTTTTAGAAAGAGTTTCTGTAAATTGGGCTGAATGCCATGTTCGGGCCTTGCGCCAGTGCTGTTTGGACCCTTAGGGGATTTTTATTACCATCCTATCATTGTTTTCGATTGAAAATCCATGCTCAGTCATGTTTATACATGTTTACCGCATAACTTAGTTTTATGACTCTATTTTGATGCATATAAATATTTTGGGCCGAATGCCCTATTTTACTGAAATGCCAGAGTGGCTTGAGAGGCTTATTACTGAGTGAGGCCGAGGGCCTGATTTGTGAGGATGAGTGTGGATTGGGGCTGCCCACCTGCAGCATACTTTATTATTATAGCACGTGAGTTTTCCGTTTAGCACGTGAGTTGTCTGTGCAGATTATAGCGCTTGGGCTGAAGGAGCCCCTCCCGGGTCTGTACACACCCCCAGTGAGCGCAGGTACCTACTGAGTGCGAGTGCCAAGTGCTGAGTGACTGGGAGGCATGAGTGATTGTGAGGTATTCCCAAGTGGCAAGAGTGATTGTGAGGTATGCCCGAGTGGCAAGAGTGATTGTGAGGTATGCCCAAGTGGCACGAGTGACTGTGAGGTTTGCCCGAGGGGCTGTATATGAGTGATGTTTTGCCCGAGGGGCTGTTTATGATTTTACCATTTTGCTCACCTTTGCATTTTTCCTCTGTTTGAAAACTGTTGAAAAATATCTTTAAATGATTTTTACTGGAACTGGGTTTAAACGAGATGTTTTGATTCAAATCCTGATTTTAAAAGCATGTGGTATTTTACTGAGTTTTCCTGCTATGAATGTTGTATGCTTTATTGCTCATCACCACTGCTCAGTCTTTATTTATTGTTGTTACTTACTTAGTTGGCGTACTCAAGTTACTCCCTGCACTTTGTGTGTAGATTCAGGCGTAGCTGGACACGGTAGCTGTTTGGCGATCGCAGCCCCTGCTCTTCTCCATCTTATCTTCCTCTAGTTGTATTTAGCTATTTTCCAAGCTGAGTTAGCCTTGATATTGTTAGACAGATTGTAGTAGATGCTCATGACTAGTGACACCCCGATGTCGGGGTTTTCCTTCTGCACTTTTATTTTGATTTGAACTCCTTTATGAAGGTTTTTATGTTAAATAACATTGAAATTATCTTTGAAATGAAAACATCAGTTTGTTTTGGAAATGAGTCGGCTTGCCTAGTTTCACGATAGACGTCATCACTACAGGGGTTAGTTTGGGTCGCGACAGATTAGTATCAGAGCCTAGGTTATGTAGGTCTCACGAGTCATGAGCGGGTTTAGTAGAGTCTTATGGATCGGTACAGAGACGTCTGTACTTATCTTCGAGAGGCTGTAGAACCTTTAGGAAACTCCACATTCTTGAATTCTTGTCGTGCGAATCTGTTGATTCTAGTAACTAAACATCAGTTGTTTCATTCTCTCACAGATGGTGAGGAATCGTGCTACCGGTCAGGAGGGCCAGCCAACAGTACCACCATCCAAGGTCGCGAGCGACCGAGGTCGCGGTAGAGGCTGTGGTAGGGGCAGAGGTGCTGCCCGTACAGCAGCTGGGCAGTACCTGCAGACCCACCGGTTGTCCCAGATCAGGACCATGTTCCGGTTGTTGATGCACCAGCTCGGGCACCACCTGTGCCTATTGTGATTCCAGGCGTTCAGGAAGCCCTAACTTAGATTCTGACAGTGTGTACTGGCCTTGCTCAGGCGGTCTCTATTTCGACGGCCTCAGCCACTTCTCAGGCCAGGGGAGGCACTCAAACTCCCGTCGCTCGCACACCTGAGCAGGTTGTTCAGGGACTTCAGACACCGGAGGCACCACCAGCCCAGTCAGTTGTAGTTGCTCAGGATTATGTGGTTCCTTCTATGCGTGAGGATGATCAGCGTAGGTTGGAGAGGTTTGGAAGACTCCAGCCACCACCTTTCAGTCACACAGAGAGAGAAGATACTCAGGACGTTTTGGACAGGTGTCAGAGGATACTCCGTACTGCTGGTATTCTGGTGACTTGTGGGGTCTTATTCACTACCTTTCAGTTTTCTGGGGCTGCACTCAGATGATGGGAAACTTACGATAGGCATAGGCCTGATGGTGCAGCACCCTATACTTGGCAGCAGTTCTCCGTGGTCTTTTTGGAGAAGTTCATGCTTCGATCCCGCAGAGAAGAGCTGCGCAGATAGTTTGAGCTGCTTTCCCAGGGTGATATATCTGTGACACAGTATGAGATGCGATTCTCTGAGTTGGCCCGTCATGCTATCTATTTGGTTCCCATTGACAGAGAGAGGATCATGACGTTTATTGATGGCCCCACTTATCAGCTATAATTGCTCATGACCATGGAACGGGTTTCGGGTGCTACATTTGATGAGGTTGTTGACATTACTCGGTAGATTGAGATGGTTCGCGGTCAGGAGAGGGTTGAGAGAGAGGCCAAGAGGCCTCGTGGTCAGGGTGGATTCAGCGGTGCTCCTTTTGGGGGTCATCTCCAGCACGGTAAAGGTCGTCATTTCAGACAGGCTCAGTCAGCTCGGCCATTTCACCGTGGTGCATCATATGGCCATAGTTCTCACAGTTCTCATCAGGGCCACTCATCACTTAGTGCCCTTCCAGTTCAGAGTTCGTCCCGTGCTCCACTTGTTCAGGGCTCTTCCATGCCAGGTTCTTTTACCAGTTATCCCGGTGCTAGGGGTTCGCTTCAGTTTTCGCCACCAGCACTAAGGAGTTGTTTTGAGTGTGGGGAGCTTGGGAATATGTGGAGGCAGTGTCCTCGTCGTCATGGAGGTCTATCTTAGCAGAGGAGTCAGCGTCCAACTACAGCACCAGTTACCTCACGACCCGCCCAGTTAGCTAGGGGTGGAGGTCAGTCAGCTAGGGGTCGCCCTAGAGGGGGAGGCAGATCAGGGGATAGTCAAGCCCGTTTCAATGCTCTCCCTGCCAGACCAGATGCTATTGCTTTAGATGCTGTGATTACAGCTATTGTCTCAGTTTGTCATAGAGATGCCTTAGTATTATTTGACCCTAGTTCCACGTATTCATATGTTTCCTCGTATTTCTCCCATTTTTTGGATATGCCCCGTGAGTCTCTAATTTCTTCTGTTCATGTATCTACTCTTATGGGCGATACTATTATTATGGACCGTATATATCAATCATGTGTGGTTACTATTGGGGGTCTGGAGACCCAAGTGGACCTTTTGCTGCTTAGTATGGTCAACTTTGATGTGATATTGGGTATGGATTGGTTATCCCCATGTCATGATGTTTTAGATTGTCATGCTAAGATGGTGACGTTGACAATGCCGGGAATTTCGAGGGTTGAGTGGAGCGGTTCTGTAGATTATGTACCAAGTAGGGTGATTTCTTATTTGAAGGCTCAACGCATAGTTGAGAAGGGTTGCCTATCTTATTTGGCTTTTGTGAGGGATGTTAGTGCAGATACTCCTATCATTGATTATGTTCCGGTGGTACGTGATTTTCTAGATGTGTTTCCTGCAGACCTGCCGGGCATGCCGCCTGACAGGGATATTGACTTTGGTATTGATTTGGTGTCGGGCACTCAGCCCATTTGTATTCCACCGTATCGTATGGCACCGGTGGAGTTGAAGGAATTGAAAGAACAGCTTCAGGAACTCCTGGATAAGGGGTTTATTCGGCCTAGTGTGTCACCTTGGGGTGCACCGGTTCTATTTGTGAAGAATAATGATGGTTCCATGAGAATGTGTATTGATTACAGGCAGTTGAACAAGGTCACAGTAAAGAACAAGTATCCATTGTCTCGTATTGACAATTTATTCGACCAGCTTCAGGGAGCGAGGGTGTTCTCCAAGATCGATTTGAGGTCCGGTTATCACTAGCTAAAGGTTCGGGATTCAGATATTCTTAAGACAACTTTCAAGACCCGATATGGCCATTATGAGTTCTTGGTGATGTCTTTTGGGCTGACCAATGCCCCAACAACATTCATGCATTTGATGAATAGTGTATTCTAGCCCTATTTGGACTCATTAGTTGTTGTATTCATTGATGACATCCTGGTGTGCTCACGCAGCCAGGAGGAACATGCTCAGCATTTTAATATTGTATTACAGGGATAGAGTGAGGAGAAGCTTTATGCAAAGTTCTCCAAATGTGATTTTTTCCTCAGTTCAGTAGCATTCTTGGGGCACGTAGTGTCCAGTGAGGGTATTCAGGTGGATCCGAAGAAGATAGAGACGCTGTAGAGTTGGCCCAGACCGTCCTCAGCCACGGAGATTAGGAGCTTTCTTGGTTTGGCAAGTTACTACCATCACTTTGTGGTGGAATTTTCATCTATTGCATCGCCCTTGACCAAATTGACCCAAAAGGGTGCTCCATCAAGGTGGTCGGATGAGTGTGAGGAGAGCTTTTAGAAGCTCAAGACTGCTTTGACCACAACTCCAGTGTTAGTTCTGCCATCAGCTTCTGGTTCTTACACCGTGTATTGTGATGCCTCGAGGATAGGCATTGGTTGTGTTTTGATGCAGGAGGGTAGGGTGATTGCCTGTGCCTTGCGCCAGTTGAAGACCCATAAGAAGAACTATCCTGTCCATGATCTTGAGTTAGCAGCCATTGTTCACACCTTGAAGATTTGGCGTCATTATTTTTATGGGGTTCATTGTGAGATCTATACTGATCACTGGAGTCTGCAGTATATGTTAAAGTAGAAGGATCTTAATTTGCATCAGTGGAGATGGTTGAAGCTTCTTAAGGACTATGATATCACTATTTTGTACCATCCAGGGAAGGCCAATGTGGTGGCCGATGCTTTGAGTCGCCGGGCAGAGAGTTTGGGGAGTTTAGCATATCTTCCAGCAGTAGAGAGACCTTTGGCCTTGGATGTTTAGGCCTTAGCGGGCCAGCTTGTCAGATTGGATATTTTGGAGCCTAGTCGGGTACTAGCTTGTGTGGTCTCTAGGTCTTCTCTTTATGACTGTATCAGGGAGCGTCAGTATGATGACCCCCACTTGCTCGTTCTTCAGGACAGGGTTCGGAGAGGTGATGCTAGGGATGTGACTATTGGTGATGACGACATGTTAAAAATGTAGGGACAGATATGTGTGCCTAATGTAGATGCGCTTCGAGAGTTGATTCCTGAGGAGGCCCACAGCTCGCGGTATTTTATCTATCCGGGTGCCGCGAAGATGTACCAGGATTTGAGGCAGCACTATTGGTCGAGGCAGATGAAGAAGGATATAGTTGGGTTTGTGGCTCGGTGCCTCAACTGTCAGCAGGTTAAGTATGAGCATCAGAGACCGGGTGGCTTTCTTCAGTGATTAGAGATCCCACAGTGGAAGTGGGAGCGGATCACCATGAACTTTGTAGTTGGGCTCCCACGGACTTTGAGAAAGTTCGATGCTATTTGGGTTATTGTGGATCGGCTGACCAAGTTCGCGCATTTCATTCCAGTTGGTACTACTTACTCATCAGAGAGGTTGGCTGAGATTTACATCCAAGATATCGTTCGCCTGCATGGTGTCCCAGTTTCCATCATTTCACATAGGGGTACTCAGTCCACATCGCAGTTTTGGAGGGCCGTGCAGCGAGATTTGGGTACTCAGGTTGAGTTAAGCATAGCTTTTCACCCTCATATGTACGGGCAGTCCGAGCGCACTATTTAGATATTGGAGGACATGTTGCGTTCTTATGTCATTGACTTTGGGGGTTCATGGGACCAGTTTCTGCCACTCACAGAGTTTGCATATAACAACAGTTATCAGTCAAGTATTCAGATGGCTCCGTATGAGGCTTTATATGGGAGGAGGTGTAGATCTCCGGTTGGATGGTTTGAGCCAGGTGAGGTTAGACTCTTAGGTACAGACTTGGTCCAGGACGCATTAGATAAGGTGAAATTAATTCAGGAGCGGCTTCGCATGGCATAGTTTAGGCAGAAAAGCTACGCGGATAGGAAGGTCCGTGATGTTTCTTTTATGGTTGGGGAGAAGGTTTTTCTGAAGGTATCACCCTTGAAGGGTGTTATGAGGTTTGGGAAGAGGGGCAAGTTGAGCTCCCGGTTCATTGGGCCTTTTGAGGTACTTCAGAGGATAGGGGAGGTGGCTTATAAGCTTGCCTTACCACCCAGCTTGTCGAGTGTGCATCCAGTGTTTCATGTTTCCATGCTCCGGAAGTATATTGGTGATCCGTCCCATGTTTTGGATTTCGGAACGATTCATTTGGAGGGTGATATGACTTATGATGTGGAGCCGGTGGCTATTTTGGATCGGCAGGTTTGAAGGTTGAAGTCAAAGGATATAGCTTCAGTGAAGGTGCAATGGAGAGGTTAGCCTGTGGAGGAGGCCACCTGGGAGACCAAGCGGGAGATGCGAAGAAGATATCCACGCCTATTCGAGACTCCAGGTATGTTTCTAGACTCGTTCAAGGACGAACGGATGTTTAAGAGGGGGAGGATGTAATGACCCGGCCGGTCATTTATAGAGTTATAGCCCCGTTTTCCCTATTTCTACTTCTTTTTGAGTTATTCAGCTATATTATGTTATATCGGGTTAGTTGGTTCGGGACCGGAGTGGTTTCAGAGTGAATTGAGACACTTAGTGTCTTAAGTAGAAACTTAAGTTGGAAAAGTCAATCGGATATTGACCTATGTGTAAACGATCTCGGATTTGAATTCTGATGGTTCTGTTATCTCCGTTATGTGATTTTGGACTTAGGAGTGTGGAATGTGATTTGGAGGTCCGTGGTAGAATTAGGCTTGAATTGGCGAAATTGGAAATTTGGAGATTTCGGTCAGCAGTGGAAAATTTGATATCGGGTTCAGAATGGAATTCCGGAAGTTTGAGTAGGTTTGTAGTGTCATTTGTTATATGTGTGCAAATTTTGAGGTCATTCGGATGTGGTTTTGTTGGTTTTGGCATCAGTTGCCGAATTTGAAAATTTAAAAGTTCTTAGGCTTGAATCCAAGGGTAATTTGATGATTTGATGTTGTTTTGAGTGATTCGAAGGTTCGACTAAGTTGGTATGTTGATATATGACTTGTTGGCATTTTTGGGTGAGGTCTCGAGGGCCTCGGGGTGATTCCGGGTGGTTAACAAATTTGTCAAAGTTGGAAAATGCAGCTAGAGCTGCTGCTACTGCTATTTTTGCACCTGCGGAAGAAAGCCTCGCAGGTGCGCGTGGGGAGTGCGCAGGTGCGGGCAACGCTGGGCTAGGCAATATGCGCAGGTGCGAGTTGGAGGTCGCATCTGCAAGCCCGCAGGTGCGAAACCTGGGGCACAGATGCGAAAAAGGGAAATGCTGGGCAGGCTTCGCAGAAGCGGAGAAAACGCATAGGTGCGCCTTCGCAGGTGCAATGGCTTAGCCGCAGATGCAGAGTCTAGGTGCATAAGTGAGTTGCGTAGGTGCATCTCCTTGGACCGCAGGTGCGGTTGCGCAGGTGAGATGGGTTTGCCGCAGATGCGGAGTCTAGGTGCGTAAGTGAGTTGCATAGGTACGACTCCTTGGACCGCAGGTGCGGTCGCACGGGTGCGAGAAAATGGCCGTAGGTGCGAGGAGCCTGGGCAGAGGGTACTTATTGCACACTTCGCGAATTTTGGTGCATTCTTCACCATTTCTATTCGGTATTTGGAGCTTTTGGGAGAGATTTGAAGAGGGAATCAAGGGGATTTCGTTGAGGTAAGTTACTTGAGCCCAAATACTTGTATATATGGTGATTTTTCGTTGTTTAATCATTGTAATTAGTGGAAATGAGGGGTTAGGGCTTGGAACTTTTGGAGAGTAATTTAAGGATTTGAAGGACCAAACGATGTCGGATTTTAATGAATTTGACATGGTTAGACTTGTGAGTGAATGATCTTTCTAGTTTTGTAAATTTTGTCGGATTTCAAGACATGGGACCGGGGGCCGGGTTTGAGCCAATTTCGGGTTTTGGTTCTATTTGGTAGCTTTTCTTGTGGAATTCATTCCATTAGCGCGTATTGATGGTATTGTACTGATTGTAAATAGATTTGGAGCATTTGGAGGCCCAGTCCAGAGGCAAGAGCATTGCGGGGTAGAGATTTGACCTGTTTGAGGTAAGTAATAATTGTAAATCTAGTCCTGAGGGTACGAAACCCCGAATTTTTTATCATTCCACTAATTTTAGTGACGCACATGCTAGGTAACGGGCGTGTGGGCGTGCACTATTGGGGATTGTGACTTGGTCCATCTCGTAGCAACTGTAAAGTTGCATAGTTTGTTGAAACTACATGATACTTATATGTTTTAGAAAGAGTTTCTATAAATTGGGTTGCATGGCATGTACGGGCCTTGCGCTAGTGCTATTTTGACCCTTAGGGGCTTTTTCTTACAATCCTCTCATTGTTTTCGATTGAAAATCCATACTCGGTCATGTTTATACTTGTTTACCGTGTAACTCCGTTTTATGACTCTATTTTGATGCATATAAATGTTTAGGGCCGAATGCCCTATTTTACTGAAATGCCCGAGTGGCTTGAGAGGTTTAAGACTGAGGGAGGCCGAGGGCCTGATTTGTGAGGATGAGTGTGGATTGGGGTTGCCTGCCTGCAGCATACTTTATTATTATAGCACGTGAGTTGTCCGTGCAGATTATAGTGCTTGGGCTGAAGGAGCCCCTCCGGAGTCTGTACACACCCCCAGTGAGCGCAGGTACTTATTGAGTGCGAGTGCCGAGTGCTAAGTGACTGGGAGGCATGAGTGATTGTGAGGTATGCCCGGGTGGCAAGAGTGATTGTGAGGTATGCCCGAGTGTCAAAAGTGATTGTGAGGTATGCCCGAGTGGCACGAGTGACTGTGAGGTTTGCCCGAGGGGCTGTATATGAGGGATGTTTTGCCCGAGGGGCTATTTATGATTTCTCCATTTTTCTCACCTTTGCATTTTTCCTCTATTTGAAAACTGTTGAAAAATATCGTTAAATAATTTTTACTCGAACTGCGTTTAAACGAGATGTTTTGATTCAAATCCTGATTTTAAAAGCATGTGGTATTTTACTGAGTTTTCCTGATATGAATGTTGTATGCTTTATTGCTCGTCACCACTGCTCAGTCTTTATTTATTGTTGTTACTTACTTAGTTGGCGTACTCAAGTTACTCCCTGCACTTTGTGTGCAGATTCAGGTGTAGCTGGACACGGTAGCGGTTATTGATTGTTCTGGTTGCAGATTTTCTTGGAGATAGCAAGGTAGCTATTTGGCGATCGCAGCCCCTGCTTTTCTCCCTCTTATCTTCCTCTAGTCGTATTTAGCTATTTTTCAGGCTGAGTTAGCCTTGATATTGTTAGACAGATTGTAGTAGATGCTCATGACTAGTGACACACCGATGTCGGGCTTTTCCATCCGTAGTTTTATTTTGATTTGAACTCCTTTACGAATGTTTTTATGTTAAATAACATTGAAATTGTATTTGAAATGAAATCATCGGTTTGTTTTAGAAATGAGTCGGCTTGCCTACTTCCATGATAGGTGCCATCATGACAGGAGTTAGTTTGGGTCGTGACAATAGTTCTTTTCTTGCTAGTTCTAGTGACATGATATGCATGCGGAATTTTTGGCCAGATTTTAGAAAATTGATCAAGTCTTGAATTTGATAACTAAAAGAAAGAGACACATTTGAAGATGAATAAAGAGTTGAAACAATTTGAGAATAAGCATAAGCCAAATATACATGGAACCAAAGCAGTCATACCAATGGAGGTTAAGGATCTATACCTTTGAATTGTTGTGAAGATCGGACTTAAGGATGATCAGATGGGTTGAAGTCTGTTTAGCACTAAAAGATAGAAAGTGTTTTTCAAAAGAAAGTGCAATACAGATAATTTGAAACGAATCAATCACTATTGAAATGCACACTTCCATATAAAGAAAGAAAGGTCACCAAAATTGACTAGGGTCATTCCATGCGAGGAAATTATTGCTCATACAGCTTTACGCAAGAGAAGACCCAGAAGACAACATGTTTATCAATGTCATGATTGTGAAAAGATAATATGTTTGGTGTTCTCGGGGCTAGGAGACCCTTTTTTCTACTACCCAAACACTTTATACCACTTGTTACCCCTTTTGAGCCTATGTTATAATCTTTGACCCCCTCTCTTAGAACCAAGTCTAGAGTCAAAAATCTAAAAAACAAATAGTCTAAAGTCCATGCCCCTAGAACATAAGAGCTGGGGCATTTTGCAAAAAAAAAAAGAAAGAAAAAGAAAAAGAAAGAAAGATGAAAAAAGAAATAGTTAGGTCAGATGTTTTAAACTATGTTTGACTTGATTCCTTTAAAGGATACGTATGCAGCTCTATACTAGGTTCACTCCAACCAAAAATAAATCCATTATCTAAAACTGGGGCATGAGTTTGTTTTAGTTTTTGTTAAAAGAGTCTATTCCAAGAGTTGTAAGTTTACAAACCCATCATATTAAGTCTATTTTGAGCCTTCGTACCATCCTTTCTTCCTTACCATATCCAAAAGCCTTCTAAATAAAGACCTCCTGATAAACCATCAAGAATGCCAAAAGAAGCATACAATGAGCAACAATTGTCACGCGACATAGAACACTATCAAGTTGTTCACACAAAAATAAAAAAAATAAAAAGAAAAGAAAAAAAAAGAAAAAAGAAAAGAAGAGAGAGAGCCTTACTAGTGAAAACTTTCATGGGCACTTTAAGGCGACGGTAAGTAGAGATAAATAAATTAAATAGACTTGTTGGTGAAAACCCCTCGGGGCACCATAAGCCGAAGGTGAGTCATGAGTCTAATGCAAAATAATTGGCACAAAGATGCTCGGTTTCAAAGCTCGAAGGAATGACAAGAGGAAAGGTTAGATTGGTTTGAAAGATCAGGTCGTTATGTCCAAAATGCATGTCATGATCACTAAGGCTTGCTACCACACTCACATAAGCCCCTTCTTTCCTTCCTTTCCCATAAAAGTTGTGTCTCTTGTTAAAAATTTGGTCCTTCTATTTGTGCATAACTTTGTCTTTTTGCTTTTGAGTCAGTTCTCATCAAAACAAGCAAGAAAGGATTTTCAAAATCTGCTACCAGCGCTTCAGTTGCACAAAGCAAATTCTGGCTAGAATGTTCAAGATACCACGGTCCAGGGAGCAACATGCACTCAGTTGTTATAATCGACATATCTTAAGGATTCGTGTAATACAAAGGTTCCTACCAAAAATACTCTTGTTGGCCTCCTTGTCAAAAGCAAGTCGAATGGGCACAAAGACAACCTTCAAAAGACATCAAGGCCACAAACCGACCACCACTTTTAAAACTCATAATTTTTCTTTGTTTTGAATCAAGAAAAAAGCAGTGTAGAATGACGATTCTTAAAGGACGAATGTCACCAAAGGTAAGTTTCCGCAAAATCTCCATTTTATTTTATTTTCAGCATGCATCACTATTATTCATACAGATCATTTTCGTAGCTTAACCCAAGTAGAACCTTTTTACCTAGGGGGATCCAACTCATAGTTCCGGGTAGAAGTACTCTTTGCTCAGGATGTTTTAAGTAGCTTAACCCAGGTAGAACCTTTTCACCTAGGGTGATCCAGCTCATAGTTCGGGTAGAAGTACTCTTCGCTCAGGATATTTTATGTAGCTTAACCCAAGTAGAACCTTTTCACCTAGGGAGATCCAGCTCATACTTTCGGGTAGAAGTACTTTTCGCTCAGGATATTTTACGTAGCTTAACCCAGGTAGAACCATTTCGCCTAGGGGGATCCATCTCATATTTACTGGTAGAAGTACTCTTCGCTCAGGTTATTTTACGTAGCTTAACCCAGGTAGAACCTTTTCGCCTAGGTGGATCCAGCTCATAATTTCGGGTAGAAGTACTCTTCGCTCAGGATGTTTTACGTAGCTTAATCCAGGTAGAACCTCTTTACCTAGGGGGATCCAACTCATAGTTCTGGGTAGAAGTACTCTTCGCTCAGGGTGTTTTACGTAGCTTAACTCAGGTAGAACCGTTTTGCCTAGGGGGATCCAGCTTGTAGTTCCGGGTAGAAGTACTCTTTACTCAGGTTGTTTTATGCAACTTAACTCAGGTAGAACCATTTCGCCTAGGGGGATCCAGCTCATAGTTTGGGGTAGAAGCACTCTTCGCTTAGGTTGTTTTACGTAGCTTAACTAAGGTAGAACCATTCTGCCTTGGGGGATCCAGCTCATAGTTCCGGGTAGAAGTACTCTTTGTTCAGGTTATTTTACGTAGCTTAACTCATGTAGAACCATTTCGCCTTGGGGGATCCAACTCATAGTTCTGGGTAGAAGTACTCTTCGCTCAGGGTGTTTTACGTAGCTTAACTCAGGTAGAACCATTTTGCCTAGGGGGATCCAACTAATAGTTCCGAGTAAAAGTACTCTTCGCTTAGGATGTTTTGCGTAGCTTAACTCAGGTAGAACCTTTTCACCTAGAGGGATTCAACACTTTATCAATAATACAGGGTGCCAACCCCTGGTTCCACTTCCTTCCAGTAATACAAGGTACCAACCCATGGTTACACTCCTTTCGGTAATACAGGGTACCAATCCCTGGTTACATTCCTTCTCAGTAATACAGGGTGCCAACCCCTGGTTACACTTCCTTCCTAGTGATATAGGGTGCCAACCCTTGGTTACGTTCCTTCTTAGTGATACAGTGTGCCAACCCCTGGCTGCGCTCCTTTTCAGTAATACAGTTTAGCAACCCCTGGTTACATTCCCTTCAGTAATACAGGGTACCAAACCCTGGTTACATTTCCTTTTGGTACACGGGGTACTAGCCCGTGGTTGCATATCCTCACATAGCTAGGTTAAACTCTTGTATTTGTCTTCCTTTCAATAAGTTAGATAGTTTATAGATTTCTCTAATAACTCACAAAATTTTCCTAGTGCCAGACTGGGGCAGAAAAATTTTATTCATTTTGTTCATCTTTGATGGCTTTGTAGGCTCCGACATATAGCACAAGTGACGATTAAAGCTTGTAGTTTCAGTTTCTCATCAGAAAAAATAAGTCTTTCGATCACAAGATAGTTGAGTTTAGCTTTGATAAATGTTAGCAACTCGGCGTCTCAAGATTCATCTTCTCAATTTCGGATCAGGAAAGCAAGCAATTGAGATAGAGTCATAATTATTTCTTCAAAGAGCATCAAGATCCAGTCTAAGGTCAAAACAAGAAAGCAAGTCAAGATCAAGATTTGACTCCAGAAGACACATAGATAGGAATTATGTAATCTTAGTTTGCAGACATATGTAGTTCTCGTCTCTTTTCCTTTTGATGTAAGCGGCAAGTAACGATAACAATAACAGTAGCAGCAACGACAACAGCAACAACAATCTTAACTCTAGTGTCAGGTAGTCCCAGCTACCAAATTTTCCCATAACTACACAGACCTAATTCCTTTATAGCCAAGGATATGTAGGCAACTTCGGATGCAAGGTTCAGTCACCTTTTTCAAAATTCTCTCATTAGAGTCATAGGCAAGCAAGAGTTAATCATAGCATTCACCATCTTTGCATGAAAACTTTTCATGTTCTTGAGCAAAGAGGGGCAGCTGTGAATACCTAATATTTGCACGCTTTTTCCAATATATATATATATATATATATATATATAATAACTTTTGGATGATTTTAGCTATTTTTAGTTATTTTTCTTTGAATTTATTTGCGCATTTTTTATGTGAGTTTAATTAAAAAGTACTAAAATATTTTTACTTTTTATTTGTTTATTTTAGTTTGCATCTCTAAAGGATTTTCTTTTTGCTTGTATAATCTCTAAAGGATTTTTTTTCATGGCTGTTTTTTTTATTTTTTCAGATTTTATTTTGACTCTTATTAATTATTTTAACATTAGATTTTGACGTTTGAAATACTAAATTTTATGTTTTTGCACTTGTTGAAGTAGTATAATAGTTTTGTATTGATAAAAGTGAGCTAGTGAAGGAATACTTGACAATATAGGGTACTTGTTTGGTTGCTTATTTACTTCTTCAGAGATGTTTTGAGTACAAAACTCAAAAGTCATTTGTTTGGTAAGAAAATATGGACTTTTGGACAGTTTTTGAACAAAAGTCTGTCTTTGAATAGTGAAGAGCAGATTTTAGTTGAAATACTCTCTTTTGGACAAGATTGAACAAAAAAGTCTTGCCTTTTGAATTTAAATGCAGATTCTGTTGAAAAATCTATCAAAAAAGACTAATTTTTAATCATAAAATAGCTGGTTGTTTCTCATATATAAAATATACATCTTCATAGCAGTAGAGATCTGAACACACAAAAACAAGGGAGAGAAAAACCAGCAGCTAAGGCATTCTTTAGTAGCTAAATATTGTGAGTTGAGTTGATTCTTAAGAGCAAAATATTTTTTTTAGAAAAAGATTGTAGTCTTGAAAGCTTCTTCTGGAGTTACATAATTGCTGGTTTTAACTATTTTGCTGGATATTTCTGGTTCATTTGCTTGGGTTTGAAATGTGCTGGTTGTCATTGTCTTTTGCTGTGTTGCTGCCCGTTTAATTGTTTTGCTATCCGCTTCTTGATTTTGGAAAGAGCTGACTTTCCTGTATTTGTTCTTCTTTTTTTAGTCAAGGTAATTTTCGGACCATGTAAACTCCTAAAATCGAGTTGGAATGAAAGATAATGATGCTAGGAAATATTAGTAGCTTCATCCTTCTATTGTAATTCATTTTTATATGCTCTTTAATGTTGGATAATGTTATGACTATATGTTAGATAATTAAACTGTGTCAAGCATCTTTATTTTTATTTTTTTGCTAAAGCATTAGATATAATTTCACTGGGACCTCAGTTGCTTGGTTGTATGAAAGGAGTATATATTAAATTTTGAACCCATGTAGCTATGTTTGTCCCTTTGTTGTTGCCAAGATAAACTTTGTTTTTAATTTTTATTTTTTATTTTTAGAGTCCCAATAATCTTGCTTATTTTTTGCAAAGGTTTATTTTTGTAAGGTAGTTAAGCTGTGAATAGAAAGATACTCTCTGTAAACTTATTTTTGTAAATAGTTGGCTATGGATTGCAAATAGCAAGATAGGGCCAGATATGTAATGTGGCTCTAAAAGGACATATGTGCAGATTTGAAGTCCAAGAGCATATGGGCCTCTTGGATTTCGTCTTGGACATGACCCTATTGGCTCCATCAGCCCAATAGTGGGCTGCCTCATTTCAATGTCATCACAAGCCCACATCTTACTAGTTTTAAGCAACATAAGTTAATATTTTTCTAGCACTAGTCTCATTTTTTAAATTAGTAATCGCAATAACCACAAAGCCATTTCATTTAGACATACACTATTAATTTTTCAAAAACAATAATAACATAGTAATAATTCTTGTCATGACTGCGGATTCGCTTGCGTTGCACTATTATGATAAAATTAATAAAATTTGTCTCGGTCGCGCATTAGCTTGCGTGGTGCGGTTAGGAAAATTTAATATTATTCAAATCTTTTCTTCAATGTTTATAATAAATAGTAGTGGACATAAGAAACGCATGAAAAATCAAATAAAGCACAAGTTATCCAAAAATTAATTCAAGCCAATTTTAGTCAATAAAAGCGACCGTGCTAGAACCACGGGACTCGGGGAATGCCTTAACCTTCTCCCCGGTCTACATAATTTCTTTCCCGGACTTTATTTTCGCAGACCAATAATTATAGAGTCAAACCTTCCTTTGACTAGGATTCAAATAAAAGGTGACTTGGAACACCCAGAAATTCAATTCCAAGTGGCGACTCTATAAATAAAATAATCCCTACTCAAGTTTGTCACTTTAATTAGAAAAACTCTTTAACCCACAATAGTTCATAACATACATTATCTTTTTGGGGGTAGAAAAGGGGTGTGACACCAACCAAACTGCGTGACGAGCCAACTCTGAAAACTTCACTCACACGGGGTCACTGACATGCCCTCCTGATATAGCTGCTCGAACTGCCTGCGTCGCTCCTCCTTGCGGTTCTGTGGCACAAACTTCTCCAATAAGAGAACGGATAATGCATGCCATGAATGAGGTGCCGCACTGACTGGCATGCTCCTCTCATAGGTCTCCCACCATTTGAAAGTTGCCCCAGTCAACTGAAAAGTAGTAAATGAGACCTCAGTGGTCTCTAGAATACCCGTCATGTGAAGAATCAGCTAGCATCTATCCAAGAAGTCTTGAGCATCCTTTGGCTCAGCCCCACTGAATGATGGAGGCTGGAGCCTCCCAAACCTCTCTAGTCTTTTCTGCTCCTTATCACTCATAACAGGACCCCCCCCCCCCCGGGCCTAACCAACTGCAACCGACTAGGCTGGTAGTACCCCCAGTGTCTGAAGTCTCTGTACTACTTATTCTGGAGTACGAGCGACGGGAGTCTGAGTACATCCCTCGACCTGAGAAGTGGCTGCTGCAGCCGGAACTGAAACCACCTGGGCAAAGCTAGTGCAAAAAGTTAATATCTAGGCCAAAGCCTGTGATGGCGCCTATCATGATACCAGGCAAGCCGACAACTCACACATACCAATACTTTCAATTTACAAATATACTAAAACAGGTTTAACAAAGTGAAAATCTCATAAAAGTGGATGGAAACGCCTAAACTCATACAAAAATTTTTCCCAAAACCTGGGTGTCACTGGGTACATGAGCATCTATACAGTAATACAGTCTAATACACTGTCTACCAAAATAGAAAAGAAAAATCAAAAAGTCAGAGATAGGGGAGGAGAGTCAAGGTCTGCGGACGCTAACGCAGCTACCTCGATAATCTTCAAACAAGTAAAACTCCACGATCAACAACCACCGTGCCCGGAAATACCTGGATCTGCACATGAGGTGCAAGGTGTAGTGTGATTACTACCAACTCAATAAGTATAGCAAATAAACTAGGCAAGATAAGAGAAGATTATATCATTGAGGATACTAGTTATTTCAGTGTAATTCTTCCTTTCTGGACCAGCACAACACAATATTTAAAACTAACTCATAAGGCTTTGTGAGAAGAATATCCGTGTATGCATGTACACTGTTTCTCAAATACCCTGCTCAAACAGTATTATGGCATGTAGAGGAAGGAAACAAGTAAATGAGATAAATGTTCAAGAAAATACAAGTTCCACACACTGCATGGACAACTCATGTGCTAACAAAAGAACCTGCACGGACAACTAACGTGCGACATGGAAAACTCACGTGTCAATATTATCAATATATGGATCCAAACGGACAACTCACGTGTTGCATGGACAACTCACGTGCCAATAATATAAATACATGGATCCACACGGACAACTCACGTGCCAATAACATAATCCTCCCGGCATAGCCGCAGGCCCTTGTCCAAACATATCATACAGAAGCAATAAAGCAAGTATACATGTATATGATGAATGAAATAAGATTCTCATGTCTTTGAACTGGTGTAAATGACATGCTAAAGTGTAGGCATGTGCAAAGTGTGCTATCGTAGCTCAAACTGACAATTTCATCAATGAAAAACATTTATCAAGTTCATTCAAGGCTTAAACCTCTAAGTAGCCTCATCATGGCTCAATTAGATGACATAAACTATTACAACATGTGAGATATCAAAGCTTAAAGCTTAACAGTCATTTCTAGGCTTATAAGAGCCCGGGCACAACCCAAACATGAATATATAGTCCCGGTGCTAGCACATGGGCTCATCCTCATGCATGTGCGCACCCAAAAGCACATGGCTATCACAACAATTCAGGCAGCTGGTGCCTTAATCGAGCTTAAATACGATACTTACCTCAAGCTAATCGAATCACTCCGCTAGCAAGCCCTTGCCTCGAATCTAGCCACAAACAATTCGATACAATTAACTCAAGCTATTGGAATCTATTCCACATCAAAATGCAAGATTCTTAATCAAAGTCAAAAAGTCAACTCAAAAGTCATCTCCTGGGCCCACATCTCAGAATCTAATAAAAGCTAAAAAAATCCGAAAGCTCATTCATTCACGAATCCAACCATACCAAATTTACCAAATTCCGACACCAAATTGTCTCTCAAATCCCCTAATTCATCTCTCCAATCCCTAGCCTAGAACTCCCAAAATTCCACCTCAAAAACACACAATCTAGGTGGGAAATTCAATGGGGAAACAATATTATTGAATAAAAATGATCAAGAGTGACTTACGTCAAGAAACCTCTCGAAAAGCTAGATTCATAATCAAAGTCAAGCTATTGATTAACTCAAGCTATTGGAATCAATTCCACATGAAAATGCTAGATTCTTAATCAAAGTCAAAAAGTCAACTCAAAAGTTATCTCCTGGGCTCATATCTCAGAATCTAATAAAAGAGTGACTTAACTCAAGAAACCCCTCGAAAAGCCTCTCACAAATCGCCTTAATCTGAGCTTGAAATGTCCAAAATGATTAAAATCACAAACCCTCGAGTTTTAAACACTGTCCAGCCCTTTTTGCTTCTGCGAATCATTTAACCGCACATGCAGTTCCACTTTTGCGTTCAAATCTCCGCATTGGCGGAGTTACACAAGACACTGGCCTTGCGCACCTGCAGCCTCGCTTCTGTGAGAAGACTTCCGCTTCTACGGACCTGCCTCATCGGGCCTCCTTTCGCTTCTGCGATGCTCTTTCCGCATCTGTGAACTCACAAGTGCGAAAATTCCCTTTGCACCTACGCAACTCCCCAACTCACCCAAATCCGCTCCTGTGATGACTCCTTCGCTTTTACAGTCGCGCACCTACGACCAAATTCATCGCAGGTACGATCGCACCAGACCTGGTGCACTTCAGCAATCCTTCAATACCAAACTTCGATCCGTTAACCATCCAAACTCCACCGGAGGGCCCTGTGACCTCAACCAAACATACCAACAAGTCCTAAAACACGATACAAACTTAGTGAGGCCTCAAATCACATCAACCAACATCAAAAACAAGAATCACACCTCAATTCAAGCCTAATGAAAATTAAGAAATTCCAACTTCTACAATCGATGCCGAAACCTATCAAATCACGTCCAATTGACCTCAAATTTTGCACACAAGTCATAAATGGCACAACAGACCTATTTCAACTCCTGGAAAATCCGATTCCGATAACCACAAAGTCCACTCTCGGTCAAACTTATCAATTTCCAAAACTTATAATTTTCCAGCTTTCGCCATTTCAAGCCTAAATCAACTATAAACCTCCAAATCACTATCCGAACACACTTCTAAGTCCAAAATCACCCAACGGAGGTATCAGAACCATCAAAACTCCATTATGGAGCCATTTACACATAAGTCAACATCCGGTCAACCTTTTCAACTTAAGCTTTAAACCTCGAGACTAAGTGTCTCAACTCATTCTGAAACATCCCCGGAACTGAACCAACTACCCCGACAAGTCACATAACGACAATTGAGTATAAAATAAGTAGTAAATGGGAGAACGCGGCTATAATACTCAAAACAGCCAGCCTGATCGTTACATATATTTTATATGATAAATACTTATTGAATTCTTTATAATTTGTGTTACAATTATCATGAAGGGTGTTAAATTGCATAGGGGTGCAATAGGAAGGACCAAAATGTGAAATTACAGAATCGTGAATAATTTAAAATATTACAATTATGGAGTTTTAAGTGTCGTAGTATTAAATTAGAAAAAAATGGTACTTTTTGGTTGCAAAATTAGCGGCTCAAAACTACCACAATAAACAATGAAAAGGCCATACTATGAATTGTAATCTCTTAAAATTTTGATAGCAATAACGGTGGTTTGTAAACGCCAAAATTAACATCTTACAAAAGGCCACATTAAACAATGCATATTACGGCGGTTTTGAGCTACTGTTATGGCGGCTAAGATGAAACCGCAGTATAAACTTTGTGGCGGAAGGGTGATAAGTGGGGATTTTGACTATTTATTAGCGCCTTTTAGCTTTGGTTTTAGTCCAAAAGCGTTTAATTGTGTTCCCGAAAACTGATAAAATATGCTTAATTGTAGGAATATTGGAAAATAAGACTCCAAGAAGAAATCCAACTCATAAAGGAGTGATCTAAATTCAAGGACAAAAAGATACACAAAATCTTAAAGTACGGACCGCAGAACATCATTTGCGGCCGCAGATTGTGCAGAAGAACTTATCAGAGACCTGGGAGAAGTGTGGTCCGCACATGAGATGTGTGGCCGCAGAAGCTAGGCAAGAGTAAAAGTTCAGAGAACCTGCATATCAAGTTCAACGGAAGTGTGGACCGCAGAAGATCAGCTACGCGGCTGCAGTTGCATTTGTGCGGTCCGCAAAAGATCCATGTGCGGCCACCCTCAAAAATATGCGGACCGCAGACAGAGAGAGATGCGTCTGCGGTTCAGAATTGTGCGGCCGCAAGATTCCAACCCTGTCGGGTTGAAAAAAAAAGTGCGGACCGCACATGGAATTGTGCGGCCGTAGAACCTCCGGAAGGGCATTTTTGTACGAAAATTCTAGCTCTGTATAGAGTTTCACTTTTTTAATTTAAGTTTTTGACATCAGCAGCTACAGTAGCCGTTTTTCTTTACTCTATTTAGTAGTTTTTGCCATTTTGAGTTTTTTGAACATAGATTTCTTTTTTTTAATTATCATTTCTTCCTCTATTTTTTCTTTCTTAAGCATGAGTATCTAGATTTTCACTAGGGTTGTGACCCAACCCTAGAGTGTAAACTTAATGGGTGTTTGATTTATTTTTTGTTTATTGTTGGGCGTTTATTATTTACCCTTGTTCTTGCATTTAATTGTAGAATTAATGGTTACAAACATTAGTTCATACCTATTTGACTTGGTCTCTACTTGAGAAAGAGAGACTTAGTCTAGGAAAACTTGGCTAACAAGAAATTGGGGTGAATCAAGAGATTGATAGTCCCAATTAAAGGGTTGAATCTAGAGATAGTAAAACTTGACTTGAGCTTTGTATCAACTGTTTTGTTCAACACCCATTTGGACTTGAGAAAGCCAAAATGGGCAAAGTCACTCTCTGACCGAGAGGTATTGAGTGGGTACTCAAGTGTTGATAGCTATAATACACCCCGACCAATAAAACAAGCTTAAAAGTTTACAACCCGTTAGGCAAACACCTAGGTGAAGTTCATAGCCCTAGGCCTTTTACAACAACAAAAACAATTTCTTAGTTTCATTACTTAATCTTGCAATCTTAAATTAGAATAGACATAGAACATGCATCAATTTGTGTAAGTGTAATTTGTGATAGTTCACACTCATACACTGCAATTTACACTCCTAAAACCCACGTATAGCTCCCTGTGCAATTCGACCCCGACTCCTTGTTTGGTATTACTATTGCAATCGACAATTTCATAACCTTTAATTGAGGTGTGAACTTGGACGAGATCAATTTTTGGCGCCGTTGCCAGGGGAGCTAAAAATGGATTTAGCTATATATTTGGTTTTGTGTGTGAATTGTCTTCTTTTCCTTCCTTATTACTGATTTGTGTGAATCAATTATAGGTACCATAATATCAAACAACAACGATCAACTCGGAAACATGCCTTTGGGGGATGTGGACGTTGAAGATGACCAAGTTGAAGAGGTTCCTCTTGAACCTCAAGCAAATAGAAGGGGTCGGGCCACTCAAGATAATGTCCTACTTCCACCTCCACCTCCACCAAGAGCGGCTCCACACCGGGTGTTGCCGAATTAAGGTTATGCAAGTTCCATTGTCCATCCCCGCATTAGGGTGGGCAACTTTCAAATCACGCATGTATTGCTCACATTGTTATAGCAACGGGGATTCTTCACCGGGGCACCGAGTCAAATGCATACAAACACTTGAAGGGGTTTGTGGACACTTTTTGGGGGAGTAAATAGACAAACATCTCCGAGGATGCTTTAATGTTGAGGCTATTTCCTCTCTCTACGGGTGAAAGCCTTGGATTGACTAGAAAGATTGCCAAATCACTCCATCCATACATAGGATGAATTGGCGGAGAAATTTATTTTCAAGTTCTTTTCTCTAGGGCATATGGATACTCTTAGAGAAGAGATTATAGCATTCAAACAAGAGCCCAATGAGTCGTTACATGAAATATGGGAGAGGTACCGAACTATGGTCTAAGAGTGCCCAAATAATGACATAACGGAGGCTATGATTCAACAGACTTTCTATCGGGGGATCAACACTACCAATCAGTGCGTCGTTAATCAAATTCCTGGTGGAAATTTCATGACAATGCCGTATGCGGAAGCTTGTGAGATTTTAGATGAAATGGCGGATACTTCTTCGGCATGGAAAAGTAGAGCAAATGTTCCTCAAGGTGATCCGAATGTGATTCAACTACATAAAGAATTGCATGATCATGGGCAAGTCATTGCCGAGTTGACCACCACAATGAATCAATTAGCCAAAGCTCAACTTCAACAAGTTCAAAATCCTAAGCAAGTCAATACCATTGAGGGAGTTAGTATGATGGTGAACAAGAGAAGGCCCAAAAGTCCACAAGTGCAAGACCAAGTGGATAATTATGTGCAAAAAGATAGTGGGTTTGATCAAGATGAGGAAGTGCAATATGTAAACAACTTTCAAGGGCAAAGAAACAACTCTCAAAGCCCGAATCAACAACAATGGCAACCTCAAGATAATCGAGGGAATTGGAATTCTAACAACTATAATTGGAATGGTGGCAATAATCAAGGGAATTAGAATAGTAACAATAATCAAGGAAATTAGAGTGCTGGTAATAACCAAGACAATTGGAGTGGCAATATTCAAGGATATTGGGGAGGCAACAACCAAGGGGTATGGAACAATAATCAAGTCAATCGGGGGTCGGGTATTCAAAGGCCCCTGATGTATTAACAACCGAGAAACCTGCCTCATTATCCTTCGCATGGTCCAAATTCTTCCAACAATGAGATGGGACGAATTGTGAACATGTTTAAGCAAATGATGGAGAAAAGTATCGACTCTGATGCCCAACTTGCCTCTCACAATACATCTATCCGAAACTTGGAAGTCCAAATAGGGCAAATCTCTCAAGCCCTAAATACTCGTCCTAAGGGGGCACTACCAAGTGACACGGTGGTGAACCCTAAGGGTGGAAACAACATGGGACATGCCATGGACGTTACTACAAGGAGTGGAAAATGTGGGATGCACCCACCTTGAATCAACGGAAACTTGTGGATGATGAGCAAGTGGTTCAAGAAGATGAGATTCCGGACAATGTGGTGAAAGCAAATGTGGAAGTGCAGATTGATATTAATGACAATGTGGAGGAAGCTCAAGAGGAAGTGAACCCATCTAGGGATCACATTGTTGACATACTGGAACAGGTAGTGCAAAAGGCTAGGGCACCAATGCCTAGGCCTCCTCCTCCATATCCTCAAAGGCTTGCCAAGAACAATGGCAAGAATCAATTCAAAAGGTTTATTGACATGATGAAGAGCCCATCTATCGATGTGCCATTGGTTGAAGCCTTGGAGAAAATGCCCGATTATGCAAAGTTTATGAAGGATTTAGTGACAAGGAAGCAATCGATGAATTTTGAAACTATAAAAATGACTTATCAAGTGAGTGCAATTGTGCATTCAATGGCTCCCAAGTTGTAGGATCCCGACGCTTTCATGATTCCTTGTACCATTGGGAGTGCCGAGTTTGCAAAAGCTCTTTGTGATCTTGGGGCAAGTATTAATTTGATGCCCTATTCGTTTTTTAAGACTTTGAGAATTGAGCAACCAAGACCCACATCTATGAGATTACAAATGGCCGATCGTACCATGAAGATACCATTGGGAGTGATTGAAGATGTATTGGTTCGTGTTGATAAATTCATTCTTCTAGCAAATTTTTTCATTCTTGATTGTGAGGTTGAGTTTATGGAGAAAATGCCCACCTTTCCTTGATTATGCCATTGGTTCTAGTTGATGTTGAAGCCGAAGAACTTACCTTCCAGGTTGGTGATGAAAAAATGGTTTTCCATGTGTGTAAGTCCATGGGGCAACCCAATAGCAAAGAGGTGTGTTAGTTCGTAGACTTGTTGACCGATGTGATTGTATATGAAACAAGTGATGTGATGAATGTTGATGATACATTTGAGGTTGTCTTGCTCAACTTTGGTGATGACGAAATGGATGGCTTCATGGAATGTGTAATCTCGTTGCAAGGAATGGGGTCGTACACTTTTGAGTCCCGTAAAATGTCCTTGGATATTGAAAATAGGACAACTCCTCCAACAAAGCCCTCGATCTAGGAGCCTCCTATCTTGGAGTTGAAGCAATTTCCTCAAAATCTTCGGTATGAATTTATTGGCCCTTCTACTACTTTACTAGTTATTCTTTCCTCTTGTTTGACTAGTGTGCATGTAGACTCTACATAGGCGGTGCTACAAAAGAGGAAGAAGGCTATTGGATGGACATTGGCGGATATTCGGGGGATAAGCCCGGCATTTTGCATGCACAATATTAACTTGGAGGAAGGTGCCAAACCATCTATTGAACATCAAAGGAGACTCAACGAAGCCATGCAAGAAGTTGTCAAAAAGGAGATCATCAAGTGGTTGGATGTTGGGGTTGTCTATCTCATTTCCGATAGTTCGTGGATTTCTCCGGTTCAATGTGTCCTAAAGAAGGGGGGCATGACGGTGGTCAACAATGATAAGAATGAGTTGATTCCTACAAGAACGGTAACCGGGTGGAGAGTGTGTATGGAATATCGTAAGCTCAACAAAGTCATAAGGAAGGACTATTTTCCACTTTCCTTCCTAGATCAAATTCTTGATAGATTGGCCGGTCGTGCTTTCTATTGTTTTCTTGATGGGTATTCCAGGTACAACCAAATTCTTATTGCTCTGGAGGATCAAGAGAAGACTACTTTTACATGTCCTTATGGTACTTTTGCCTTCAAGCGGATGCCATTTCGGTTGTGCAATGCACCAGTGACTTTTCAAAGGTGTATGATGGCGATCTTCAAGACATGGTGGAGGATTACCTTGAAGTCTACATGGATGAATTTTCGATGGTCAGGAATTCTTTTGATGATTGTCTCGCAAACTTGGATAAAGTGTTAGCAAGATATGAAGAAACAAACTTGGTGCTCAATTGGGAGAAAAGTCATTTCATGGTCGAGGAAGGAATTGTCCTTGGCCACAAGATCTCAAAGAATGGCATTGAAGTCGGCAAGGCAATGATTGAGGTGATTTTTAAACTTCCACCTCAAACTTCAGTGAAAGGCGTGCGGAGTTTTTTAGGTCACGCGGGATTTTACTGGCGTTTCATCAAGGATTTCTCTAAAGTTATGAACTCTTTGTGCAAGCCTTTGGAGAAAGATGCTAAGTTCCACTTTAATGATGATTGCATGAAAGCCTATGAATTGCTAAAGTTCAAGTTGACTACTACTCCCATTATTACCGCTCCAAATTGGAGTGTTCATTTTGAGCTCATGTGCGATGCAAGTTATGTAGCAGTAGGGGCTATTTTTGGGCAATGCATCAACAAGATTTTTTATCTGGTCTACTATGCTTGTAAAACCATGAATAGTGCCCATGTCAGCTACACCATTCTGGAGAAAGATCGCCTTGCCATTGTCTTTGGTATGGAGAAGTTCCGCCCGTACTTGATGGGTGCAAAAGTCATTGTCCACACGGATCATGCGACACTTCGCTATCTTATGAGCAAGAAAGATTCCAAAGCCCGGTTTATGATATGGGTGCTTTTATTGCAAGAGTTTGATATTGACATCCAAGATCGTAAAGGAAGTGAAAACCAAGTTGCAGACCACTTGTCTCGTTTGGAGAAGGAGGGGAGGCCACATGATGGCCTTGAAATCAATGACTCCTTCCCCGATGAGAAACTCTTGGCTATTTCAATGAAAGAGGTGCCATGGTTCGCGGATCTAGAAAATTTCCTTGTAAGTGGTATCATCCCGAATGAGTTCTCTTCAAACCAAAGGAAGAAGTTCAAACGGGATTGTCAAGACTAATATTAGGATGAACCATACCTTTTCTGGATTTGTATGGATATAGTGATTAGAAGATGTGTACCGGAGGAGGAACAACTTGAAATTCTTGTGGCTTGTCATTCTTTGCCATATGGTGGTCACGGTGGTGGAGCAAGAACGGTGGCCAAAGTGCTAAGTTGCGGTTTCTATTGGCTCACCCTTTACAAGGATGCAAGTGATCTAGTCAAGCGTTGTGATGAATGTCAAAGGGCTGGTGGAATCTCAAAGAAAAGTGAAATGCCCCTTACCACCATTTTGGAGATTGATATTTTCGATGTGTGGGGTATTGACTTCATGGGTTCTTTTGTGAGTTCTTGTGGAAACACCTACATCTTGATCGCGGGTGATTATGTGTCCAAATGGGTTGAGGCCGTTGCTCTACCCAACAATGAAGCGAGAAGTGTGGTGGCATTTTTGAAGAAAAATATTTTCACAAGATTTGGTACTCCAAGGGCTATCATAAGTGATGGGGGATCACATTTATGCAACAAAGCTTTCGACTCCTTACTCAACAAGTATGGTGTCACTCATAAAGTCACGACACCCTATCATCCACAAGCAAGCGGTCAAGTGGAAGTCTCCAACCGGGAGAGAAAGAGTATTTTGTCCAAAACAGTGTATGTTAACCGAACGGATTGGTCCAAGAAACTTGATGATGCTTTATGCGCCTATAGGACGGCTTACAAAACACCTATCGGAATGTCTCCATACCGGTTGGTGTTCGGAAATGCTTGTCATCTTCCGGTGCAACTTGCGCACAAAGCCATGTGGGCTTTAAAGAAGTTGAATCTTGAGTGGGATGTTGCCGCCAACTTAAGGGTGGCACATTTGAACGAGTTGGATGAGTTCTGGTATTATGCATACACAACTTCATCCTTATACAAATAGAAGATGAAATATATTCATGAAAAGTGCATTTGGAATAAAGAGTTTAAATAGGGTGATCTTGTGTTGTTGTTCAATTTGCAGTTACGGATGTTTCCCGGAAAGTTAAAGTCTAAATGGAGTGGCCCATTTTTGGTTGTGGGTGTGACACCCTTTGGTGCTTTGGACTTGAAGAATAAAAATGATGAGGTATTTAGAGTCAATGGTTACCGGGTGAAGCATTATCTGGGAAAAATTGGTGATGGCCATGTCATGGCGGTAATTCATTTCAAATAATAGTAATTTGCGTCGTACCTTGACATTAAATCAAGCGCTTCTTGGGAGGCAACCCATGTTTCTTTTCCTTTCTCTTTTTTTTTCTTTTTCTTTAGATAGGTCTTATTTTGTGATAACTGGTTTTGAAGTGTGTTGTAGGAATGAGTGTTCTATCAAGAACTGTGCTGAGAAAAATTGGCTAAGTATGGAAAAAGTGCGGACCGCGCAATTTTGAATGCTATAGCAGAAGTCAACTGCGACCGCACAATTTGAGATGGGAAAATGCAAACTCTCTGAAATTTTTTTGTCAGAGAAATGGCCAAAGTGCGGCCGCATAAGAAAATCTGCAGACCGCACCAACATCTGCGGTCACAGAGCTAATTATGCGGACCACAGATCAACGAAGGGAATTTGAACAACAGGTAACAGAGTGCGGATCGCATAAGGAATTCTGCGGCCACACTCGTCTCTTGAACCCTTAGCAAAACCCGTTTAGTATAAACAGTAGCCCTAATGCTACTGTTGAAACTTTCCAATCTCTGAGAAATTAAAACAAAGGCTAAAATCTTGCACATAACTAATTGAATCATCTGCCACTTAATTGAGCATCTGTGATCACTCCTCAACACCACTTCATCACTGGTATGTTCAAATCATTTCTAGGATTCTTCAATTTTCTTAGTTTAGTTTACAATTTGTTAGTTATTTTAGACGATTTGTCAATTTCATATCTATGTGGAGTGTGAATTGTGATGGGTTATGATGACCCAAAAATGTCATCTTTAATTTAAACATTAATTTTTGTATTTTATGCAGATGTTGGGAGCTTACCTGCCATGAGTTACGTATCACCAGAATAGTTGATGTTAATGTCGTTTATTTTCTAGAAATATATTGCTTATGAAGCCACTGTTAGTATTGTTTTCATGTTATGTTACGTTGATTGGATTATGTATGTGTTGTTAGGATTGGTTTATGGGATTTTCTGGCAGGTGGATAGGCCCAGTTACAAAGGAAACTTTGGCAAAACTTTTGGAAATTTTGGGAGTTAGTAAAATTCGGGAAATTAAAATGTGCGAAAGAAGAGATAAGTTATGTTATGTGTTTGGGGGCGGACTCTACTTCTATTTCGAGGACTATTAACATGATGGACACCTATTGGATATGATAATAAGTGTACGAGGCATATTATAAGTGATATGGAGTCTAAGGAAAGTCCTAAGTCTAAGCCAAGTTGGAAAATTTCATAATAGACTAAAGTTCCAAATGAGTATGCACAAGACCAAACTTTGGATGAGCATATCTACATATATATAATAAGTTATGTGATGGAAAACCTATCTAATGAAAGATCTTCAAGTCTAGTTTCCAATGCTTCAAACAGTTTGTCATTCGGATATGTATACAGACATTATGCCCATTTTACTGGACTTGTGTAATATGCGCGGCCGCGCATATTTGAGACTTTCTGCCTCAGATGCGCAGCCACTTGCCCAGGTGCGTGGCTGGATGCGCGGCCACTTGCCCAGGTGCACGGCCGCACACATAGGAGCTCATTTAATACCCCCAAGGCCGGGTAGGGAGAGGGGTTAAGTCATCTTTTAGCTAAAATCTGATATTTTTAGAGAGAAGTGAGAGTGTTCTAGAGAGAGGAATAATCTCAAGTGTCTTGTTCATCAAATCTTGCTGAAGCCTTGAAATCCAACAAAAAATATCTCAAGTTCTTCATCTAAGAGGTAAGATTTCATACCCTAGTTTTTCAATTTCGGATTTGGGGAGAAGATGGTTGATCAGGAGTATGATTCTTTTGTGTAAGAGTATTATTTATATATGCTTAAACCAATAAGACTTGTGGGAAGATTTTTACAGTTCAAATGGGTAAAGATTGGGTTGAAAATGGTAGAAATCTTCAACGGGTGTTCAACGGGTAGAAACCAATAAGATTGGGTTGAAAATGGTAGAAATCTTCAACGGATAGAAACCAATAAGATTGGGTTGTACGGTTGGACTCGTCTCGGAACGGGTGTTCGGATTTCGTAATTTTTTCCGAGATTCAAGATGTGGACCCCACTGATGATTTTTGAGATGAATTTCGGACTTTAATCTGAAAAATTAGTAAATTCATATGGAATTAATTCCTACGATTTATATTGAGTATATTGAATTGTTTATGACTAGATTTGAGGATTTCAGACACGAATTCGCGAGGCAAGGGTTTATTGGATGCTTGAATTTGGTTGCAAAGCAAGGTAAGTGTCGTGGTTAACCTTCACTTGAGGGAATAGAGCCCTTAAATTATTTGTTATGTGAAATGCATGTGAACGATGTATAGGCGAGGTGACGAGTGTCGATACGTCGTCAAATTAATTGTTTGTATAATTACTTGAAAAACCATAAATCATTTTAAATCATAAATTAATTATTATATTAGTTGTTCTCTCGTATTATTTACTCAATATCATGCCTTGTATCTATGCTATAATTGCTACATGCTTATTTGATTTATGTGACTTAATTGCCACTTGACGTTTAGCATACTAATTATTAAAATGCATATTACATCCTTAAATTTTCACAATTAATTGCTACTTGTCATCACTTATTTCTAATAAATCATAATTATTGTATGCTTATTATCTTATAATTTCATATTAATTGTTGCATTTATTGGAGTAATTTCTTTTATAAGAATTGGTAAATGAATATATTGGAGAAGCAGGTCGCACACCGCAACAGAATTAATTGAAATGAATATACTAGAGAAGCGTGTTGCACGCCACAACGGAATTGATTGAAATGAATATATTGGAGGAACAAGTTGCACGCCGCAACAGAATTGATTGAAATGAATATATTGGAGGATTGGGTTGCACGCCGCAACAGAATTGAATATGGATATATTGTGGGATCGGGTTGCATGCCACAACGGAAACTTATTGAAATAATAATTGGTTATGACTGCCTAGTTGGCTTTAAATGTTGAAAAGAGATACCTATTTTATTTCTATTACTGTTGTTATTATTGTTATTGCGTACATGTTAATGTATGTGACCTGCGTTAGCCTCGTCACTACTTCATCGAGGTTAGGCTCGGCACTTAATGGGTACATGGGGTTGGTTGTACTCACACTACACTTTGCACTTCTTGTGCAGATACTGGAGTTGGTCCCAGCGGCGTATAGTAGATTTGCTCGGATTCAGCTATTCGCAGGAGACTTAAGGTATAGCTGTATGGCGTTCGCAGTTCTAAAGTCTCTTCCACTTTATCATAGCTTTGTATTTCTTTCAGATAGCTTTATTTTCATTCAGACCTTTATTTGTATTATTCTAGTAACTCGTGCACTTGTGACACCAATTTTGGGATGGTATTTAGACATCGCTATTATTATGGATTATTCACTACAATTCAGACCTTACTTCCGCATTTGTTTCTTTGTTATTAATTAATTTGAAAATTGTTTAAAAATGGCTATATTATTCTAACGTTGGCTTGCTTAGCAAGTGAAATGTTAGGCGCCATCACTGTCCCGAAGGTGGGAATTTTGGGTCGTGACAGTTGGTATCCGAGCACTAGGTTACATAGGTCTCACAAGTCACGAGCAAGCTTAGTAGAGTCTGAAGGATCGGTACAGAGACGTCTGTACTTATCTCTCAGAGACTATGAAGTTTAGGAACAATATCACTTCTTTCTTATTCTGTCGTGCGATTTTATTCTGTCATCGATGATTGAACCATTCTATTCTTATTCTTTCGAAAATGGTGAGAATGCGTAATACATCTACCGACGGACAAGGGCAAGAGCCCCCGGTGACAACTATTACCAGGGGTAGAGGTCGAGGTCGAGGTTACACTAGAGGCCAAGGCAGAGGTAGAGCTCAGTCTAGAGCTCAAGCAGCAGCACCTATTGTAGAACCTCAGGTGGATTTTCAGGAGAGGTTCCAGTTCAGACTATACCGGTTGGACCAGTTCATGTTCTGAAAGGATTCATAGCTATTCCAGTGCTTCAGGACGCTCTAGTCCGTTTGGTGAGCCTAATGGAAGGTCTGGCCCAGAGCCCCCGGTGGCAACTATTACCAGGGGTAGAGGTTGAGGTCGAGGTTGTGCTAGAGGCCAAGGCAGAGGTAGAGCTCAGTCTAGAGCTCGAGCAGCATCACCAGTTGTAGAACCTCGGGTGGATCTTCAGGAGGAGGTTCCAGTTCAGACTGTACCGGTTGGACCAGTTCAAGTTCCGAAAGGATTCATAGCTATTCCAGTGCTTCAAGATGCTCTAGTCCGTTTGGTGAGCCTAATGGAAGGTGTGGCCCATAATGGTACATTTCCAGCGGCACCAGCCGTCTCACAGGCTAGGGGAGGAGCACAAACTCCCACCACTCCCACTTCGGGGCAGACATCTCCCCAGTATCAGGCTCCAGTAGCCCATCCAGTTGGGGTAGTTGAACCAATTATTGCAGCACACACCGGTGATAGGCCTGCTTTCTCTTCTAAGCCATTGTTGAGATTGGACAAGTTTACCAAGCTATTTCCAATCCATTTCACTGGTACACCTTCTGAGGACCCACAAGATTTTCTTGACCACTGCTATGAAGTATTGCGTAACATGGGTATAGTTGAGACCAATGGGGTCAATTTTGCTGTATTTCAGATAGTGAGTTCCACCAAGAGGTGGTGGAGAGATTATGTATTTACTAGACCAGTTGGTTCTCCTGCACTTACCTGGGAGTAGTTCTCGTAGCTATCACAGTGAGAGAGGATTACCGCAAGCAGTTTGAGCGTCTCCAGCAGGGTAGCATGTCAGTCACTCAGTATGAGACCCGTTTTGTGGATCTAGCCCATCATGCTCTTCTTCTGCTTCTTACCGAGAGAGGGAGGGTGAGGAGGTTCATTGATGGACTCGTTCAACCTATCAAGCTACAAATGGCCGAGGAGACCGGGAGTGGGATTTCTTTTCAGACGACTGCTAATGTTGCCAGGCGGATCGAGATGGTTCTTTCACAGGATAGAGGGCCAGTGTCAGATAAAAGGCCCTGTCATTCCGTTAATTTCAGAGACTCCTCATCTGGTGGCAGGGTTACTTTTGGTGGAAGACATCCTCCCAGGCCATTTTATTCAGCACTTCAGACTTCTCATGGTGCTTCAGGGAGTCATGGCCCTTATGTTCCTTACCCTAGGCAGTCAGCATTTAGTGCACATTTAGCTCCTATCAATGCACAACCACTTCAAAGTCACTACGGTGGTTATACGACTCATCCGGGTCATCTTTAACTTCAGCCGCTACGACAACAGGATGGGTGTTATGAGTGTGGGAACATTGGTCACATCAGGAGGTATTGCCCTAGGTTGTCGAGTAACAGATCTCGGCAAGATTCCCATGCCATCATACCGGCATCTGTTGCTTCACCGCTCGCTCAACAAGCTAGAGGTAGGGGTCAGTTAGCTAGTGGTGGAGGTCAGGCCATTAGAGGTGGAGGCCAGGCTGTTAGAGTTGGAGGCCAGCTAGTTAGAGGCTATCCTAGACACGCGATTCTGAGTGGTGGGGCCCAGCCCCAATTCTATGTAATCCCAGCTAGGCCTAAAGCCGAGTCATCTAACGCTGTGATCACAGGTATTGTTCCAGTTTGCCATAGAGATGCTTCAGTTTTATTCATCCAGGATATATTTATTCCTATGTGTCCTCCTACTTTGCTTCATATTTGGTTGTGCCTCTTGATTCTTTGAGTGCTTCTGTTCACGTGTCCACGCTGGTAGGGGATTCTATCATTGTAGATCATGTCTATCATTTATGTGTGGTTACTATTGCAAGTCTTGAGACTAGTGTGGATCTTCTTCTTCTTGATATGGTAGATTTTGATTTCATCTTGGGTATGGATTGGCTGTCACCTTATCGTGCTATATTAGATTGTCATGCCAAGACGGTGACCTAGCTATGCTGGGGTTGCCTCGATTAGAGTGTAAAGGAACTCCTGGTTATTCTACCAGCAGGATTATTTCTTATATGAAGGCTGGACGTATGGTCGAGAAAGGGTGTCTAGCCTTTTTGGCTTATATTCGCGATTCCAGTATGAATGTTCATTATATGGACTCAATACCAGTTGTTTGTGAATTTCTAGAAGTATTTCCAGCAGATTTGCCTGGGATTCCACCAGACAGAGATATAGACTTCTGTATTAATTTGGCTTCAGGCACTCAACCCATTTCTATTACACCATACCGTATGGCCTGGGGTGCACCAGTGTTATTTGTAAAGAAGAAAGATGGTTCAATGCGAATGTGTATAAATTATCAGCAGTTCAACAAGGCTACTATCAATAACAAGTATACACTACCAAGAATTGATGACTTATTCGATCAGCTTCAGGGTGCCAAGGTGTTTTCAAAGATCGACTTGAGGTCTGGTTACCATCAGTTGAAAATTAGGGCATCTCATGTCCCTCAGACATCTTTTCGGACTTGGTATGGGCATTACGAATTCCTAGTGATGTCATTTGGGCTCACAAATGCCCCAGCAACATTTATGGATTTGATGAATCAGGTGTTCCAGCCCTATTTGGATTCTTTTGTGGTTCTATTCATTGATGATATCTTGATTTACGCCAGCAGTCGATAGGAGAATGAGTAGCATCTTCGGAGTGTGCTTCAAACTTTGAAGAATAATCAGTTATATGCCAAATTTTCAAAATGTGAATTTTGGTTAGACTCAGTTGCTTTTTTGGGGCATGTTGTATCGGCAGAAGGCATAAAAGTGGATCCTAAGAAGATTGAGGCTGCTCAGAATTAGCCTAGACCTGCTTCAGTTACAGAGATCCGAAGTTTTCTGGTTTTGGCAGGTTATTATCGCCGGGTTGTGGAGGGATTTTCTTCTATAGAATCTCCATTGACCAAATTGACCCAGAAGGGTGTTCCATTCAGATGGTCAGACGAGTGTGAGTTGAGCTTTCATACGCTCAACACTGCTTTGACTACAACGCTAGTTTTAGTACTGCCCAGAGGTTCAGGATCTCATACAGTATATTGTGATGCATCTCACATTGGTCTTGGTGCTATATTAATGCAAGATGGCAGAGTGATTGTATACGCGTCACGACAATTGAAAGTTCACGAGAAAAATTATCTTGTTCATGACTTAGAATTGGCAGCCATTGTTCATGCGCTAAAATTTTGGAGGCATTACCTTTACGGTGTCTCATGTGTGGTATTTACTGATCATCGTAGCATACAATATTTGTTCAAACAAAAATATCTCAATTTGAGGCAGAGAAGATGGTTGGAGTTGGTGAAAGACTATGATATCACCATTTTGTATCACCCCAGAAAGGCCAATGCGGTGGTCGATGCTTTGAGTAGAAAGGTTGTGAGTATTGACAGCCTTGCGTATATTCCGGTTGGTGAGAGGCCGTTAGCTGCAGATGTACAAACTTTGGCCAATCAATTCATGAGGTTATATGTTTCAGAACCTAGTCGGGGTCTAGCCTACACAGTTCTCGATCTTTGTTATATGAGTGCACCAGAGAGCGACATTATGATGATCCTCATATGTTTGTCCTTAAGGACACGGTGCGGCACGATGGTGCTAAGCAGGTTGATGTGGGACATGATGGAGTTTTGCGGATGCAGGGTCGTATTTGTGTTCCTAATATGGATGGGCTTCGTAAATTAATTCTTGAAGAGGCCCATAGTTCCCGGTATTCTATTCATCCAGGTGCCGCCAAAATGTATTAAGATTTGCGGCAACATTATTGGTGGAGGAGAATGAAAAAGGATATAGTTGCATACTTAGCTCGGTGTCTGAATTGTCAGGGTTAAGTACGAGCACCAGAGACTTGGTGGTTTGCTTCAGAAGTTAGAAATTCCTCAGTGGAAGTGGGAGCGTATCATTATGGATTTTGTTGTTGGACTCCCACAAACTCAGAGAAAGTTTGACGCAGTATGGGTCATTGTGGAGAGGTTGACCAAGCCAACACATTTCATTCCAGTAGCAGTTACCTATTCTTTAGAGCGGTTACCGGAGATTTACATCCGCGAGATTGTTCGCCTTCACGGTGTGCTCGTGTCTATCATTTCTGATCGAGGTACACAGTTCACCTCGCACTTCTGGAAGGCTGTACAATGTGAGTTAGGCACGTGGGTTGAGTTGGGTACAACATTTTATCCACATACAGACGGACAATCAGAACGCACTATTCAGATATTGGAAGATATGATTCGCGCTTGTGCTATAGACTTTGGAGGTTCTTGGGAACATTTCTTGCCACTTGCAGAGTTTTCCTATAACAATTGCTACCAGTTGAGCATTCGGATGGCTCCATATGAAGCATTATATAGGAGACAATGTTGTTCTCCAGTTGGCTGGTTTGAACCAGGAGAGGCTCTATTATTGGGTACCGATTTGGTACAGGATGCATTGGATAAGCTCAATATTATTCAGGATCGACTTCGCACAGCTCAGTCTAGGCCAAAAAGTTATGCCTACCGTAAGGTTCGTTACGTTGCATTCATGGCAGGAGAAAGAGTATTGCTCCGAGTTTCACCTATGAAAGGTGTAATGAGATTCGGAAAGAAGGGCAAGTTGAGCCCTAGGTATATCGGACCCTTTGAAATTCTTGAAAGGGTGGGTGAAGTAGCCTACAGGCTTGCACTACCACCTAGTTTATCATCAGTTCATCCGGTATTCCATGTATCCATGCTCCGAAAATATCATGGTCATCCGTCCCATGTGTTAGACTTCAGCTCATTTCAATTGGACAAAGATTTGACTTATGAGGAGGAGCCAGTAGCTATTCTAGCTCGGCAAGTCCGTCAGTTGAGGTCTAAGAGTTATCCTTCAGTTCAGGTACAATGGAGAGGTCAGCCGATTGAGGCAGCTATCTGGGAGTCTGAGTCGGACATACAAAGCAAATATCCACATCTTTTCACCAGCTCAGGTACTTCTCTAATTCCGGTCGAGGACGAACGTTTGTTTTAGAGGTGGAGAATGTGATGACCCAAAAATGTCATCTTTAATTTAAACATTCATTTCTGTGTTTTATGAAGATGTTGGGAGCTTACCTGCTATGAGTATAATTTTATGAAATATATTGCTTTTGAGGCCACTGTTAGTATTGTTTTCATGTTATGTTACGTTGATTGGATTATGTATGTGTTGTTAGGATTAGTTTCTGGGATTCTCTGGCAGGTGGATAGGCCCAGTTACAAAGGAAACTCTGGCAAAATGTTTGGAAAGTTTCGGAGTTAGTAAAATTCGGGAAATTGAAATGTGCAAAAGAAGAGATAAGTTATGTTATGTATTTGGGGGCGGACTCTACTTCTCATTCGACGACTATTAACATGATGGACACTTATTGGATATGATAATAAGTGTATGAGGCATATTATAAGTGATATGGGGTCTAAGGAAAGTCCTAAGTCTAAGCCAAGTTGGAAAATTTCATAATAGACTAAAGTTCCAAATAAGTACGCATAATACCACACTTTGGACGAGCATATCTACATATATATAAGTAGTTATGTGATGTACAACCTATCAAATGAAATATCTTTGAGTCTAGTTTCTAACGCTTCAAACTGTTTATCATTTGGATATGTATGCAGAAAGTTATGGCCATTTTACTTTACATGTGTCATATGCACGCCCAGATGCACGGCCACGCATATTTGAGACTTTCTGCCTCAGGTGCACGGCCGGATGCGCAGCCACTTGCCTAGGTTCGCGGCCGCGCAAGTAGGAGCTCATTTAATACCCCAAAGGCTGGGTAGGGAGAGGGGTTAAGTCATCTTTTAGCTAAAACCTGATATTTTTAGAGAGAAGTGAGAGTGTTCTAGAGAGAGGAAGAAGCTCAAGTGTCTTGCTCATCAAATAATTCTCAAGCCTTGAAATCCAACAAGAAATCTCTCAAGTTCTTCATTTAAGAGGTAAGGTTTCATACCCTAGTTTTTCGATTTCAGATTTGGGGAGAAGATGGTTGATTAGGAGTATGATTCTTGGGTGTAAGAGTATTATTTATATATGCTTATACCAATAAGGTTTGTGGGAAGATTGTTGACTTCAAATGGGTAAAGATTGGGTTGAAAATGGTAGAAATCTTCAAAGACATTAATTTAAGATTCTAAGGTTCATTTCACAACGGAATTTGATAATTTTTGTATGGTTGGACTCGTCTTGAAACGCGTGTTCGTATTTCGAACGTTTTTTTCGAGATTCAAGATGTGGGGCCCACTGATGATTGTTTAGATGAATTTCGGACTTTAATCCGAAATATTAGTAAATTCATATGGAATTAATTCCTACGATTTGTATTGAGTATATTGAATTGTTTATTACTAGATTTGAGGATTTCGGACATGAATTCGCGAGGCAAGGGTTTATTGTATTCTTGAATTTGGTTACAAAGCGAGGTAAGTGTCATGGTTACCTTACTTGAGGGAATAGAACCCTTAAATTATTTGTTATGTGAAATGCATGTGAACGACATATAGGCGAATACGTCGTCAAATTAATTGTTTGCATAATTACATGAAAAATCATAAATTATTTTAAATCATAAATTAATTATTATATTAATTTTTCTCTCGTGTTCTTTGCTCAATATCATGCCTTGAATCCATGCTATAATTGCTACATGCTTATTTGATTTATGTGACTTAATTGCCACTCGACGTCTAGCGTACTAATTATTAAAATGCCTATTGCATCCTTAAATTTTCACAATTAATTGCTACTTGTCATCACTTATTTCTAGTAAATCATAATTATTGTATGCTTGTTGTATTATAATTTCATATTAATTGTTGCATTTATTAGAGTAATTTCTTTTATAAGAATTGGTAAAGGAATATATTGGTAGAGCGGGTTGTACGTCGCAACAGAATTATTTGAAATGAATATATTGGAGGAGCGGGTTGCATGCCACAACGGAATTGATTCAAATGAATATATTAGAGGAACGGGTGCACGCCGCAATAGAATTGATTGAAATGAATATATTGGAGGATCGGGTTGCACGCCGCAACAGAATTGAATATGGATATATTGTGGGATCGGGTTGCACACCTCAATGGAAACTGATTGAAATAATAATTAGTTATGACTCCCGAGTTGGCTTTAACTGTTGAAAAGAGACATTTGTTTTATTTCTATTATTGTTGTTATTATTCTTATTGCGTACAAGTTAATGTATGTGACATGCCTTAGCCTCGTCACTACTTCGTCGAGGTTAGGCTCGGCACCTACTGGGTACATGGGGTTGGTTGTACTCATACTACACTCTGCACTTCTTGTGCGGATACTGGAGTTGGTCCCAGCGGCATATAATAGATTTATGCGGATTCAGCTATTCGCAGGAGACTTGAGGTATAGCTGCATGGCGTTCGTAGTTCTAAAGTCCCCTTCCACTTTATCATAGCTGTGTATTTCTTTCAGATAGCTTTATTTTCATTCAGACCTTTATTTGTATTATTCTAGTAGCTCGTGCACTTGTGACACCAATTCTCGGATGGTATTTAGACATCGCTATTATTATGGATTATTCACTACAATTCAGACCTTACTTCCGCATTTGTTTCTTTGTTATTAATTAATTTAAAAATTATTTAAAATGGCTAATATTATTCTAACGTTGGCTTGCCTAGCAAGTGAAATGTTAGGCACCATCACAGTCCCGAAGGTTGGAATTTTGGGTCGTGACATGGGTAAACTCCTAGTTGCTATTTGGGGAATGGGTATTTGGTTTTTCATGTTTAAGTGCTACTACAATGTCCAATTTGTGCATAAAATCAAAACCCTAAGAACTCTGCCCGATTAAGTTTTGAAATGTGCGGCCGCAAAAGGAATTGTGCGGTCCGCAGAAGTATAGATTAGAGATTTGGTGAAGCAAGATTGTGCGGTCCGCAAAAATTCAATCGCAGCCACAGAAAAGTGCGTGCGGCCGAAGATCAGGGCATTCTCTGTCTTCAGAGAGTTGCTATTTTCAGGTATCCATTGTGCGGCCGCTCTTAGAAAAGTGCGGACCGCACTTCAACTCTGCGATCTGTGATGACCCAAAATGTCATCTTTAAATTTAATAAGTAATTTTGTGTTCTAAGACCTTGAAAAGCACCATTTATCATTCCTCGACTTGCGTGCGCAACCCGTAAAATTTTTTGGAAAGTTTTCATGTGAAAAATGGATTAAAATGTGAAATATAACTTTAAAATTCAAGTGAGTTGACTTTGGTCAACAGTTTTAGCAAACAGACCCAGATCAATGTTTTGACATTTCTGGTAGCTCCGTATCGTGATTTGGGACTTGGGCGTATGCCCGAAATTTAATTTGGTGGTCCCTAGCTCAAGTTACGACCATTTAACGGAACTAGCAATTTAAAGGCTAAATATTCCAAGTTTGACTGCGGGGTTGACTTTTTGATATCGGAGCCGGAATCCTATTCTGGAAATTTGAACAGCTCCGTTATTTCATTTATGACTTGTGTGCCAAATTTGAAGTCATTCCGGATTTATTTAATATTTTTTGGCACGCAATTTGCAAATTTAAAGGTTTAAAATTCAAAGTTTGAATCGGGGTGTGAATTGTAATTTCAGCATTGTTTGACATGATACGAGACCCCGAGTAAGTCTGTATTATGTTATTGGACTTGTTGGTATATTCGTACGGGGTCCCGAGTACCCCGAGAGTGAAACGGATTGAAATCGGATCAAGAATTGGACTTAAGCAAAATCTGTATTTCTGCCTTCTGTTATAATTGCACCTGTGGATTTTTTACCGCAGGTGCGAGCTCGCAAAAGATAGACTTCCATCGCAGATGCGATCTTCGCAGGTGCGGCCTCCTTGCGCAGATGTGGATGCACAGGTGCGCATTTTTCCTCCGTAGGTGCGAGGCCTCGCGTGGCAGCCCTCTTTCGCAGATGCGAAATTTTTCTCGCAGATGCGAGATCGCATGTGCGAGTCCAGGTACCGCAGGTGCGGAAATGCCTGGGCAGTGTATATATCGAATAGTCCGACATTTTTACTCATTTTTGGTCATTTTGAGCTCGGTTAAGGCCAACTTTCGGGAGATTTTCACGGGAAACATTTGGGTAGGTGTTCCTTATCCTATATTGATTATATTTCATGATTCGATACCTGTTTATATCATGAATCCATGAATTTTTGGAAGAAAAATCAGATTTTTCTAAAATCTTCCAAAAACGAGAAGTTTAGATTTGAAGGTCCATTTGATATCGGAATTGGACAAATTTGGTATGGTTGAACTCGTATCGGAACGGGTGTTCGGATTTCGTGAGTTTTTTTGGGATTTGAGACGTGAGTCCCACTGCCGAATATTTTAATGAATTTTAGATTTTTATCCTGAAAATTTGTAAATTCATATGGAATTAATTCCTAAGATTAGTATTGAATATATTGCATTGTTTGAAAAGTTGTGGTTGAATAATTGATTGGAATTTGCAAAGCGAGGTAAGTGTCGGGGTTAACCTTGACTTGAGGGAATAGAACCCTTAAATTGTTTGTTATGTGAATTGCATGTAAACGACGTATAGGCGAGGTGACGAGTGTCTATACGTCGTCAAATTAATTGTTTGCCTACTTACTTGAAAATTCATAAATTATTTTTAATCATAAATTAATTACTATAATAATTGTTCTCTCTTCTTCCTTGTCAAAATAGTAATTCTTGAATTCCTGCATTAATTGTTACATGCTATTTGAATTATGTGTTTTAATTGTTATTTGACATTTAGCATATCAAATATTAAACTACCTATTTTCTCCTTGATTTCTATAATAAATTGTTAATTGTCATTGTTTGTTTCATAATTAATTATAATTGTTGTATGTTTGTTGTCTTATGAATTTATATTAATTGTTGCGTTTATTGGGGAATTTCTTCTATAAGAATTGATTGAAATGGAAATATTGGAGGATCGGGTTGCACTCCGCAACAGACTTGTTAAAAAGTTAATATTGGAGGATCGGGTTGAACGCCGCAACAGACTTATTAAAAGTTATTATTGGAGGATCGGGTTGCATGCCGCAACAGACTTGTTAAAAAGTTAATATTGGAGGATCGGGTTGCACGCCGCAACAGACTTATTAAAAGTCAATATTGGGGGATCGGATTGCACGCCGCAATGGACATAATGAAAAGTTAATATTGGGGGATCGAATTGCACGCCGCAATAGAGTTATTTAAAAGTCTATATATATACTGGGTTGCACGCTGCAACAGAATTGAATGTGTGAATATATTGTGAGAGCGGGTTGCACGCTGCAACAGAATTGGTTGAAATAATAATGGATTATGACTGTTGGGTTGGTTTCAATTATTATAAATGAGTTACCTGATTTATTTATATTATTTGTTGTTATTATCAATATTGCGTACAGGTTAATGTAAGTGACCCACATTAGCCTCGTCACTACTTCGTCGAGGTTAGGCTCAGCACTTACCAGTACATGGGGTCGGTTGTACTGATACTACACTCTGCACTTCTTGTGTAGATTTTGGAGTTGGTCCCAGCGGCGTACCATAGACTTGCTCGGATTTCAGCTACCAGAGGAGACTTGAGGTATAACTGCATGGCGTCCGCAGTTCTGAAGTCCCCTCTATTGTACTTTAGTTGTGTGTTTATTTTCAGATAGCTTTATTTTATTCAGACCTTTATTTGTATTTATTATAGAAGTTCGTGCACTTGTGACACCAATTCTGGGATGGTATTTAGACACCGTTATTATTATGGATTATTTCAAAATTGCTTCCGTATTTGCTTCCTTGTTATTAATAAATTTAAAATTGATTTAAAAATGGATAATGTTATTCTAACATTGGCTTGCCTAGCAAGTGAAATGTTAGGCGCCATCACGGTCCGAAGGTGGGAATTTTGAGTCGTGACAGTTTGTATCAGAGCACTAGGTTACATAGGTCTCACAAGTCACGAGCAAGCTTAGTAGAGTCTGAAGGATCGGTACGGAGACGTCTGTATTTATCTCTCAGAGGCTATGAAGTTTAGGAACAATATCACTTCTTTCTTATTCTAGCGTGTGATATTATTCTATCATCGATGATTGAACCATTCTACTCTTATTCTCTCGCAGATGGTGAGAACACACAATACCTCTACCGATGGACAGGGACCAGAACCCTCGATGGCAACTATGGCTAGGGGTAGAGATCGAGGTCGAGGTCATGCTAGAGGCCGAGGTAGAGCTCAGTCCAGAGTTCGAGCAACTGCACCTGTTGAAGAACCTCAAATAGACCTTCGGGAGGAAGTCCCAATTAAGAATGTACCAGTTGGACCAGTTCACGTCCCGGAAGGATTCATAGCCACTCCAGCGCTTCAGGACGCTCTAGTCCGATTAGTGAGTCTTATGTAGGGTGTGGCCTAGAATGGTACATTTCCAGTGGCACAAGCCGTCTCACAGGCTGGGGGAGGAGCACAAACTCCCACTACTCCTACTCCAGAGCAGATGGCTCCCCAGAATCAGGCTCTAGCAGCCCCGCCAATTGTGGTAGTTCAGCCAGTTGTTGCGGCACAGACCTATGATTGGCCCGCTATGTCTTTTGAGGCCTTATTGAGACTAGATAAGTTTACCAAGCTCTTTCCAGATCACTTCAGTGGTACAACTTCGGAGGACCCACAGGATTATCTTGAACGCTGCCATGAGGTGCTGCGGAACATGGGTATAGTTGAGACCAATGGGGTTGATTTTGCTGTATTTCAGATGACGAGTTCTGCCAAGAGGTGGTGGAGAGATTATACATTGACCCGACCAGTCGGATCACCTGCACTTACATGGGAGCAGTTCTCTCAGCTATTTCTGGAAAAGTTCCTCCCTATCACACTGAGAGAGGAATTTCGCAAGCAATTTGAGCGTCTACAGCAAGGCAGTATGACTATTACTCAGTATGAGTCCCATTTTGTGGATTTGTCTCGTCATGCTCTCCTTTTACTACCTACGGAGGGAGAGAGAGTGAGGAGGTTCATTGAGGGACTCACTCACCCTATCAGACTTCAGATGGACAAGGAGACCGGAAGTGAGATTTCTTTTCAAGTGGCTGCTAATGTTGTAAGGAGGATCGAGATGGTTCTTGCACAGGAAAGAGGGCAGAGGTCCGATAAGAGGCCTCATCGGTTCGGTGGTTATGGTGGTGCCTCATCTAGAGGCCTGGGTAATTTTGATAGGGGTCATTCTCCCAGACCGTTTCATTCAGTACTTCATGTATCTCCTGGTGCTTCAGGGAGTCACGGTCCTATTATGACTTACTCTGGGCAGCCAGTATTCAGTGCACGTTCAGCTTCTATCAGTGCACCACCACTCCAGAGTTACTACAGTGGTTATCCGGCCCATTTGGGTCAGCTTCAGCTTCAGTAGCCACGACATCAGGATGGGTGTTATGAGTGTGGGAACATTGGTCACATCAGGAGGTATTGCCCTAGATTGGCGAGTAACAGATCTCGGTAAGATTCTCGTGCCATCATACCAGCACCGATTTCTTCACCGCCTGCTCAGCCAGTTAGAGGTAGGGGTCAGGCAGCTAGAGGTGGAGGTCAGGCCATTAGAGGTGGAGGTCAGACTGTTAGATGTGGAGGCCAGCCAGTCAGAGGCTGTCCTAGGGACGCAGTTCAGAGTGGTGGGGCCCAACCCCGATTTTATGCTTTTCCAGCTAGGCCTAAGGCCGAGTCATCTGATGCTGTGATCACAGGTATTATTTCAGTTTTTCATAGAGATGCTTCAGTTCTATTTGATCCAGTATCTACTTATTCCTATGTGTCTTCCTGTTTTGCTTCATATTTGGTTGTGCCTTGTGATTCTTTGAGTGCTTCTGTGTGTGTATCGACATCGGTGGGAGACTCTGTTGTAGTAGATCATGTCTATCGTTCGTGTGTGGTTACTATTGGTAATCTTGAAACTAGTATGGATCTTCTACTTCTTGATATGGTAGATTTTGATGTCATCTTGGGTATGGATTGGCTGTCTCCTAATCATGCTATATTGGACTGTCATGCCAAGACAGTGACCCTAGCTATGCCGGGGTTACCTCGGTTAGAGTGGAAAGGTATTCCTGGCTATTCTGCCAGCGGGGTTATTTCTTATATGAAAGCTCGGCATATGGTAGAGAAAGGATGTCTAGCCTATTTGGCTTATATTCGCGATCCCAGTGTGGATGTCCCTTCTATGGACTTAGTGCCAGTTGTTCGTGAATTTTCATAAGTATTTCCTGCAGATCTGTCGGGGATGCCACCCGACAGAGATATTGACTTCTGTATTGATTTGGCTCCAGGCACTCAGCCCATTTCTATTCCACCATACCATATGGCCCCACCAGAGTTGAAAGAATTAAAAGAGAAGTTACAAGACTTGCTTGATCAGGGATCCATTAGACCCAGTGTCTCGCCCTGGGGTGCACCTGCATTATTTGTAAAGAAGAAAGATGGCTCGATGCGGATGTGTATAGACTATCGGCAGTTGAACAAGGCCACTATCAAAAACAAATATCCGCTGCCAAGAATTGATGACTTATTTGATCAGCTTCAGGGTGCCAAGGTATTTTCGAAAATTGATTTGAGATCTTGGTTACCATCAGTTGAAGTTTAGGGCATTTAATGTCCCTAAGACAGCTTTTCGGACTCGGTATGGGCATTACGAGTTCCTAGTGATGTCATTTGGGTTGACAAATGCTCTAGCAGCATTTATGGATTTGATGAATCGGGTGCTCAAGCCTTATTTGGATTCTTTTGTGGTTGTATTCATGGATGATATCTTGATTTGCTCCAGCAGTCGAGAGGAGCATGAGCAGCATCTTCGAAGTGTGCTTCACACCTTGAAGAATAATCAGTTATATGCGAAATTTTCAAAATGCGAGTTTTGGTTAGACTCAGTTGCCTTTTTTGGGGAATGTTGTATCGGAAGAAGGCATAAAGGTGGATCCTAAAAATATTGAGGCTGTTCAGAATTGGCCTAGACCTACTTCAGTTACAGAGATCCGGAGTTTCCTGGGTTTAGCAGGTTATTATCGTCGGTTCGTGGAAGGGTTTTCATCTATAGCAAGCCCATTGACCAGATTGACCCAGAAAGGTGTCTCATTCAGATGGTCAGACGAGTGTGAGTTGAGCTTTCAGAAGCTCAAGACCGCTTTGACTACGACGCCAGTGTTGGTATTACCCACAGGTTCAGGATCGTATACGGTATATTGTGACGCATCTCACATTGAGCTTGGTGCAGTATTAATGCAATATGGAAAGGTAATTGCATATACGTCGAGGCAGTTGAAAGTTCACAAGAAGAATTATCCTGTTCATGACTTAGAATTGGCAACCATTGTTCATGCGCTGAAGATTTGGAGGCATTACCTCTACGGTGTCTCGTGTGAGGTATTTACTGATCATCGTAGCCTTCAGTATCGGGTCAAAAAAAAGATCTTTATTTGAGGTAGAGAAGATGGTTGGAGTTGTTGAAAGACTATGATATCACCATTTTGTATCACCCCAAAAAGGCCAATGTGGTGGCCGATGCTTTGAGTAGAAAGGCTGTGGGTATGGGTAGTCTTGCGTATATTACGGTTGGTGAGAGGCCATTAGCTGCAAATGTTCAAACTTTGGCTAATCAGTTCATGAGGTTAGATGCTTTAGAACCCAGTCGGGTTCTAGCTTGCACAGTCGCTCGGTCTTCTTTATATGAGCGCATCAGAGAGAGGCAGTATGATGATCCTCATTTACTTGTCCTTAAGGACACGGTGCGGCACGGTGATGCCAAACAGGTTGCTGTGGGGGGATATGGAGTTCTGCGAATGCAGGGATGTATTTGTGTGCCTAATGTGGATGGGCTTCGTGAATTAATTCTTGAAGAAGAACACAGTTCCAGGTATTCTATTCATCCAGGTACCGCTAAAATGTATCAAGATTTGCGGCAACATTATTGGTGGAGGAGAATGAAAAAGGATATAGTTGCACATGTAGCTCGGTGTCTGAATTGTCAGCAAGTTAAGTACGAGCATCAAAGACCTGGTGGTTTGCTTCAGAAGTTAGAAATTCCTGAGTGGAAGTGGGAGCGTATCACTATGGATTTTGTTGTTGGGCTCCCACAGACGCTCCATATGAGGCATTATACGGAAGGTGATGCCGATTGCCAGTTGGTTGGTTTGAACCGGGAGAGGCTCGGTTGTTGGGTACCGATTTGGTACAGGATGCCTTGGATAAGGTCAAGATTATTCAGGATCGACTTCGCACAGCTCAGTCTAGGCAAAAGAGTTATGTCGACCGTAAAGTTTATGATATTGCATTCATGGTTGGAGAACGAATATTATTTCGGGTTTCACCTATGAAAGGTGTAATGAGGTTCGGAAAGAAGGGAAAGTTGAGCCCTAGGTATAAGGGAACCTTTGATATTCTTGAAAGGGTGGGTTAAGTAACCTACAGGCTTGCATTACCACCTAGTTTATCAGCGGTTCATCCAGTGTTCCATGTGTCTATGCTCCGGAAATTTCATTGTGATCCGTCCCATGTGTTAGATTTCAACTCAGTCCAATTGGACAAAGATTTGACTTACGAGGAGGAGCTGGTGGCTATTCTAGCCCGGAAGGTCCGACAGTTGAGTTCAAAGAGTTATCCTTCAGTTCGGGTGCAATAGAGAGGTCAGCCGGTAGAGGCATCTACCTGGGAGTCTGAGTCGGACATGCGGAGTAAATATCCTCACCTTTTCTCCAGCTCAGGTACTTTTTCTAACTCCGTTCGAGGACGAACGTTTGTTTTAGAGGTGGAGAATGTGATGACCCAAAATGTCATCTTTAAATTTAATAAGTAATTCTGTGTTCTAAGATCTCGAAAAGCACCATTTATCATTTCTTGACTTGCGTGCGTAGCCAGTAAAGTTTTCCGGAAAGTTTTCATGTGAAAAATGGATTAAAATGTGAAATATAGCTTTAAAATTCAAAAGAGTTGACTTTGGTCAATAGTTTTAGCAAACGAACCCGGATCAGTATTTTGATAGTTCCGGTAGCTCCGTATCGTGATTTGGGACTTGGGCGTATGCCCAGAATTTAATTTGGAGGTCCCTAGCTCAAGTTATGACCATTTAACGGAACTAACAATTTAAAGGCTAAATATTCCAAGTTTGACCGCGGAGTTGACTTTTTGATATCGGAGCAAGAATCCGATTCTAGAAATTTGAACAGCTCTGTTATGTCATTTATGACTTGTGTGCCAAATTTGAAGTCATTTCGAATTTATTTAATATAATTTGGCACGACATTTGCAAATTTAAAGGTTTAAAACTCAAAGTTTGAATCGGGGTGTGAATTGTAATTTCAGCATTGTTTGACGTGATACGAGCCCCCGAGTAAGTCCGTATTATGTTATTGGACTTGTTGGTATATTCGTACGGGGTCCCGAGTACCCCGAGAGTGAAACAGATTGAAATCGGATCAAGAATTGGACTTAAGCAAAATCTGCATTTCTGCCTTCTGTTATAATCGTACCTGCGGATTTTTTACCGCAGGTGCGAGCTTGCAGAAGCGAGACATCCATCGCAGATGCGGTCTTCGCAGGTGCGGCCTCCTTGCACAGATGCGGATGCGCAGGTGCGCATTTTTCCTCCGTAGGTGCGCAGCCTCGCCTGGCAGCCCCCTTTCGCAGATACGAGATTTTTCTCGCAGATGCGAGATCGCATGTGCGAGCCCAGGTACCGCCGGTGCGGAAATGCCTGGGCAGTGTATATATCGAAGAGTCCAACATTTTTACTCAGTTTTGGTCATTTTGAGCTCGGGTAAAGCGAACTTTCGGGCGATTTTCACGGGAAATATTGGGGTAAGTGTTCCTTATCCTATATTGATTATATTTCATGATTCCATACTTGTTTATATCATGAATCCGTGAATTTATGAAAGAAAATCAGATTTTTCTAAAATCTTCCAAAAACGAGAAATTTAGATTTGAAGTTCCATTTGATATCGGAATTAGACAAATTTGGTATGGTTGAACTCGTATCGGAACTGGTGTTCGGATTTCACCAGTTTTTCTGGGATTTAAGATGAGGGTCCCACTGTCGAATATTTTAATGAATTTCGGATTTTTATCCGAAAAATTTGTAAATTCATATGGAATTAATTTCTATGATTAGTATTGAATATATTGCATTGTTTTTGAATAGATTTGAACCTTTCGGAGGCAAACTTAAAAGGAAAAGCGAGGTAAGTGTCGGGATTAACGTTGACTTGAGGGAATAGAACCGTTAAATTGTTTGTTATGTGAATTGTATGTAAACGACGTATAGGCGAGGTGACGAGTGTCTATACGTCGTCAAATTAATTGTTTGCCTGCTTACTTGAAATATCATAAATTGTTTTTAATCATAAATTAATTACTATAATAATTGTTCTCTCTTATTCCTTGTCAAAATATTAATTCTTGAATTCCTGCATTAATTGTTATATGCTATTTGAATTATGTGTTTTAATTGTTATTTGACATTTAGCATATCAAATATTAAACTGCCTATTTTCTCCCTGATTTCTATAATAAATTGTTAATTATCATTGTTTGTTTCATAATTAAATTATAATTGTTGTATGCTTGTTGTCTTATGAATTTATATTAACTGTTGCGTTTATTGGAGAATTTCTTCTATAAGAATTTATTGAAATGGAAATATTGGAGGATCGGGTTTGCACGCCGCAACAGACTTGTTAAAAAGTTAATATTGGAGGATCGGATTGCACGCCGTAACAGGCTTATTAAAAGTTAATATTGGAGGATCGGGTTGCACGCCGCAACAGACTTGTTAAAAAGTTAATATTAAAGGATCGGGTTGCACGCCACAACAGACTTATTAAAAGTCAATATTGGGGGATCGGATTGCACGCCGTAATGGACATAATGAAAAGTCAATATTGGGGGATCGGATTGCACGCCGCAATAGACTTATTTAAAAGTCTATATATATACTTGATTGAAATAAATATATGACAGACTTGATTAAAAATGGATATATTGTGAGAGCGGGTTGCACGCTGCAACATAATTGAATGTGAATATATTGTGAGAGCGGGTTCCACGTTGTAACAGAATTGGTTGAAATAATAATGGATTATGACTGCTGGGTTGGTTTCAATTATTATAAATGAGTTACCTAATTTATTTATATTATTTGTTGTTATTATCAATATTGCGTACAGGTTAATGTAAGTGAACCGCCTTAGCCTTGTCACTACTTCGTCGAGGTTAGGCTCAGCACTTACCAGTACATGGGGTCGGTTGTACTTATACTACACTTTGCACTTCTTGTGCAGATTTTGGAGTTGGTCCCAGCGTCGTACCATAGACTTGCTCGGATTTCAGCTACCAGAGGAGACTTGAGGTATAACTGCATGGCGTCCGCAGTTCTGAAGTCCCCGTCTATTGTACTTTAGATGTGTGTTTATTTTCAGACAACTTTATTTTATTTAGACCTTTCTTTGTATTTATTCTAGAAGCTCGTGCACTTGTGACACCAATTCTAGGATGGTATTTAGACACCGTTATTATTATGGATTATTTCAAAATTGCTTTCGCATTTGCTTCCTTGTTATTAATAAATTTAAAATTGTTTTAAAAATAGATAATGTTATTCTAATGTTGGCTTGCCTAGCAAGTGAAATTTTAGGCGCCATCATGGTCCAAAGGTGGGAATTTCGGGTCGTGACACGATCGTATTCAAAATTTTGCGGACCGCAGTTTCTTTGCTGCAGCCGCACTTCAAAATTGTGTAGTCCGCACAACCAAACCTGCGGCCACACTTGTAATTGTGCAGACCGCACTTCCATACCCTGCAACATGTTTTGATTTGTGAACTTCTGATTATCTGCACTTGAATTAGAACTGACTCCTACTGTTATGTGTTGCAAAATCTTGTTAGATCCTGTGGTCGTGGTGATACATCAAAGGGGAGGGGTGAACCTTCCAGAGGCAGAGGCAAAATAAATTTACCCCTCGGCATCCAAAGAGTAATCAGTAAGAAAGCCACAGCAGGCCAAAGTAGACAGCCGGAGCTCGTCGAATCAAGTTCATATGCCCAGTCTAGGGAAGCATCAGAGGGTGACTCGGTGGAAGAGCAACCAGCTGTGCAATCATAGCCACAGCTGCATCAGGAAAAACGAGCCTCCCTCTTCTGAGAGCACTTCTGAGGGTTTGGAAGATAACAGTCAAGCTTTGGAACCTTCATCCACACATGACCCCAATGCACCTGCTACCACAGTGGATGTTGATGATCTCCCGAACGATAGCAAAGGGGGTGATACCAGAGTAGCCAACCTTGGGAAGATAGGTTCGTCAATCTTGCAGCCTTCACTAGTTTTAGAGAGTGGTGGCCATTAAGATCGCTCACTCTTGAGCATCAGTTCTTTTGAAAGACCTTGATAAATACAGCACGGCGGTGTCGAGGAAGTTCTAGGAGCGGAAGGGGTGTACATGGTTCACTAAAAGTGTGGTAGATGCCAAAGAGTACTTGGTCCTGGAATTTTACGCCAATGTGGAGCACATAAAGAAGGGGACCAAAGTGACAAAAGTGAGTAACTTGAAAGTGAGGTTTGATTAGAACACCTACTTGGTGTCTGAAGATGTTGAGCCAGTGCAATATTTGGAAAAGCTGACTATGGGTGATGCAGCTCGCCCATGGCTAGCTGAGATTCTGGAAGCTCGAGGACCACTACCACCATGGATCACATATGGGGTTCCTATTCATAGGAACACCCTGAACTTCGAGGCAAAGGGATGGCAGACGTTCATATGCAGCAGATTAGACCCATGCCAGAATGAGACAAATCTTCCAATTCCTCGGGCAGTGCTTGTTGCCTCTATCATGGCCGGGTACCCAATCAATGTGAGTGTCGTGATGTCGACCGACATGTATTTGGTCACCAGGCAAGGTGACACCCCCTACTTGTATCCTAACACTATAACTGAATAACTTACGGATTTGGGGGTGGAGCCAAGGGATATTGATACCAAGGCGCGGGCGAAGAAGCCCTTCTCATGGTATTCTTTGATGGGTGGTGGAAACCCAAAGAAAAAGGGTCAACCGACTACTACCGTAGGCCAGTCTGATGAGACCTTCGATGGTAGATGCAGAGTCAGTAGACATGCCTTCTACTTTAGCATTGCCTTCTACCAGTGCAGTTGCCATGCCTCCACCTCCTTCTTCAGAGCCTTCAGCATCAGTTCCCTCCACCTCGACTTTAAGGCTGGTACCTACGCCCACTCATCCGCTATGTGCGCTGCGAGTCTCCCAGACACTGGCAAGCCTTAACAACTGGATGCAGACAACTAGTGCAAAGCTGTCTGACTTATCCAATGTTGTTACAACACAGTCATCCACCCTGGCACCCCAGATTACTCTAATAGTGGAGGATACATTGATGAAGATTTTGGAGAATCAGCAGACCATCATGAACACTTTAGTACCACATGGAGTAGTGATTGAGAAGCTTGGGAAGCAGGTAAAGAAGATGAAGAAATCCTAGGCATCCAAGATATCATTAGACAGACTGAGGAGAGAGGTCACCAAGATAGCAACCACTGGGGACCTTCCATTTGATATGCTGATGAAGACAGATCCAGCAGCACCAGTAGATCCAGCAACACCATTAGCATCAATGGCACCAGCTGACCAGTCTAAGAAACCAAACCTAGCTGCCGACATTGTTGAGGTGGTGCGCCAGATGTTCACCCACCCAGTTACTCCCAGAGCTGAGGATGATGAGATCCAATTAGAGGAGACTGAGGGCGGTGATGTTGCTATGGACACAGCCACATAGGGAGTCCTCTTCACTCTTACCCTTCTTTATTCTTATTTTGTTAAGCATTGGGGACAATTCTTACTTTTATTCGGGGGGAGGAGTTTATTTGGTTATTGGATGATTTGACATTTGGTTTGTAATAACTAATAACATTTTCCTTTTACTTTTTATCATGTATAGATTACCCTCTTTCTCACTCTATTGATGTATATATTTTCTCTTTTTCTCTCTCATTATGTATATTCATTATGCTTGCGGTAGCTTGCTTTGTAGCTTCTTTATTTTATTTTCTTATTAGTCAATGTTTAATGTAGTAACTTCTTTTTGTGTTTGAGCGGAAAATAAGCCTTTGGTTTTCTTAATGCCACATTTATTTCCAAAGGTAGTTTTTGTGTGAACCTGGTGACTTTTCCCAACGATGGATGGCGTGAGAACCTTCTTAAAGGATTGAGTCTTTTTTTAGTGTTTAGGTAAGAATAGTAGTAATAAGGAATAAAAAGGCCTAATTGAGTCAGACTCGAAGAGTCAAACATGCTTCACTTGGTACCAACATACTTAACTACATACTTATGATTAAAAACAAGTTTTTGGAAAGAAATAGCTCTAGTTAGTGACTTTCTAACTCTTGTGTTGACTTAAGCAACCATCGAGTGGTTTAGTCGAACCATAGTGATTTTCAATCTTGATTATGGTCATTGTGGGCCCTCGACTATATCCTCTTTAACAATCCAGCTGTGTGAGAGGTGAGATGTTTCTGTTGCAAGTCCAAGTACCCATGTGAATAGTCTAGAACTTGCCTCGAATGTGTTTCGAGGAGAAATAATAATTTTTGCTTGGCATGAAATTTTCCATGTCCACCAATGTTGTTATCCCTAGTCAACCCATTTGAGCCTAAAACCTTTCTCATTTCATCACCATGTTACAAGCCTTTACCTGTTCTGTCGTGACACTCTCTTGGCACACGAGCTTTCCTTAACACTCTTGTGAAATAATTGGCTAAAAATGTAAGTTTGGGGGAGAGACGAGGAGTTTGAAAAAGGTACCAAGGCACAAAAAGAGAAAAGAAATGAAGAGAAGAAAAGGCAAGAAAGAGAAAGAAGAACAAAAAGAAAAATGCAAAAAGAAAGTGAATAAGTTGAAGATTTGAAGGGATTTCAAAGAGTAGTAATGATGCAAAGCATGGAGAAAAGAAAGAAAGAGAAAATAAATATCATGACCAAGTAAGAGTGATGTTAAGTCTCTCTAGTTCCCCTAAGGAAAAGAAAATGCCTCAAAGAGTTTGAAAAACATGAGCCGATAAGAGGAAGTGGAGTGCTTAAGGAAAGATGAACCCGTTCTATTACAACATATACAAAATTACTCAAAAAGACTTCATTGCATTCCGAAAAAGTCCTACGTGATTTCAAGCCGAGAGAACTTACATTAGTGGTGATCTACATGAGGGGCAAGCATATGGTACTTAGAGCCGTACTTGTGACATTCTTTTGAGAGAGATGAGCGAACCTTTCACAAATCTTTGAATTGGGGGCTATATTCTTTAGTGAGATATGCAAACGGAGAGTAGAGGAGGAGGAGTTTGGGATACACAATGACCTACATGAAAGAGCGAGCTTCCTTGATGAATAAAGTCAACTCTTGATGCTCAAGTGTCACATTAGAACTATTTGCTCTTAAAAGCTCAACTCATCGCCTTGTTGATAATTCATAAGTGTTGTGGGTAATTGTTGGTCCCAATTGATGTGTGATTGATACATCTTTGATTAGCTGGAATAGCACTTAACTTGTGGAGGTGGGATTTACCTCATTTTCTTGAGGACAAGCAAAAGCTTAAGTTTGGGGGAGTTGATAGGTGGGGATTTTGACTACTTATTAGCGCCTTTTAGCTTTTGTTTTAGTCCAAAAGCGTTTAATTGTATTCTCGAAAACTGATGAAATATGCTTAATTGCATGAATATTGGAAAATGAGCCTCCAAGATGAAATCCAACTCAGTGTGTGTGATCTGAACTCAAGGACAATAACAGACATAGAAGCTTAAAGTGTGGACCACAGAACATCATCTGCGGCCGCAGATTGTGCAGAAGAACTTATCAGAGATATGAGAAGTGTGGTACGCACATGAAATGTGCGGCCACAGAAACTAGGTAAGAGCAAAAGATTAGAGAACCTGCACAATTATTGTGCAACCACAGAACATCAGCTCCGCGGCCACAATTGCATTTGTGCAGTCCGCAAAAGAGCCATGTGCGGCCGCACTCAGAAATATGCGGATCGCATAAAGAGAGAGAGATGCGGCCGCGGTTCAAAATTGTGCGGCCGCAAGATTCCAATCCTGTCAAGTTGAAGCAAAGTGCGGTCCGCACATGGAATTGTGCGGCCGCAGAACCTCCGAAAGGGCATTTTTGTCCAAAAATTCCAGCTCTGTATAAATAAAAGAGTTTCACTTTTTTAGGTCAAGTTTTTGACATCAACAACTACAGTAGCCGTTTTTCTTTACTCTTTTTAGTAGTTTTTGCCATTTTGAGCTTTTTGAATGTAGATTTTGTTTATTTTAATTATCAATATGGGTTTAATTATCATTTCTTCTGTCTTAAGTATGAGTAGCTATATTTTCACTAGGGTTGTGACCCAACCCTAGAGTGTAAACTTAATAGGTGTTTGATTTATTGCTTGATTATGGTTGGGTGTTTATTATTTAGCCTTGTTCTTTCTTTTAATTGTAGAATTAATGGTTGCAAACATTAGTTCATGCCTATTTGAGTTGGTCTCAACTTGAGAAAGAGAGACTTTGTCTAGGAAAACTTGGCTAACAAGAAATTGGGGTAAATCAAGAGATTGATAGTCCCAATTAAAGGGTTGTATCTAGAGATAGCAAAACCCGACTTGAGCTTTGTATCAACCATTTTGTTTAACACCCACGTGGGTACTCAAGTGTTTATAGCTATAATACACCCTGACCAATAAAACAAGATTTAAAGTTTACAACCCGTTAGGCAAACACCTAGGCGAAGGTCATAGCCCTAGGCCTTCTATAGCATTTGAAAAACAACAACAAAAACAATTTCTTAGTTTCATTACTTAATCTTGCAATCTTAATTAGAATAGACATAGAACAAGCATCAATTTGTGGCAGTGTAATTTGAGATAGTTCATACTCATACACTGCAATTTATACTCTTATATCCCACGTATAGCTCCCTGTGAAATTCGACCCCGAATCCTTGTTGGGTATTACTATTGCAATTGACCATTTCATAACCTTGAATTGAGATGTGAACTTGGACGAGATCAAAGGGATTGTAGCGTTTTGGAAGTGCCGTTAAATCATATTGTGGCAGTTATAAACCGCTATTAGATGTAAATAAAACCGTCACAATAACCCTTTTCTTGTATTGGATCTCAAAATTCGCATGTTAAAGTAGCTTTTGGACTTAGGAGTGAGTCCGGAATGTGATTTGGAGGTTCGTGGTAGAATTAGACTTGAATTGGCGAAATAGAAAATTTAGCGATTTCGGTCGGCAGTGGAAAATTTTATATCGGGGTCGGAATGGAATTCCGAAAGTTGGAGTAGGTTCTTAGTGTCATTTGTGATGTGTGTGCAAATTTTGAGGTCATTCAGACGTGGTTTGGTTGGTTTCGGCATCGGTTGCCGAATTAAGAAATTTAGAAGTTCTTAGGCTTGAATCCGAGGGTAATTTGATGATTTGATGTTGTTTTGAGTGATTCAAAGGTTCGACTACGTTGGTATGTTGATATATGACTTGTTGGTATTTTTTGTTAAGGTCCTGAGGGCTTCGGGGTGATTCTGGGTGGTTAACGGATTTGTCGAAGTTGGAATTTGCAGCTGGACCTGCTGCTTCTGCTATTTCCGCACCTGCGGAAGGAAGAGTCGCAGGTGCAAGGCCGTTGGTGTGCGTGGGGAGTGCGCAAGTGCGGGCAACTCTGGGTTAGGCAAGATGCGCAGGTCACATAATTATGCTTAATTATCATTATGTGACTTGCCGGGGTAGTTGGTTCGGCTCCAGGGATGTTTCAAAATGAGTTGAGATACTTAGTCTCCGGGTTGGAAGCTTAAGTTGAAAAGGTTGACCAGATGTTGAATTATGTGTAAATGGCTCCGGAATGGAGTTTTGATGGTTCTGATAGCTCCGTTGAGTGATTTTGGACTTAGGAGTGTGTCCGGATAGTGATTTGGAGGTCCGTAGTTGATTTAGGCTTGAAATGTCAAAAGTTAGAAAATTAGAAGATTTGGAAATTGAGAAGTTTGACCGATGGTGGAATTTGTGGTTACCAGGCTCGGATTTTGGTTCCGGGAGTTAGAATAGGTCCATTGTGCCATTTATGACTTGTGTGCAGAATTTGAGGTCAATTGGACGTGATTTAATAGGTTTCGGCATCGATTGTAAAAGTTGGAATTTCTTAGTTTTCGTTAGGCTTGAATTGATGTGCGATTCATGTTTTTATGTTCGTTGATGTGATTTGAGGCCTCAACTAAGTTTGTATCGTGTTTTAGGACTTGTTAGTGTGTTTCGTTGAGGTCCCGGGGGCCTCGAGTGGAGTTTGGATTGTTAATCGATCGAAGTTTGGTATTGAAGGATTGCTGAAGTGCATCAGGTCTGGTGTGATCGCACCTACGATGAATTTGGTCGTAGGTGCGCTACTGCAGAAGCGAAGGAGCCATCAAAGGAGCAAATTTGGGTGAGCTGGGGAGTTGCGCAGGTGCGAAGGGAATTTCCGCACCTGCGAGTTCGCAGATTCGGAAGGAGCATCGCAAAATCGAAAGGAGGCTTGGTGAGGCAGGTCTGCAGAAGCGGAAGTCTTCTCACAGAAGCGAGGCCACAGGTGCGGACTAGTGGCCGCAGGTGTGCAAGGCCGATGTCCAGTGTAACTCCGCAAATACAGAGCTTTGACCGTAAAAGTAGAACTGCATGTGCGGTTAAATGATCCGTAGAAGCAAAAAGGGCTGGCTGTGTTTAAAACTCGAGTGTTTCATGATTTTACTAAGGCAATGTTTGAGAGGATGTTGGAGGGGTTTCTTGAGGTAAGTCACTCTTGATCATTTTTATTCAATAATATTGTTTCCCCATTGAATTTCCCACGTAGATCGTGTGTTATTTAGGTTGAATTTTGGGAGTTATAGGCTAAGGATTGGAGAGTTAAATTTGGGGATTTGAGTAACGATTTGGTGTCGGAATTTAGTAAATTTGGTATGGTTAGACTCGTGGTTGAATGGCCTTTTGAATTTTATAATTTTTATTGGATTCCGAGATGTGGGCTCGAAGGTTGACTTTTGAGTTGACTTTTTGACTTTGATTAAAAATTTAGCACTTTCATATGGAACTGATTCCAATAGCTTGAATTGATTGTATCGAATTGTTTGTGGCTAGATTCAAGGCATTCAAATGCTGATTCGCGAGGCAAGGACTTGCTAGCAGAGTGATTCGATTGGCTTGAGGTAAGTATCGTATTTAAACTCCGTTAAAGCACCAGTTGCCTGAATTGTTGTGATAGCCATGTGCTTTTAGGTGAGCACATGTATAGGAATGAGCCCATGTGCAAGCACCGAAACTATATATTCATGTTTGGGTTGTGCTCGGGCTCTTATAAGCCTAGAAATGACTGTTAAGTTTTAAGCTTTGATATCTCACATGTTGTAATAATTTATGTGATCTAATTGAGCCATGATGAGGCTACATAGAGGTTAAACCCTTGAACGAATTTGATAAATGCTTTTCATTGATGAAATTGCCGGTTTGAGATACGATAGCACACTATGCACATGCCTACACTTTAGCATGTCATTTACACTAGTCCAGTGACATGAGGATCTTATTTCATTCATCATATACCTGTATACTTGCTTTATTGCTTCTGTGTGATATGTTTGGACTAGGGCCTACGGCTATGCCTGGCGGATTATGTTATTAGCACGTGAGTTATCCATGCGGATCCATATATTGATATTATTGGCACATGAGTTGTCCGTCCAGCATGTGAGTTGTCCGTGCAGATTCATATATTGATAATATTGACACGTGAGTTGCCCGTGTTGCATGTGAGTTGTCCGTGCAAGTTTTATTGTTAGCACGTGAGTTATCCATGTGGATCCATGTATTGATATTATTGGCACGTGAGTTGTTTATGCAGCACGTGAGTTGTTTGTACGGATCCATATATTTATAATATTGACACTAAGTTGTTCGTGTCGCACGTGAGTTATCCATGCAAGTTCTGTTGTTAGCACGTGAGTTGTCCGTGCAGTGTGTGAAACTTGTATTTTCTTGATCATTTATCTGATTTACTTGTTTCCTTCTCTACATGCCATAATACTATTTGAGCAGGGTATTTGAGAAACAATGCACACGCACACACGGATATTCTTCCCACGAAGCCTTATGAGTTAGTTTTAAATATTGTTTTGTGATTGTCCAATAAGGCAGAATTACACTGAAATAACTAGTATCCTTAATAATTTAAGCTTTTCTTTCCTTGACTTGTTATTTGCGATACCTATTAAGTTATTTGTACTCACACTACACCCTGCACCTCGTGTGCAGATCCAGGAATTTCCGGGCACGGTGGTTGTTGATCGTGGAGTTTTACCTTTGGAAAAACTTTTGTATGAGTTGAGGCGTTTCCATCCACTTTTATGAGATTTTCACTTCTTTAAACCTATTTTAGTATATTTGTAAATTGAAAGTATTGGTATGTGTGAGTTGTAGGCTTGCCTGGTATCATGATAGGCGCCATCACAGGCTTTGTCCTAGATATTAACTTTTTGCACTAGCTTTGCCCGGGTGATTTCAGTTCCGGCCGCAGCAGTCACTTCTGAAGCCGGGGAGGTACTCAGACTCCCGCCGCCCACACTCTAGAGTAGGTGGTGTAGGGACTTCAGACACCAGGGGTACTACCAGCCTAGTCGGTTGCAGTTGCTCAGGTCCATGTAGGTCCCGTTATGTGTGATGAGGAGTAGAAGAGGCTAGAGATGTTTGGGAGGCTCGAGCCTCCATCATTAACTGGAGTTGAGTCAGAGGATGCTCAGGACTTCTTGGATAGGTGCCAGTAGATTCTTCGCACAGTGGGTATTCTGGAGACCAGTGGGGTCTCATTTACTACTTTTTAATTGACTGGGGCATCTTTTATATGGTGGGAGACCTATGAGAGGAGCAGGCCAGTCGGTGCAGCACCACTTTCATGGCATGAGTTCTTCGTTCTCTTATTAGAGAAGTTTGTGCCATATACTCGTAGGGAGGAGCTGTGCAGGCAGTTCAAGCAGCTACGTCAGAAGGGCATGTTTGTGACCCAGTATGAGATGAGCTTTTCATAGTTGGCTCGTTACACAGTTTGGTTGGTTCCCATTGAGAGGGAGAGGATTAGGAGGTTCATTGATGGCCTCTCCTATCAGTTGCGTTTTGTTATGACACATGAGAGTGTATCGGGTGCTAGGTTTGATGATGTTATTGATATTTATCGGTGGCTAGAGTTGGTTCATAGTCAGGAGTGTAAGGAAAGGGAGGCCAAGAGGCCTCGTGGTTCGGGTGGTTTCAACGGTGTTTATTCTAGGGTCAGCCCCACCATAGCAGGGGTCGTCCTTAGAGGCCCGCTCAGATGGCTCGTCCAGCTCATCGTGGTGCATCAGTTAGACATGGTTCTTACAATGCTCGTTTAGGCCAGCCATCATTTAGTGCATTACCAGCGCAGAGTTCTCACCATGACTCGTCTGCTCAGATTTCTATAGGCAGTTCCTCGGGTTATCAGGAGAAGCAACTCCGTCACAGAAGGGGTTATTTTGAGGTGTGGAAACTTGAGTCATCTCAAGAGGGATTGCCCTAGATTGTTGAGTGGGGCTCCACAATAGAGTTCTCGATCGATAATACCATCACCAGCAGTTACACCACCCGTTCATCCATCTCGGGGTGGGGGCCAGGCAGCTAGAGGTCGCCCTAGAGGGGGAGGCCGATCAGGTGGTGGTCAGACTCGATTCTATGATATTCCTACTAGGCCAGATGTCGTTGATTCAGATACAATGATCACAGGTATTATCTCAGTGTGCCACAGGGATGCTTCCACATTATTTGACCCTGGTTCTACTTATTCCTTTGTATCATCCTATTTTACTCATTATTTGGTCATGCCCCGTGAGTCTTTAGTTTCACCTGTTCATGTATCTATGCCAGTGGGTGATACTATTGTTGTGGACCGTGTATATCGGTCGTGTGTAGTGACTATTGGGGGATTGGAGACTAGAGTTGATCTGTTATTGCTAAGTATGATTGACTTCAACGGTATTTTGGGTATGGACTAGATGTCTCCATGTCATGTTATTCTGGATTTTCACGCTAAGATTGTGACGTTGGTAATTTCGGGGTTGCCAAGAATCGAGTGGAGAGGTTATCTAGATTATGTTCCCAGCAGGGTGATTTCTTATCTGAAGGCCCAACGAATGGTTGGGAAGGGGTGTCTGACATATTTGTCCTTTGTAAGGGATGTTGGTGTTGATACCCCTACTACTGATTCTGTACCGGTAGTACGAGACTTTCAGGATGTGTTTCCTGTAGACCTGCCAGGCATGCCACCCGACAGGGATATTGATTTGGTGCCGGACACTCAGCCTTTTTCTATTCCTCTGTATCGTACGACACCAATAGAGTTGAAGGGATTGAAAGAGTAGCTTCAGGAACTTATTGATAAGGGTTTATTAGGCCTAGTGTGTTGCCTTGGGGTGCATCGGTTCTATTTGTGAAGAAGAAGGATGGTACTATGTGGATGTGCATCGACTATAAGCAGTTGAACAAAGTTACAATCAAGAACAAGTATCCTTTTTCGTGCATTGATGATCTATTTGACTAGCTTCAGGGAGCGAGGGTGTTCTCTAAGATCGATTTGAGGTCTGGGTATCACCAGTTGAAGATTCGGGACTCAGATATTCTAAAGACGATATTCAGGACCCGCTATGGTCACTATAAGTTTCTTGTGATGTCTTTTGGGCTGACCAACACCCCAGCAACATTCATGCATCTAATGAACACAGTATTTTAGTCATATCTTGATTTTTTTGTTGTAGTATTCATTGATGATATCCTGGTGTACTCACGTAGCCAAGAGGAGCATGCCCAGCATTTTAAGATTGTACTACAACGGTTGAGGGGGGAGAAACTTTATGCCAAGTTCTCCAAGTGTGAGTTTTGGCTTAGTTCAGTGGCGTTCTTGGGGCACATGATATCCAGTAAGGGGATTAAGGTGGATCCAAATAAGATAGAGGCAGTTCAGAGTTGGCCCAGACCGTCTTCAGCTACTAAGATTCAGAACTTTCTCGGCTTGGCCGGATATTATTGTCAATTTGAAAAGGATTTCTCATCCATTGCAGCGCCTTTGACCAGATTGACCCAGAAGTGCTCCATTCAGGTGGTCGGATGAGTGTGAGGAGATCTTTTAGAAGCTCAAGACTGCCTTGACCATAACTCCAATTCTAGTTTTGCCTTCAGTGTCTGGCTCTTATACCGTGTATTGTGATGCTTCTCGGATTAGCCTTGGGCATGTCTTTGTTACATCCGGTACTTTTGTACATTGGATTTTTCGTAAGATAGTTGACATAGGTTCAAGGACAAGACTATTTTTGAGGTTATAGGTATTTATGCTATTTATAACAAGTGATAAGTAAAGTCGTAACGGTTAGAGGGTAAACGAATAAAAGAAAATAAGTTTTGACGAAGTTTGTTATTTTGGGATGAAAAACCGGTCCAAGTTATAATACCCCATATTTATGGACTAGTGCAATATAATATACCATGTGACCATGACAATAAAGTATATTCTAGTATATTAAAAGTGATTAGTATTTAAGTGAAATGAGATTTAGAAATTAATGATGTATTTAATTAATTATATGGAGAATTAGTTAATGTGTTTGGATAAAGTTAAGGAGACAACATGTCCTTGTAGGTCCCACAAGGGGGATGACCTTTATTAGTATTAGTAAAGGATAAATATTCCTAGTAGTAGAACTAGATAAAGATTAGGTATAATAAAAGGGATGGGTACGTGTACAAATTAGGTGAGGTTATGGAGAATGGGTGTCTAATTTTAGTAGGTGACTAGTGCAAGTATATACCCATGTGTCTTCATCTAAATTATCTACACATGGTAGCATCATATATAGATAATACAGACATCAACATTGCATGAAGACATCAACTTACTTAGATAATACAAGGAATCAATATACTCCCATAGTAGAAACAATTCATTTGAAAATAACTCCATTGTTGGTGGCAACAATATTGATCACGTTGGGAGCAATTCTTTGGGGGAACCAAGCATTGGCAGCAAGTATATTTCCATAATTCTGTACCAACTTTACTTCCCAAACTAATCTTAAGAACACCAAAGCGATTTCTAGTGTTTGTTTGATTCCTACAAACTCGGGGTAGAGCGTGCCGCTTCCAGATTGTATAAGGTCAAGAAGCTAATCAAGCTGCGGAATAGGGTTGCTATAAAGCTTAAAGACGTATGTTATGGCTATCCCTTCTTTCTTTTTTGCATGATCTATATGATATAAACGAAACGAGCAAACGCACAACTTTCATAAATGTCTCTATTTATAGAAGCACTAGGGGTGCTTATGTTCTTGAATTCCCATGTGTCTTATTATTATATCTTCTGTTCATGGGTCTCAGAAAAATGCGTAATTGATAAAGTTTATCCGAAGACATATTGATCTTATGACATTTCGAGAAATCTTATTAACTTACTTCTTATGCATTTCATTCATTTATTCATGTACATTGACCCATGACCAGATGGCATTATATACGCGTATATTATATGTATATGGAATATGGAAAAATATTACGGTGTTATATACGCACCACCACCTGATCAGTTGGTATACGTTGATGATTTCGCCCACAGAGGCCGAAATGATATGATGGGATGCCCTCAGAGGATTGATGATGTTACGTACGCATATACATATGCATGATATGACATTTATAGGCATATGCATGACATTATAAATATTTCATGATTTACAGAGTTATCTAGATTTACATGTTGAGTTCTTTATTTCATGTCCTTTGTTTACTGATTTACATACCTTACATACTCGGTACATTATTTGTACTGACATCCTTTTGTTGTGGACGCTGCATTCATGCGTGTATGTATAGATAATCAGTTTAAATAGCCCTCATATTAGATGAGGTTAGCATTTAGTGAAGGATCTGTAAGACTGCAGTTCTTTTGGAGTGCAGCCGAGTCTGTAAGTCTTCGTGTCAGAGTTTTACTACAGACTTATGGGTAGGCCGGGTCTTTGTCCCGGCCATGTTTTGATTTCAAATACTCTTAGAGGCTTTGTAGTCATAGGTTCATCATGTACAGTATGTCAGAGGCCTTGACGGCCCATATGTATTCATGTTTTAAGAATAATGGTTCATTAATACAATGTTTCCCACTTATAGTTATACATTTCGAGTTGTGGCCATGTTAGCCCATGATGGTTACAGAAAGAATGGGTTTAGCCAACTGGAACTATGCATGTTCTAGTTTTGGTCGAACGATCATGAGTTACAGAGTGGTTCGCCCGTGTCAATAAGGCACCGGGTGCCAGCCACGCCTCCCCAGGTTTGGGGCATGACAAAGTGGTATCAGATCAGGTCGTGTCCTAGGGAGTCAACAAAGCCGTGCCTAGTAGAGTCTCACTTATGGGTGTGTTGTGCGCCACATTTATAATTGAGAGGCTATAGGGCATTTAGGAAATGTTACCCTTCTTTTGTTTCAAAATTGTGCCATAGAGCTGAGTCGCAAGAAGTCAGTAGGAAGTTTTCGCCGAACTTTGTATGCACCAGTGGTGCAGGTATCACAGTAGAGCTTTAAGGCATGGATATAATTTTCACCTATGTGGAAGGGAGATTATGAAAGTAACAGAAGATACGATGCGAATTGAAAGGTAAGAAAGGTAAAGGTGAAGAATATATGAGATACTCAAGTGCAGAAGGTTGTGAATAGTCCGGGCTTCCGATAGAGGTTGGGTTTTAGTTTAGTTTACATAGGAGACTAGCAAAAATTGTTTGTAAATCTCTAAGAGTTAACATTCAAGGACGAATTTTTCTAAAGAGGCAAAAGATGTTACATCTAGTACTTTTGTACATTGGATTTTTTGTAAGATAATTGACATAGGTTCAAGGACAAGACTATTTTTGAGTTTATAGGTATTTATGCTATTTATAATAAGTGATAAGTAAAGTCGTGAAGGTTAGAGGGTAAACGAATCAAAGAAAATGAGTTTCATCGAAGTTTGTCATTTTGGGATGAAAAAACGGTCCAAGCTATAATACCCCGTATTTATGGAATAGTGCAATACAATATACCATGTGACCATGATAGTAAAGTATATTCTAGTATGTTAAAAGTGATTAGTATTTAAGTGAAATGAGATTTAGAAATTAATTATGAATTTAATTAATTATATGGAGAATTATTTAAAGTGTTTGGATAATGTTAAGGAGACAACATGTCCTTGTAGGTCCCACAAGGGGGATGACCTTTATTATTATTAGTAAAGGATAAATATTGCTAGTAGTAAAACTAGATAAAGATTAGGTATAATAAAAGGAATGGGCACGTGTACAATTTAGGTGAGGTTATGGAATGGGTGTCTAATTTTAGTAGGTGACTAGTACATGTATATACCCATGTGTCTTCATCTAAATTATCTACACATGGTAGCATCATATATAGATAATTTAGGCAGCAACATTACATGAAAGATATCAACTTACTTAGATAATACAAGGAAATAATATGCTCCCATAGTAGAAAAATTCAGTTGAAAATAACTCCATTGTTGGTGGCAACAATATTAATCACGTTGGGAGCAATTCTTTGGGGGAACCAAGCATTGGAAACAAGTATATTTCCATAATTCTGTAGCAGCTTTAATTCCCAAACTAATCTTAAGAACACTGAAGAGATTTCTAGTGTTTGTTTGATTCCTACAAGCTCGGGGTAGAGCGGGCCAGTTCCAGATTATATAAGGTCAAGACGCAAATCAAGATGCGGAATAGGGTTGCTGCAAATCTTAAAGAGGTATGTTATTGCTATCCCTTCTTTGTTTTTTGCATGATCTATATGATACAAACGAAACGAGCAAACGCACAACTTTCATAAATGTCTCTACTCATAGAAGCAATAGGGGTGCCTATGCTATTGAATTCCCATGTGTCTTATTATTATATCTTCTGTTCATGGGTCTCAGAAAAATGCATAATTGATAAAGTTTATCCGAAGACATATTGATATTATGACATTCCGAGAAATCTTATTAACTTACTTCTTATGCATTTCATTCATTTATACATGTACATTGACCTATGACCAGATGGCGTTATATAGGCGTATATTATATGTATATGGGATATAGAAAACGGTTACGGCGTTATGCACGCACCACCACCTGATCAGTTAGTATACGTTAATGATTTTGCTTACAGAGGCCGAGATGATATGATGGGATGCCATCAGAGGCTTGATGATATTATGTACGCATATACATATGCATGATATGACATTTATACGCATATGCATGACATTATAAATATTTCATGATTTATAGAGCTATCTAGATTTATAGGTTGAGTCCTTTATTTCATGTCCTTTACATACAGATTTACATGCCTTACATACTCGGTACATTATTCGTACTGACGTCCTTTTGTTATGGACGCTGCATTCATGCTGCAGGTATAGATAATCAGTTTCACGAGCCCTCATAGTAGACGAGGTTAGCATTAAACGAAGGATCGGTAAGACTGCACTTCTTTCGAAGTGCAGCTGAGTCTGTAAGTCTTCGTGTTAGAGTTTTGCTACCGACTTATGGTAGGCCGGGTCTCTGTCCCGACCATGTTTCGATGTCAAATACTCTTAAAGGCTTTGTAGACACAGGTTCATCATGTACAATATGTCAGAGGCCTTGACGGCTCATATGTATTCGTGTTTTAAGAACAATGGTTCATTGATACAATGTTTCTCACTTATAGTTATACATTACGAGTTGTGGCCATATTAGCCCATGATGGTTATAGAAAGAATGGGTTTATCCAACTCGACCTATGCATGTTCTAGTTTTGGTCGAACGATCATGAGTTACGGAGTGATTCGCCTGTGCCAGTAAGGCACCGGGTGCCAGCCACTCCTCCCCATGTTTGAGGCATGACAGTCTTGATGTAGGAGGGTAGAGTGATTGCTTATGCTTCACGCCAGTTGAAGCCCCATGAGAAGAACTACCATGTTCATGATTTGGAGTTGGCAACCACCGTTCATGCATTGAAGATTTGGAGGCATTATCTCTATGGTGTGTCTTGCGAGGTATTTACAGATCATCGGAGTCTCCAACACTTATTCAAACAAAAGGATCTAAATTTGAGACAATGGAGATGGTTGGAGCTGCGAAAGGACTATGATATTACCATTCTGTATCATCCCAGGAAGGCCAGTGTGGTGGCCGATGCCTTGAGTAGGAAGGCGGTGAGTATGTGTAGCCTTGTATGTATTCCTATTGGTGAGAGACCGCTTGTAGTTGATGTTCAGGCTTTGGCTAACTAGTTCGTGAGATTAGATGTTTTGGATCCCAGTCGGGTTCTAGCTTGTGTGGTTTCTTGGTCTTGCTAATATGATCGCATCAGAGAGCGCCAGTATGATGATCCCTAGTTCGTGAGATTAGATGTTTTGGATCCCTAGCTTGGGTGATTGTGGATCGGTTGACAAAGTCCGCGCATTTCATTCCAGTTAGGACTGCTTATTCTTTGGAGCAGTTAGCGGATCTACATCCATGAGATCGTTCGCCTTCATAGTGTTCCGGTGTCCAAGCATTGTCTCCACTCTTTGCATAGGGCTAAACACTGCCCTCACCATTGCATAAGGCTAAACGTTGCCTTTCTTTGCATAAGACTAAGCATTGTCTCCACTCCTTGCATATGGCTATGCACTGCCCTCGCCTTGCATAAGGCTAAGCACTGCCGTCTTTTCCAGAGGCTAAGCGCAGTCTCCTTACCCAACATGAGACTAAGCATTGTTTCCACTCCTTGCATGGGGATAGGCAACGCCCTGACCTTGTATAAGGCTAAGCATTGCCTTTCCTTGCCAGAGACTAAGCATTGTCTCCTTTCCTTGCATGAGACTGGGCATTGTCTCCTTTCCTTACATGAGACTACGCATTGTCTCCACTCTTTGCATAGGGCTAAACACTTCCTTCACCATTGCACAAGGCTAAATGTTTCCTTTCTTTGCATGAGACTAAGCATTGTCTCCACTCTTTGCATAGGGCTAGGCACTGCCCTCACCTTGCATAAGGCTAAGCACTGCCTTCTTTGCTAGAGGCTAAGCGTTGTGTTCTTCCCCTGCATGACACTAAGAATTGTCTCCACTCCTTTCATAGGGCTAGGCACCGCCCTCACCTTGTATAAGGCTAAGCATTGCCTTTCCTTGCCAGAGACGAAGGCGACATAGTCCGAAGGCACCATCCTTATTGCCTGAAGACACCATTCCATGGCCTGAGGATCTCTCGGTATTGCACATCATTATTCAGGGGCGTCATAGTCCAGTGGCACCATCCTCATGGCCCGAGGACACCATTTCATGGCTTATGAATCCCTTATCACACGCTTCATGGCCCAGGACGTCATGGTCTAAGTACATCGTCCTCATCGTTCGAAGACAACCTTCATGGTCCAAAGGGAATTTGCATCATGTTTAAATTTTTGAAATAACCCATATATATTCGTATGCGCCGTGTTTTGATTTTTGCAGGTAACTCGGGAGGTAACCGTTCTATAAACAGGAGCAATCTTCGCTACGGATGCCGTTCACATCGCTCACATCCTTTGTCTACCTCAAACGTAACCAACTACCAGTAACTGACTACCTTTTACTCGATAACCGTTCAGATATCTACCTGGGGATACACCCGTAATGTTCATTTTGCATTGATGACTCCACCTAAAATCATCCATTACTTACAACACTATCCTACCCAAAAGAATCTTTTCGAAACATACGACCAATCTTATAAAACCTCCATCGGTTTGTTCGCCATTAGATCAAGAACAACACACAACCTGATTCCTATAACACCAGGGATATGTAGGCAACTCAGGAACCAGGGTTTGGCCCCCATTTTTTAAAAAAAATACATCACTCCTCACTCATTTCGGACAAAATTGGTCATCATTTTCTTTACCCGACAACTCTTTCATCATTCCCGAGTAAAGAGGGAGAGCTGTTGATACCCACTTTTGTCCTCATAGTATATATACTTTTAAAATATCATTTTTGCATCATTACGTAATTTACAAGATTTATACAAATATTTTATAATTTTTCCATGATTTTTAGAGCTTTAAAATTAATTTTCTTGCATTTAAATTACTTAAATATTATCCCTTTAAATTATTTATGATGACTTAATCATCCAAATTTATTATTTTATATCCATGTGTTTGTTTAATAATATTTTGCTTCACTTTATATAATTACATCTATATTTTAGTTATTTACATAATATTTTATAATAATAGCCTATATTCATGCATAATTATGTTTTATTTACATTATTTGTGCCTAAATAGCCTTTTATATTTTATAATTATAAGTTATTATTTTCAATCATTTTAGTGTATATAAAAAAAATATTTTTTTATTTATTATTAATTATTTGTATTTAATCAATTTTGTATTTAAAAGATAGCCTAAGTTATACATATTTTGGACCACATTAGTGGCCCAAAACTACTCAAATCCCTGGCCCAATCTCCCCAACCCAAGCCAAACGACCCCTTAACCTCAACTCGGTTGGTACCCGCTTAAACGACCCACCCCACTCCCATTTCGATCTTGGATGTTGATCTCAAATGATCAACGGCCCAAAATAATTCCTCCACTTTCCTTATATCCCCTCACCCAAACCCTAACCCTATTTCCCCACTACAGCCGCCTCTAAACCCTCTCTATTCCGTCTGTCTCTGAGAAAACCTAGTAGCCGCCTTTTGATTTCTCTCTGATTCCAGCCCAAAAATGGAATCAATCTGAGATTCACTTACCTATTTTGTGATACTTTACTATTGTATGCGTTTCTATGGTGTTACTTAGTCCTTGCCCTATTTTTTGTAAGAACTACCTTTCAAGAGCAGGCCTGGTTGACTCCGATTTTGCGAAGATTTGGACAATCTTTCGTCTATATACACTCTACAATGGACGATTCTTGCATTATTGGTTCTATTCAAGACAGTTGGACCCAACTAGGGTTTGAGATTTTCCTTTTTCCTCACTGATTTTGATTGCATGTGATATATTCTTTCCTTTCTTGTGTTTGACTGATGATTTTTCATGTTCGTCCGCTCAATTTGAACATTATATAAACCCCTTCCCAATTTTCCCTTTGGACAGACCTAATTACTGCTAGTACACTCACTATACTCTTCTCTCACTTGTTCACTTCTTCTGAGATACTTGAATATTTTCTGGAATTGTTGAATCCTTGGCCGGTTGAAAGCCAAGGCCATAATATTATTAAAACAACCTTCTCCGGTGTAAGCACTGCTCGGAGCCCTTCTCCAGGCTCTTGTGAACTCTGAAGCATCGGGGATCTGGGTTCTCTTGCTACCAGTATTCTAACTCCTCATTCTTTTGTTCGTTTAACTTTGCTACTAGTTAGTGTCCTTAACTCTTGCAATGTTAACTATTTTCCTTTCTGTTTATCTATGACGTATGTGTTCTATGTGTTAATGTTGTTTAAATTCTATAAGCATGATTCAGTTTCCCTGTTATTCATGGATCCCTGATATTGTACTGTTATGATATTGTTTTATAATCCTCTACAATTCCATGTTCTTTATTAGTTGAATTCAGTAGGTTTCAACACATGTAAGATGCTTTCATTATTGGAATGGATTCTAGCTTTCTTAGGTGTTTCTAGACTAATGTGGGTTCTCTACCTTGTCCTGTATCTCTATGTTTGTATTCTAGACCTTGTTAAGTTCCTCTTGCCCAATATGATTGATCTCTGAGACTGTATTAATTAGCTAAAACATGTTTCCATTTAAGTTCTGTTGCATTTTTGGTTTAGAATGACTTTTAGGGCAAATTGCTATGTTAGTTTCTCTGCCGCCTAGGTAATTGGTACGAATGGTTATGCTTGCCTGTCTCATCCCATTTTAAGTGTTGTATGTTCTCATGAGTGAGGACACTGTTAAGGTTTATGGTAAACCATGACATTAGTTTGTTGCTATGCTGCTTATGGTCATCTTCATGTGAAATTGCATATCCCTCTAACTATGATTGTTTCGAATAAGGCTCACTTGTTTAAGATCTTTTTCTGACATTTTGGTTAATGTCTTGCGCTAAGCTTGATTCTGAGAAATTAATATATGTGTGTGTTTGTCCTGTCAACTCTACAGACTTGCCTCTTCAGCCTTCTTAATGTGTAACTATGTTCAGTGAGTTATACCCTTCCCTTTGTTGAATAATTGTTCAATATGATGTTAGTTCTTCAATGTCAAACTTGCTATGCCAAAGTTGTCTACCCAGTTAGTATGCTCAAGCCCTCTTATTTAACCAATCTTGTTCCCTTAGCTTCTAAGAATTATGACCATTGTTAATAGACTTTAGGACTGTCAATTGGTTATCATGTATGGTTTCCCCTCTCAAGTTTGGTATGAGTTTTTGTATGGCCCTGGGTGTATAGCTGATACATTCTGAAACATGCTGGGTCTTGGGTTCACTGTTCGTGTGAAAGGAGAAGCTTGCTGATGGCCCAGGTGTTACTGGGTTATATTCTTTGGGGCCTGCTCTGCGTATTGGGCCTGCAGCCTTTTAATATATAACATTCGCACTTGTATTCATTATTTTTGGGTCTGTAATAATTTGTGAGCAAAAACAGATGGGAAAATTAGTAAAAGAGGGGTAGGGTACTCTAATTCTCACATAAAATGGGTAGAAAGCATGCCTATATGATCTATGTGATTTATTCGCTATTTGCTTCACATGTTTTAACTTCATGAGTAGAAACCCTGCCTATAGGAGTCACACGCACACACATCACTTAACTTGCCAATGCATGCTATTTCAAGTATTCGCTGTACCAGTCTTCACTACTGTGTTTTCTTAGATGAAATGAGTATAGGGCGTAGCAATGCAATATTCTACTTACCTAGGTGCCATGCCTATAGGACTTCGAATAATTAATCTATCTCAATTATCATTGTACTGCTCATGCCTATAGGTTTAACAATCAACCAGCTACCCATATCATTTGTATTGCTCATCTAGATAGCATACCTATAGGGATAAAACTATATAAAATCAATGTCAATCGCCAAATATTAGATATCATGCTTCTAGAATACTGTCACCTGCCTAACGAACTTGTCTATAAAATCAGCGTTAGTAGTTCATGGTTCTGGAGTCGTTTCACTGCCTTTTGCGAACAATCTAGAAATCATGACTATAGGTTTTTATAATCTACAAATCTGTTGTCTGTATATTGCTAAAATCAGAATCACTTAGAAACCATGTCTATAGGACTTATAATGATTTAATCTGTACGTCGGCCTAAAATGCAGCGTCGGCTGTTTGATATTGGAATCAAATAAAGATCATGCCCATAGGACCAAAGGATTCTGAGTCTCAAGTTCGAAAAGTTCTACTGCCTAACCTGAAAATCAGTCTGCTGCTTCTTTGTTTACGTGCGGAGGCTAACATGATCTACTCTTGGCTATTATGTGCAGTCCTCTTTGTTTTTTTTAATGTCGCTTAGTTTTATCATTTTCGAGCAACCTAAGTAAAGTCTAGAACCACCCAAATAGTAGGTCCAAAGCCTCATGGGCCATAGGCACAGGACGGGTAGTGCGTGCATAGGGTACGACTCAGAATTGAATTTGAACGCTCTTAGGTAAACAACTTCAACACAGTAATCGGGTAGCAGGAGATGATAGTCTGTGCCCGCTGAATAATATGAATAACTTCTATCATAAAGGGAGTTGCGAATTATTATTTATGTTGCACGGGGTGATCCTTTAGGCTAAAAAACTTAGGATCCCCCCCTCCTTTATATACTTACGCAGTCATATACCATTGTAGTCGCATCCGTGTAGTCCTTAAAGATCTGTACCCAATTCTCATTGTGTTAAAATGAAACTCTTCAACTTTTATATTTAATTGTTCATCTGATCACCTAGCCCAATTACATAATCCAAATAGTCTTAAGTTCGGCCGGGACCCACAGTTGTGGACCTCAAAGAGTGCCTAACACCTTCTCTTTTGAGGTAATTTGAGCCCTTACCCGATCTTTGGTGGCGTTGACTAGTCAAACAAAGTTATTTGTAAATAGGTGCCCTAACGCACCTTAAAATCGTTAGGTGGCGACTCTCCTCTTTTAATACCTATTTAAAAGAGTTGTCACACGTCGAATCCCGATTTCACAAGGAAAAGGGGCGCGACACACCCTGCACTTCGTGTGCAGATTCAGGTGATCCCGGACACAGTGGGTGTTGATTCTTTCACACAGCTGATTTTTCGGAGATTTAGAGGTAGCTGTCCTATTTCGTAGATCTTGTCTCTCCTTCCCTATCTCCTTATTTACTGTTTTGTCTCAAACTATTATAGACCGTGTTGTGCAGACTTGTAGTGTATAGTTGCTCATGTACTCAGTGACACCGGGTTTTGAAAATGTATTTATATCCAGTATTAGTGGGATTTTCTCTTAAACTTAATTATTATATTTTTCGTATTTAAAAGAAATTGTGGGTTATTGATGTTGCCAGCTTGTCTAGTATTGAGATAGGCGCCATCACGACAGGTTAGGATTTTGGGTCGTGATATTTATGGTCTTTTCTAATTTTTTATCTTGTCCACTTGTCTGCTACTATCTCCCAAAAGCAACAAATAGTAAATTTTATTTTTTGCAAATACAAAGAGAACTCCATTTTCCATTATATTAGTAAGTTCAAAGTTCAAATTGCAGGTTAGTCATCCTTTTTGTTCCTCCATGTAAAAAACTTTATTCTTTTCAACTCAAATTAATTGTGCTTGTAAGGTATAATGAATTATTTTGACTAGTTTTTGTGGGGATGGAGCACATCTATATATATTTTTCACATATTTATAATTTTCTTCAATTTTTATGCAATTTTACCTATTTATAAATATTTATTGTAATTATATTATTTTATAAAATATTAAAAAAAAAATACTCATGGGGCTTACGCCTCGCTGAGGTATATGTAAAATGTATCGCCTTACGCCCACGCCTTTTAAAACACTGATCAAAACTAGTTTATTAAATACAGCTCTTCGAAATTTTTGATTGAAAATTTGAAAGTTTGAATTTTCAATAATGGTATTATTCCTGAATGACACACATAATCACAAAATAAACACATTCACAATTTGCTAATCACAGATTATGGGCTTTTAGTTTTGTTTTCTCTTTACTTCCAAAAATAAATGCTCCATTCATTAGTATTTGGCTCCTCTGCATTTCCTCAAGTTCTTACTTATAGTTGAGTGACACGTGTCACATTTTAATATATATTATATTAACTAAAACCAAATCTTAACCATGGTTAGAACTTAGTTAATACTGAATATTTCCCATTAACTGCTGATATTTCCTCTACTTTTTCAATCTATGCACCTAAAAAAAAATTTTATCGCCCAAAATTTATTTAATCCCAACAATCTTAGCAGCAAAGAAAATTTATCAAATTCAAACCAAGGAAATCAAGTACAGTTAATATCGTCAGACCTATATTTTTTAAGATAACAACAAGATTAGCATCGACTTATAATCTAGGGTAAGTGACCAAAGTTGAACTCAAAGTTGGTGTGCCTCAAAATAATTATTTTTTATCGCCCAAAATTAGTTTAATCCCAAAAATCATGGCATCAGAGAAAATTTATCAAATTCAAACCAAGGAAATCAAGTACTGTTAATATCGTCAAACTTATAATTTTTAAAATAACAACAAAATTGACATCGACTTATAATCAGGGTAAGTGACCAAAGTTGAACTATCAATTGGTGTGGCTCAAAATAATTATTTATGGCCAGATATTTGGCAACGACCTGAAACATATACTTAATGAGAGAAGCATTTGTTCCTAACAGATTGATATAGAGTAGGTTTTCCATTTAGAAAATTAAGTAAACTGTGCGAACACAGTCATGGACGCTTCTGCACTTCTTCTACTCACTAGACCTATCTTTGAAGACGACGTCAAATATGAAACGTCAACAATCCTTGATATGGACCAGTTCTGCCGCCCCTCTGAATATGCGAAAGAAAATAAAAAACTTTAGGGATTTACAAAATTAAAGCCTGCACCAACATTGATTATGCGTATATATATGTATTAATGTATACAGAATTAGAGAAACCAGTAAGAACGTGACAAGAAATCCAAATATATGGGATACTAGGTTGTACATGTAAACTAAATCAGAGGGTATAACTTGATGGATGAAATCCTTTACAACATGTAAGTTAATTAAGAGAGATTCATTGCGATATCACGAGCAACGATGTAGAAAGAACTGTATAGTACTTATAAGGGGTCAAATTGTTAAGTGTTAAAAAGAAAATTAAAAAAACTGTAGTAAGATGGTGTTGTGTGTATGTATGAAAGTAAGATATATTTTTTCTCACTCAAAGCGTAGATACGATGTTTCCTATCTTTTCTAATGGGTCTCGCAATTGAAACAACAAAAGATAATTGTTTTCAGCGAAACGAACAAGATACACTAGAGGATTAATATAGGTAAAATCATGGCAAAATTATTAAGTGATACTCCATATACATGAGTACAAGTAAAATCTTCTGGCAAGCTTCTCTTAAAAAGTTTGTTCGGATGAGACACTATTACCTAGCTAGAAGCTCAACTTTTCTATAAGTTCCATTGAGTAAACTTCATTCAATAAAGTTGTAAACTGATTGCTGCTCTCTCCTTCCCTGCGTTCTGGTTCCACCATTCATTATTCGAGATTGTGAAGATCAAGAGCAAATTATATCACCAAAATCGTCAATATCTAGGAGCACATCATCAGCCCAATAGATCTCTTCTTGGTAGTTGGAGCAGTCACTAATATAGCTGCTATTATTATGTTCGTTCATCTTCTGAGTCTCGTCCATGACTTGATGTTCGGCTTGACAAATTGGTGCTGGTTGTACTGTTGTACAGTAATCTTCATCAGGTTCATACAGCATAACTTCGATTATTTTGGCAACATCTTGTTCCTCGATAGTTACCCCATGATTTTTCTCAGCTCTTATATTCTTCTTGATTCGGCACACAACAATATCCTCCTTAGGAATATTGTTTTCTCTAAAGAAATCATCCCCGACGGAATATTCTTTCATCAGCCAAATTTTATTGTTCTCTCCTTCTTTACTACGACTAGTTTGAAACTTGAAACATCTTCTAAACCCAACCACAGTTCCCTTACTATTCTTGATAGGATCAATACCTGTTTGGCCTTTCCATGTCCCGAAGGCGCAAGTTCGACGTACCCTTGTATGTTCGCTCTTCTGCTTCTTTAACCGAGTAAAAAAATAGCGAACCTTCTCTTCGGGATGATCAGAAGCTACAAATATCTCCCATGGTGGTTGGTCTCCATAGATATCGGTAAGTTTGAAATTAGGGCATTCACTCGGCAAAGGCTCGCCCTTTAGGAACCTTTTCAGAAAGTTGATCAACTCTGCTTCAGTTGGGTGAAACCGAACACCCATGGTATATATGGTCGTCTCTTTTTCTTGCTTATAGAGAAACACAAGAATGAGACAATAGCAATTGCCGCAATATGCAAAGACAAGAACCACTACTGTTCTCTCAAGTTAGAAGACGTACTATGAAACGAAACCCTAAACGAATGGAGGAAGCTTATTGACGTGAATGCTGTAATTGACTATTTATAGATATTTGATCAGGTTAATTCCAGCAGAAAAAATTTAGGAAACAAATTTTTAGGAGAGGAAAAGGTGTTGATTTCTGCGGAAGGTTAAAGCTTGGGACTTAAGTTACTTTCTTTATTGATTTTCACAATACGTAAGTTTTTTTAACTAACTTAATACTCCTCAATTTAATAGAAGAATCTAAAAATATAATTTGCTTACCTTTTTCTCGATTTCATTTTATTTATTTTAACATACTTTCATTCATCCAGTATATAAGAAATTTCTAGTAAATAGTTTTCTTAACAAAATAATGAAAGATTAAAAAATTAAAGAATAATGTACTTACTTTCCTCTTTTCCGTTTTCAAGGTTTTTTAATTTTTTTACTTTAGGTAATTAACTGCAATTTGGTCTAATAGGAAATTTCTAATTAACAGTTCTTGGGAGGGTTGCGCTTGGGACTCAAGTTACTTTCTTTCCTTATATTGCCATTCCTATTTCCTAAGCTACTAGTTACCTTCTCTCTTTTTTGGGTTGGATACTAGTTTCCTTTTACTTTCTTTTATTTATTTACATCTTATTTATTTTTTCTAACTCCATTCGTCCGATAAAAAATTTCTTGTTAACAATATATATATATATATATATATATATATATTAAAGGAATAAAGTTTGGCTTGTCATTTAATCAAGTGACAAGTTATTAACAAGCCAAGTGGCAATCTATTAACAAGCCACTTGAAAACCTTATTAAAATAAAAATAGATGTTATAATACATAGATTTTTCGGAAAAGAAACATTCAATCATCCCCTTTTTATCGGCTCTTTTCTAGAAAATCTCCTTTACATAAAGTTAATTTTATAATTTTTCATCTAAATAAATTAAAAATTATAGAAAATTACAGATACACCAAAACTTAAACAAAAGAACCGTACATATATTTGCTATACCTTCTTATATCTATCTCTTCCTAAAAACGTTCCTAATTCTCGTGTTAACTCAATTGTCAAGAGCACTTGATCATGGAAGATGAGAAGCAACTCGCAACAAGAAATGGTGTATGTATACCAAATCAGAAACGGGCTAAATACTCCTCGGATCGGAATGGTTAATATCGAAAATGAAGGAATTTCTACTTGGAAAAGATTCAAAATTTCCCGGCAACTATTACATTTTACCATCTCCAAACAAAATCCAAGTTGAGGTATGTTTGTTGAGATGATATTTGTTCTGCTAGCCACTTTTCTTAGCAAGTGCTCATGACTTTCCTCCTTGATGTTTGATATAAACCCTAAATTAGTTGCTTGGATTTCTAATTTTTTTTTTGCCCTTACATTTTATGGGCTGAATTTATTACTCGAACTAATTTTAAACCTCTCTGGGCACTGAGAAGGCTATATATAAAAATAAATCACACATTTTTCGGTTCTTTTTATGAAAATTTATTTTCATAAAATTTATGCCCCTAAGCACATGTATATTGTTTCTTATTTATATCAAGTAAAACTATTATGAGAATATATATTATATACATACATATATATATATATATATATATATATATATATATATATATATATATATATATATATATATATATATATATGCAACTGAAAATACTTTGATGAGGGAATAATACTTAAAGTTGCTGGTGGTTTAATGCTTGAACATCCGCCGGCGTTGCCTTCGTTGATACTGTGGTTCGTCTCTCTCGCTCTTATATATATATTGATATTCGGCTTAAAGTATGTATATTTATATGCATATTATTTCGCATTTTACTCATGTCTCATAGATTTCGGAGGTGTAATGTAATAATTTGTGCTAATTTATGGTATTTTTATGTGTATGAATTATTCGGAGGCAATTTGGGACGAAGGTGCGCGAATTGAAGCGAAAAGGAGAAGAAAAGGGAAAAAATCACAAAGCAGCGCCACAGGTAGCGTGGGGCGCTATTGTGGCGCTGAAGTAAGAATGTTACAAAGTCCAGTGCCCCGTGCTACCCTGGGCATTGTTGACGGAAACATTTTCCTAGTTCGCCCGGGACAAGGTTATTTCTGCCCAAGACCCCCTCACCCCCAACGCGTATAAATGCAAGACTTAGCTTAATAGTTAGGATGGGAATATACCTAGTCGCCATGCTTAATTAAATATCATAATCTTAATGCGTTCTTAATAGATTTATTCCATAGGAATATATGCGTTAATCTATTTTGAATATGAGAGTAGTAATTCAGGAGAATACTACGAGAGCAATTATTCGATTAATTAGCAACCATGAATGCATTGTATGAAAGGGATAGTTAATTAAAACATAATAGGATTGGTGAATCGATCACAACCTTGGAATATTCGTCTCTACTGAATACACAACAACTATTTTGCTGCTTGATTAATTAGTTACTTGTTAGAATTATTGCTTAGTACGATTATACTTTTGAACTCGGATTGACTCAACTGAATAATAATCTTGATAAAACTAGTGGGCAGTTAACACAAGTCTCTATGGGTTCGATACTCGATTTATCACTTTATTACTTGTACGACTACATATACTTGCGTGTGCGTTTGGGAGCAACAAGTTATTGGCACCATTGCCGGGGACTTGAATATTGACTGCTTTCTAGTTTTTACTGTAGTTGTTTATTTCGTAAATTCTAACATTTCTTATTGGTTGCTCTAGTATCAAGAACTTCGATTGAATGTGAAGGGTCAGAAGTCAGGATAGACTTCAAGGCTTTGACCCCGAACTTGAGAGAATATTTCACAGGAGGTTGAGGGAAGCAAGGGACGCAGAAAATATTCAGGCACTTGTTCAACTACATGTGAACATGGAAGAGGAGCAACATATGGCTGTTCAAGAGGTGGCGATATCCAGCATTGCTAATGTAACCTCCAGCATTGTGAAGCCTAGAATCTGTAACGACCCGACCTGTCGTTTTGAGAATTTAAGTCCCGTTCTGCGGTATAAGTCCTGAGAAGCTTCGTATTATGTGTATTGACTTGCGTGGTGGTTGAATTCAGTTACCAGATGATTCAGAGTCAAATCGAAAGAAGGATGCATGTGTTGGAAGCTTAAGCGGTAAGAGTTGACCGGAATTTGACTTTTGTGTAACGGCTCCGGAACATTTTTTGGATGATTTCAACAACTTTGTAAGGTGATTTTGGATTCAGGCGTGCATCCTTATTTGGAATTGAAAGTTCCTAGGGTGATTTGAAGCATTTCGGCGAAAGTTGGAAAAGTTGAAGTTTGGAAAATGGAGAGGTTTGACCAATAGTTGACTTTGGTGGTATTGGGGTCGGAATGTGATTACGAGAGTAGGAACAACTCCGTTATGTCATTTGAGACTTGCCTGCAAAAATTTGACGTCATTCCGAGTTAGTTTGATAGGTTTCGGCACGAGTTTTTGAAGTTGAAAGATTTGGAAATTCATATGTTCAATTCATGGCGCGATTCGTAGTTTCGGCGTTGTTTCGTATGATTTGAGACCCAAGCGAGTTCATGTTAGGTTATAGAACTTGTTTATGTGTTTAGACGGGATCCCAGGGGCCTCAGATGTGTTACGGATGGGCCACAGGTCATTTTCTCCTATTTTGAACTGTTGTTTTCTGTCATATGATGTTCTTCTTCGCGATCACGAAATGCCTTTCGTGTTCGCGTAGTGTTCTGCTGACCCGCCTCATATTTCATCTTCCCGTTTGCATTTATGCTCTCGCATTCACGAAGGGCTGCCTTTTTCCTCTTCGCATTTGCGTCTCTCTTCCCGCGTTCGTGAAGGTATGCCACCCCATCCTTCGCGTTCGCGCACCCCTTCACGTGTTCGCGTAGCGCAGTCATTGGACCATCAAATTTTCCTCTACGCGTTCGCGAGCCATCTTTCACGTTGGCGAAGCATATCTGGGCAGCCTTCATTTTTCCTTCTTCGCGAACGCGAGTAGTCTTTCGCGTTCGCTATGCTTTAACACCTGGGCAGCAGAATATATCTTCTACATCTAGGGTTAGGCCAATTTTTATCATATCTTGACTTTTACAGCTCGATTTTGAGCAATTCTTTGCGGGTTTTTCAAGCAAATCGATTGGGTAGGTGTTCTTCACCTAGAATTTATTATATTCCATGATTTTATCTTTATTTTAATCATTTACTTTGTGGTTTGAGTTGAGAAAAATTGAGGTTTTTGAAGAAAATTTTCAAAATGAAAAATCATGATTTGAGGGACGAATTGGTATAGGAATTTGATAATTTTAGTATGGTTGAACTCGTATCGGTATGGGGGTTCGGGTTTTATGAGATTTGTCGGGTTCCAAGGTGCGGGCTCGGGGATCAACTTTTGGGTTGATTTTTAGTTTTTGATAAAGATTGAGGCTTTATGATCTAGAATAGTTTCTTATGAGTTTTATTTATGCTTTGAAGTTATTTCTTCTAGATTTGAGTTGTCTGTAGGTTATTTCACCCGAGAAGTTTATTTTTGAGTATCAGTTTGTCTTCTTTGAGGTAAGTATCTTGCCTAACCTTATGTGGGGGAACTACCCCTTAGCATTAGGGTCTTCTATGCTAATTGTAGTCCATGTACGTGAGGTGACGAGCACGTTCTCGGACTTATTTGTGGAAAATGGCCTTTTAGGGTTCTTAGGTCCTTGTATTCACTGATTATGCAGTTGTTATGTTATGAATACGTCTCTTAATTACTAGTTTAACCTCTACCTGCTTTAGTTAGAATTAATTGCTTCATGATTCACTCTTGTTGCTTATTTGATTCATCTGTGCCTTAACTGAAATTGTTATCTCTTCTATTGCCATGCTATCCTTTCCTAACTGCTTATCTTTATTTGAAGTTATAATTATCTCTTCTATAATTGTTCACCCTTAATTGAGGCTATGATTATCTTTCTGCTGCTTATCCTTATTGAATTTGTTGTATCTCTTTCCTAATTGCCCAACCTTAAAAGAAGTTAGATATCCTATAATTTAGTTGGCTTGTTCTTATTTGGAATTATTCGACTTGTATTAGCTCCCTCGTTGTCGAACTGTATATTGTGGACCGTTATTACATAATATTTCCTTTCTTGTTGAGTTGTTCTTATTATGACTACCATTCTCTATTGTGGCTACTCTTTGTGAATTAGTTCCTCCGTTTCTTTGAGTTCTGGAATTTCTGAGTTGACTTATTTGCTATACCCTTGTATTATTGTCATTGTTGCTGTTGTACTTGTTGTGGTGATGCACGACGTTTCTGTCATGAGGTTGTTGTTTTTGTGATGCATGAGGTTTTTACAGTGCGGTTGTTGTTGTGTGGTTGCACGAGGTTTACGCCGGTGCTATTGTTACTATTGATATTTGCACATGCGGCGTGACAAGGCGGGATATATATATGTGGTTTATGCATGTGGCGAGACAAGGTGGGAACATTGTTATGCACGTGTGGCGAGACATTTGTGGGTACTTGCTATATTGTTGCACATGTGGCGAGACAAGGTGGGCTATGTCATGGATTGATTTGTGATGACTTGTGATGGCCTGGGGGCATTCTTGTTGTTGATGTTTGTGTAGTGGTACACTTATCTATGTGAGTTTTATTTTGTGGAAAGTTGTGAGAAAACATTCTATGTGCTGTCCATTTCCTTTCATATACTTATTAGCTGGCATGGATCATTTTAGGACACTTGCACAAGCATACATGTAGTTGAGCACTCTTATCGGTTAAGAGGTTTTCTTGATATTACTGAGTATAGATGCACACCCTTGTTTACTTGGCTTCTATGTGAGAATGGCTCTATTTTGCACGTGAGTTGTCCGTGCGGTTATGAAGTGTAATGAGGGCACAAGATTCCAAGTGTTAGGGTTCAGGTATTGGGACCCGTGAGTTATAAATAGTATGAGGTTTGGTACCTCGTGGAGGTTATTGGCTAAAATCCAGTGTGAAAGCGGTCGTTTGTTGAGTTTTTATTTGCTTTTCATTTATTTGTGATCACCGGATTTAGACCATGTTTCCGTACATCTATTGTATGATTATCATGGTATTCTACTGATAGTTGTTATTTTCCTTTCCTACTGAAATTACCGTATTATTTTCCATTACGCGTAGTCCTTATGTAGATATCATACTATGTTGTTCCTATAATTATACTTGTTTAGGTTATTTAGTCCAGTAGGTGTCTTGACTGTACCTCATCACTACTCCACTGAGGTTAGTCTTGATACTTGTTGGGTACCTCCGTGGTGTACTCATACTACACTTCTGCACATTTTTCTGCAGATCCAGGTATTTCGAAGTCCGTTGAGCATTAGCTAGCTGTGCGGATTGCTACTGTGGAGACTCAAGGCAAACCTGACGCTGGGTTCGCAGGCTTTGGAGTCACCTTCTGATTTGTATTCACATTGTTTACTTTGTTTCAAACAGTTGTATTTAGAAAAATATAGTAGAACTCTGTAGAGCTTATGACTTGTACTACCAGTTTTGGAAATTATAAATTTTATAGAGATTTCTATTTCAAAAATTGTTAGATGTTATTTAATTATTGTTGTTATTCAGTAAATGTTAGGCTTACCTAGTCCCTAAGACTAGGTTCCATCACGATAACCAACAGACGAAAAATTGGGTCGTGACAAGTTGATATCAGAGCTCTAGGTTCATAGGTCCTACGAGTCATAAGCGTGTTTAGTAGAGTCTTGTGAATCGGTACGGAGACATCTGTACTTATCTTTGAGAGGATACAGAACTATTAGGACAGTTTCACTCCCTTCATTCCTATCGTGCGAGTTTATTGATCTCGAAGTTTGAAGTTTTTTTCATTCCATTCTCTCATAGATAGTGAGAACACCAGCTGCAGTTACTGATGAAGCTGCCCCTAGAGTAGGTGTTTCTAGGGGCAGAGGTAGAGGCCGAAGAGGAGCACGTGCCGCAGCTAGAGCATCTACCCAAGCAGCAGTTGAGGAGCCTCCAATAGCTCCGGTTGGGGGACAAATACCAGAGGCGCCTGCTGTTACCCTCGGACTTCAGGAGACCTTAGCACAGTTCCTGAGCATGTTTGGTACATTGGCTCAGGCAGGGTTGATTCCGGTTGCACCAGCTACTTCAGAGACCGGGGGAGGAACCCACACTCTAGAGCAGCGAGTTCATGTTGGTCAGGTTTCAGGTGTCATGGCGACACAACATGTGGTTCCAGTTCAGCCCTTGGTTAGGGCAGCAGCATCTGAGGAAGAACAACTTAGACTTGAGAGGTACAAGAAGTACCACCCTCCTACTAAAGTAGATTGGAGACAGATGATTCCCAGGTTTTTTTTGGAGGAGTGTCACCGCATTCTCTGTACTATGGGTATTGTGGAGACAAGAGGGGTTGCTTTTACTACGTTCTAGCTCAGGGGAGCGGCTTATCAGTGGTGGCGGGCATATGAGTTGGGTAGCCTGGCCGAGTCAGCTTCACTTACATGGGTTCAGTTTTCAGAGATGTTCTTGAGAGAGTTTGTACCTCAGTCCTTTCAAGATGCATGGCGTGCAGAGTTTGAGCAGCTGCGCCAGGGCACTATGTCAGTATCAAAGTATGCCGTTAGGTTAAGTGATTTGTCCAGACATGCATCTGCTTTGGTCGCTACAGTTAGAGAGCATGTTCGTAGATTCATTGAGGGGCTCAGGAATGATATTCAGTTCAGTGTGGCTCGGGAGTTAGAGTCAGATATTTTGTTTCAGCAGGTGGTAGAGATCGCTCGCTGAGTGGAGGGCATGTGGGATCAGGAGAGAGAGGATAGGCAGGGCCATGAGAGAGAGGTCAGGTGAGGTAAGGAGATAGAAGACTGGGAGACGAGGAGCCCTCGTAGGCCAGAGAGATCTACTGGTCCTTATTTTGGAGGCAGGGTACGGCATAGTAGAGGTTTTGTGGGTTAGTCAGTTAAGTTTGCACTTCCGGCATCGCCTGGTATTTCAGGTACTCATGGTTCTCTAAGTTACCCGTACTGCACAATTTTCACAGCCACGTCAGCGGAGAAGTTACTTTGAGTGTGGAGATACCAGCCACATAGTGAGAGATTGTCCCAGACTCCAGACAAATGTGTCACAGCGGGGTATTCAGGCGAGTAGAGGGCGCCCAGGAGGGGGAGGCCTGACCCGTTGATGTGTTCATATAGTAGGTGGGAGATCATTGTGCCAGATGATGTCATACGTGTATGATTTTGATTTGTTATAGAGGGGCACCATTTGTATTTTGATTCGGTTCTGCTTATCAGGGCGAGTTCTCCTATTGTTGTCCCACCTATGGGTTAGTTCATGACTTAGTATTCTGTTTATGTGTCTGCCCCTGTTGGGAGATTCTATGAGTGGTAGCCCGTGTCTATCGTTTGTATTTATCCATTATTGAGAGTTGCGAGACTAGAAGTGAATTCCTGTTATCCATTATGGTAGGTTTGATGTGATTCCTGAGTAGTTTGGTTACGATTTATGATTTGATACTCTACCGGGGTAAGAGTTCAGTAAGTGTTGTGATTTTATACGCAGAATTGAGTTAGTGGAATATTTCAATTGGTATGATGTGTATTCAACTTGTAATTTAGAGTGAGGGCGAGACCCTCGCGATTCCATGTGATTTGATATGTTTGAGCCGGGCCGCGTGCTGCGGTGGGAGTTATATCAGGATGAGATCCTTGTGATTTATTCATATACTTTAATTTTTCCTTTTAAAATGATTTGTAGGATGGTACTGATAGAGAGTTGTGCATGTCGGGCTTGTTTGGTATTCTCTTATGTGTTTCTCCTTACATGTTCAGTCATTTTCGTTCTATGCTTCCTGAGTTTTAGCTTGCGGGGTGTGTGCTCAGAGGCGTTAGTTATGAGTTATTGATCCGGGCATATAGTTATGAGGTCCTCATGTTTCTTGCATCCTTATCAGCATTGTGGAAGTTTGAAACATGGTTCTAACGGATATGAGGCTAATTGTCGGTGCTGGTTTTGATTACGGGCAGCTATTGCGATCAAAAATGTTATTATGGGCCTATGTGTAGCGTGTCATGTTGAGTGGTCGTACCTTGTGGGTGTAGGCATGCGTTATTGCAGATGGTTGAGACTGATACCGGGTGTGGATTTAGAATCGGGTCTTTTGGAGATGAACGGAAGGTGAGAATTTTGACTCTAAGGCTTATCGATGTTGGTAGAAAGGATAAATTACAGTTGAGATGGTTTCGTCCGGTTTATGTGGATTGGGGTGACGTGGGGTCACCTACAGGTGTATGTTGGATATGTGCATTCAGTGATTTGAAGATTTCGAGGCGATTCTTAGCACGTTCGAGGACGAACGTTTATTTAAGAGGGGGAGGATGTAACGACCCGGCCGGTCGTTTTGAAAATTTAAGTCCTGTTCAGCGGCATAAGGTCCTAAGCAGCTTCGTATTATGTGTATTGACTTGCGTGGTGGTTGAATTCAGTTACCGGATGATTCGAAGTCAAGTCGGAAGAAGAATGCAAGTTTTGGAAGCTTAAGCGGTAAGAGTTGACCGAAATTTGATTTTTCACTAAACGGCTCTGGAATGGGTTTTGGATGATTTTAACAACTTTGTATGGTGATTTTGGACTCATACGTGCGTCCAAATTTGGATTTGAAGGTACGTAGGATGATTTGAAGCATTTCGGCGAAAGTTGGAAAAGTTGAAGTTCAGAAAGTGGAGAGGGTTGACCAATAGTTGACTTTTGTGATATCGGGACCGGAATACGATTCCGAGAGTTGGAACATCTCCGTTATGTCATTTGGGACTTGTCTACAAAATTTGACGTCATTATGGGTTGGTTTGATAGGTTTCGGTATGCGTTTTTGAAGTTGAAAGATTTGGAAGTTCATAAGTTCGATTCATGGCGCGATTTGTAGTTTCAGCGTTGTTTGATGTGATTTGACACCCCGAGCGAGTCCGTGTTAGGTTATAGAACTTGTATGTGTGTTTAGACGGGGTCCCGGGGGCCTCGGGTGTGTTTCGGATGGGCTACGAGTTATTTCGTCCTATTTTGAAGTAATGTTTTCTGTCATCTGATGTTCTTCTTCACGATCACGAAGTTCCTTTCGCGTTCGCGTAGTGTTCTGCTGACCCGCCTCATATTTCCTCTTCGCGTTTGCATTCATGCTCTCGAATTCGCGAAGGTCTGCCTTTTTCCTCTTCTCATTCGCGTCTCTCTTCCCGCGTTCACGAAGGTATGCCACTCCATCCTTCGCGTTCGCGCACCGCTTCACGCTTTTGCGTAGCCCAGTCATTGGACCATCAAATTTTCCTCTCCGCATTCACAAGCCATCTTTAACATTCGCGAAGCATATCTGGGCAGCCTTCATTTTTCCTTTTTCGCGAACGCGAGTAGTCTTCCGCGTTCGCGATGCTTTAACACCTGGGCAACACAATATATCTTCCAAATCGAGGGTTAGACCATTTTTATCATATCTTGACTTTTAGAGCTCGATTTTGAGCGATTCTTTTTGGGTTTTTCAAGAAAATCGATTGGGTAAGTGTTGTTCACTTAGAATGTATTATATTCCATAATTTTATCTTTATTTTTATCATTTAATTTGTATTTTGAGTTGAGGAAAATGGAGGTTTTTGAAGAAAATTTTCAAAATGAAAAATCATTATTTGAGGGACGAATTGGTATCGGAATTTGATAATTTTAGTATGGGTGAACTCGTATCAAAATGGGTATTCGGGAGTTTTGAGATTTGTCAGATTCCGAGGTGCGTGCCCGGGGGTCGACTTTTGGGTTGATTTTTAGTTTTTGATAAAGATTGAGTCTTTATGATTCGGAATAGTTTCTTATGAGTTTTATTGATGCTTTGAGGTTATTCTGTCTAGATTTGAGTCGTCCGGAGGTTATTTCACCCGAGAAGTTCATTTTTGAGTATCGGTTTATCTTCTTTGAGGTAAGTATCTTGTCTAACCTTGTATGGGGGAACTATCCCTTAGGATTTGTGTCTTATATGCTAATTATAGTCCGTGTACGTGAGGTGACGAGCACATGCTCGGACTTATTTTTGGAAAATTGGCCTTTTAGGGTTCTTAGGTCCTTGTATTCACTAATTATGCAATTATTATGTTATGAATACATCTCTTAATTACTAGTTTCACCTCTACCGGCTTTAAATATAATTAATTGCTTCATGATCCACTCTTGTTGCTTATTTGATTCATCCGTGCCTTAACTGAAATTGTTATCTCTTCTATTGCCATATTATCCTTTCCTAACCGCTTATCTTTGTTTTAAGTTATAATTATCTCTTCTGTAATTGTTCACCCTTAATTGAGGCTATGATTATCTTTTTGCTACTTATCCTTATTGAATTTGTTGTATCTCTTTCCTAATTGCCCAACCTTAAAAGAAGTTATATATCCTATAATTTAGTTGACTTGTCCTTATTTCGAATTATTCGACTTGTGTTAGCTCCCTCGTTGTCGAACTATATATTGTGGACTGTTGTTAAATAGTATTTCCTTTCTTGTTGAGATGTTCTTATTATGACTAGCATTATCTATTGTGGCTACTCCTTGTAAATTAGTTCATACGTTTCTTTGAGTTCTGGAATTTCTGAGTTGACTTATTTGTCATACCCTTGTATTATTGTCATTGTTGCTGTTGTACTTGTTGTGGTGATGTATGAGGTTTCTACCGTGCGGTTGTTTTTATTGTGATGCACGAGGTTTCTGACGTGCGGTTGTTGTTATGGGGTTGCACGAGGTTTATGTTGTGCTATTGTTACTATTGATATTTGCACATACGGTGTGACAAGGATGGATATATATATATGTGGGTTGCGCATGTGGTGAGACAAGGTGGGAACATTGTTATGCACGTGTGGCGAGACAAGGCGGGTACTTACTATATTATTGCACATGAGGCGAGACAAGGTGGACTATGTCAGGGATTGATTTGTGATGACTTGTGATGGCCTGGGGGCATTCTTGTTGTTGATGTTTGTGTAGTGGTACACTTACCTATGTGAGCTTTATCTAGTGGAAAGTTGTGAGCAAACATTCTACGTGCTGTCCATTTCTTTTCCTATACTTACTAGCTGGCATGAATCATGTTAGGACACTTGCACAAGCATACACGTAGTTGAGCACTCTTATCGGTTAAGAGGTTTTCTTAATATTGCTGAGTATAAATGCACACCCTTGTTTACTTGCCTTCTATGTGAGAATGGCTATATTTGGCACGTGAGTTGTTCATGCGGTTATGAAGTGCAATGAGGGCACATGATGCCAGGTGTTAGGGTTCAGGTATTGGGACCCGTGAGTTGTGAATAGTATGATGTTCGGTATCTAGTGGAGGTTATTGGTTAAAACCCGTTGTGAAAGTGGTCGTTTATTGAGTTGTTATTTGCCTTTCATTTATTTGTGATCACCGGATTTAGACCGTGTTTCCGTACAAATGCTGTGTCATTATTATGGTATTCCGCTGATAGTTGTTGTTTTCCTTTCTTACTGAAATTACCGTATTATTTGCCATTTCGCATAGTCCTTATGTAGATATCATACTCTGTTGTTCCTATACTTATACTTGTTCAGGTTATTTAGTCAAGTAGGTGTCTTGACTGTACCTCGTTACTACTCCATTGAGGTTAGTCTTGATACTTGTTGGGAACCGTCGTTGTGTACTCATACTACACTTCTACACATTTTTGTGCAGATTCGGGTATTTAGAAGTCCGTTTAGCATTAGCTAGCTGTGCGGATTGCTACTGTGGAGACTCAAGGTAAACTTGTCGCTGTGTTCGCAGGCTTCAGAGTCACCTTTTGATCTGTATTCACATTGTTTACTTTGTTTCAAACAGTTGTATTTAGAAAAATATAGTAGAACTCTGTAGAGCTTATGACTTGCACTACCAGTTTTGGGAATTGTAAATTTTATAGAGATTTCTATTTCAAAAACTGTTAGATGTTATTTAATTATTGTTGTTATTCAGTAAATGTTAGGCTTACATAGTCCCTAAGACTAGGTGCCATCACCATAACCAACGGAGGAAAAATTGGGTCGTGAAAGAATCACTGGGCACTTTGAGCTGAAATAGAGCATGATCCAGCAACTACATGTGAATGGGCAGTTTATGGGTCTTCCACACGAGGATCCACAACAGATTCACTCCAGACTATTAGTGATACTTATATCACTAACAGAGTCACTCCAAACTATGTGAGGCTCACATTGTTCCTGTTTTCTCTGTTGGGCGAAGCAAAGCGGTGGTTAAAGGCAGAACCAACTAATTATATTATATCATGGAATGATCTGTCGAGGAAATTTTTGACATGGTTCTTTCCTTCTTGCAAAACTGCAAAGATCAGAAGTGAGATAGTCGCCTTTAAACAGAAATAGGGGGAGTCTTTATATTCATCTTGGGAAAGGTTCAAGGGGATGCTCAAAGACTGTCATCATCACAACCAGACAAATGAAGTGTTAGCTCACACCTTCATTGAAGGGCTCCATCCAGAGATAAATATTATGGTTGACGTTGCAGCGGGAGGTCAAGTGTTGGAAAAAAACTTCGATGAGATATATGCATTATTGAACAAATTCTCCAAAAGCAATTCTGATTTGCAAGGAGAGATAGGTAAAAAAAACAGTTCAAAAATTCTTAGGGGTCCTCGAGATAGACATTTTTTCTGCATTATCATCGCAGGTTTCCATATTGTCCAATAAAGTCAATAAGATGACCATGATTATTAACAAGTAACAAGCTCAGCCAGTGCAACAAGTGCAGATATTTTGTGAAGTATGTGGAGAGGGTCACACGAGCGACTTATGCCCAACTAATCTAGAGTCTGTTTGTTTTGTGGGTAATGCAAATAGGGGCTAGACAAACCAGTATGGGAACACTTACAATCCTACCTGGAGGAACTACCCAAAATTCTCATGGGGTAGACACCAAGATGCTCGGAATCACTACAGGCCCCAAGCTCCTCAACAAAAATATAGACCACTATAGGCTGAATAATCTACAAACCAGACGAGTCACATTAACGAGATGCTAAAGAAATTGATGGCTGACCAGCAGGCCCAAGCATTAGCGATGAAAAATTTGGAGCGATAAATGGGACAACTTGCTAGTGCCCAAAATACTCGACCAGTTGGAGCTATTCCAAGAGACACTGAGGCTAATCCTAAGGCATCTATCAATGATGTGTCATTGAAGAATATGAGACAGTTAGAAGAAGTCCCATCAAAAAAGAGAAAACAAGTGACCTTTAACGAGAAATCGGCCACCATAGAAGCAGAATCAGAAAAGAAAAAAGTGTCAGAGAAGCTAGCTGAAGAGGCGGTGGTGAAGCAACCCCTACCATTAGTTGCGAGGCCACCACCCCCATTCCCTCAAAGATTGCAGAAAGTGAAGAATAATACTGCTTATAAAACATTTCTTGATATTTTTAAGCAGATGCAAAACAATATTCCGTTGATAGACATCTTGCAAGAAGTGCCCAAATATGCCAAATACATCAAGGACATAGTGGAAAATAAGAGGAGGTTGGTAGAGTTTGAGTCTGTGGCGCTTACTGAAGAATGTACCTTAAGAATGCAAAGCAAGGTACCTCAGAAATTGAAGTATCCAGGTAGTTTCACTATTAAAATCTCGTTTGGTAAGCACGCAGTCGAGCGAGCTTTGTGTGATCTTGGGGCGAGCATCAATTTGATGTCGCTCTCTGTGTTCAGACAATTGGGGTTTGGTGAGCCGCGCCCAACCACAGTGATTTTACAGTTGGCATATCGCTCCCTTGCTCACCCTGAAGGAGTTTCGAGTGGGTTCTGTTACATCCGGTATTTTCGTATGTTAAAGTTTCATCATAAGTTAATCGACGTAAGTTCAGGAATGAGATTATTTTGAGATTATGAGAATTATGCTATTTATAATAAGTGATTAGTAAAGTCGTGAAGGTTAGAGGGTAAACGAATCGAAGAAAATGAGTTTCGTCGAAGTTTGATATTTTGGGATAAAAAAAATAATGGCACAAGCTATAATACTCTGTATTTATGGACTGGTGCTATACCACATGACCATACTAGTAAGGTATACGAAGTCTATTAGTATTTAAGTGAAAGAAGACCTAGAAATTATTGTGTGACTAATTGGTATAAAGTTTGAGAATATGAAATTAGTATAAGTGGATAAGTGTAAATAAATTATGTTATTCACGTGGGACCATGGCAACTAAAGAAAGATGTGACTAATAGGTATTAATGGGTGACATTTATCGGATAAGTCATGATTTTCAAAGTGGTAGCAAAAGCGGGTGGACCCCATTGTCCACTAACTACAACTATTACCTTTACTTTTTGACGGAAATATGTATATATATCAAGTATAATCTTGGATAGTTACTATTATTACTATTTTCAGATATGCTTTAAATTATACACTTGATACAAGAAAGTTTATAAATGAGATTTTCTTTGTTATAAAGATAAAAATTATTTTCTCATAATAATAATTATCTTTACCAATTTTTAGAATTTATAGTATAAAAATCTAGACTTTTGATGTTAGATGGGAAATATTAGAATTGGATATAATATTTTTTTTACCAATGTCATAATCTTCACGTCTCGATGAAATATTAGTGTATGTTTTAACTTCATAAAATGCCATGGTTTATTAGTAATTAAATATTTCCAAAGTTCTATGTTAGGATGAAGACAAAATGATTAGTATTTTCTTTAACTGTTCTAGGTGGGTTTACGTGAACTTGCTCGCATAATAGATATATATATATCATAGTATATTATTAAATTATTAGATAAGAAGATTAAGTTTCTTTCTTTATTTAATCAGTCTATTTCAATGTGCTATCTTTGTATATGTATATACTTAAAGGGGGAGCAACCACAAAAGAGTTTTTACACCTGTTATATCTTTTTGGATGAAGTTATAAAGATAGCTTCATGTTAGTTAGTATATATATATATATATATATATATATATATATATATATATATATATATATATATGCTAAGCAACTTTATGTCTTTCTCGATCTTTTCTTTTATACCAACGGAAGAAAGCAACACTTTTAGCTAGGAGTTCATTCTTTTATCTGGGACCTTCTACGAGCTCGTATGAGCAATTATGTATGTTAAGGCTATCCCTTCTTTCTTTTTGGCATGATCCGTACGATACAAACGAAACGAGCAAATGCACAAATTTCATAAATGACTCTATTCATAGAAGTATTAGAGATGCCTACGTTCTTGATTCCCCATGTGAATTATTATTATATCTTCTGTTCATGGGTCTCACAAAAATACATAGTTGATAAAGTTTATCCGAAATGTATATTGATCTTATTAACGTATTTCTTATATATTTCATTCATTTATAAAGGTACATTGACCTATGACCAGATGGTATTATATACGCGTATATTTTATGTATATGGGATATGGGAAAAGGTTACAGCGTTATATACGCACCACTACCTGATCAACTGGTATACGTTGATGATTTTGCCCACAGTGGCTGAGATGATATGATGGGATGCCTCAGAGGCTGGATAATGTTATGAATGCATATACCTATGCATGGTATGACATTTATACACATATGCATGACATTATAATATTAAATGATTCACATAGCTATTCAGACATACATGTTGAGTCTTTTACTCCATGTTTCTCTCATGTCTATTATTTACTGATTTTCATTCCTTATATACTCGGTACATTATTTGTACTGACGTCCCTTTTTCTGGGGACATTGCGTTTCATGCCTGCAGGTCCCGATAGACAGGTCGAGAGTCCTCCAAGTAGGCTATCAGCTCAACGAAAGATGTTGGTGCACTCCATTTGCTCCGGAGTTGCTTGTTTGGTCAGTATGATTTAGATGTGTATTGTTTGGTATGGCGGGGCCCTATCCCGACCTTTATGATAAATATGTACTCTTAGAGGCTTGTAGACAGATGTCATATATACGGATACTTGTATGGCCTTGTCGGCCTATATGATAAGTATATAATGGATCACATTGGCCTTATAGGCCCGTATGTCACAGGTATGAGTTTCTATATCAGGTTGGGTCATCCTATGTCTAGTATTCCCTCATGCTTTATTCTAGTTATATCATGACAACCTTTCTGGCTCATTTACCTATGATAGTATAATACGAAATATACATTACGTTGGTACTCGGTTAAGTAAGGTACCGGGTACCCGTCGCGGCTCATCAGTTTGGGTCGTGACAAAAGTGGTATCAGAGCAGTTCTGTCCTAGGGAGTCTACAAGCCGTGTCTAGTAGAGTCTTGTTTATGGGTGTGTTGTGCACCATACTTATAAGCGGGAGGATACAGGGCATTTAGGACTGTCACTATTTCTTGTTACTCTAGATCGTGTGGTAGAGCTCAGTTGTAAGAACTCAATTTTCCAAACTCTATCTTATTCATAATACAATGATGTCTACATCTAGAAAGACAGTTGGTAAGAGATTAAATGCGGCTATGGAAGAGTTGAGTCAGAGAAACTCAATTGTTTTTCATGATACTTATGATGAGTAAATGTAAGGTCTTTAGCAGATCATGTGTGTACTAAGACTTGTAAGCTTCTTGATAAGGAACCTTAAGGCAAGAATATCTATCCAACCATATGGTGAAAAGCAATGAGAGATTCAGAAGGTAGATACAAGTTTCAATAAGTAAAATAAGGAAAGTGAAGAAGGGTATGAGGTACCCAGCTAGTGAAGATTATCATTATTTACCCTTCAGGAAGAGAGATATAAGTCTTTTGAATTACTTTCAACAATAGCATATGTATGTACAATCGGCCACACCCATCTGAGTTATGCCCTATAGGAGGTAACAGATATAGTTTAAGAGAAGGATGAGATATCAGGATCCGGCTGGGGTTAGAGTGACCCAACATGTTGGATGGCTTGTTTGCGTTGGTTGACATGTCCGAAGGATATTGCAAATGTACTAATAGATCTCCTTGTGAGACACCCAGATGGTGCACTATAAAATAGTACAACTAGATATGAGTACTACAAAGATAAGCACCGGAAGCCTTGAAGGGATAAATATTACCTTAGTGTGGCTCCCGTCCCTATTAGAGAGAGAATGTTAGGCAACCCGAAGAGCCAGTGAACGGAGCAATGGGAGCTAAAAGAAAAAGAATGTCTTGTTGAAGTTTTCAGAATAAAGTGACAGACAGAAATGTTAGCAGGGAAATAAGAAGAGAGTTAATGAAGCATTATGAGTAAGATGTGATACATAGGTGACAACGGTGGATAAAACAAATGACTTTATTATAGAGTCTATAGTCAAGGGAAGGTAAAGATGAGAGATGACAGGCCTATAGACAACAAAAGAGTATAGGCCATAAAGTCATATCCTCATTTCGAGAAAAAAGTTCGTAACTCCAACGTGACTACCAGAAGGAAAAGTTAGGCCTCAGAGTAATAGAAATTAGTATGGGCTAGTGAACAAGGTAAACTAAATATGAATTAGGAATTGAGTGATTTGATAATAGTTGTCATCATGGGAATTTCATAGATTGCGTTCCGGCGATACTAGAATGGACGACAGAAGAATACCCTTTAAAGGTCATTTAGGAAGACGCTTCCCTAAAGCAAGCAATTTGAGCAAAGTTAAGCTTTAGGGACTATGTGTGCCAGTTATACTAGGTGACAACCTGGTGAGTATGGAATTGTTTTATCCCTGGTCCAGAAGGATTACCGCAAGGCGAGTAAGGGTCATTGATGATGTGAAAAGACGCCAAAGATGGAGAGGTAAAACATCTATAGGTAGATCATCATAGCTCTAAATCTGAGTACTCCCCTAACGGGGAGAATATGGAGTGATGTGGCATTAAGTCAGAACTAAGTGATTCTAGTAACTATGGAATGATAAAGGAAGAATTCGACAAAAATGAGAAAAGGTTGAGATTGCACTTATTCAAATACTACAGATATGCTATGATTCCAGAACATTATGCAAACACCACGTCAAGGAAAGGAAGTAAGGGTTCCTGCCCGAGATGTTATTGATAAATAAGGAGCCAGTGCGAAAGGTAAGTTAAGACAAAAGAAATAACCCAAGAAAAATTACGCAGAACATTGATATGAGAATGGGCCGACGAGTAGTTGGTAGTTGATTCAGGAGGAGCCTAGTTATGGCTAGACAGGAGGTTACAGACGAGTCAGCAGATCGTGTAAGATAAACATAGTAAAACCCAATATAGTGAATTCAGCCTCTCAGTAATGTCATTGTAATACTTGAGAAATACTCAGATAGAAGTTGGGGTACTTAATGATACCGTATGAGCATTACGGGAATAAAAGAGAGTGCCACTGGGAAGACAATCAAAATATCAGTTCAAAAGAAACCCTACAAGCACAAGGGCATGTAGGTAAGTAACTACGAATAATTATAGGCAAGGAAGGACATCAAAAGGTCCGTCGAGTATACAATGTAATAATCTTACAGCTTTACAAGAGTTAGAGGATCCTCCCTAAATACTACAATGAAAGACTAACTGAGGAAGTAAGGAAGAAGGCTTCAACCTAAGCTCAGTGACCTAAGGAGGAAATGGTCTTATAACAACAGTCTTTCAACAACATTGTATGCACTCCATAAGAAAATGGCACCTACCGTGGCTAATGAACGGGAAGTAAAATCAGAAATGATATTCAAGATCATATGAGTTGTATGGATATTCCATAGCGTCCAAGAAGGGCTAAAGTAATAACTCATACCATGAGCTGTATATCGGAAGATAGCTTAAGCCTACATAAAGGTTGATCAGAGGCAAGAGGAAATTAAAGAGTTACACCAACTAAGTAGATCAAGAGTCTGATTATTGGACCCGTAGAATTTCAGGAATCGTGATTGAGAACATACCCGAATCACTCTTAATATCAGAGGTACAAGATAGATACTACTACAACCATATTCTATAATGGCTCTACGATAAAGCCAGTTAGAAGAGTAATAGCCTTATAAGAAGTCAGTATGAAGCTCCCATCGGATTGTGTAAGAACCAGAGATGCAAGTATTATAATAGAGCTTCAAGTTGTGGATGAGAATTATACCTATGTTAAAGCAAGGTCAAGAAAGAGATAGAATATGTGATGCAAGATTTTAAGGTAAGTAAGGTAAAGGTGAACAACGTACGAGATACTCTAATGCAGAAGGTTGCGAATAATCCATACTACAGATAGAAGGTTAGAAGCACTGGGATTCAGTATCCATGAATGATAGCGGCATCGTAAGTGGTATATCTTCCAACCTATGATATCTTGGCACCAAGAGATATAGTCAAGAGAGTAAAGAAGAGTTAGAGATGATGTGATGTCTGGCTTGATGCTCCAAAATAACACAAGGAAATCTATGATATAAGCAAGTTGAAGGAAAGTTGCGAGTAGTATAAATAAATATGTGTGGGTCGCAAGCTAAAGTATGGAAAAGGTGACGAGAATGGATAATCCCTCGAGATTAAGCCCACGAAAACAAGAGAGCTGATGGTTTCTCTAAGTTATAGAAAGTTCAGTATCGACTGAATGAACTCAAAGAAGTCTAAGACTAATAGCATTTAGAAAAGATGGAATGCTGCCATTATAGTACAATGAGGGTGTAATTGTGATAGATAAAGGATGACATTTGGGCCTTCAATTGAGTAATGATTTGAAGAGGATTTCATGAATTGCACGGGATTAAAATACCCACATAAGTGAATCACATTGGGATGCTACAAAATACGGTTATTGAAGTACAATATCGCCGCTAAGTGGATCAGGAAAATCACTTCAAATATTCCTCGATGCAACGAGGGACATCCTGTCAAGCTCTATATATGTTCACAAAGTAAGGCCCATATATTGGCTAAAAACTAGAGGAAAAAGGAGAGAAGAATTCGTATAGGCTGCATGATAAAAGGTAACAACAGTTACGAGATTGAAAGGATTCCGACCACAAGTCGTGGTGTGAGAAAGAGGCCTAAAGGGGGGAATGCCCTGGCCCTTGGATTTATTCACAGAACAGTTGCCTAGATGGCAAGAAGAGTACTAAAGCATTCGCAAGAACTATAGGTTATGATAATGATAAGTGCATCAGTCCACATTCGAGGACGAATGTTCCAAAGGGGGGAATGATGTTACATCCCGTATTTTTGTATGTTAAAGTTTCGTCATAAGTTAATCAACGTAAGTTCGGGAATGGGATTATTTTGAGATTATAAGCATTATGCTATTTATAATAAGTGATTAGTAAAGTCGTGAAGGTTAGAGGGTAAACGAATTGAAGAAAATGAGTTTCGTCGAAGTTTGACATTTTGGGATGAAGAAAAAAAAACGGCACAAGCTATAATACCCTATATTTATGAACTGGTGCTATACCACATGACCATTATAACACCCCGGAAACTTTTGAAGTACTTAAGTGTAAAGCCTAGTAAAGTTTGCAAAGAAAATAATGTTTCATGGTGCCGGACTAGGCTTACGTGTTTGAGGATTGTAGAAAATAATGTTTTGGGTTGAACAATGCACCAGAAAGTAAAGGAAAATTTTTGGCAGAAAAGTGCATTTCTGCAGTCCATTATGCGACCGTAGAACCACTCTACGGACCGCATAATGGCCGCAGAGTGAGGAAGTTAATTGGACTAATTGGAAGCAATTATGCGGTCGACTATGCGACCGCATAACTATTATTCGGTGCATTATGCGACCGCATAACGGTTATGCGGACCGCATAGTGACCGCATACACAGGCAGTTCTTTTGGCTATTTTGTAACCAAATATGCGACCGATATGCGGTCCGCATATCGGTTATGCGATCACATACCTTGTTCCGGAGCTCCATTTTTGGGTTTTTAAAACCCGACCCTATTTCGTTAAATACACTCTTTGGGCCATTTTTGAGACATAATCTGATATTTTAGAGTGAGAGAGAGTTCCCTAGAGTGAGAAGGTGTTCTTCAATAACTTTTCTTCAATTCTTGCTCAAGTTTTGGAAGATTAAGAAGGGAAGCTTACTAGGTCTTCATCCTAGAGGTAAAATTCTACACCCTAAACCCTAATTTCGAAATTTTCTGAAAATGGGTAACTAGCAAGATAAATTTGTCGGAATGAAAGTTGTTTATTTTACATGAATGTGTTATCAAAGGGTGTAGGAAGATTGTTGAGCTAAAAATGGAAAATATTGGGTTGTGGGATGATGAAATCCTTCATAAAAAGGACATTGAAACCTTATGCATACCTAGTGTTTGATAAAATGCTCAAGTGAGTTAGAACCATGATTATCTTCCTAATTTTTATTCAATTTGTTATATTTCTAAAATAGATTGAAGTTGCTAAGAATTCCGGAACATTTTAGAGTGTAAGGAAGCTCAAGTGAGGTATGTTGGCTATACTCTTCTCTTAGAATTGAATCCCACGATATTCATGTAAATTATGTAAGTCCCGAGTGATTCATTATGAAACTGGCTAATCCAAGTAAGATTGGGTTGAAAGAAATATGTTCAACAAGCATCCCAAATTCTTTATTCATATTGTGTTACCAATTGAGGATATGTTAAAATATGGGTTGTGCATTAATAATGTTTCGACTTTAAGTCAAATTTAAATGAAGGCTATTATGCCAAGTTGTGTGAAATATCTCTATGCGCCTTAGACTCTAAATTGCTCACATGTGTACTACACACCTTGATTTAAATTTTGTTTGTTGTTGATGATGAGGATGATATTTAAAATTAATAAAGTGAGCATGAAATACTGAACATGGCCAACGTGCCAAGAATGATCTTATAATTATGGCCACTAGTGCCAATGAAATGAAAAGATGTGAAAGTATTATGAAATGCGATGATTTATATAAAAAGGTTGATGTCTCAAATAAGACACCCTAGCCGGTCGGGTCGTGATTGGACACCATGCCGCACACATGGTGGTGATTGTGCTGGAAATTGTAATTGAAATTGTGATTGTGGTCGATGTCCCTAATTGATAGCCTAGCCGATCGGGTCGTGATAGGACTCCGTGTTAAAGACGGTGGTATTGATATTGAGAGAAATTGTGGTTGATGTCTCTACTAAGGTAGCCTAGCCGATCGGGTCGTGATCGAACTCCGTGCAAAGAGTACGGTGGTACTGGTTTTGTGAATAATAATTTGTGAATAATGGTATTGTGGACAATGGTATATCGATACTAAAAATCTCCCAATGTGAGATATGGAAATTAATTTGAACACTGTCTTGATCCTAAATTGAGGTTTGATGTTAATTAAGGCTTTCATTGATATTATGATAATCTTATTTGTATTATTTGTCATTCTATTGAGAGGGTGTTTAGTTATACATACTAGTGCTATTCGACAGTACTAACGTCCCTTTTGCCGGGGGCGCTGCATCTTTCAATGGATGCAGGTGGTTCCACATCAAGAGATACTGGTTAGTGATAGCAGTGCACCTTCTTCCCGGCTGACTTGGTGAGCCCCACTTCATTCCAGGGTCATGAATCTTTTGTACTATGTGTATTCTGTTTGAAGTATAGCCGGGGCCTTGTTGCCGGCATTATCATTGTACTCTTCTTTATCTATAGAGACTCCGTAGACATAGTGTGGGTTGTGTATTGGTACTGGGGAAAGACAAAATATGTTATGTTGTGGATGTATTACTTGTCCATTTGAGACTTTAAAAATGATGAAACAGTTGAAAATGATTTGGTATTGTAGACATGAACACATTTTCGTCTAATTAATGATAATATATATTATCTCTATTCATAGATGAGTTTGGGTAGAATGAAATCTAACAGGCTTGCTCGGTCGGGTTCACTCCGTTGAGCTCCGGTCGCGCTTCTCCATTTTGGGGCGTGACAACTATAATAGTAAGGTATACAAAGTCTATTAGTATTTAAGTGAAATAAGACCTAGAAATTATTGTGTGACTAATTGGTTATATATATATATATATATATATATATATATATATATATATATATATAAATTATTTTCTCATAATAATAATTATCTTTACCCATTTTGAGAATTTATAGTATAAAAATATGGACTTTTGAGGTTAGATGGGAAATATTAGAATTGGATATAATTTTTTTTTTACCAATGTCATAATCTTCACGTCTCTATGAAATATTAGTGTATGTTTTAACTTCATAAAATGTCATGATTTATTAGTAATTAAATATTTCCAAAGTTCTATGTTAGGATGAAGACAAAATGATTAGTATTTTCTTTAACCGTTCTAGGTAGGTTCACGTGGACTTGCTCCCATAATAGATATATATGTCATAGTATATTATTAAATTATTAGATAAGAAGTAAGAAGATTAAGTTTCTTTCTTTATTTAATCAGTATATTTCAATGTGCTATCTTTGTATATGTATATACTTAAAGGGGAAGTGGCCACAAAAGAGTTTTTACACCTGTTACATCTTTTTGGATGAAGTTATAAAGATAGCTTCATGTTAGTATATATTAATATATATATATATATATATATATATATATATATATATATATATATGTATATATATATGTATATATGTATATGTATATATGCTAAGCAACTTTATGTCTTTCTCGATCTTTTCTTTTATACCAATGGAAGAAAGCAACACTTTTAGCTAGGAGTTCATTCTTTTATCTGGGAAAATTCATACTTTGATCTTGAGAATAAATTACTTTGGTATAAGGAAGAGTTGGCAGCAACGCTCTCATTTTGAGGATAATTCTTTATCCATGTTTGATTCTTCATCTACGGCCTTCTACGAGCATGTATGAGCAATTAAAGTATGTTAAGGCTATCCCTTCTTTCTTTTTGGCATGATCCGTACGATACAAACGAAATGAGCAAATGCACAGCTTTCATAAATGACTCTATTCATAGAAGTAATAGAGATGCCTACGTTCTTGATTCCCCATGTGAATTATTATTATATCTTTTGTTCATGGGTCTCAGAAAAATACGTAGTTGATAAAGTTTATCCTAAAAGTATATTGATCTTATTAACGTATTTCTTATGCATTTCATTCATTTATACATGTACATTGACTCATGACCAGATGGTGTTATATACACATTTATTATATGTATATGGGATATGAGAAACGTTTACGGTGTTTTATATGCACCACCACCTGATAAGCCGGTATACGTTGATGATTTTGCCCACAGTGGACGAGATGATATGATGGGATGTCCTCAGAGGCTGGAGGATGTTTGTCACGACCCAATTTTCTCTCTGTGTGACATCGTGACGGAACCTCGTCTCTACAACTAGGTAAGCCTAATATTTTAAGGAATAATAAAATAATAATATAAATTTTACTAACTATTTAAAAATACACAACAATCCCAAAACCCGGAATATTGTGAATCACAAACTACAAGAGGAAAATGTAGTGTCTTTATACATCAGAGTCTATCAAAAGAAAATACAGAAGATAATGGATATGGGGAAGAGTAGAAGGGGACTACGAGGTCTGCGGACGCGACAGATATACCTTGAAGTCTCCAAAGCTGTCTCGGCTCACTAATAGTGCGGCTGATAAGGAGTATCTGGATCTGCACACGAAAAAAATATGTGCAGATGGTAGCATGAGTACACCACAATCGGTACCCAGCAAGTTCCAGGCCTAACCTCGGTCGAGTAGTGACGAGGTCAGGTCAGGGCCCTACGGGTAAATATATAATAAAACAAGATAGAGTGTAATACCGAAATAAAATAAAGGTTGAAATCTAACAACAATGAAATCATAGAAGGTAACAGCTCAGTACACAGAAACACAACAGGGGATCTCCCGAGATACCGTCTCGTAGTCCCAAACGTAAATGTATTGTACAGGGGGATAGCTTACGGACCTATTCCAACTTCCGGAATCGGACTTCGACCCCGATATCAAAATTTCCACTACCGCTCCAAATCTCCAAAAAATTGACTTTCGCCATTTCAAGCCTAAATAAGCTACGGACCTCCAAAACACAATCCAGACACGCTCCTAAGCCCAAAATCACCCAATGGAGCTAACGGAACCGACGACACTCCATTCTAGAATTGTCTTCACACAGTTCCGACTACGGTCAAAATCCTAAGACTTAAGCTCCCATTTTAGGGACTAAGTGTCCCAAAACACTCCAAAAACCAAAACGAAACCTCCCGGCAAGTCACAATAGATGAAATAATTATGGAAGAAGCAGTTAACTAGGGGATCGGGGCTATAACTCTCAAAACGACCGACCTGGCCGTTACATCCTTCCCCTCTAAAAACAACCTTTCGTCCTCGAAGGAGCATAAAGACATACCTGAAGTGGTGAAAAGGTGAGGGTAACAGATGCGCATAACATGCTCGGTCTCCAAACTCGCCTCCTCGACCAGATGTCCCCTCCATTAAACCTCCATAGAAGCAATGTTCTTTGATCTTAGGTTTTTTACCTGCCTGCCTAAAATAGCCACTGGATCCTCAACATAAGATAGATCCTTGTCCAATTGGACTGAGCTGAAATCCAACACATGGGATGGATCGCCGTGATACTTCCAGAGCATAGAAACATGGAATATCGGATGAACTCCTGCTAGACTGGGAGGCAAGGCAAGCTCATAAGCAACTTCCCAAACTCGCCACAACACGTCAAATGGACCAATAAACCTTGGGCTCATCTTGCCCTTCTTTCCAAACCTCATAACGCCCTTCATAGGCGAAACCCAGAGCAAGACTTGCTCTCCAACCATGAATGCTACATCACGAACCTTCCGATCCGCATAACTCTTCTGTCTGGAATGGGTTGTGCGAAGTCTATCCTGAATCACCTTAACCTTTTCCAAGGCATCCTGAATCAAGTCCGTACCCAATAATCTAGCCTTACCGGGCTTGAAGCAACCCACTGGGGACCGACACCGCCTACCATACAGAGCCTCATACAGTGCTATCTGAATGCTGGACTGATAACTATTGTTGTAAGCAAACTCCGCAAGTGGCAAGAACTGGTTCCAAGCACCCCCAAAAACTATCACACACGCACGAAGCATATCCTCTAATATCTGAATAGTACGCTCAAATTGCCCGTCCATCTGAGGGTGAAATGTTGTGCTCAACTCAACCCGAGTACCCAAGTCATGTTGTACAGCTCTCCAGAACCGTGATGTAAACTGTGTACCCCGATGAGAGATAATATATATCGGTACGACATAAAGCCTAACAATCTCACAGATGTAGAGTCGAGCTAGTTGCTCGGAAGAATAGGTAGTCATTATAGGAATTAAATGAGCCAACTTGGTCAGCCTATCCACAATCACCCAAACTACATCAAACCTCCGCTGAGTCCATGGGAGTCCAACAATGAAATCCATAGTGATCCGCTCCCATTTTCACTCCGAAATCTCTAACTTCTGAAGCAATCCACCTGGTCGCTAATGCTCTTATTTCACCTGCTGGCAATTCAGACATCGAGCCACATACTCTACTATGTTCTTCTTCATTCTCCTCCACCAGTAATGTTGTTTCAAGTCCCGATACATCTTTGCGGCACCCAGATGAATAAAGTACCGCGAACTGTGAGCCCCCTGGAGAATCAACTCACGCAAACCATCAACATTGGGCATACATAGCCTTCCATGAATCCTCAGTGCACCATCATCTCCAATAGTGACCTCCTTATCATCAACGTGTTGGACCGTGTCCTTAAGGACATGTAGATGAGGCTCATTATACTGACTCTACCTGATACGATCATAAAGAGAAGACCGAGAGACCACACAAGCCAATACTCGACTCGGCTCAAAAATATCTAATCTCACAAACTGGCTGGCTAAGGCATGAACATCCAACGCCATGGGCCTCTCTGCTGCTTGTGGATATGCTAAGCTCCCCAAACTCTCTGCCCGGCGACTCAAAGCATCGACCACCACATTGGCCTTCCTAGGGTGGTACAAAATAGTGATATCATAATCCTTAAGTAGCTCCAACCACCTCCTCTGAAGCAAATTAAGATCCTTCTACTTGAACAGATGCTGCAAACTCCGGTGATCAGTGTAAATCTCACAAGGAACACCATACAAATAATGCCACCAAATCTTCAAGGCATGAACAATAGCTGCTAACTCAAGGTCGTGGATATGATAGTTCCTTTCATGTACCTTCAGCTATCTGGATGCATAGGCAATCACCCTACCGTCCTACATCAACACCGTGCTGAGACCAATCTGGGATGCATCACAATATACAATATAAGACCCCGAACTTGTAGGCAATACCAATACTGGGGCTGTAGTCAAAACTGTCTTGAACTTTTGAAAGCTCCCCTCACATTCCTCTGTCCACCTGAACGGAGCACCTTTCTGGGTCAGCCTGGTCATAGGTGCTGCAACAGATGAGAAACCCTCTACAAATCAACGGTAATACCCCTCCAAACCAAGAAAACTCCGAATCTCTGTAGCTGAGGATGGTTTGGGTCAATTTTGCACTGCTTCAATCTTCTTATTGCTACAACCCAAATTCGCATACCATAGATCACGCCGTAAGTTAGTCGACGTAAATCCAAGAAGAGATTATCTTTGAGATGATAAGAAGTTAATCCTATTGGTCTTAAACGATACAAGGGTGTATAAGAGTGGTTAACAAGTATTTGAAGTTAAACGAATCAAGGATGTTGTAACCCGTATTTTCGGGTAACACTAGAGGTGATTAATTGTCCCAAGAGGTCTTGTTTTAATGTATTTGAATCATATAATATCCGCATCATAAGTCTTGAAGTCAAGCGAGTTATGAAACAAAAGTCGATAAAAGTTGTCGCAACTTAGGTTTATAATTTTACTTAAACTTTAGGTCAAATGTTACTGAATTTTTCTCCCAATGTGCTTGGACTTGTGGGGTGATCTACCTATCAAATTGAATATCTATGAGTCTAGTTTCCAACGTATTAAACCGTTCGTCGATACGATCTCGGAATAGAGAGATATTCGCGTTTTTGCGAGAGTGCGCCAAGCTGCTCTCTATGGGGCCCACAAAGGCGGTTTAAGACATATGGACATATATAAGATACCTCAACCCCGTTTTAAGTCATTATTTTTCAGTATATTCAGACCTTATAACCCTAAAAACAGTCTCTCAAGGTTCTCTCATGATCCAAGACCCAAACAAAGGGCAAACAACACAAATCAAATGTCGGGAATCCCGTGGCGCTAGTAAGTTTCTTGTTCTTCTTGTTGTTGCTGATTTTTGTGTTGTTCCAGCTCGTGTGGGAGGTTGTTTTAAGTATTTTATGTCCTGTAAATACACCTTCAAGTTTTTAATATCAACCCTAGGTGATTTCAAGTCTTCTAAAGTAATTCTAGTGCCGAAAAACCCGAATTAATTGCTAGTTTCGCTTCCTTGTTTTTGTGGCAGAATTGAAGGGATATTTCGTGGAAAATTAAGGTCAAATTGGAGTTGTTCTTTCTGTTTAAAGGTAAGTAACCTCTTACTCTATATATATTTAAGATTATCCAAGTTGCAGCTAAGTCGTTGAAGCTAGAACTTGTGAAATATATATCGAAAGGCTTGGTAGTAATGTTGTTGGTTGGTGGACTGTTTTGGAGGCTCAATATGATTATTAATGATGTTGTTTGGGCTGTTTGGTGATTGTATTGACTTGTGGGAAGTCATATAAATAGGGGAGGTGCTGTCCGTTTCATCGTAAAATAGTTTGTGGTCGATACATAATAGTTACGACGCTTAAACGATAATGATAGTGTCATTTGTCTTATTGTAGACTAAGGATTCGTGACATTTGCATAGCTTGAGGTTGGGAAGTATATACAAGGTATGTGAGGCTATCCCCTTCATTCTTTTGCACTACTCCGATTGTACATAATGTAATGAACGAGCTCCCAAAGATACTCTACTCTTAGAAGCTAGCAGTACTTATATTGCTGCCCTTCTTATGAAACGATTGATATTGATGTTACTTCTCTTATTATTATATTAACAATATTGTTGGTAGTTCCTGATTCTTATAAGATTCTTGATGAAGAGTTAATCCTAATAACGTGTACGAAGGATACCAACCTTATGTCACTCCGAAAGGTTCAAAATGTGATTCCAATGAGTCCAGCATGCATCATATATATGTATCTATTTTACTCTACCGAGCCACGCTATAGTCGGCCGGGTACGGCACCTATTGTGCAACCACTGATCAGTTGGGTTTTACCGAGCTCCACGTGGCCGGGTACGATTCTACCGAGCCCTATGATGGCCGGGTACGTTTTACCGAGCCTATTATGGCTGGGTACGATATGATGATGGTGATGCCCACAAAGGCGTATGTTTTAAAAGTTTATGTATATATATGTATGTATCATGTATTTCATGTCAGTAGCCCTCAGAGGTACCCAGATGTCACAGGTTGTATATTCTCTATCCCTGTTTACATTACTGTTCTTACTTATGCTTTCTTGCCTCACATACTCAGTACTTTATTCGTACTGACGTCCTTTTTATTTGTGGACGCTGCATGTCATGCTGCAGGTCCTGATAGACAGGTAGACGTAGCTCCCCCACCACAGTAGGCTGTCCAGTTCAGCGGTTATTGGCGAGATCCCTTCTCCGGACTTGCCGTGGTCTTGGTATGCATTTTTGTTATAGACATTATGGGTATGTCGGGGCCCTGTTCCGGCAATGTTGTAGCACTTATGTTCCTTTAGAGGCTCATAGACAGGTGTCGACTTATGTATGGTTTAGAATGCCTTTTCGGCTGATTTTTGTTGTATAGTCTTTCATGGCATCATGATAGCTCGTACCTTATATATAGTTTCTTGACAGACTTGTCGTCCCATGTTATGTATGTTCATGACATTATCTTTCATTGTTGGATGTTCATGATCCATGTCTACTATTTATATTGATCTTGTCGGCCCTTAAAGATAATAAGGAAGGTTAGATAAAATGTACGTTGGTGCTCGGCAAGTATGGCCCGGGTGCTAGTCATGACCCTCCAGTTGGGTCGTGACAAACTTGGTATCAGAGCAAGTCTGTCCTAGGGGATGTCTATGAGCCGTGTCTAGTAGAGTTTTGATTATGGATGTGTAGCGCGCCACATTTATAATCAGGAGGCTACGTGACATCTAGGGTTGTTACCTTCTTCCTGAATCTAGATCGTGCGTAGAGTTGAGTAGTAAGTGTTCATATCTAATATTCACCTTGTTTTCTTTCAGTGATGCCTTCGACTAGGAAGCAAGCAATTAGTAAATGGCTTGATACAGCTGTGGGAGAGGGTAACATTCAGGTGCCTCCAGCCAGAGCAGGCCAAAGTGAGGCTCAGAGTGAGATGCCGTCTCATACCTCTCCGTCTCCTCCAGAGGATATTAGGAGGCACCCAGTACATCCAGTTCCTCCGTCTAGCACTACAGACCACGATATGCGCAGTGCAGTGCAATTGTTGACTAGCTTGGTAGCTGCTCAGGCTCAGAGGCAGAATACCGGTGCTGCTGATAAACCGGTTAGTGCGAGAGTTCGTGATTTTATTAATCTAGACCCTCCAGTGTTTACCGGATCAGACCCCAAGGAGGACCCACAAACATTTATTGATCAGATTCATCGTACATTGCGGGTTATGCATGCTAGTGATACGGAGGCAGTAGAGTTGGCTTCTTATCGGTTACAGGATTTAGCGATTTTCTGGTATGATAGTTGGGAGAGATCTAAGGGTCCGAACGCTCCTCCAGCCGTATGGAAGGAATTTTCTGAGGCCTTTCTTCGCCACTACTTGCCAGTTGAGATACGACGAGCTAGAGCTGATAAGTTCTTGAACCTTCGACAGGGTAATATGAGTGTATGAGAGTATAGTATACAGTTTGATTCTTTAGCAAGGTATGCTCCCCATATGGTGGCCGAGATGAGTGATAGGGTGCATCTGTTCGTGAACGGGTTGGGACCACATCTGATAAATGAGTGCACAACAGCCTCCTTGGTAGAGGGCATGGATATTTCCCGTATTCAGGCTTATGCCCAGACCCTAGAGGATCGTAAGCGCCAGCAAAGGGTAGATAGGGAGCAGGATAGGGGCCAGCATAAGAGGGCGAGATTTGTAGGGTATTCTGATGAGTTCAGAGGCAGTATCAGGCCCCAATCTTCGAGGAGTTCGGCGCCACCTGTAGCTAGTGCTCCCCCAAAGTTTCAGAGGCCTCAGTATGATCGATTTACCTATTCTGGTTCAGGTCAGAGTTTGAGGGCATCAGGCTCACAATTTCATAGAGATACTAGTCAGACGAGACCCCCAACACCTCGTTGTGATCAGTGCGGCAAGGCCCACTTTGGACTGTGCCGTCGAGGTTCCGATGCGTGCTATTCTTGCAGACAACGTGGCCATATGATGCGGGATTGTCCTAACAGAGGAGGTGGTGGAATGGCTCAATCGACTGGATCTGTGTCTGGTTCTTCCTCATCAGTTCGACCTCCAGCACAAGGTTTTCAACAGTCAACAGGTCGTGGTAGAGGTAGAGGTTCAGTGCCGAGTTCGAGTGGTGCTCAAAATCGAACCTATGCTCTAGTAGGTCGACAAGATCTCGAGTCATCTCCGGATGTTGTTACAGGTATATTGTCTGTGTTTTCTTATGATGTATATGCGCTAATTGATCCAGGATCTACCTTATCATATGTTACACCCTTTGTGGCTAATAAGTTTGGCATTGAACCTGAATTGATAAGTAAACCACTTGCGGTATCCACTTCGATAGGAGATTCTGTTATTGCTAGAAGGGTATATAAAGGTTGCACTGTGATGATTTGTAGTCGTCAAACCTCGGTAAATTTATTTGAGTTAGAAATGGTTGATTTCGATGTGATAATGGGAATGGACTGGTTGGCCTCATGCTATGCAAATGTTGACTGTCGTACGAAGATGGTTAGGTTTCAGTTTCCTTGTGAACCCGCCATTGAATGGAAGGGGAACATTGCAACGCCGAAAGGTAGGTTTATTTCCTATCTTAAGGCAAGGAAGATGATCTCAAAAGGTTACATTTATCATCTTGTTCGCGTTAGGGATGCGGAGGCGAAGCCGCCTACTCTACAATTAATCCCCGTGGTCAATGAATTTCCAGATGTTTTCCCAGATGAACTTCCAGGCCTTCCTCATGAAAGGGAGATTGAGTTTAGCATTGATGCATTGCCTGACACTCAACTGATCTCTATCCCTCCATACAGGATGGCCCCGGCAGAGTTGCGAGAGTTGAAGGCACAGTTGAAGGACTTGCTGGATAAGGGTTTCATTAGGCCTATCACTTCACCTTGGGGTGCGCCAGTCTTGTTCGTGCGGAAGAAAGATGGGTCGTTAAGGATGTGTATCGATTATCGACAGTTGAATAAGTTTACAATAAAGAACAAGTATCCACTTCCAAGAATTGATGACTTGTTTGACCAACTCCAGGGTGCCAAGTATTTCTCCAAGATTGACTTGCGTTCAGGGTATCATCAGGTGAGGGTTAAGGAGAAGGATATTCCAAAGACGGCCTTCCGGACAAGATATGGCCATTTTGAGTTCTTGGTGATGTCGTTCGGGCTAACAAATGCCCCAGCAGCTTTTATGGATCTCATGAATAGTGTATTCAGGCCCTATCTTGATGTGTTCGTGATCGTATTCATTGATGACATTTTGGTGTATTCTCGTTCGGAGGCGGAACATGCGGGCCACTTGCGGATAGTATTACAGACCCTTCAGGATCATAAGTTATATGCTAAGCTCTCTAAATGTGAATTCTGGCTGAACTCAGTAGCATTCCTTGGCCATGTGATATCTAATGAGGGTATTAGTGTCGACACTCAGAAGATCGATGCAGTGAAGAATTGGCCGAGACCTACAACACCGTCAGAAGTCCGCAGCTTCCTGGGGCTAGCAGGATATTATAGGCGGTTTGTAGAAGGGTTTTCCTCTATATCAGCATCATTGACTAAGTTAACACAGAAAGCTACCAAGTTCCAGTGGTCTGATGCTTGTGAACATAGGTTTCAGGAGCTAAAGAATCAATTGACATCCGCGCCAGTGCTCACTCTCCCAGAAGGAACAGAAGGTTATGTGGTATATTGTGATGCCTCAGGTATAGGTTTGGGGTGCGTATTGATGCAACGTGGGAAGGTGATTGCTTATGCATCAAGACAATTGAAGAAGCATGAAAAGAATTACCCGACTCATGATTTAGAATTGGCTGCAGTAATATATGCTTTGAAGATATGGCGGCACTACTTATACAACGTCCATGTTGACATCTACACAGATCACAAGAGTTTACAATACATCTTCAAGCAGAAGGAGTTGAATTTGAGGCAGCGTAGGTAGCTTGAATTACTGAAAGACTATGATGTCGAGATATTGTACCATCCCGGTAAAGCTAATGTTGTGGCAGACGCTCTCAGCCATAAGTCAATGGGAAGCTTAATATATATTGAGGCAGGTAGACAAGGGTTGACCAAAGAGCTTCACCAGCTGGCCAATATGAGAATCAGATTGTTGGACTCTGATGACGGAGGTGTTACTGTACAGAATACAGCAGAATCATCTTTGGTAGCCGAGGTAAAAGCACGGCAATATGAAGATCCTACCTTAGTAAGATTGAGAGAGGGAATTCAGCAGTGTAAGATTACAGCTTTCAAGATCGGAGGAGATGGGACACTGAGATACCAGGGCCGATTATGTGTACCTAGTGTGGCAGGGTTGCGAGAGAAGATTATGATTGAGATTCACCAGTCCCGATATTCTATCCATCCTGGCTCGACAAAGATGTATCATGACGTTAAGGAGCAGTATTGGTGGGATAACATGAAGAAGTCTATTGCAGAATTTGTAGCCCAGTGTCCTAATTGTCAACAAGTAAAGATCGAGCATCAGAAACCTAGTGGATTGATTCAGAATATAGAGATTCCAACCTGGAAATGGGAGGTGATTGAACACATAATCTCCTACTTTGGCCCTGGGGCCACCTTGCAAGACAATTTGTGAAGCAAAATATAAAATTGAATGGAAACTAGCGCTAACTAAACATCAATATAAAGCTAGGCTGAAAAGGCCGTCATAGCTACTACAGCTGACAAACCACCAAATTATACATACCAGGCCTACAAACCCAACATACTGCACTAACCAACAGGATATGTCTACAAGCCTCTACTGATAGATGTACTATGATCGGAACAGGGCCCTGACCTACCCATAACATATATACAGATATACATAAGATGTACACAAAACCTCTAGACCTGGCAACTCCGAAAGACGTGGAGCTTACCGATCAGGCTGAACTCTGGAAACACCTACTGAGGAGGTATACCCGTCTGTCTATCTGAACCTGCATGCATGAAATGCAGCGTCCCCAGAAAAGGGACGTCAGTACAAAATAATGTACCGAGTATATAAGGCGATAACATAACTGAAAGTTGGAACTGAACTGATAATATAATAACTGAAAGTAATTGGGAGTCAAAGATGATCTGGAGATATACTTACCTGTTGATACTGACTCAACTCCTTCAATATAGTAAGTAAAATAATTATCCGGCCTTATAAGGCTCGGTATATATAACTGCTCTGCCGTAGTAGGCTCGCTCATAGGCGCTCGGCCATACTAGGCTATGTATCTCGACCATGCTGGGCTCGCTCATAGGCGCTCGGCCACAGTAGGTTCGGTATATAACTTTCCATCTGATCAGAGGTTGCCCAATAGGGGCCTGCCCATCGATTATAGCTCGATGGTAATGAAAATACTGTAATACTGTATATATAGGCTTGCTGCTCTCTTGACTGGAAGAAGACAATACTATATTGAATATAGAATCTCGATAAGGAATAATATTGTAACTTATGAGACTAGAATAGTGTGAATAAATTAATGAATATGAACTTCTCTTTTTGTCTTATTACTAACACATGTAGCTACGAGATCATGCCAAAATGAAGGAAGGCTTAGCCTTAACATACCTTATCACAATCTTTGTAATAACCAAGTTGAACTCACCTCTTCGCACCTTAATCTACAAGAATGATAATAATACTATCGTTAAGTTACGAAAGGTACAACTATCACACAACGAACGACAAACTTATTTTGTATTAAAACGGGCAGCATCTCCCCTATAATCCTTACTTCCTCCAAATTCAAGATAACACCAACAATACAAGAACAGAACAATAACAACATATATACATCATTTTCCAGCCCTATATACACCATCAAATACTACAAAACAGCCCAACACACCCCAATCTCTTCATACACAAAACGACCACCGTAGTAGTGTCAAACGACCCGGAAATGTTATGACGAATGACCAGCCAATCACCCTACATTTATATGGTGTTTATAAACCCTCTTCCTCCTCCAAAACTCCACAAAACAGTAGTAAAACACGCAGCCCAACAGCAACACAAAACAGTCCACAAAACAGTCCGCTACAAGTGAATAACTCGAACTCACGGCTTCCGATCACCGTCCCGTGAGTTCTTACAAGTATAGAACGACTTACCATGAATTTTCAGAAGAAAAACTTGATGAAAGAGAGCATTAAACTCACCTTATTTGTTGGATAACTCAGATCCTATCTTGGTTCTTCAAACTCTAGGTTTTACCTCCAATTAGAACTTGAAAGGGAGAGAAAATCAATTAGGGTTTGTGGGAAATTTTTGGGAGGATTATTTGCAGAGCTTATATCTGGTTATTATGCTCTATTTTAAGTCTAATATATAAAGAAAATAGGCCCTTAAAAGGCCTCTTTGGACGACCCGAAATGGCCCATTTTTTTGGGCTCTCATTTAAGCAAGTAGGTGACACACCTACTTGTCACCTAGCAGCTTGCGCAGTATCGTACAAATGCCCATATCTTTCTACTCCAATGTCGTATTGACAAACGGTTTAATGCGTTAGAAAATAGACTCATAGATCTTTAATTTGATGGATGGAAAACCCCATAACTCTAATTATATTGGAAGAAAATCGTAGTTACATTTGACCCAAAGTTTCAGTAAAACTTATGAATGTAACTTGTGATGACTTTCATCGACTTTTGTTCCACAACTCTGTTGACTTCAAAACATAACACACGGATGTCATACGACTAATATAAATCATAACATAATCTCCTTATCATGTTAAGCACCCTAGTCTCACCCCAAAGGTATATGTTATAACATTCCCAACTTGTCGACTTTCGACGAAACATTATTTTCTTCAATTGCTTTATCTTCTGAACCGTCCAACCCTCTTTGTACTTGTTGTTCATGATCTTCAATATTTGTAACCTCAGAGGTAACATGATTAAATTAATTTTTATACTTTTAAATATTATCTCATTTTTGGTCCTACATTAGTTTGCTTACGATGCATTTTTATGTACGAAAATATAGGGTGTAACAGATCGAGCATCAGAAACCTAGTGGATTGATTCAGAATATAGAGATTCCGACCTGGAAATGGGAGGTGATTAATATGGACTTCATTATTGGATTACCTCGCTCTTAGCATAAGTTTGACTCCATCTGGGTGATAGTTGATCGACTTACAAAATCTGCCCATTTTCTGCCAGTTAAGACAACTTACACGGCTGAAGATTATGCGAAGTTGTATATCAAGGAGATTGTTAGGCTTCATGGTGGTCCGGTATCTATTATATCAGACCGAGGAGCTCAATTTACGGCTAACTTTTGGAGGTCTTTTCAGAAGGGTTTAGGAACACAAGTAAATCTCAGCACTGAATTCCATCCGCAGACTGACGGACAGGCTGAACGTACCATCCAGACGCTTGAAGATATGCTACGAGCATGTGTTCTAGATTTCAAGGGGAATTGGGATGACCATCTGGCACTTATAGAATTTGCCTACAATAATAGCTACCATTCCAGTATTAAAATGGCCCCGTATGAGGCACTGTACGGGAGGAGATGTAGATCACCAGTTGGATGGTTCGAAGTCGGTGAGACAGAATTATATGGGCCAGATTTGATTCACCAAGCCATTGAGAAGGTGAAAGTGATACAAGAGCGACTGAGGATGGCACAAAGCAGGCAAAAGTCTTATTCCGACGTCCGACGTCGTGATCTGGAATTTGAGGTTGGTGATTGGGTTTTCCTGAAGATCTCGCCGATGAAGGGTGTTATGCGTTTTGGGAAGAAGGGTAAGTTGAGTCCGCGGTATATTGGGCCGTACAAAATTCTTCGACGAATTGGACAGGTTGCTTACGAGTTAGAATTGCCATCTGAATTGGAATTTGTCCACCCGGTATTCCATGTATCTATGTTGAGGAAATGTATTGGAGACCCTTCTCGGGTCGTCCCTATCAAAGATGTACAAGTTACAAAGGATCTATCATATGATGAAGTGCCAGTGGCTATATTAGATCGACAAGTCCGCAAGCTGAGAACAAAGGATGTAGCTTCCGTGAAAGTATTATGGAGGAACAAGAATATAGAAGAAATGACATGGGAAGCAGAAGAGGAGATGAAGTCTAAATACCCTTACCTATTCCAGAGTGAAGATAACGAGGATGCCGGGGGAAAGAAGGACGCATTATAAGGTGAAACGGCTCTATGAGGTAAGCAATAGCTTGTGAATACTCTTTTTTTAATACAAAATGGTAATATGCAGATAATGTACATATCCATAATGCTTTGTATAGTCTTGTAAGGCCATAGGTTAGGTTTAACTGCTTGCAAGTTTGGCTAGTGTCCATTTTATAGGGGAAACTCAGCCGGAAATCTCCGTCGGAATCCACAATGAGTTAGACACCCCATAAACCCTTACATTCGAGGACGAATGTTCCTAAGGGGGAGAGGGTGTTACAACCCAAATTCGCATACCATAGATCACGCCGTAAGTTAGTCGACGTAAATCCAAGAAGAGATTATCTTTGAGATGATAAGAAGTTAATCCTATTGGTCTTAAACGATACAAGGGTGTATAAGAGTGGTTAACAAGTATTTGAAGTTAAACGAATCAAGGATGTTGTAACCCGTATTTTCTGTTAACACTAGAGGTGATTAATTGTCCCAAGAGGTCTTGTTTTAACGTATTTGAATAATATAATATCCGCATCATAAGTCTTGAAGTCAAGCGAGTTATGAAACAAAAGTCGATAAAAGTTGTCGCAACTTAGGTTTATAATTTTACTTAAACTTTAGGTCAAATGTTACTGCATTTTTCTCCCAATGTGCTTGGACTTATGGGGTGATATACCTATCAAATTGAAGATCTATGAGTCTAGTTTCCAAAGCATTAAACCGTTTGTCGATACGATCTTGGAATAGAGAGATATTCGCGTTTTTGTGAGAGTGCGCCAAGCTGCTCTCTATGGGGCACACAAAGGCGGTTTAAGACATATGGACATATATAAGATACCTCAACCCCGTTTTAAGTCATTATTTTTCAGTATATTCAGACCTTATAACCCTAAAAACAGTCTCTCAAGGTTCTCTCATGATCCAAGACCCAAACAAAGGGCAAACAACACAAATCAAATGTCGGGAATCCCGTGGCGCTAGTAAGTTTCTTGTTCTTCTTGTTGTTGCTGATTTTTGTGTTGTTCCAGCTCATGTGGGAGCTTGTTTTAAGTTTTTTATGTCCTGTAAATACACCTTCAAGTTTCTAATATCAACCCTAGGTGATTTCAAGTCTTCTAAAGTAATTCTAGTGCTGAAAAACCCGAATTAATTGCTAGTTTCGCTTCCTTGTTCTTGTGGCAGAATTGAAGGGATATTTCGTGGAAAATTAAGGTCAAATTGGAGTTTTTCTTTCTGTTTAAAGGTAAGGAACCTCTTACTCTATATATATTTAAGATTATCCAAGTTGCAGCTAAGTCGTTGAAGCTAGAACTTGTGAAATATATATCGAAAGGCTTGGTAGTAATGTTGTTGGTTGGTGGACTGTTTTGGAGGCTCAATATGATTATTAATGATGTTGTTTGGGCTGTTTGGTGATTGTATTGACTTGTGGGAAGTCATATAAATAGGGGAGGTTCTGTCCGTTTCATCGTAAAATAGGTTGTGGTCGATACATAATAGTTACGACGCTTAAACGATAATGATAGTGTCATTTGTCTTATTGTAGACTAAGGAGTCATGACATTTGCATAGCTTGAGGTTGGGCAGTATATACAAGGTATGTGAGGCTATCCCCTTCATTCTTTTGCACTACTCCGATTGTACATAATGTAATGAACGAGCTCCCAAAGATACTCTACTCTTAGAAGCTAGCAGTACTTATATTGCTGCCCTTCTTATGAAACGATTGATATTGATGTTACTTCTCTTATTCTTATATTATCAATGTTGTTGGTAGTTCCTGATTCTTATAAGATTCTTGATGAAGAGTTAATCCTAATAATGTGTACGAAGGATACCAACCTTATGTCACTCCGAAAGGTTCAAAATGTGATTCCAATGAGTCCAGCATGCATCATATATATGTATCTATTTTACTCTACCGAGCCGCGCTATAGTCAGCCGGGTACGGCACCTATTGTGCAACCACTGATCAGTTGGGTTTTACCGAGCTCCACGTGGCCGGGTACGATTCTACCGAGCCCTATGATGGTCGGGTACGTTTTACCGAGCCTATTATGGCCGGGTACGATATGATGATGGTGATGCCCACAAAGGCGTATGTTTTAAAAGTTTATGTATATATATGTATGTATCATGTATTTCATGTCAGTAGCCCTCAGAGGTACCCAGATGTCACAGGTTGTATATTCTCTATCCCTATTTACATTACTGTTCTTACTTATGCTTTCTTGCCTCACATACTCAGTACTTTATTCGTACTGACGTCCTTTTTATTTGTGGATGCTGCATGTCGTGCTGCAGGTCCTGATAGACAGGTAGACGTGCTCCCCCACCACAGTAGGCTATCCAGTTCAACGGTTATTGGCGAGATCCCTTCTCCGGACTTGCCGTGGTCTTGGTATGCATTTTTGTTATAGACATTATGGGTATGTCGGGGCCCTGTTCCGGCAATGTTGTAGCACTTATGTTCCTTTAGAGGCTCATAGACAGGTGTCGACTTAAGTATGGTTTAGAATGCCTTTTCGGCTGATTTTTGTTGTATAGTCTTTCATGGCATCATGATAGCTCGTACCTTATATATAGTTTCTTGACAGTCTTGTCGTCCCATGTTATGTATGTTCATGACATTATCTTTCATTGTTGGATGTTCATGATCCATGTCTACTATTTATATTGATCTTGTCCACCCTTAAAGATAATAAGGAAGGTTAGATAAAATGTACGTTGGTGCTCGGCAAGTATGGCCCGGGTGCTAGTCATGACCCTCCAGTTGGGTCGTGACACTTATGATCCACCTGGATCCCCTCACTCGATACTATATGACCCAATAATGCCACTTAGTCTAGCCAGAACTCACACTTTAAAATTTTTGCATATAACTTCTTTTCTCTTAAGGTCTGAAGCGCTGTCCTCAGGTGCTTCTCATGATCCTCCCGATTCCGAGAGTATACCAGAATGTCGTCAATAAACTCAATGAAGAATGAGTAAAGATAAGGCCGGAACACACTATGCATCAAGTGCATAAAAGCTTCTGGGGCATTGGTCAGCCAAAAAGACATAACAAGAAACTCATAGTGACCATATCTGGTCCTGAAAGCAGTCTTCGGGATATCTGGCTCCCGAATCTTCAACTGATGATAACTTGAACGTAAGTCAACCTTGCAAAACACTTTGACACCCTATAATTGATCAAATAAGTCATCAATACGAGGCAATGGATACTTGTTCTTCACTGTGACTTTGTTCAACTGGCGGTAATCAATACACATCTGCATATAAACATCCTTCTTCTTCACAAATAAGATAGAAGCACCCCAAGGTGACACACTGGGCCGAATGAAGCCCTTATAAAGCAACTCCAGTAACTGCTCATCTAACTATTTCAATTCAGGAGGAGCCATACAATATGGAGGAATAGAGATGGGCTGAGTGCCTGGCAACAAATCAATACCAAAATCAATATCTCTGTCGGGCGGCATGTCCGGAAGATCAGCTGGGAACACATCTGGAAAGTCCCTCACTACTGGAACTGACTCAACTGTAGTTGTATTAATACTGACATCTGTCACATAAGCTAGATACGCGTCACAACCCTTCTCAACCATTCATTGAGCTTTAGGAAATGAAATAACTCTGGTGGAAGTATAGTCTAAGGTACCTCTCCATTTTAATCGCGATAAACCTGGCATAGCCAGCGTCACGGTTTTAGACTGACAATCAAGAATAGCATAATGGGGCGACAACAAGTCCATGCCCAAAATAATATCAAAGTCCACCATGCTGAGCAATAATAAATCAGCTCTACTCTCAAAACCACTAAGAGCAATCAAACACGACGATACACGCGGTCCACAACAAGAGAATCTCCCACAGGAGTAGACACATAAACAGGGGAACCCAAAGAATCCCGAGATACGCCCAAATATGGGGCAAAATAAGTGGACACATAAGAATATGTAGAGCCTGGGTCAAATAATACTGACGCATCTCTATGACAGATCAGGACAATACCTGAAATAATAGAATCAGAAGCGACTGCCTCTGTACGAGCAGGAAGGGAATAATATCTGGCCTGGCCTCCCCCTCTAGGGCAACCTCTACCTCCCCGACCTCCACCTCGGGCTGGCTGAGCAGGTGAGGTGGCAGCTGGTGCTGTAATCATAGCCTGAGGACCCGGTGGAGCACGCTGTGGCTGAGAAATCTGTGGAGGTGCACCCCCTAAATCTGAGGCAATCCCTCACCATATGGCGAGTGTCGCCACACTCAAAACAAGCTCTGGGAGGGCGTGGCTATTATGGCTGGCTCGGGCCTGGTTTGCTGGATTGGCCGCTAGGAACACCCCCTGCAGGAGGCACAATAGATACTAGCGGTGCATAATAAGGCTCCCAGGGCCTAGAATGAGCTGGAACACCACTAGGGCCTGGAAGAACTGAGTGAATGGGGCGACTCAAATAACCCCTACCATGGCGAGCTGCTGGGACACGAGCTCCAGAATAATAACCAGTCTCTCGAGACATCTTGGCCTCCCTCTCCTCTCTATCCCAGGAAAGCATGCTCTCCAATCTCCTAGCAATACTCACATCCTACTGATAAGAAATATCCATCTCCAACTCCCTGGCCAAACTAATCTGGATGCTGGGGTGGAGTCCCTCAATAAACCGTCAAACCCTCTCTCGAACTGTGACAACCAAGGCCGGTGCATGTTGGGTCAAATCACTGAAACAAACTGCATACTCTGACACAGTCATAGATCCTTGGCACAGCTGCTCAAACTCCGCGTGCCATGAGTCCCTGAGACTCTGAGGGACATACTCTCTCAAAAACATGTCCGAGAACTGAGTCCATGTAAGCGTAACTGCCTCATACGGACTACTCTGCTCATAAGCACGACACCACTGATAGGCTGCTCCTCTAAGCTGGAATGTAGTAAAAGAAACCCCACTCGTCTCCGCTACGCCTATAGTACAATGACACTCCTCCAAAAAACCCTGAGCGTCATCTGTAGCCATTCCGCTGAAGGTAGGTGGGTGGTACATCTTGTATATCTCAAGTCTGAGCTGCTCCACCTCAAAAGTTGCTGCCCTAATCTCGGACTGAGCTTGAGCTACCGGCTGCATTGGTACAATCTCTAGAACCTGGTCGATTGAACCCACTACTCTGGAGCACCGGCGATGGGAGTATGTCCTCCTCCCCTGGCCTAAGATATGGCAGGAGAAAGTGGAATCAATCCAGCCTGAGCTAAGGTGCTGAACATGCTCATAAATTGGGCTAGAGTCTCCTGGAGGGATGGTGCAGAAACAGGTACCTCGTGTGTCTGCCCTCCAGCTGGAGCTACTGGGGGATCCTCTGTAGCAGCTCGTGCGGGTGCTCTGGCAGGGGGCGCGGGTGCCTGGTCATCAGATCCTCTTGTACGTTTCCTCACAATCTGTGAGAGAATAAAATACAAAAGTTTAGAATATTTGAAGTCAACAAATTTTCGCACGACAAGGAATCAAAGTAGTGAATTTTTCCTAACAGTTCCATAGCCTCCCGAAGATAAGTACGGACATCTCCGTACCGATCCGCGGGACTCTAATAAACCGGCTCGTGACTCACAACACCTATGAACCTAGAGCTCTTATACCAACTTGTCACGACCTATTTTCCCCTCCGTGTGACGTCATGGCGGCACCTAGTCTCTACAACTAGGTAAGCCTAACATTTTGTGGAATAATGAAATAAATATATACATTTAACAAACTATTCAAAAATACACAACAATCCCAAAACTGGAACATCGTGAATCACAAAATACAAGAGGAAAATCTAGTGTCACAATACATCAGAGTCAATCAAAAAAATACATAAGATAATGGACATAGGGAATAGTAGAAGGGGACTCCGAGGTCTACGGACGCGGTAGATATACCTTGAAGTCTCCAAAGATGTCCATGTTCACTGATAGTGCGGCTGATAAGGAACACCTGGATCTGCACATGAAAAAACATGTGCAGAGAGTAGCATGAATACACCACAATTGGTACCCAGTAAGTGCCAAGCCTAACCTCGGTCGAGTAGTGACGAGGTCTGGTCAGGGCCCTACTGGTAAATATATAATAAAACAAGATAGAGTGTAATACCGCAATAAAATAAAGGCTGAAATCTAACAACAATGAAATCATAGAAGGTAACAGCTCGGTACATAAAAACACAATATGGGATCTCCCGAGATACCGTCTCGTAGTCCCAAACGTAAATGTATTGTACAGGGGGATCTCCCGGAATACTGTTCCATAGTCCCAAAATAAATATGCAGTGCAAGAGGATCTCCCGGAATAACGTTTCGTAGTCCCAAAGTAAATATGCATTGCAGTGGGATCTCCCAGAATAACGTTCCGTAGTCCCAAAGTAAATATGCAATACAGAGGGATCTCCCGGAATACCGTTTCGTAGTCCCAAATTAAATATGCAGCGAAAATAATAGAATTCAATAGTTACGGCACAAAATTCTACAGTTCAACCGAAGTACCAGTTAAGGAAAGACATGTAAATTCACTAAACATATTGCACGTAGTTCAAGTAAACGGTTAAGGAAAAGAGGCATGTTATTCTAATCTAGAAGGATACTACACATGCTGATGAACTCAAATAAGAAAGAAATCAAGTTATTACTTAGTAGAAAATCGGGGTTTTCCACATTTAGCCCGTGTACGTACTTGTCACCTCACATACACGGTGCTCATATATCAAAAATTGTACAAATCTTACGGGGAGTTCTCCCACACAAGGTTAGGCGAGCCACATACCTTGAACCAAGCTCAATCAATCGGTAATAATGTCTTTCCCACAAATATCCGGCTCTGAATGGCACAAATCTAGCCAAAAGCAATTACATATCATAAATACAACAATAATAGACTCATCTAATTAATTAAATCAATACTTTGACAAAAATTCCAAAATTCGCCGTAAAAAGTCAACTCGGGCCGATGTCTCAGAATCGAGTAAAAGTCACAAAATCTAAAAGCCTATTCACTCACGAGTCTAACCATATCAAATTTACCAAAATCTGACACCAAATGGTCCTTCAAATCCACAATTCAAACTTTCCAAATCCTAGTCTCAAACCCCCAATTTCCACCTTAAATACATACTAACTAGGTGGAAATATTAATGGGGAAGCAAGATTATTGATCAAAATAAGCACAAGGGACTTATCTCAAGAAATATCTCAAAAATGCTCTCACTCCAAAATGACAAAAATTGCAAAGTCCCTTCGGTTTTAACCACTGCCCAGGTATTTTCGCACCTTCGGAACCTGGGCTCGCACCTGTGGGTGCGGTTGTGCGGACATTGTGCACATCTGCGCAAATCACTTGCCCCCTCTGCCTCCGCACCTGCGATGAAAGGGCCGCACCTGCGCGTGCGCACCTGTGGAAATCCATTCCGCTTCTGCGGACCTTGCGCACCTGTGATGACCCTAACGCATCTGCGGGCATCGCAGATGTGGAATTCAACTTGCACCTACGACCCCTGGCACTCCTCCACTTTTACGCTTCTGTGCTTGCCTCTCCTCACGTGCAATACCGCACATGCGGTCTCTCCACCGCAGGTGCAAAAATACCAGATGCCTGAAGACTTCAGCAACAACACAAATCCAACTTTTTGATCTGTTAAACACTCGAAACTCACCTGAGGCCTCCGTGACCTCAACCAAACATACCAACCAATCCTAAAACACCATACAAACTTAGTCGAGACCTCAAATCACATCAACTAACGCTAAAATCATGAATAACCCTCCAATTCAAACTTAAAGAACTTGAAACTTCAAATTCCTTCAACCGATGCTGAAACCTAACAAACCACGTCCGAATGACCTCAAATTTTGTACAAAAGTCATATTCAATATAACTATATCAAAATTTCCACTACCGGTCCAATTCTCCAAAAATTCGACTTTCGCCATTTCAAGCCTAAATAAGCTACGGACCTCCAAAACACAATCCGGACATGCTCCTAAGTCCAAAATCACCCAACGGAGCTAACAGAACCGACAAAACTCCATGATGGAGTCATCTTCGTAGAGTTCCAACTACGGTCAAAATCCTAAGATTTAAGCTCCCGTTTTAGGGACTAAGTGTCCCAAAACATTCCAAAAACCAAAACGAAACCTCCCGTCAAGTCACAATAGCAGAAATAATTATGGAAGAAGCATTTAAATATGGTATCGGCTCTATAATTCTCAAAACAACCGGCCGGGTCGTTGCAATATTATGAACATATATACCCATGCATGGTATGACATTTAGACGCATATGCATAACATTATAATATTAAATAATTCACAGACCTATTCAGACATACATGTTGAGTCTTTTACTCCATGTTTCTCTAATGTCTATTATTTACTTATTTTTATTTCTTACATACTCGGTACATTATTTGTACTGACGTCTTTTTTACCTGGGGACGCTGCATTTTATGTCCGCATGTCCCGATAGACAGGTCGAGAGTCCTCCAATTAGGCTATCAGCTCAGCAGAAGATGTTTGTGCGCTCTATTTGCTTCGGAGTTGCTTGTTTGGTCAGTATGATTTAGACGTGTATTGTTTGGTATGGCGGGGCCCTGTCCCAACCTTTATGATAAGTATGTACTATTAGAGGCTTGTAGACAGATGTCATATATACAGATACTTGTATGGCCTTGTCAACCTGTATTTTAAGTATATAATGGATCACATTGGCCTTATAGGCCCGTATGTCACCAGTATAAGTCTCTATATCAGGTTGGGTCATCCTATGTCTAGTATTCCCTCATGCTTTATTCTAGTTATATCATGACAGCCTTTCCGGCTCATTTACCTATGATAGTATGATACAAAATATACATTACATTGGTACTCGATTGAGTAAGGTACCGGGTGCCCGTCGCGACCCATAGGTTTGGGTCGTGATAGGTTCTTTCATATTCCCTATTGATTTCATTATCTTTGACTATGAGCCTAATCAGGAAGTCCCATTTATTTTAGGGCATCCATTCTTAGCCACGGGCCGAGCTATTATCGATGTATGTGAAGGAAAGATGACAATGAGAGTGGGTGATCGAGTGGAGGTATTCAATCTGTATATAGCACTCAGATTGCCAGCCCACTATGAAGAGCTATCCATGATTTCTGTGGTGGAAAGTGATGTGAATTCATTGGTGACTTATATAATCCCCATAGATCCTCTTGAACGATCCTTGATGGGGGATGCAGAAGAAAGTGAAGATGAGATGATAGAATAAATTGAGCAAGTGCCTAACATGTCTTGCAAATATGTCCATGGGCTTGGGAGATTTGAGGAGTTGGACAAACCTATTACTCTGACCCCTCCTAAACCATTTATTGACAAAGCTCCGAAGACTAGAGCTCAAACCTCTTCCATTGCATGTGCGCTATGCTTACTTGGGGAACTCTGAAACATTGTCAGTGATTATCGCATCCAACCTAACTAATGTGCAAGAAGAAAAGCTGCTGAGAGTGCTTTGTGAGCATAAAAAAGCTAATGGGTGGACAATTGCTAATATCAAAGGAATCAGTCCATCCTTTGTTCCCAATGTTGACCAACAAAGGACATTAAATCCGATTACGAAAGAGGTCGCGAAGAATGAAGTAATTAAGTGGCTTGAGGCAGGTATCATCTTCCTTATTTCTGACAACAACTGGGTGACCACAGTGCATTGTGCGCCTAAAAAGGGGTGATAAATGTTGCAGAGAATAAGAAAAATGAGCTAATACCTACTCGCACTGTGACGGGTGGAGAGTTTGCATTGACTACAGAAGGCTTAACAAAGCAACCCGCAAGGACCACTTCTCACTTACATTCATTGAGCAGATGTTGGGCAGATTAGCGGGGCATGAATATTATTGCTTCCTTGATGGTTATTTGGAGTACAACTAGATTGTCATATGCCCAGAGGATCAGGAGAAGACCACTTTTACATGTCCCTATGGTACTTTTGCTTTCAAGCGAATGTCATTTGGTCTTTGTAATGCACCGGCCACTTTCCAGAGGTGTATGATGGCCATTTTTACTGATATGGTGGAGCGATTCGTAGAAGTCTTCATGGATGATTTTTCAATCTTTGGGTATTCTTATGATGACTGTTTGAAGAATTTGGGCAAGGTGTTGGCCCGTTGTGAAGAAACAAATTTAGTGCTAAATTGGGAAAAGTGCCATTTTATGGTACAAGAAGGCATCGTGTTAGACCATAAAATGTCAAGGAGTGGCATTGAAGTTGATAAGGAGAAGGTGGAAGCGATTGAAAAATTACCTCCACCCATTTCTGTGAAGGGTGTCCAGAGTTTCTTGGGATGCCGGGGTTCTATAGATGCTTTATTAAACATTTTTCAATCATTGCTACTCCTTTGTGCAGGTTGCTTGAAAAAGTTGTAATCTTCAATTTTGATGAAGCCTGCCTGAAGGCATTCGAGGAGCTCAAAAAAGAAGTTCGTGGCTGTCCCCATTATTGTGGCACCGGATTGGTCCTTACCATTTGAACTTATGTGCGATGCAAGGGCATTGCTAGGCTAGAGGAAGGACAAGATGTTTTAATCCACATACTATGCGAGTAAGACTCTTGATGATACATAACTAAATTACACCACCACTGAAAATGAGTTGTTTCCCGTTGTGTGGGCCTTTGTGAAATTTCTGACATACTTGGTGGGAACAAACGTTATAGTCCATACCGACTATGTAGCAATCAGGTATCTATTTATAAAAAAGAATCCATGGCTAGATTGATGCGTTGGGTTTTGTTATTGCAGGAATTTGATGTAGAAGTACTATATCGGAAGGGCACAAAATACCAATTAGCCGACCATCTATCAAGGCTGGAAAATCACGAGCACTGGGATGAGCCGTTCTTATATAGACAGTGTGCTGATCAGGTTATGAGGAGATGCATTCCTGAAAAGGAGGTGTAATTAGTGTTGTATGATTATTATGCCTCGCCGTATGGAGGTCATCATGGAGGCGATAGGACAGCTGCAAAAGTTTTATAGTCTGGGTTCTTTTGGCCAACATTGTTAAAGGATGCCCATGCTTTTGTTAAGAAGTGTGACCAGTGTCAGAGAATAGGAACAATTACAAGGAAGCATGAGATTCCTTTGAATAAAATCCTGGATGTAGAGATTTTCGATGTGCGGGGGATAGACTTCATGGGACCGTTCCCATTGTCTAGAGGAAACAAATATATCTTTCTAGCGGTGTACGTGTCAAAATGGGTAGAGGCTATTGCATTGCCAACCAATGATGCCAAGGTGGTAGCTGCTTTTGTGAAGAAAAACATATGCTCGAGCTTTGGGACTCCACGTGCCTTGATTAGTGATGAAGGGACACATTTCTGCAATCGGTTGTTGAATGACCATCTAACTAAATATAGGGTCCACCAAAAAGTTGCCACGACATATCACCCGCAAACAAGTGGACAAGTTGAGGTGTCCAACAGAGAAATAAAAAAGATATTAGAGAAGACAGTGAGTGTGAATAGGAAGGATTGGGCTACAAAGTTAGATGATGCCTTGTGGGCATATAAAACTGCATACGAAACACCAAGTGGGGCGTCCCCGTATAAGCTTGTTTATGGGAAGGCATGTCATTTGCCGGTTGAACTTGAACACAATGTGTATTGGGCAATTAAAAAGTTGAATATGGACTTTGAAGCCGCAAGCAAGAAGAGGCTTTTGCAGTTGAATGAGTTAGATGAGTTCAGGCTGCACTCAGATGAAAATGCTAAATCTTTACAAGGAGAAAACAATAAGATGGCATGACAAGAGTATCAAGCCACGTCGCTTTGAATCGGGCCAAAAGGTACTATTGTTCAATTCTTGGCTTAAGTTGTTTCTTGGGAAGTTAAAATCAAGGTGGTGAGTTCCATTTGAGGTGGTGAGAGTAACTCCTTATGGTGCAATTGAGTTGCGCGCTTTAAATGGTAAAAGAAAAGTTTTAGTGAATGGGCAAAGAGTCAAGCACTACTGGGGAGGTGTCATTGATCGTGTGAAGTCGAAAGTAATACTCGCTGATGAGTAAGCGATGCCCTACATCGTCCCGCGATGTTAAATCAGGCACTTGTTGGGAGGCAACCCAATTTTTATTGATTTCATAGCTTAGCTTTTCAATTTTGTTTTAGTTAGAGTAGACTAGAGTTTTTTGTTTTCTTTGTAGGCATATAAATCATAGGTAGAATGGTGTGGGAATGTAAATTGGATATATAAAGTGCTCGGAGGGATCGGAGATTTCATTCAAAAAAAAAGGGAAAATAGCGCCAAACGCTACATGTGGCGTAGAAAACATAAAGATTTCTTCCTCCAACGCCAGGCCTAGCGCAACTCGCTGGGCTGGGGGGTCAGGTAAATATTTTTTCTCTCTTCCATTTTTTATTTAAAATAACTCCCCCACAGTGTGGGATAATACTGGGTATGTTGTTGTATTTAAAATAACTACCCCTAAAACCCGACCCACTTACCCATATACCCTCACATTACAACTTATGACCCATACCCAAACCCCTCCTAATTAAAATAACTCTAATCCCCTAAGCCCTTCTCTATCTCCCCCCGCTACTCTTTCCTCCTCTCTGCCCCCGTCTCGATCTCCGTCCCTCTCTCAATTCTTATAGTTTTTTTTCTTCTCCTCTTGCATTCATCTACAAATCTCCCATGTATGTTTCCCTTCTCCCTTTTTCTTTTATTTTGTAGATTATAATGCCCATCCCCCATCCCGAATGCCCCATCCCCAAATTCCCCCATAAGTTGCTTCTTAGAACTTGTTCTTTGGTGGGTGACCCGATTGTGGAACAAAATTGGTTGTTACAACTTGGTTTTATGTTGTATACGGAGTTGTAAACTATAATTCCCTCTACTTTGTTAAAATTTGGGAGGGCCACCATGTTCCATCATTGTTGAATTGAGTTGCACACACTTATTGCACACTATGTGTTTGATAATATGGTTGAAAGAGTCAATTGTGCACCGGTGAAGTCTGAGTATCCGAGTGTAGTCGCATGTGATATCGGGCTAGGTGTGGGGTGTTGGGGGTCGGTTTACCTAACCCAAACCTTGTATTTAATGTTCACATGCTATAACTATGCCACCCACACCATGTATCTTGTACTATGTATGTTACAGCACTTTGTTAGAATTAGCTAGTGTATTATATTAGTTGTAGAGATTGGGACATGCGTTACTTTCTTGCACTAAGGCTAAGTCACTTCGCCATGATCGACTGTTTGATTTGTGTGGCATAGTTAGTGCATTATAATTGTGCGACATGGGAAAGTCTTGAGTACCCATCGCCTTGTGGTGCAACACTTTTGCGTTTTCAACCAATATTATGAGTATATAACATAGAGCCTTCGATTTTAAGGGTGGGGTCATCTTTGACTCTCACGATAACCTTCGACGGATTTCTTGATTCATTATCACATTCATGATTAGTTTTGTTGTAGATTGATATCGATCGTGATAGTGTGAGAAGGGGTAAAGGAGTGGGGAAGTCCTCAACCACTGTTCCCGCTCCTAAAAAGGGCAAGCAAGGGGAAAGGTCATCTCGGCAAGCTAAAGGGAAACATGTTGCCGAGGGATCGAAGAAGGCACCATCGGGACCAAGGCCTCATTTGGTTCTAGTTCGTGAGGATGCCATCCAATGGCATAATAACTTTGTGCCATATGGGCAGTATGTCTCCGAAATGGGAATTAATGTGAAAACTATGGAAAAGAACTTCCTGGACGTGCTTGCTCGGTTAAGAGAAATGAAGATGGATAAGTTCCTAGAGTGCCCGGGCCATGAAAATTTGAGCATGGTGCGAGAACTTTACGCAAATTGGAATGGGGATTTGTTCAAGTCAAGGGTTTGCAGAAAGGAGGTGCCAATGGATAGGCGTTCCTTATGCAAAGTCTTGGGAGTTGATTGCCCTAACCCACAAAGGCTGCAAAAGTTTTTCAAATGCCCAATCTACAAGCTTATACGTCACACTCTATGTGTGTTGATTCAAATGCAAAGTGCACAAGAACTAAGGCTGATGCCATCTTGAGATGATCCGCTTCGACTTCAACAAGACTACCAAGGTGTGACAGAATTTCGTGCAAGCCAGACTAATGCCGGTTGAGCACAACATTAAATGCACTAGAGCTCGAGTGTGTTTTATATTTTTTTTGATGACTGGGCGAGATCATATTAGGGGAGATGGCCCGCACACGATTTGGGCAAATAATCAAGAGATTCTTCTTTGGTAACTTCCTAACGCAATACATGCTATCCCGGGAGGTACCTGAATACCCCGGTTACGACGAGGTTGTGCAGGCTCATAAGAGGTTGATGGACATCACATCCTTGTTGGAGTCTACGTATAAGCTAAGCCAGATGGCACAGAATGTGAGGGACGGGAACTTCAACAAGTAGCTCTATATCTCCCTAAATGTAATCATGACCAGGTTGGGCGTGTCAGACGAGGAGTGTATGCATCCACGCAATGGTCAGTCCAGTTCTTCCAAAGAGATGTTGGGAATCACACATGGCAGCCATGTTCACCCGTCAGAGGATGAGAACACCCACAAAGGCTCAGATACTGAGAATGATATTGATGTTGACGTAACGGGCCCATGACTTTGGTGCCCCTAGGAGCGGATGAAGATGATGAGCCCGGAGCTGCTGCTGGTGGGCATTTTGATGAGGTGGAATCCGACTAGCAGAGAGCTCTTCTTTCCATCATCGGGGACTATGCATATGCTAAGTGTGGGGTAGGGGAACAACTTTATATGATGTAAATTGTATAAATCTATTTTTATTTTATTTTATTAGTTTTTCTTTTAGGAACCTGCAATAGACATAGTCTAGTTTTAAAAAAATTAAATACAAAAATAGAAAGTAATCAGAAAAAGTTCGGTACTTTTCCCAATTATGGATCTTTTGGACAATATTCTTGAGGGATTAAAGTCCAATGAAAAACACCAAAAAGATTTTTTTAGGATAGTTAGGTAGTATCCCTTGGTTTTTCTTTGGGCGTTGGTTCTTTTCCAAGGGTGTAGCTCGAACCGGGTACTTTATTTTTTTTAAGAAGTAGGATAGAAAGAAAACTGAGTTGCTCTGAGGTACCTATTTACATGTTTGGTGCTGGCACATTAGGCGATGGCATGCGCTCTATCCTCCCGTACATTTGATTTGAATTGTGATGGCTGAGTAAAATAAATAGCATACTTTGTGACGCCTTTTCTTAGTTGTTTGACTTGTATGTCACCTAGTGCAATATTGCTTAAAATTTCTCAACTATATGTGCTTGCTTTAGTTGAGAGTTGAACAAAACCGTCTTGATTGAGTCATGTGCAATGTGTGTGTAAGGATTTGTGTTATTTTGTGCTATTCTGTGTAGTATAGAACTTGCCCCGTGTGTTAATCGAAGCAAAATCATTAACTTGTGCTAGTCTAGGAGATGACGTAGGCAGTTCTTTGCTTGATAATAGATGTGCTTGTCACTTAAAATAAAAAATTTCCGTTGCTAGCCCCTTTGAGCCTATAGACCTTTTCCTTGGTACCCACATTACAAGTCGTACCCCTATTTTGTTCTGAATTTGAGATTGTTGAACCTTTACCTTCGAAGGCACTTAGTCGCTAAAAGAAGTAAGGCAAGAGATTGGGAAGTAGATTTCGAGTGGAAACATGGAAGGTCCCCTAAGGTGCACTAAAGTTGTGAAATAGGTCACTAGCCGATGAACCTTAATATATGGAGTGTGTGTAGAAAAAAAAAGAGAAAAAGAAAAAATTGCAAGAAAAGGAAAAAATAATTCAAATAATATAGAAAAATACACATCTCCTAATCTTACTAATTTGTGCTTGTGGGAATATAGAAATCCTTATTTCACAACAAAAGGGTTATGTTGTATATGGTGGTGCGAGTGAATTGGTTGAGAAGAAGATGTGCTCGATTTTTGTGTATAGTGTATTAAAGTGCTTAGGAGGGTTAGTCACTATTCCTAAATGTATCCTACCCGTCCCTTAGCCTACATTACAACCCATAAAGTCCTAATTGATCCTAGACTTTGCTGACTTATATTAGTAGAGATGTACACTACGGGAAAGCTTATGGTACGACCATGGGATGCACATGAATTCTTTGTGAGAGTGAGAAATTTTTGTTCAAATTGTGTGATGTCCTTAAATTACGTTCAAAGTCATACTTGAATGTGTAGGCTGTTCTATATTCACTCTTGTGTTTGTTGGTGAGGGCACATGATCTTAGGACAGATTGGTGATGTCGTGAATTTCTCTTGCTTGGTGAGTACATGAGTGGAGAGTGCTTAGCGGCAACGAGTCGGCTCTTGAGGTAGGGTAGTTATGGATAGGTTGTTTGAGTTGGTTGAATTGAATTATTTATACTTGGGCATGTTTAAAACGGGAAGAATATGAAATTTTTATGTTTATGATTGATTGCCAGTATCGATCAGAGTCAAGAGTAGAGTGTATGATTAAAAATTGAAGTGTTACTCTCTAGTTGAGATGTGTACATTGTTGGGTGTAGTTGATAGTCCCATTGCTCGAGGACGAGCAAGAATCTAAGTGTGGGGTGTTGATATTCAGCTTAAAGTATGTATATTTATATGCATATTGCCTCGTATTTTACTCATGTCTCCTAGATTTCGGATGTGTAATATAATGATTTGTGCTAATTTATGGTATTTTTATATGTAGGAATCATCTGGAGGCAATTTGGGACGAAGGTGCGTGAATTGAAGCAAAAAGGGGAAGAAAAGGGAAAAAGTCACCAAGTAGCGCCACATGCACCGTGGACTGCTACCTGTGGCGCAGAAGTCAGAATGTTAAAAAGTCCAGCGCCAGGGCTAGCGCCACACGCTACCCTGGGCGCTGGTAACGGAAAGATTCTCCTAGTTCACTCAGGACAAGGTTATTTTGGCCCAAGACCTCCCCTCCCCCCACAACGTGTATAAAAGCATGACTAAGCCTATTTTGAGAGGGGACACACTACTTTGAGGAAAAAATACAATGGAGGAACATCCAGGAGCGAGTTTATCTCAGTTTTCTTCATCTTTTCTTAGAATTCTCAATTTTTTAACACTTGTGAATTTGTTTTGATATTATCATGAGTGGCTAAAACCCATAGTTCTGGGGTTGTGATTTAGCGAGGAATATTGTTGTTTGATGTTTACTTAACCTTGATTACAAATTGCTAATATATGATTGTTTCTTTAATTATGTGATTAATTGTCTGGCCAACAGTTAGGTTCTATTTACTATCTATGTTATGCTTGGGAAAGCTACGTCTAGATTAGAGAAGAATTGAAGAGTGCATGATCTTAACTCTGAGTGGGGGACGGATTTTTTGGTTTGGATAAGAATATACCTAGTCACCATGATTAATTAAATATTGTAATATTAATGCGTTCTTAATAGATTGATTCCATAGGAATATATGCATTAATCTATTTTGAATAGGCAAGTAGTAATTCGGGAGAATACTACGAGAGCAATTATTCGATTAATTAGCAATCATGAGTGAATTGCATGAAAGGGAGAGTTAATTAGAACACAATAGGATTGGTGAATCGGTCACAACCTTGGAATATTCATTTGTACTAAATACACAACAACTATTTTGCTGCTTCATTAATTAGTTACTTGTTAGAATTATTGCTTAGTATAATCACACTTTTGAACTCTGATTGAATCAACTGAATAATAATCCTGGTGAAACTAGTGGGTAGTTAACACAAGTCTCTGTGGATTCGACACTCGATTTATCACTTTATTACTTGTACGACCACGTATACTTGCACACACACACACACACACACACACACACACACACACACACACACACACACACACACACACACACACACACACACACACACACATATATATATATATATATATATATATATATATATATATATATATATATATATATATATATATATATATATATTACTATATGGTTATCCATGAGCTTTAACAAATTATATAACTGTTAATAGGGGGTGTTATATGTTTATCCATGAGCTTTAACAAATTCTACAGCATTCTATGGCACTCTCCGGAGGTTTCAATTATCTTACACAACTTCAAAATTTTGGTGGCATTCTATGTTTCCCTATGGGGAATAGGAAATATCCTACAGAATGCATAATAATCTTCATCTCAATATCTTTTTATGTTTTCTACGTATTGAGTACAAGTGGACAACTTGGTGATCTTCCTGCCTCGCCAACAAGCAAAAAAGGTCTATGCTTTCAACAATATATAATTTATACTCTTTGTTCCCAATACAGATTGGAACTGCTGATCACATCTTCTGTATATCATTACAACAAGAAATACTTTTACTGGCCACACTCTAACATAATGTCTAATTTCTTTTGAACTAGAATACACCGAGCAAGTTGGTGCTAAGAGTTAGGAGACTTTGTGTGTAAAAAGATAAAAGTTTAAGCATTTTCGACCAGTATATTGTCTAGGGCTTTAAGGATGTTATTTAAGGTGGATGCAACAGAGTATATGTTGTCTATTTATGGACCTCTCAAAGAACTAAGCTCCCCTGAAAAAGTCGAAGCTTCTCGACATGACAAATAATGACAGATACATGATCAAGACAATGAAAAAGGCAGAAGTAAAGATGAGATCATCTCTAACTTCCTCCATAATACAGATGCTTAATTGCAATGAAATTAGGTTCAAAGTTGTGGTCGACTGCATGCGAGTGATTAAACAATTAAAATACTTTAGTATTTAACTTATGTTATGTTGTGTATGTATAAAAGTGTTGGATCTAATACACTATTTGTTTTATAATGTGCACATATATGTTTTTTTTCTCCCTGTTACATAAGTTTATGAGCAATTCACAATCTTAAACTTCAGAGTGAAATCTTCATTGCGTTTATTGGAATATAATGCTCTTATGCACGTCTATTTCATTATCGATATATGTAAAATAGTAGAGCCAATATGCGAATAGATGCAATGAATTAATTTCCATCTTTTCGGATCAGAGCTGCCAAACATTCAGGCTATTATTCGAGCCACCATAGCTGGAGCCAAGGGCGAAGCTACATTATCCGAAAGGTGTTCAACCGACCACCCTTCATAAAAAATTATACTATATATAGATAAAATATAAGGTTTTAGAGGTGTATAATATATAATGAACACTCTTTTCAGGGAATTTGTTTCATATTTTTCAAGTTTGAACTCCCTTGTGAAAACTTCTGGCTTCGCCACTAAGTGGAGCCCGGAGGTGGCATGATAGAGAAATAAGAAAAACAAAAGGAAAGTGAAGAGTTTACTCAACAAAACTAAAGGGGATAAGAAATTTTGAATAGCAGTGAAATGACAGACCTATGTTCAGGTATACGAACAAAGCCACTCTTATGTAAACATGGGAATGGACAGTAGTAATTTGGCGGAGGCAAAGGCAGCATAGCTGGGTGAAGTTGTGTATTTCACGTGGTTTCCAAAACATCTTCCTTGAATGTGACTCTATGGTAGTAATCAATATGATTAAAGGGAACACAAGCGTAGCGTGGCAAATGAAGGATATAATCTTGGATCACCTAACTGAGCTAACGGAACTATCAAAATTCCAATCCGAGGTCAAATGCGAAAGAGTCAAATTTTGGTCAACTCTCCCAATTTAAACCTTCAACAATGAAATTCCTTCTTCCAATTCTACTCCGAAATACCTGCGACCCAAAACCGACGATTCACACAAGTCAAAGTACATCATACGGAACTACTCATGCCCTCAAACAACCGAGCGAAGTGCAAATATTCAAAACGACTGGTCGGGTCGTTACAATATTCCTATGGAATCAATCTATTAAGAACGCATTAAGATTACGATATTTAATTAAATATGGTGACTAGGTATATTCCTATCCTAACTATTAAGCTTAGTCTTGCATTTATACGCATTGGGGGGGGGGGAGGGTCTCGGGCCGAAATAACCTTGTCCCGGACGAACTAGAAATAATTTTCCGTCATCAGCACCCAGGGTAGCGTGGTGCACTGGACAGATGAATGAAGGCAATGTCGGCGTATGTTCAAGCATTAAACCACCAGTATATATATATATATATAGCAACTAAAAATACTTCGAGGAGGGAATAATACTTAAAGTTGCTGTAAAGTATATACTACCTCCGTTCCACTTTATGTGAACCTATTTCCTTTTTGGTCCGTTCCAAAAAGAATGACCCCTTTCAAAATTTGGAAATAATTTTGCTTAAATATACAATTCTACGCTTAATGAGAAGCTTTTATAATCACACAAATACTCTGGTCCCCTTTTTGAATTGTTTAGGACCACAAATTTTAAAAGTCTTCATTTTTTCTTAAACTCTGTGCCTAGTCAAACAGGTTCACATAAATTGGAACGAAGGGAGTAACATATATTCTCATAATCTTTTTACTTGCTATAAATAAGAAACAATATTCATGTGCTTAGGGGCATAAATTTTATGAAAAAGAAATTTTCATAAAAAGAACCGAAAAATGTCTGATTGATTTTTATATAGAGTGTTCTCAGTGCCCGGAGAGGTTTAAAATTAGTTCGAGTAAAAAATTCAGCACATAAAATGTAAGGGCAAAAAAAAATTATAAACCCAGACAAATTACTTGAGTCCCAAGCGCAACCCTCCCAGGAACCTTGTTAATAAGAAATTTCCTATTAGACCAAATTGCAGTTAATTACCTAAAGTAAAAAATTAAAAAACCTTGAAAACGGAAATGAGGAAAGTAAGTGCATTATTCTTTAATTTCTTAATATTTCTTTATTTTGTTAATAAAACTATTTACTAGAAATTTCATATATACTGGATGAATGAAAGTAAGATAAAATAAATAAAATGAAATCGAGAAAAAGGTAAGCAAATTATATTTTCAGATTCTTCTATTAAATTGTGGAGTATTAAGTTAGTTAAAAAAACTTACGTATTGTGAAAATCAGTCAAGAAAGTTAGCCAAAAAATCTTATGTATTCCGCAGAAATCAACACCTTTTCCTCTCCTAAAAATTTGTTTAACCTGATCAAATATCTATAAATAGTCAATTACAGCATTCACGTCAATAAGCTTCCTCCATTCGTTTAGGGTTTCGTTTCATAGTTCGTCTTCTAACTTGAGAGAACAGTAGTGGTTCTTGTCTTTGCATATTGCGGCAATTGTGTGTTTCTCTGTAAGCACGAAAAAGAGGCGACCATATATTCCTTTGGGTAAACAATATTCCTAAGGAGGATACTGTTGTGTGCCGAATCAAGAAGAATATAAGATCAAATAAAAATCATTGGATAACTATGGAGGAACAAGATGTTGCCAAAATAATTGAAGCTATGTTGCTTGGACCTGATGAAGATTACTGTACAACAGTACAACCAACACCATTTTGTCAAGCCGAACATCAAGTCATGGACGAGACTCGGAAGATGAACGAACATAATAATAGCAGCTATATTAATGTCTGCTCCAACTACCAAGAAGAGATCAATTGGGCTGATGATGTGCTCCTAGATATTGACGATTTTGGTGATATAATTTGCTGTTGGTCTTCACAATCTTGAATAATAAATGGTCGAACCAGAACGCAGGGAAGGAGAGAGTAGCAATCAGTTTACAACTTTATTGAATGAAGTTTACTCAATGAAACTTATAGAAAAGTAGAGCTTCTAGCTAGGTAATAGTGTCTCATCCGAACAAATTTCTTAAGAGAAGCTTGCTAGAAGATTTTACTTGTATTCATGTATATGGAGTATCACTTAATAATTTTGCCATGATTTTACCTATATTATTCCTCTAGTGTATGTTGTTCGTTTCGCTGAAAACAATTATCTTTTGTTGTTTCAATTGTGAGACCCATTAGGAAAGATAGGAAACGTATATGCGCTTTGAGTGAGAAAAAATATATCTTACTTTCACACATACACACAACACCATCTTACTAAAGTTTTTATTTTTTATTTTTTTTTGAACACCTAACAATTTGACCCCTTATAAGTACTATACATTTCTTTCTACATTGCTCGTGATATCGCAATGAATCTCTCGTTTTTTTTTGCGCCATGACCAGTTTTTTTTATTTTATAAATTTCCTCATTATCTGGGAGTGTTGTATTAATCAAAAGATGGTTTTCATTAGTACAACACAAGGGTAAAGGTTACCCTTCAAAAGATATGGCTAGGTGATAATATAATACGGATTCACCTGCCACTACCAACAAAAATCCTAACTTACAAAAAATTTAGCCTTGTCATACTTGATTCTAATACTTAGAATTTGGCTTTTGTCCAGGTGAAAGGGGCCCTTAGCGCCTTTAGGAAGTTGCTGACTGGAGAAGTAGTAAGTTTCATTCTGAGTTTTGGCCGCCAATTTTGCTAAACAGTCAGCTAGTTGGTTGGCTTCTCTGTAGCAATGGTTGATATGTATATTTGCCGTGTGCCTCATTTGTATTAGTCTCCTTCTCCTCCCTTAAAATATCAGCTAGCAAGAGTGAATCCATCTCTACAGTGAAAGTTGTATACCCATTCTGTATACACCAGGTAATTCCGAAAAATGCTGCATAAGCTTCTGCGAGATTGTGATTATTGCGACTATAAGGAAATGAGAATGCCATGATAATGTCACCATTGTATTTCCTCAATCCACCTCCCAGTCCATCCTTCCCATCGCTCTTGTTAAAACTTCCATCTGTGTTTAGCTTGAGAGTTCCAATTCCTATTTTTTTCCATTGCACTACCATAGAGTTTTGTTTGAGATGCATCCTTACTAGAGTGTCGCAGAAACTGTCCCAAGGCAACTTGAGTTTACAATTAGGATAGGCCTTGTTGATTGCAGTTTCCACATTCCAATTGATTTGTTGCTTCAGTTTATAGAAGTTGAACTTCTTCTGATCTCCATACCTGCAAGCACAAGTTTCTTTCCATAGTACCCAACATATGATAATAGGAGTAATACTTAACACTAGTTTATGTACATCATTAACAAACTTAGTATGCCACCAGGTATTTAACATATATTTAATAGGGTGGGGGTGATAATTAATTCCAAGTTGAGAGCCAAAAAGTTTCCACACATAACTAGCTGCCTGTCCCTCTACGAAAACATGGTGCATATTTTCATAGGCAGGATTCTCAGAGCAGTTACACCTAGAAACAATCTGTCTCCCAAACCTAGAAATAACTTCATCAAAGGGGAGTTTCCCTTTACAAAGCCTCCAAACCAGGAATGACATATTAAGGGGAATATAGGAATTCCAAATCTTACCAATATGTTGTTACTTAGGTATAGAGTTTCTTATCAGATGCCAAACTGTCTTGTTGGAGTATTTGCCATTCTCCGTTCAGCTTTCTAACATCCCATCTGCCCTCAGTGATGAATTCACGCACCAAAGTTTTATGGCTCTTCCTAGTGGTAGAAATTAAACCTGCAAGATGACCTTTTAAGGTCAAATTATCCCATCAAAACTACTCGAACCTGAATTGATTTGCCAGACCATGTGTTTCTATGCAATGCCTCTAATTTTAAGAACATGTTTCCAGGCATGTGAGTTCCCCGTAGCCCATTGTTTCGAAACCAAATGAGACCTGATACAATATTTATGTCTAACATATGTTGCCCATAGAGATGATGTGGACCTAATCCTGCACCACCTTTTCATAGACAGCATATCATTGATTTCTTCCATCTGTCTAACACCAATACCACCCTCATCTATAGGCACATCGAGGTTATTCCAGGAACTGCAATGGTACCTTTTGTGCTCAATGGAATTACCCGAGAAAAAATTAGCAAAATATTTTTCAATTAATTTAAAAGTAGTTCTAGAGGAGACGTAGCAGATAATGTATAAATGGGCAAATATTGAAGGACACTTTTAATCAACACAACTTTATCACCATATGACAAGAGCTTGCTTTGCCAACCATTGAGCCTTTTCACTATCTTACTAATCAAGGTGTCAAAAATATTAATTTTTTTTCTACTCACATATAGAGGACAACCAAGGTAATTAAAAGGAAAATTCTTATCCTTAAAACCAGAGCACTTCCTAATTCTATTAATCCTGTCAGCTGCAGTCTTAGGAGCAGTGAGGAAAATTCTCTTGTCTCTGTTAATCAATTGACCAGAGCTTTTCTCATAGTTACCAATTTGCTTCATAACAAGTTTAATATATTCAGAATTACCATTGCAACAACCAATTGACAATTTCATCTGTATAGGCTAAATGATTAATATTAGGGACCTTATCATGCATAAAAAAAGGAATAAAATCAGGATGATTATAAAAGTTATTAAGAGACCTGGAGAGAACCTCAGCAGCTATAATGAACAAAGAAGGGGAAAAGGGATCACCTTGTTTAATACCTTGAGAGGAAGAGAAAACACCTTGTCTAGATCCATTAATAATGATCGAATACCACACATTCGAAATCAAATTATGAACCATGTATATCCAATGTTTAGAGAAACCAAATTTACTCAACACAGAATAAACAAAAGGCCATGTCATTCTACCATAGGCTTTAGCCATGTCAAGCTTAATAACAACATTACCTCCCTTGTTCTTATCAGAAATCTTGTGAACAATCTCTTGAGCCAGTAAAACATTTTTGGAGATTAGTCTATCCTTCACAAAACTACATTGATTAGGAGAAACTAATTTGTGCAAGAAGGGGTTTAGCCTTAAAGAAAGAATTTTAGAGATGATTTTGTTAGAGAAGTTAGACAAACGAACTGGTCTAAAATCTGGAAAAAAAAAAGAAGGAGTATCAATTTTAAGAATAAAAACTAAGCAAGTATGAGACAAGAATTTAGTCAAACCTTTCCCTTTGAAGAACTCCAGAGCAAAAGCAACGACATCCTATTTGATAATATCCTAGCAATTGTGTAAGAATGCTCCATTATATCCATCTGGTCCAGCCGTGCTAGAAGCACTTAGGCTCAATACAACATTTTTAATTTCAGCCTCATCGAGTATCTTACTGAGACATAAGTTATCCTCCTTTGTAATGCAATTAGGAATACACTCTAAAATAGTGGGGTTGAGGTTGGGAGTTGGTAAGTTGAACTGGGAATTGAAGTGCATGACTGCAGCTTTGGAAATCTTCTCATCACCCATAATCCATTTACCCTTATGATTCTTAATTCTGTTTACCTGTTGCTTCCTTATTTTTTCCCTAAGAATGCAATGAAAGTATCTGGTATTACTGTTGCCATCTTCAAACCATTTTATCCTATATTTCTGTTTGAGAAGAGAGTCTTGGATACTCAGGCATCTAATATATTTGTCATGGGCTTTGTTCACTTTTTCTCTACTCTGTTCGGTGTTGTCTTCAATGTCTTTATCTTCCAAATATTGAAGTTTCTCATCCCAGTTGATAACGACTTCATTAATGTCTACGATGTCTTTCCTGGACCATTGACTTAATCTCTTACTGAGAGCCTTCAGTTTGGATTGCAAGATCCACATAGGATTACCCATAACTTTTGTATTCAAAATTTTCTTAAAAATATTATAGAAACCAGGCTGATTAACCCAACAATTAAGGAATCTGAAATATTTAATGCAATTGTGGTTGGCATAAAGATTCTTCATGAGCAGAGGTCTATGATCAGATCTGGTCCTTGCCAAATGCCTAATTGAACATCTTTGAAATAGATATAGATCATTAACAAAGACTCTATCCAAACTTTTTCAAATTCTCTTCTTGGATCTCCTTTTATTGCACCAAGTAAAATTTGGACCTGCGTAACCAATATCAGTAACTCCACAACTATCCATACAATTTTGAAAATCAATGCTTTTATACATTCTATGAGGTTTACCCCCTAATTTTTCACTTGGATCAAGGATCACATTAAAATCTCCCCCGATACACCAAGGAGCATCCACTAGTTGACTATCATGTTGCAAAGATGACCAAAGGACTCTTCTATCTTTTGAATTATATTTAGCATATACTGCCGTGACAAGGATATCTTGAGTACCAATAGCTTTCTCCAATTTGATTGTAATGTATTGTTTACTTTCTGTGAAGGTCATTATTGTTGTATGAGTTCCAGAAGCACCAAATTTGACCATTACTATTAGAATGGCATTGTTGATACCCTAAGAATCTCCTGTATCCATCGACCTTTTCTTTAGCAATAAAAGGTTCAAGGACAGCTACGAATTGTGTGTTGTTGATGTCAATCAGCCTTTTAAGCCTGTGAATGGCTTTTTTGGACCTCACCCCCTTATGTTCCAGAAGATTGCACTAATCATAAGAACAATTTGGGGTGTTTTCCTCTCTTTGTTTCCTTCTTTGAGAAGGGTGTGTTCTGTTTCTTTGGCCTTTGCTACTTTTTCGAGTTTCACTTCTCCCTCTTTTAGCAATGTATTGGTTATCTACTTTTTGACTTTCTGAAACTTCCTCTATGTCTTCATTTTTAGTGTCGCTATCTCTTTTGGAGCTCATGTTGAATCTGTTATTATTGCCCTCATTCCTATCTCATTCCCACTCTTTGCCATCCAAATCAACAACTAAATTTATTCCAGGTTGGTTTCTTATCTCTGTTGGAATAGTATAGGTGCTTGCAGCACAGGTTGTATGCTTGTGCATTTCCTCTGCCTTGCTTTCTTCCTCCCTGCTATTCTCCTTATCTTTCAACATTTGATTGACATATTCCATTTCTATATTAAGGGCTTCCTCCTTCTCTAGCCCTTAATTCCTGCAATTTTCATTAACATTGCTCAGTTTCTTATGATCATGCGTATCAAGAGCTTCTTGATTTTGTATGTTGTCTCTGATCATCGCTATAGACTGATCATTTTGTTTGCTCGTCGATGTAGAAACAATATTTTTTTTGTTACTGTTCTGGGCAGGTTTGAATCTTACTTTGCTTTTCTTTTTCGGCATCTTTTTTGCTTTCTTCTTCTTATTTCTTTTCTTCATGTTTTTTCCCTCCTTATTGCTAATGGTCTTTGTATTTTCATTCCCCTCTTCCTGTTGCTTTTTACTGATGTCAACACTGTGAGAATCCACTTGAATTGTGTCCTCCTTGCCATCATTGTTATTTTTCATCATCTTGTACAGAGAATGTGCTTCATCTTCATTTTCTATAATCTCATCTCTATCTCCCTCCTCCTTAGCTTGATCAGCCTTTTTCTTTTCAAGAGCCCTACAATTGACTATGTAGTGACCCAATTTCCGACAATGTTTACAATATTTTGGAACGCCTTCATATTCTAATTTTTGGGGATATCCTTTTAACGGCGATTCATCATATTCTTGTCCCACAAAAATACTTTGAGGTAGAGGTTTTAATAGGTCCACTTCCACTCTAATCTTGGCCATACTAGGCCTTGTTCTACCCATTGTAGCAGCATCTAGAGCAAGAGGCGTACCTACAGAGCTCAGTAGTTGTTTTATGTAGTTCCAATCATGCATATGAAACGGTAAAGCTGGCAGAAGAACCTAGGCCAGAGCGACTGGTAAATCCTCCTCTGGCTTGAAGTCCGGTGACCACTTTTGTAACCACATTTGCATTCCGTCGATTTCAATAACTCTTCTGAACCATACTGATTTCCAGTCATCCTCATTGAAGAGATCAATGAAGACATTATGATTGTCATAGACCCCCTATTCTGACCGTCCCCTTTAATGGAATAATTTCCTTAAATCTTGACCTAATCCGGTCAATTTTGGGGCGTGGTTGAAGAAATCTTCCCACAATTGTGTACTTAGATGAATCTGCCATTATTCCATAGTAGTCTTTAGCTTTGAAAATCACAGCTGGCATGTCATTGTGAGTCGTATGCCTTGCTATCACTTTTTCCTTTTCATGTCGATTGGAGTTTGGATTGGGGATCTGAGAAGATGTTGAAGGAGCTGTGATGTTGTTAGCATAGGTTTGTTTTCCTAGTTTAGAATCGACTTTGTGAGCTGTTTCACCTATTTGGTGAGTCTGATCTTCCGTACGCGCCGGTGGAATGCCTCCCGGCGGCTCCATCTAGTGGAGCGTGAGCAGTACGCGTTAAGACAGGAAGTATAAAGTAGCCGTTGTAGAGAGGAAAAGTATTTTTTCAGTCTGCCATATTGTTTATTACCAGGTTCAATTATCGCCACGACCGCAATGAATCTCTCTTAATTAACTTACATGTTGTAAAGGATTTAATCCATGAAGTTATGCCCTCTGATTTAGTTTACATGTACAATCTAGTATCCTACATATTTGGATTTCTTGTCATGTTCTTACTGGTTTCTCTAATTCTGTATATATTAATCCATATATATACACGTAATCAATGTTGGTGCAGACTTTAATTTTGTAAATCCCTAAAGTTTTTTTATTTTCTTCCGCATATTCAGAGGGGCGGCAAAACTGGTCCATATCAGGGATTGTTGACGTTTTGATTTATTATTTAACTTGTAACCTAATATATGGTCAAGTTTATGATTTTAAACTTGTCGTTAAACACGGACAAAGTGAACAAGTTTGAACCCAGTCAGAATAATGTACAAGTATAAGAAGCCCATTTAATTTTTCTCTCGGTAGATTCAGAATACAGTGTAACATGGGTAATCCGATTCCTCTCTCTTTTCTATGTTGTCTACATTTCCCCAAGTTCTTATAACTTAGATGGATGATGATGTGTCCCGTACTAATATCAATGGCTTATGTTTACTTTATGAAAAACACATTTTAACCATGATTACGATAAATGAATTTTTCCATACATTTGCTACCAAAAGTTTTGGCGATCCCTTAATTATGGTTGGCAACATATTGTTTCATATCTGACGTCGTCTTCAAAGATAGGTCTAGTGAGTAGAAGAAGTGCAGAAGCGTCCATGACTGTGTTTGCACAGTTTACGTAATTTTCTAAATGAAAAACCTACTCTATATCAATCTGTTAGGAACAAATGCTTCTCCCATTAAGTATATGCTTCATGTCGTTGCCAAATATATGGCCATAAATAATTATTTTTAGGCACAGCAATTTTGAGTTCAACTTTTGTCACTTATCCTAGATTATTAGTCGATGTCAATCTTGTTGTTATCTTAAAAAATATAGGTCTAGCGATATTAACAGTACTTGATTTCCTTGGTTTGAATTTGATAAATTTTCTCTGATGCCAAGACTTTTGGGATTAAACTAATTTTGGGAGATAAAAAATAATTTTAGGTGCATAGATGGAAAAAGTAGAGGAAATATCAGTAGTTAATGAGAAATATTCACTATTAACTAATTTCTAATCATGGTTATGATTTGATTTTAGTTAATTAAATACATAACGTTAATATATATTAAAATGTGACATGTGTCACTCAACTAAGTAAGAACTTGTGAAAATGGAGAGGAGCCAAATACTAATGAATGGAGTATTTTTTTGGAAGCAAAGAGAAAAAAAAAATCTAAAAGCCCATAATCTGTGAATAACAAATTGTAAATGTGTTTATTTTGTGATTATGTGTATCATTCAGGAATAATGCCATTATTGAAAACTCAAATTTTTGAATTTCCAATCAAAAATTTCGAAGAGTTTTATTTAGTAAAGTTGTCTATAATAAACTAGTTTTGACTCATTGCGCGTTGCACAATACTACGTTATATATATATCGCGAAATATTTTATTGCAAAATGTAGGAATCTATTTTCTGATATTCTATGATCTTTTATGAATTATTTGTTCGTGTGTTTTATGGAGAAGTATGCCTAATGATTTGTTTCAAATTAATTCCAAAGAAAAGGCCGTTTCAAGAAGTGAATATATGCAATATGCCAAGTTCTGAAATTTAGAGCTAGCCCATGATCCGATTTAAGCTGAAAAATGATATATTTTCGTTTTCTTTGGTTTATGGGGTAAATTAACTATATTTTTCATTTCATGTGAAGAATCTGTTAATTTAGAAATTTTATATTTAATGCAACACATTATGTTTTTTTAATTAATCCATCTACTCGGTCTTTCACCTCCCGTGGTGATGGGGTTTTTGGCCAAGGCCCCTGCTTTATCATCCAATAATAATTACAACGACGGGGAGATAACCAAAACTTCAATGAAAGAAATGCTTAAGGCCTCAAAAGGAGATCTTTTTTTATTTATTTATAGAATTTACGCCATTGGAAGGCGTAGTCCTTATATTGCTCACAAAAATAAAATTACAGCATAACAGAGGACGGCATCAACCTAGCCTGTGTTCAACAAAAATCCCCTGTAATAATAATCAGGGTCGTATACAAGTACAAAGATCCATAATATAAGATATAAACACTCCTATGATCCTATACAAGATTAGTACCCTTGTTTATCCAATTTATCCAAGACAAACCTATTCCAAAAATAAAAAAACTTATGACAACATATTCCTCCTTTGCTTATGCCTTATGGAAGCCATATGAGCTTTGTCCATCAAATAGGGTCCAGTGGCACACCTGGGAATCCAGATCTCTAGGATTGAGGAAAATGGATTCATTCTCTTCAATGCCCCGTTTAGTAAGAGCATTTGCTACTTGATTAACCTCACGGAAATAATGTTCACTACAAAATAACTTAGATTTTATGGTGGTTAAATTGCGGTGGTTTTATTGAACCGCCACAAAATGTAACATAATATGGAAGTCTTTAAGACGCCATCTTTAAATAAAATATTTTCTTATTTAATAACATTTTGCTTTTTGAGAATTTCAGAAGAAAATGGGAAATGAAGTGTAACGACCCGATCGATCGTTTGAGTATTTTAGTCCCGATCCCCTATTTATTGCTTCCTATATGTTGTACTATGATTATGTTATTTGTCGGGGTGTTTGGTTTTGGTTTCGGGTGAGTTTTGGAGTGAAATGGGACACATAATCCCTAAGTTGGAGGCTTAAGTTGAAAGGGTTGACCGTAGTTTGACTTTTGTGTAGACGACTCCGGAATGGAGTTTTAACTGTTCCAATGGCTTCGTATGATGATTTTAGACTTAGGAGCATGCATGATGTTGATTTGGAGGTCTGTAGGTCATTTCAGCTTAAATTGGAGAAAGCTAGAAAGTTGAAGGTTTGAAAGGTTGAGAAGTTTGACCGGGAGTTGAATTTATTGATATTAGGGTCGAATTCTAATTCCCGAAGTTTGAATAGGTCCATCATGTAATTCATGACTTGTGTGCAAAATTTGAGGTCAATCGGAGTTGTTTTGGTGTGATTCGGCGATAGTTTTGGATGTTAGATGTTCATAATTTCAATAGGCTTGAATTAGGCTACGATTCGTAGAATCGATGTTATTTGATGTGATTTTTGGCCTCCACTAGGTCCGTTATGTGTTTTGGAACTTGTTGGCATATTCGGACGGGGTCCCAGGTGTGATTCGGAGTGAATCTGGAACAATTTTGCACTTGATGGATTGCTGAACTTGCTGTTGTTCTGGTGTCATCACACCTGGAGAGGGTTTGGCCGCATGTGCGGACATGCAGGTGCGTGAGGTTGATCGCAGAAGCAGTCTTGAGTGAGCTTGGCTGGATCACAGGTGCAAGGTGAATTTCTGCATCTCCGAGTCCGCAGGTGCAGAGGAGCTGGTCGCAGATGCGGACTAGGCCAACTTGGTCTATTATCGCAGAAGCGGACATCGTCCATAGGAGCGCGTGCGCAAAAGCGCCCTTATGTCCGTAGGAGCGGAAGCGCAGATGCGTGTTTTGTTCGCAGAAGCGGAAAGTGCTGGGCCTTAGTGAGGATTGCACCTGCGATGGAAATTCTGCAGGTGCGGAGCCGCAGATATGGCTGTGGATTCGCAGATGCGAAATTGCTGGGCAGAAAAGGACTTAGGTCGAGAGTTTCATCTCATTTTCATTTTTGGACCTAAAGAGCTCGGTTTGTGGTAATTTTTCGAGGGATTTTAAAGGAAATCATCGGTGTAAGAGATTCTAACTCTTTTTTGGCTATATTACATGAATCCATTGTTATTTTCATCATATCATTAGTGATTTGAGTTGGAAATCTGGGGAAAAATTGTGAAAACTTCTTAGACTAAATGTTGGGGATTTGAAAGTGGATTTGAAGTCAGATTTGAGTAATTCTTGTATGTTTGGACTTGTTATTGAATGTGTGTTCGGATTTTGTAATTTTTGGTCGGGTTCCTAGGCGCGCGCTCGGGGTTGACTTTTTGAGTTGACTTTTTATTTCTCTTTAAAGATTGCAACTTAATTGTTCGGAATAACTTGCTATAGCTTATATTTATGGTATGAAGTTGTTTTGGCTAGATTTGAGCCATTTGGAGTTGGATAATCGAGGGAATGACTTACTAGTGGATTGAATTAGCGTGCTTTGAAGTAAGTGTCTTGCCTAACTTTTTATGCGGGAATTACCCCTTAGGATTGGTGTTGTTTTGTGTTAATTATGATATATGGAAGCCGTGTACGCAAGGTGACGAGTGTGTACACGGGCTAAAAGTGGTAATTGACCGGTTCAAGCTATGTAGATTCCTTTCATCCCTTTAATTGAGTTACCGTAATATAATGTACTCATCATTATTAGTCTATCTTCACATGCTTTACTTGTCGTACCTCCTACTTGTTAATTGCTTTTACATACTTAGTTGAAGTTATTGTTCCTCTATTCCTTATTCAGTATTTAACCGTTGAGTTCCTTACTTGAAATTTGTTATTTCTTGGAATATCTTACTGTTGAGGCTGATATTGAGTTATAAAGGCTGTGATTCATATTGAGGCAAAGCTGTAAATTTGTGAAATACCATTTTCGTTGAGTCATTCACTTTCGGTTGTTATTGTTGAAACTCTTGTGCATATTGTGGTTGAGTCATGGGCTATTTATTGTGAAAATATAATTATTGTTGACTTCTTTGGCAAGTTGTGATATTGGGCACTTGAAGTGCGATTTGTGATACGTTGTGACATTGATACGCATGCGGTAGTATAAGGATCAAGGTTGAAATGCATGCGGTGAGCTACGGTGGGCTTGATACGCGTGTTGCTAGTAGGGTAACTACTTGAAGCCACGCTATGTGATAAGGTGGACTAAATTGCAGGAATCTATTTCGGGAAAAAATATTTTCAAAATTAAATGCAAGGCTCCCGCGGGAAAAAATATTTTCAAAATTCAATATTTGCAGGTGGTACCTCGGTACTGATTCTTATTGATACTTTTCAATTATATCACTTGTTGTTTTGGTTGCTTTGTTTTCTTGGCATAGTATTCTTTGCTTTCTTCCGTGATGCCTTATTTGCCTTAGTTCAGTGTATCTATTCCTGGCATATTTCTCTTTGTTTCATTTTCATTCTTTATCATTATTACACTGTCATATACTTGTTCAGTTTTCTTATTTATTCCAATAAAGCCTTGACGTGTTCTCGTCACTACTCTATCGAGGTTAGGCTTGGTACTTACTGGGTACCATTGTGGTGTACTCATGCTATACTTCTACACATCATTTTGTGCAGATCCAGGTACCTCTTACCAGTCTAGACACCAGTGAGTTGAGTTCAGATTCGGAGACTTCAAGGTACACTTGTCGGCGTCCGCAGGCCTCGTAGTCACCCTCTATCTAATCCATTTCATTTTTTTACCTTTTATAGACACTGTTGTACATGGATGTTCAGTACTTTCTTGTAGAGCTTGTGACTTGTATTCGCCAAATTTTGGGGGAGTTGGTGTATCTGTTGAGTGACATATTTTCTTTATATGATAGTTGTTGAGTCATTTGAAGGTTTTTATAAATTCTCGGTTAAATTTTGCTAGTAGGTTAGGCTTACCTAGTATTAGACACTAGGTGCCATCACGACATCCTACGAAGGGAAATTGGAGTCGTGATATGAAATTGATCGAGGCACATTGTGGACTGAGACTCATAGGAGGAAAGATGGAAGATATGTGAATGATGAGGCTAGGGAGATTGGGGTAAGTATTAGTTGACTATATTTCTTATCAAATGTCACGACCCAATTTCACCTATAGGTCGTGATGGCACCCAACACTATAGCTAGGCAAGCCAACCAATAAATTAAACATATATCGATGAAATTTCAATCCAAAAAAATAATAAGACACCAAATTCTACCAATGTGTGTGCCAAGACCTGGTGTCACAAGTGTATGAGTATCTAGTAGATTATACAAAACTCCAAATACTGTCTGAAATAAAAATAGACAGAATAAAAATAATACAAGAAGAGGCACTGGTAATTGCAGGATGGCTCAGAAAGGCAGCTCGCCACTACGCCCCTGGATAATGAGGATGTGCGATGATAGGTCCTCCACTAGTATCTGTCTCAGATCCTGCAGAAAAAGTGCAGCAAGTGTAGCATGAGTACGTAAACAACGTGTACCCAGTAAGTATCAAGCCTAATCTCAAAGTGGTAGAGTCGAGATGGCCGACTTTGATACTCACTAAGGGTCAACAATAATAAATGGAATAAATTATAATTATTCAAATCCGCAAGATTCACAAGAGTTATCAATAATTTTATTCATTTAGTAGAAATAATAAAAATCCTTCAAATGCAATAATTTCCAATCTATTAATTAAATTCTTCAATTTCAATAAAAATTTCAATTTATCAAATAGCTTTACAAGCTGCAATAAACTTTTTAAGTATCGTGTAATTTTTATTATCAAGCACGATTTCTGCCGAGGTCATACGACCCGATCCAGAATTTCGTGTACACTGCCGAGGGATGTACGGCACGATCCATAGATGCATCTATTCTGCTGAGGCGTTCAGTACGATCCACAAGAAAGGAAGACATTTTCTTATGTATCTCCAGAATAAGAGTATTTATTGTAAAATTATTCGAGAAGATAACAATTTATTTCAACAATTAATTAATCTAAACAAAATTTTAGCATATGAGAATTTCATCTTTAATATCCTTATCTAATAATTCACAATATATACATCAAATAATTTAATTAATAAAGAATACAATTTACACAAGTAATTCATGCTCTCAGTCCTAAACTACCCAGACTTTAGCATTTATAGTAGCGACGCACGGACTCTCGTCACCTCGTGTGTACGTAGCCCCCGCAAATTAGTAACAATAATTTAATTTAATCCCTATGGGAAATTTCATCCTCACAAGATTAGACACGAGACTTACCTTGTCTCAAAGTCCACTTTCCGATTACTGCGTCGCGTAAATTTCTCGATTCGGCGCCGAAATATCCGAAACTATCCAAATATTATACAAAATAATTAATATATGCTCAATAACTCAAAATTCATCTATTAAATAAATTACCCTATCCAAAATGGTAAAAATCCCTAAAATTCATCACGGGCCTATGTGCCCGGATTCCGGAAATTTTCGGATGAAAATGTTACTCAAATATATAATTTCTATCCAATTCTATAACCATTTTCGTAGTTAAAATCTCATTTTTATAAAAATCTTGATTTTTCACCTAAACCCTTGATTTCTAAGATTTTCTAGCTATAATCTACTCAAAATCTATGTATTTAACTCAAGGGGTGTAGAATTAACTTACCTTCCAATTGCTAGTTGAAATCCCCCTCTCAAAAGCTCTGAAATCGCTCTGAAATGGAGGAAACATGGGCTCAAAATGTTTGAGCCCCAACTTTTTAACCATTCTGTCCAACAGTGTTTTCGCATCTGCGGTTTTCCCTTAGCCGGCTTCGCTCGCACCTGCGGTCAGTAGCTCGCTTCTGCGAGTCCCACGTCGCACCTACGCCTTTACCGCACCTGCGCTACTCTTCTTCGCACCTGCGCCTTCGCAGGTGCGGTCCTATATGCGCTCCTGCGATTCTGACAGAACTGGGGAGCTTCAGTTTGGCTCTAAATTTCCAACCTAGTCCGAGCCTCATCCGATTAACGTTTGGGGCCCCCGGGGCCCCGCTCGAACATACCAACAAGTTTGAAATCATAAAACGGACTCGCTCGAACTCTCGGAATGTGTAAAACATCATCAAATCTAAAAATCATACCCCAAACCAAATTGATTCAAACTTAATAACTTCAAGTTCTTCAATTTACTACCAACGCTCCAAAACATACTTAGACTACTCGGAATGACAGGAAACTTTGCGTGCAAGTCTTAAATTACTATACGGAACTATTCCCAAACTCGGAATTCCAAACAGACTTCAATTACTCAAAAACCTACTCCAAACCAAATTTAAAGAAGTTTAAATCTTTAAATAGGTAAGTTTTCACTATTAAGCGCCAAAACGCTCCCGGGTTATCCAAAACCCGATTCGAACATACGGTCCGAAATCATCATACGAACCTATTGGAACCGTCAATCACGATTCCGGGTTCGTTTTCTCAAAATGTTGGCCGAAGTCAAACTTGGCCTTTTAAGGCTAACTTAAGGAACCAAGTGTTCCGATTTCAACCCAAACACTTCAAAATCCCGAACCAACCATCCCCACAAGTCATAAATCAATAAAAGCACATACGAGAAGTTTTATTTTAGGGAATGAGGTTCTAAAAGTCAAAATGACCGGTTGGGTCATTACATTCTCCACCTCTTAAACAAACGTTCGTCCTCGAACCAGTTTAGAATTGTACCTGGAGTGCCGAATAAGTGTGGATATCTGCTCCACATGTTTTCCTCGGCCTCCCAAGTCGCTTCCTCGACTGGTTGGCCCCTCCACTAGACTTTTACTGCCGAAATCCTCTTGGACCTCAACTGGCAAACCTGTTTAACAATAATGGCAACTGGCTCCTCTTCATAACCGAAACTCTTATCTAGCTGAACTGTGCTAAAGTCCAACACATATGAAAGGTCGGCATGATACTTCTGGAGCATAGATACATGGAAAACCAGATGAACTCCCGATAGACTGGGAGGCAATGCAAGCTCATAAGCAACCTCCCCAACTCGTCTCAACACCTCAAATGGACCTATAAATCTTGGGCTCAACTTGCCCTTCTTCCTAAATCTCATAATTCCCTTCATCGACGAAACTTTCAAGAGAACTTTTTCACCTACCATAAATGATAAATCACGCGCTTTTTGATCCGCATAACTCTTCTGTCTGAACTGTGCTGTACGAAGTCGCTCCTGAATCAGCTTTACTTTTACCATGGCATCCTTCACCAAATCAATACCATATAACTTAGCCTCACCTGGCTCAAACCACCCGATTGGCGAACGACATCGCCGACCATATAAAGCCTCAAATGAAGCCATCTCGATGCTGGATTGGTAAATGTTATTATAAGCAAACTCGGCTAATGGCAAGAAACGATCCCACTGACCTCCAAATTCAATCACACATGCCCTGAGCATATCCTCCAAAATCTGAACTGTCCGCTCTGACTGCCCATCGGTCAGCGGATGAAAGGCTGTACTGAGCTCTACACGGGTCCTCAATTCACACCGTGCTGATCTCCAAAAATGTGAAGTAAACTGAGGGCATCTATCTGATATAATAGAAATTGGCACACCGTGCAACCGAACTATCTCCTGAATATAAATCCGGGCCAACCTCTCTGAAGTATATGTAGTCACAACATGAATAAAGTGTGCCAACTTGGTCAACCTATCAACAATCACCCAAATTGCATCAAACTTCCGCAAGGTCCGCAGCAACCTAACTACAAAGTCTATAGTAATGCGTTCCCATTTCCACTCCGGTATAGTCATCTGCTGAAGTAGGTCACCTGGCCTCTGGTGCTCGTATTTAACTTGCTGGCAATTTAGACACCTAGCTACATACTCAACTATGTTCTTTTTCATTCGCTGCCACCAATAATGCTCCTCAAGTCATGATACATCTTCGTAGTACCTGGATGAATAGAATATAGAGAACTGTGTGCCTCCTCCAGGATCTTTTTCCTCAGTTCATCCACATTAGGAACACATAGACGATCCTGGAGTCGCAGAACACCATCCGCACCAATAGTAACTTCCTTGGCACCAACTCGTAGTACCGTTTCACTAAGAACCATTAAGTGTGGATCATCATACTGGCGAGCCTTGATTTATTCAAATAGTGAAAATTGAGCCACAACACATGCAAGTACTTGGCTGGGCTCAGAAATATCCAGCCTCACATGTCTGTTAGCCAAGGACTAAATATCCGAAGCTAATGGCCTTTCCTCTACTGAAATGAAAGCCAAATTACCCATACTCTCCTCCTTTCTACTCAAGGCATCTGCAACCACATTTGCTTTACCCGGATGATATAAGATAGTAATACCATAATCTTTCAGTAATTCCGGCCATCTGCACTGCCTCAAATTTAGGTCCCTCTACTTGAACAAATGTTGCAAACTGCAATGATCAGTATAAATTCACAAGACACTCCATAAAGATAATGCCTCCAAATCTTAAGAGCGTGAACAATCGCAGCTAACTCCAAATCATGTACCGGATAATTCTTCTCATGGGGCTTCAGCTGGCCTGAAGCATATGCAATCCCTTCCTGCATCGGTACACAACCCAAGCCAACCCGTGAAGCATCACAATACACTGTATACATCCCTGAACCAAAAGGCAACACTAACACTGGTGCTGTAGTTAATGCTGTCTTGAGCTTCTGAAAGCTCACCTCACAATCATCTGACTATCGGAACGGAGCACCCTTCTGGGTTAATTTGGTCAAAGGTGCAGCGATAGATGAAACACCTTCCACGAACCAACGATAATAACCTGCTAAACCCAGAAAACTCCTGATCTCAGTCGCTGAAGTGGGACGATGCCAATTCTGAACTGCCTCAATATTCTTGGGATCAAACTTAATACCATCACCCGATACAATATGCCCCAAAAATAATACAGACTCTAGCCAAAACTCATATTTAGAGAACTTAGCATATAGCTTTTGTTCCCGCAATGTCTGAAGCACTACTCTTATATGCTGCTCATATTCCTCCGTACTGCGCGAGTAGATCAGAAATGTCATAAATGAAGACAATGACAAACGAATCAATATATGGCCTGAATACCCTGTTCATCATATCCATAAACGCTGCCGGGGCGTTAGTTAAACCGAAGGACATCACCAGAAACTCATAATGACCATATCTAGTCCGAAAAGCAGTCTTTGTAACATCCGAATCCTGAATCTTCAACTGATGGTACCCGACCTCAAGTCGATCTTAGAGAATACCCTAGCACCCTGCAACTGGTCAAATAGATTATCAATACGCGGCAACGGGTACTTGTTCTTAATAGTGCCTTTGTTCAGTTGGCGATAATCAATACACATCCGTATTGTTCCATCCTTCTTCTTCACAAATAATACCGGTGCACCCCAAGGCGATACACTCGGTCTGACGAACCCTTTCGCTAGCAACTCCTCAAGCTGTTCTTTCAATTCTTTCGGAGCCATGTGATACGGTGGGATAGATATAGGCTGGGTATCTGGAGCCAAGTCAATACAGAAATCAATATCACGATCAGGTGGCATACCTGGAAGATCTAAAGGAAATACATCGGAGAACTCCCGAACTATAGACACTGAATCAATAGTCGGAGTCTCTGTAGTAGTATCCCGAACATAGGCTAGATAAGCCAAACAACCTTTCTCAACCATGTGTTGAGCCTTTATAAAAGAAATAACTCGATTAAATGAACTAACAGAGGAACCCTTCCACTCCAGCTTAGGCAGTGCTAGAATAGCCAAGGTAACAGTATTGGCATGACAATCTAGAATAGCATGATATGGAGATAACCAGTCCATGCCCAGAATAATTTCAAAATTGGTCATCTCAAGAAATAAGAGATCTTCTCTAGTTTCATAACCACAAAATGTAATAATACAAGATCGGTAGATCCGGTTCACAATAACAGAATCGCCCACAGGAGTGGAGACATAAACAGGAGTACTCAAGGACTCATGAAAAACACCTAGGAATGGAGCGAATAGACATGACACATATGAATACGTAGATCCTATATCAAATAATACCGAGGCATCTTTGCCGCAAACAGAAATAATACCTCTAATCATGGCATCGGAGACCTCTGCATCTCGTCTGACCGGAAAAGAATAGAATCGAGCTGGAGCGCCAACTGGCTGGCCTCCACCCGGCTGACCTCCACCTCTAGGATGACCCTTACCCACTTGTCCTCCACCTCTTAGTGGTCGAACTACTGGTGGGGCAACTGATGCAGTAATCATAGGCTGCTGACCCTGCTGCACTAGTCTACCCTGCAGCCTGGGGAAGAATCTTTGTATGTGACTGGGATCCTCGCATTCGTAATAACTTTGCGGTGCAATAAGCCGCTGACTAGAAATCTGGCCCTGGGGAGCTGAATAAGCACTGGAAGAACCCTGAATAGCCGGTGGGAGATAAGAACTCTCTGGTATAGCACTAACATAAGGTCGTACTGGAGCACCTCGAGGAGGCGGTGGTGCTGGATATGGGAGACTGCTGGACTGCCCTCTCACGAACTGAACTCTGCCCCCAGACGGAGCACCTCTAAACTCTCCCGAATACCTAAACCGCTTATATCTAGTAACCTGCTCTCAGCTACGGTGACGTACACCCTCAATCCTACGGGCTATATCCACGATTATCTCATAAGAAGTTCCCATCTCAACCTTTCGAGCCATAGTGTCCTGAATGCCGGTATGTAAACCCGCAACAAACCTCAGCATTCTCTTTGCCTCAGTAGGGAGTATCATAAATGCATGGCGAGATAACTCAGAAAAACTCGCCTTATAATCGGTCACTGACATCTAACCTTATTGGAGTTTCTCAAACTTAAACCTCAACTCTTTCCTCTGAGAGGGTGGAATATACATGTCCAGGAAGATACGGGTGAACCTGTCCCAAGTTATGGGAGGAGAATCTGTTGGTCTGCCAAGAACATAAGACTACCACCATCTACGGGCTCTGCCCTCTAGCTGAAAAGTAGCAAAGTATACCCCATGAGACTCTAATATCCTCATGTTGTACAGTCTATCCTTGCACCGATCAATGAAATCCTGGGGATCCTCATGTCGCTCACCCCCAAAGACAGGAGGATGTAGTCTAGTCTATTACACCCTATATTTTCGTACGTAAAAATGCGTCGTCAGCAAACTAATGTAGGACCAAAAATGAGATAATATTTAAAAGTATATAAAGTAAGTTAATCATGTTACCTCTGAGGTTACAAATATTGAAGATCATGAACAACAAGTACAAAGAGGGTTGGACAGTTCAGAAGCTAAAGCAATTAAATAAAACAATGTTTCGTCGAAAGTCGACAAGTTGGAAATGTTATAACATGTACCTTTGGGGTGAGACTAGGGTGATTAACATGATAAGGAGATTATGTTATGATTTATATTAGTTGTATGACATCCGTGTGTTATATTTTGAAGTCAAGCGAGTTGTGGAACAAAAGTCGATGAAAGTCATCACAAGTTACACTCATAAGTTTTACTGATATTTTGGGTCAAATGTAACTGCAATTTTCTCCCAATATAGTTAGAGTTATGGGGTGTTCCACCCATAAAATTAAAGATCTATGAGTCTATTTTCCAACGCATTAAATTGTTTGTCAATACGACATTGGAGTAGAAAGATATGGGCATTTGTGCGATATTGCGCAAGCTGCTAGGTGACAAGTAGGTGTGTCACCTACTTGCTTAAATGAAAGCCCAAAAAGGGGCCATTTCGGGTCGTCCAAAGAGGCCTTTTAAGGGCCTATTTTCTTCATATATTAGACTTAAAATAGAGCATAATAACCAGACATAATCTCTGCAAAGAATCCTCCCAAAAACTTCCCACAAACCCTAATTGATTTTCTCTTCCTTTCAAGTTCTAATTGGAGGTAAAACCTAGAGTTTGAAGAACCAAGATAATAGCTGAGTTATCCAACAAATACGGTGCGTTTACTGCTCTCTTTCATCCAATTTTTCTTCTGTAAATTCATGGTAAGTCGTTCCATACTTGTAAGAACTCACGGGACGGTGATCGGAAGCCGTGAGTTCGAATTATTCACTTGTAGCGGACTGTTTTGTGGACTGTTTTGTGTTGCAGTTGGGCTGCGTGTTTTACTACTATTTTGTGTAGTTTTGGAGGAGGAAGGGGGTTTATAAACACCATATAAATTTAGGGTGGTTGGCTGGTCGTTCGTCATAACATTTTCGGGTCGTTTGACACTACTACGGTGGTCGTTTTGTGTACGAAGAGATTGGGGTGTGTTGGGCTGTTTTGTAGTATTTGATGGTGTATATAGGGCTGGAAAATGATGTATATATGTTGTTATTGTTCTGTTCTTGTATTGTTGGTGTTATCTTGAATTTGGAGAAAGTAAGGATTATAGGGGAGATGCTGCCCGTTTTAATACAAAATAAGTTTGTCGTTCGTTGTGCGATAGTTGTACCTTTCGTAACTTAACGATAGTATTATTATCATTCTTGTAGATTAAGGTGCAAAGAGGTGAGTTCAACTTGGTGATTGGAAAGATTGTGATAAGGTATGTTAAGGCTAAGCCCTTCCTTCATTTTGGCATGATCTCGTAGCTACATGTGTTAATAATGAGACATAAAGAGAAGTTCATATTCATGAATTTATTCACATTATTCTAGTCTCATAAGTTACAATATTATTCCTTATCGGGACTTCATATTCAGTTTAGTTTTTTCTTTATTCAGTCAAGAGAGCAGAGGGTCTATATATATATATGCAGTATTACACTATTTTCACCACCATCGAGCTAGTGGGCAGGACCCTATTGGGCAACCTCTGATCAGATGGTAAGTTACATATACTGAGCCTACTATGGCCGAGCACCTATGAGCGAGCCCAGGATGGCCGAGATACAGTGCCCAATATGGCCGAGCACCTATGAGCGAGCCTACTACGGCTGAGCATTTACACGTACCGAGCCTTATAGGGCCGGACATTTATTTTACTTAATATATTGAGAGAGTTGAGTCAGTATCAGCAGGTAAGTATACCTCCAGACCATCTTTGACTCCCAGTTAATTTCAGTTATCATATTATCAGTTCAGTTTCTGCTTTCAGTTATTTTATTGCCTTACATACTCGGTACATTATTTCGTACTGACGTCCGTTTTTTGGGGGCGCTGCATTTCATGCATGCAGGTTCAGACAGACAGACGGGTAGACCTCCTCAGTAGGTGTTTCCCGAGTTCAGCCTGATCGGTAAGCTCCACGTCTTTCGGAGTTGCCAGGTCTAGAGTTTTTGTGTACATCTTATGTATATCTGTATATATGTTATGGGTAGGTCGGGGCCCTGTTCCGATCATAGTACATCTATCAGTAGAGGCTTGTAGACATATCCTGTTGGTTAGTGCAGTATGTTGGGTTTGTAGGCCTGGTATGTATAATTTGGTGGTTTGTCAGCTGTAATAGCTATGACGGCCTTTTCAGCCTAGCTTTATATTGATGTTTAGTTAGCGCTAGTTTCCATTCAGTTTTATATTTTGCTTCGCAAATTGTCTTGCAAGGTGGCCCCATGGCCAAAGTATGACATTATGTGTTCAAAGTCCCTTAGTCGCAATTTGGTACGCCAGGTTAGGTGAGGCACCGGGTGCTTGTCTCGCTCCTAGGTTCGGGGCGTGACAAACTTGGTATCAGAGCAGTTCTGTCCTAGGGAGTCTACAAGCCGTGTCTAGTAGGGTCTTGTTTATAGATGTGTTGTGCACCACATTATATAAGCAGGGCACTACAGGGCATTTAGGAGTTGGTTACCCTTCTTTGAAATCTAAATCGTGCTACAGAACTGAGTTATAGGAAATTTGAATTAAACTTATGTGTTGGTGTTTGCATGCACAGATGACGGTGACTAGGAAGACTACGGCTAGCCAGAGGAGAGATACAGCAGTAGGTGAGGGGACCAGCAGGGTACCCCCAGTAGATGGGGCCCAGTCTGAGGCTCAAGGTGGACCCCTACTCAGCCATTACCGGCTCCTCCACTAGCTACGGAGATTCCTAGGGAAACCGCACATCCAGTTCCCCCTCCACTTCCATCAGATCAGGACTTAAGGAGTGCGGTGCATTTGTTGACACAGTTGGTAGCTACCCAGCAACAGGCTAGGGCATCAGCTAGTGCAGGAACTTCTGAGGGGTCTGGGAGTTCAAGGGTCCGAGAGTTTATTGCTTTGTGTCCCCCAGAGTTCACGGGGACAGATCAGAGGGAGGACCCGCAGGATTTCATAGATTAGCTTCACAGGATCTTTCGTGTTATGCATGCCACGGAGAAAGAGGCAGTTGAGCTAGCAGCTTTTCGACTCCGAGATATAGCCATCCTTTGGTATGAGGGATGGGAGAGGTCTAGGGGACGTGATGCACCTCCAGCTATTTGGGAGAATTTTTCAGATGCCTTCCTTGACCAGTACTTACCACGGGAGATCCGACAGGCTCGAGTCGATCAGTTTCTAGCCCTCAAGCAGGGTAATATGAGTGTTCGAGAGTATAGTCTCCGTTTTGACTCATTGGCCAGATATGCACCATCCATAGTTGCTACTATGCGGGACAGGATTCACAGGTTTATAGCAGGGTTAGCCCCAGAGTTAACCGAGGCATGTGCCACCGCTGCATTGCAGGATAGTATGGATATCTCCCGGATTCAGGCATTCGCCCAGAATATAGAAAGGGGTAGGCATCGGCAGCAGGGTACAGAAAGGGCTGAGCAAGGGCAACGTAAGAGGATGAGATTTCCCAGGTCTCAGGAGCAATATCAGGGTAGTTATAGGACCCAGTACTTCGGATGGCCACCTAGGCCTCCGCCACCTCAGTTACAGGGTTACAGGTATGACCGCTATAATTAGTCAGGACCAGGTGAGAGCTCACAGGCGTCGGGTTTGCAGCGACAGCAAGGATCTGCGCAGACATGGTCATTTCCTCCACGGTGTGACATCTGTGGTAGAGGACACTTGGGCCAATGCCGAGCAGGTTCTGATGCTTGTTATACATGTGGGCGTCCAGGGCATATGATACGAGATTGCCCAAATAGAGATTCGGGGGGAATGGAACAACCAGCTAGTTCAGCAACAGGATCATCTATGTCCGTGCATCCTTCAGGGCGCGAGTCTCAGTCTTCGGCTGGTAGAGGTCGGGGCAGAGGTAGAGGTTCCAGTTCAAGTGGTAATCAGAACCGTATCTATGCTTTAGCGGGTCGACAGGACAAGGAGTCTTCACCAGACGTTGTGACAGGTATATTAACCATTTGCTCTCACGATGCTTATGCTTTGATAGACCCAGGATCTACTTTATCATATATTACCCCATTTGACGCGAGGAAGTTTGGTATAGTGTCTGAAATACTAAGTGATCCGTTTGCGGTATCTACACCGGTCGGAGAATCGATTATTGCTAGACGGGTTTACCGAGGTTGTACGGTGACAATTTGTAGTCGTCAGACCTCAGCTGACCTAGTTGAGCTAGAGATGATGGATTTTGATGCTATCATGGACATGGACTGGTTGGCAGCTTGCTATGCCACAGTTGATTGCCGAGCAAAGGCAGCCAGATTTCATTTTCCGGGTGAGCCAGTCCTTGAATAGGTAGGTAATACACCAACACCCAGAGGTAGGTTTATTTTCTATCTGAAGGCGAGGAAAATGATCGCAAAAGGGTGCATTTATCATATTGTGCGAGTTAGAGATGCAGATGTTGAGATACCTACACTTCAGTCTATTCCCGTAGTCAAAGAGTATGCAGATGTGTTTCCAGATGAGATTCCAGATATTCCTCCAGAGCGAGAGATTGATTTTAGCATCGATTTGCTTCCAGGAACTCAACCAATATCCGTCCCTCCGTATAGAATGGCACCTGGCGAATTGAAGGAGTTGAAGAAGCAGTTAAAAGTTTTGCTGGAGAAAGGTTACATCAGGCCCAGTACCTCACCTTGGGGTGCACCAGTACTATTTGTGCAAAGAAAGACGGCTCGCTGAGGATGTGTATCGATTATAGGCAGTTGAACAAGGTAACTATTAAGAATAAGTATCCACTTCCAAGTATCGATGACTTGTTTGATCAGTTGCAGGGGGCTAGATGCTTTTCAAAGATAGATTTGAGGTCGGGGTACCACCAGGTCAGAGTTTGGGAAAAAGATATTCCGAAGACAGCCTTCAGGACCCGATATGGCCACTTCGAGTTCCTTGTCATGTCCTTCAGGTTGACTAATGCACCCACTGTATTTATGGACTTGATGAATAGCCTATTCCGGCCATTTTTAGATCTGTTCGTGATAGTATTTATTGATGATATTCTGGTTTATTCCCGTTCAGAGGATGAGCATGCGAACCACCTACGAGCGGTACTCCAAACCCTCCGTGATCGTAAGTTGTATGCTAAGTTTTCTAAATGTGAGTTCTGGTTGAAGTCTGTAGCATTCTTGGGGCATATTGTATCAGATGAAGGGATAAAGGTGGACACTCAGAAGATTGAGGCCGTGAAATCTTGGCCTAGAACTACCACTCCGACAGAGGTTCGTAGCTTTCTAGGCTTAGCAGGATACTATCGGAGGTTCGTAGAGGGTATTTCTTCCCTTTCGGCACCATTGACGAAGTTGACACAGAAAGAAACTAAGTTTCAATGGACAGAGGCTTGCGAGCGTAGTTTCCAAGAACTTAAGAGCAGGTTGACCTCAGCTCCAGTTCTAACACTTCCAGAGGGTCTAGAGGGTTATGCCGTGTATTGTGATGCATCAGGTGTCGGGTTAGGATGTGTCCTGATGCAACATGGGAAGGTAATTGCGTATGCTTCAAGGTAGTTGAGGAAGCAAGAGAGGAATTATTCGACCCACGACCTCGAGTTAGCTGCGGTTGTCGATGCACTTAAGATATGGCGGCATTATTTATATGGTGTTCATGTTGATGTATTTACTGATCATAAAAGCCTACAATATATCTTCAAGCAGAAAGAGTTGAATTTGCGACAGAGGCGATGGCTTGAGTTATTGAAAGATTACGATGTTAACATTCTCTACCATCCAGGGAAAGCTAATGTTGTAGCAGATGCCTTAAGTCGCCGATCTATGGGTAGCTTAGCACATGTAGAGCCCAAGAAAAGACAATTAGCTAGAGAGATTCATCAATTGTCTTCGTTGGGGGTTCGGTTAGTAGATTCTGAGGATGGTGGAGTTGTACTCCAAAACACTACAAAATCATCCCTCATAGCGAAAGTCAAGGAAAGGCAGTACGAGGACCCAGAGTTGGTCGAGCTGAGAGAGCGAGTTCCGCAGCAGAAGAAGCCACTGTTAGAGCTAAAGGGAGATGGGGTTCTCAGATATAGGGGTCGTTTATGTGTTCCAGATGTAGCAGGGCTACGAGACAGGATTATGTCAGAGGCACATTATTCATGGTATTCCATCCATCCTGGGTCGACGAAGATGTATCATGACATTAAGGATGTGTACTGGTGGAACGATATGAAGAAGAACATTGCTGAGTTTGTCGCCCAATGTACTAGTTGCCAACAAGTGAAGGTAGAGCACCAGAAGCCTGGAGGGCTAATGCAGACTATAGAGATCCCGACATGGAAATGGGAGGCGATAAATATGGACTTTATCACGGGTTTACCTCGTTCTAATCGTAAGTTCGATTCCATATGGGTGATAGTCGATAGGCTCACGAAATCAGCTCACTTCCTACCGGTTAGATATATAGCAGAAGATTATGCAAAGTTATATATTAAGGAGATAGTGCGGCTACACGGAGTACCAGTTTCTATTATATCTGACCGTGGGGCTCAGTTTACAGCACATTTTTGGAGGTCATTTCAGAGAGGTCTAGGGACTCAGGTGAATCTCAGCACAACTTTTCATCCACAGACTGATGGACAAGCTGAGCGCACAATTCAGACGCTCGAGGATATGTTACGATTATGTGTGTTGGATTTTAAAAGAAGTTGGGATGAACATCTACCTCTTATCGAGTTTGCATATAATAACAGTTACCACTCCAGTATCTAGATGGCTCCGTACGAGGCTTTGTATGGGCGTAAGTGCAGATCTCCTATAGGGTGGTTTGATGTTGGAGAATCTGGGTTACATGGGCCAGACCTGGTTCAGCAGGCCATAGAGAAAGTAAAGGTTATCCGGGAGCGACTGTTGATAGCTCAGAGTCATCAGAAGTCATATTCTGATGTGCGGCGACGAGACTTAGAGTTCAGGATTAATGACTGGGTATTCTTAAAGGTATCACCTATGAAGGGCGTGATGAGGTTTGGCAAGAAAGGCAAGCTTAGCCCACGGTATATTGGGCCTTATAGGATCATTTGGAGAGTGGGCCAAGTAGCTTATGAGTTAGAGTTGCCCTCAGAATTGTAGTCTGTCCATCCGGTTTTTCACGTATCTATGCTACGGAAGTGCATTGGTGATCCTACCCGAGTGGTGCCCACGGATGATGTACAGATTACAGAGGACTTGTCATACGAGGAAATTCCAGTTGCCATCCTAGACCGACAAATCCGCAATCTACGAAATAAGGAGGTAGCTTCCGTAAAGGTTTTATGGAGGAGCAAGAATGTAGAAGAGATGACGTGGGAATCGGAGGAAGAAATGAAGTCTAAATACCCCCACCTATTTCAAACTGAAGATATGGTTCGAGATGGGATGCTACAACATAGCTCTATGTAGGCTAGCAGGTCATCAGGTAAGCTTTTATTTTTCACTTTCAATATTTATGATTTACGGTCGGTGAGGCAAATTGCTGCTATTTATAAAGATTGGCCATGTGTGGCATGCATAGTATGTTTCTAGCTACGTGCAGGTTGGTTTTAACCTAGTGTACGAAGGATACTTTGGCAAAATGTTCCAAAGTCTCTAAGAGTAAACATTCGAGGACGAATGTTCCCAAGGGGGAGTGATGTTACACCCTATATTTTCGTACGTAAAAATGCGTCGTAAGCAAACTAATGTAGGACCAAAAATGAGAAAATATTTAAAAGTATATAAAGTAAGTTAATCATGTTACCTCTGAGGTTACAAATATTGAAGATCATGAACAACAAGTACAAAGAGGGTTGGACAGTTCAGAAGCTAAAGCAATTAAATAAAACAATGTTTCGTCGAAAGTCGACAAGTTGGAAATGTTATAACATGTACCTTTGGGGTGAGACTAGGGTGATTAACATGATAAGGAGATTATGTTATGATTTATATTAGTTGTATGACATCCGTGTGTTATGTTTTGAAGTCAAGCGAGTTGTGGAATAAAAGTCGATGAAAGTCATCACAAGCTATATTCATAAGTTTTACTAGAACTTTGGGTCAAATGTAACTGCGATTTTCTCCCAATATACTTAGAGTTATGGGGTGTTCCACCCATCAAATTAAAGATCTATGAGTCTATTTGCCAACGCATTAAACCGTTTGTCAATACGACATTGCAGTAGAAAGATATGGGCATTTGTGCGATATTGCGCAAGCTGCTAGGTGACAAGTAGGTGTGTCACCTACTTGCTTAAATGAAAGCCCAAAAATGGGCCATTTCGGGTCGTCCAAAGAGGCCTTTTAAGGGCCTATTTTCTTCATATATTAGACTTAAAATAGAGCATAATAACCAGACATAAGCTCTGCAAAGAATCCTCCCAAAAATTTCCCACAAACCCTAATTGATTTTCTCTCCCTTTCAAGTTCTAATTGGAGGTAAAACCTAGAGTTTGAAGAACCAAGATAAGAGCTGAGTTATCCAACAAATAAGGTGAGTTTACTGCTCTCTTTCATCCAATTTTTCTTCTGTAAATTCATGGTAAGTCGTTCTATACTTGTAAGAACTCACGGGATGGTGATCGGAAGCCGTGAGTTCGAGTTATTCACTTGTAGCGGACTGTTTTGTGGACTGTTTTGTGTTGCTGTTTGGCTGCGTGTTTTACTACTATTTTGTGGAGTTTTGGAGGAGGAAGGGGGTTTATAAACACCATATAAATGTAGGGTGGTTGGCTGGTCGTTCGTCATAACATTTTCGGGTCGTTTGACACTACTACGGTGGTCGTTTTGTGTACGAAGAGATTGGGGTGTGTTGGGCTGTTTTGTAGTATTTGATGGTGTATATAGGGCTGGAAAATGATGTATATATGTTGTTATTGTTATGTTCTTGTATTGTTGGTGTTATCTTGAATTTGGAAGGAAGTAAGGATTATAGGGGAGATGCTGCCCGTTTTAATACAAAATAAGTTTGTCGTTCGTTGTGCGATAGTTGTACCTTTCGTAACTTAACGATAGTATTATTATCATTCTTGTAGATTAAGGTGCAAAGAGGTGAGTTCAACTTGGTGATTGGAAAGATTGTGATAAGGTATGTTAAGGCTAAGCCCTTCCTTCATTTTGGCATGATCTCGTAGCTACATGTGTTAATAATGAGACATAAAGAGAAGTTCGTATTCATGAATTTATTCACATTATTCTAGTCTCATAAGTTACAATATTATTCCTTATCGGGACTTCATATTCAGTTTAGTTTTGTCTTTATTCAGTCAAGAGAGCAGAGGGTCTATATATATATGCAGTATTACACTATTTTCACCACCATCGAGCTATAATCGGTGGGCAGGCCCCTATTGGGCAACCTCTGATCAGATGGTAAGTTACATATACCGAGCCTACTGTGGCCGAGCGCCTATGAGCGAGCCCAGGATGGCCGAGATACAGAGCCCAGTATGGCCGAGCGCCTATGAGCGAGCCTACTACGGCCGAGCATTTACACGTACCGAGCCTTATAGGGCCAGACATTTATTTTACTTAATATATTGAGAGAGTTGAGTCAGTATCAGCAGGTAAGTATACCTCCAGACCATCTTTGACTCCCAGTTAATTTCAGTTATCATATTATCAGTTCAGTTTCAGCTTTCAGTTATTTTATTGCCTTACATACTCGGTACATTATTTCTTACTGACGTCCCTTTTCTAGGGGTGCTGCATTTCATGCATGCAGGTTCAGACAGACAGACGGGTAGACCTCCTCAGTAGGTGTTTCCCGAGTTCAGCCTGATCGGTAAGCTCCACGTCTTTCGGAGTTGCCAGGTCTAGAGTTTTTGTGTACATCTTATGTATATCTGTATATATGTTATGGGTAGGTCGGGGCCCTGTTCCGATCATAGTACATCTATCAGTAGAGGCTTGTAGACATATCCTGTTGGTTAGTGCAGTATGTTGGGTTTGTAGGCCTGGTATGTATAATTTGGTGGTTTGTCAGCTGTAATAGCTATGACGGCCTTTTCAGCCTAGCTTTATATTGATGTTTAGTTAGCGCTAGTTTCCATTCAGTTTTATATTTTGCTTCGCAAATTGTCTTGCAAGGTGGCCCCATGGCCAAAGTATGACATTATGTGCTCAGAGTCCCTTAGTCGCAATTTGGTACGCCAGGTTAGGTGAGGCACCGGGTGCTTGTATCGCTCCTAGGTTCGGGGCGTGACATAGTCAATTTGTCCAATAGTTTCTGAGGATCAGCGGCTGCATTTGTCCTGGGCTCAGGTGTAGTTTCTGCCACTGGCTGGGCTCCACCCACGGGTAGTGCAACCTGGGTAAGATATACAGTAGCAGCTTGTCTATGAGCCTGCGCGGTAGGGGTTTGTGCTCCCCCGCCCGCCTGGGATGTGGCTGGGTCTACTGGAAATAAACCGGCCTGAGTCATATTGTCCATGAATCGCAGCTTACGACCCATAACATCCTAAAATTCCGGTGCAGATGTGAAATCGACCGGAGCTGGCTCTGCCACAGGCACGTCACCCTATTCCTCAATAATGGGATCCTCTACTAGGCCCACTGGTGGAATAACTGGAACAGTCCTGGGACATCCTCGCCCTCTACCACGGGCTGGATCCCTCCCTTGGCCTCTACCTCAGCCTCTAGCAACTGGGGGAGTAGCTCTTCCTTGGGCTGGAACCTCATTAGAGCGTGTTCTCATCATTTGTGAGAGAATAAGAGAAGGATATTTAGTACTACATCAATTGCATGATGGAATACGAAGAAAGGTAGTTTCTTAACACTATATAGAATCTCGAAGATAAGCACATACGTCTCCATACCGATCCACAAGACACTATAGCTAGGAAAGCCAACTAAAAAATTAAACATATATCGATGAAATTTTAATCCAAGAAAATAATAAGACACCAAATTCAACCAATGTGTGTGCCAAGACCTGGTGTCACAAGTGTATGAGCATCTAGTAGATTATACAAAACTCCAAATACTGTCTGAAATAAAAATAGACAAAATAAAAATAATAAAAGTAGAGGCACTGGTAGCTACAGGACGGCTTTGAAAGGCAACTCGCCACTACGCCCCTGGATAACGAGGATGTGCGATGATAGGTCCTCCACTAGTATCTGTCTCAGATCATGCAGAAAAAGTGCAGCAAGTGTAGCATGAGTACGTAAACAACGTATACCCAGTAAGTATCAAGCCTAATCTCAAAGTGGTAGAGTCGAGATGGCCGACTTTGATACTCACTAAGGGTCAACAATGATAAATGAAATAAATTATAATTATTCAAATCCGCATGATTCACAAGAGTTATCAATAATTTTATTCATTTAGCAGAAATAATAAAAATCCTTCAAATGCAATAATTTCCAATCTATTAATTAAATCCTTCAATTTCAATAAAAATTCTAATTTATCAAATAGCTATACAAGCTACAATTCAATTTCAATATATTTTCAATTTATCAAATAGCTTTACAAGCTGCAATAAACTGTCCAAGTATCGTGTAATTTTTATTATCAAGCATGATTTCTGCTGAGGTCGTACGACCCGATCCAGAGTTTCGTGTACACTGCCAAGGGACATGCAGCACGATCCATAGATGCATCTATTCTGCCGAGGCGTTAGGCCCAATCCACAGGAAAGGAGGACATTTTCTTATGTACTTCCAGAATAAGAGTATTTATTGTAAAATTATTCGAGAATATAATAATTTATTTCAACAATTAATTAATCTAAACAAAAATTTAGCATATGAAAATTTCATCTTTTAATATCCTTATCTAACAATTCACAGTATATATATCAAATAATTTAATTAATAAAGAATACAATTTACACAAGTAATTCATGCTCTGAGTCCTAAATTACCCAAACTTTAGTATTTATAGCAGCTACGCACGGACTCTCATCACCTCGTGCGTACGTAGCCCCCGCAATTAGCAAGAATAATTTAATTTAATCCCTATGGGGAAATTTCCCCCTCACAAGATTAGACAAGAGACTTACCTTGTCTCAAAGTCCACTTTCCGCTTACCGCGTCGCGTAAAATTCTCGATTTGGCGCCGAAAAATCCGAAACTATCCAAATATTATACAAAATAATTAATATATGCTCAATAATTTGAAATTCATCTATTAAATAAATTACCATATCCAAAATGGTAAAAATCCCTAAAATTCATCCTGGGCCCACGTGCCCGGATTCCGAAAATATTTGGATGAAAACGTTACCCATACTCTCAAGAACTCAAATATATAATTTCTATCCAATTCCATAACCATTTTCGTGGTTAAAATCTCATTTTTATAAAAATCAAGGTTTTTCACCTAAACCCTTGATTTCTAAGATTTTCTAGCTATAATCTATGTATTTATTTCAAGGGGTATAGAATTAACTTACCTTCCAATTGCTAGTTGAAATCCCCCTCTCAAAAGCTCTGAAATCGCTCGAAAATGGAGCAAAAATGGGCTCAAAATGTCTGAGCCCCGACCTTTTAACTATTCTGTCCAACAGTGTTTTGGCATCTGTGGAAATGGCCTCGCAGATGTGGTTTTCCCTTAGCCGGCTTCGCTCACACCGGCGGTCAGCGGCTCGCTTCTGCGAGTCCCACGTCGCACCTATGCCGTTACCGCCCCTGCGCTCCTCTTCTCCGCACCTGCGCCTTCGCAGGTGCGGTCCTATTTCTGCTCCTGCGATTCTGACGGAACTGGGGAGCTTCAGTTTGGCTCTAAATTTCCAACCTAGTCTGAGCCTCGTCCGATTAACGCTCGGGGCCCCCGGTGCCCTGCCCGAACATACCAACAAGTTTGAAATCATAAAACAGACTCGCTCGAACTCTCGGAACTTGTAAAATATCATCAAATCTAAAAATCATTCCCCAAAACAAATTGATTCAAACTTAATAACTTCAAGTTCTTCAATTTACTACCAACGCGCCAAAACATACTTAGACTACTCGGAATAACACGAAACTTTGCGTGCAAGTCTTAAATTACAATACGAAACTATTCCCAAACTCGGAATTCCAAACGGACTTCAATTACTCAAAAACTTACTCCAAACCAAATTTAAAGAACTTTAAATCTTTAAATAGGTGATTTTTCACTATTAAGCGCCAAAACGCTCCCGAGTTATCTAAAACCCGATTCGAACATACGCCCAAGTCTGAAATCATCATACGAACCTATTGGAACCATCAATCACGATTCCGGGGTCGTTTTCTCAAAATGTTGACCGAAGTCAAACTTGGCCTTTTAAGGCTAACTTAAGGAACCAAGTGTTCCGATTTCAACCCAAACATTTCCAAATCCCGAACCAACTATCTCCGCAAGTCATAAATCAATAAAAGCACATATGGAAAGCTTTATTTTAGGGAAAGAGGTTCTAAAAGTCAAAATGACCGATTGGGTCATTAAACCAAAGATTTGAATTGATTCGGGTGTTTGCATTTTAAAATGTTTGTTTTAAGCTCTTGAGCTTTATGTCTGTATAGAAGTATATTTTGAAGTTAATGTTCTTTAGCAGTAATGGTAGAAAATTTGTAGTTGTCAGAGGTCAAATATGCAGCTTTTAGTATATCGTGGTATTCTACAATTAGTTATGATGTACATAATATTCATTTACGCACCATAAATGCAGTTGTTTTGATTCTTTTTGGGTTTTGTATGCTCTGTTCTGTGGAAGAAAGGTTAAGGAAATTTGTCTACTAATTTTGCTTCTTCATTGTCGTAAACTTTATTTTTCTTGTTCTTTTTCTCTAATATAGCAATCGAAGAGTCATTTTCTTACTCTTTTTTATCAATAAGTAGTTCCTACTAGTAGCTCGTTTCCCTGGCTCAGAGAAAAAAAATACAATGGCTGGAATAGGATTGTTCTTGTACAAAATTTTGTTTGGTTTTTGTCCATTGGAGAACAAATATATCCTGGCATGAGAGATGATCATATTTTGTGGAGCTAGAGATTAATATACATTCTCCTTTTATAATTATTTTTTATTTTTCGTGAAGGAGAAAATTGAAGAAATTCGAAGTCAAAGACAAGAAACTCTTGCAGAAGCTTCACCTAATGATGCACTTGGTGTAATCTTTGGTCTCGAGCACCCTGGCCATGTTCGAGGGTTAGGCTTGGGTGTAGTTCAAACTATAGCATTCAAGCAAACATCAAGGCGAGTTGGTAGTTTCTGTATGAGTTCATCTAGTGCTAGCTGTAACAAACCGACCGGTTGTTTTTAGATTTGTAGCCCCGTTCCCCCATTTACTGTTCATTCATTTCTTAATTGTTGTTATGGGACTTGCCGGGTAGTTGGTTCGGGTTCGGGAAGGTTTCGAAATGAATTGAGACACTTAGCCTCAAGGTTGGAAGCTTAAGTTGAAAAGGTTGATCGAATGTTGACTTATATGTAGTCGACTTCATAATGAAGTTTTGATGGTTCTGTTAGTTCCATTGGGTGATTTTGGACTTAGGAGTGTGTCTGAATTATGAATTGGAGATCCGTAGTTGAATTAGGCTTGAAATGGCGAAAGTTGGAAATTTAAAAATTTGACTGAGAATGGACTTTGTGGTTATCGGGATCGGATTGGGGTTCAAGGAGTTGGAGTGGGTCTGTGGTGTCATTTGTGACTTGTGTGCAAAATTTGGGGTCAATCGGACGAGATTTGATAGGTTTCGGCATCGAATGTGGAAATTAAAAGTTTAAAAGTTCATTAGGCGCGATTCGTGGTTTTAGCGTTGTTTGACATGTTTTGAAGGCTCGACTAAGTTCGTATCATGTTTTAGGACTTGTTGGTATTTTTGGTTGAGATACCGGGGGCCTTGAGTGGAGTTCGGATGATTTTCGGATCAAATTTAGAGTTAAAAGGGATGTTGTGACTGAAGTCTTCTAGTGCAATCACACCTGCGGAGCTTTGGTCGCAAGTGCAGGCTGGGAAGCGCAGGTGCGACCATGAAGGGATTGGGCAGTGGCCACGGGAGCAGAAATGTTTTCGCAGATGCGAAGACGCATCTGCATATGGGCTTCCGCAGAAGTGAAAACGGGCAGGCTGTGTTGGAGTCGCAGAAGCGGACGAGGTCTTGCAGAAGCGCACCTACAGATGCAGAAGTTTTGCCGCAGGTGCGCGATGTTGAGAGTGGAGTGTTCTTCCGCAGAAGCATAATATTGACTGCAAAGCGGTACCGCATAATCGGATTTTTGGATCGCAAAAGCGGGATAGCTGGGCAGTGTTTAAATCCGAAGGGTTTCGTGATTTCTCTCATTTTGGACTTTGCAAACTCAGTCTAAGGCGAATTTTGAGAGGATATTTGAGGGGTTTCTTGAGGTAAGTCACTTGTGGTTAAATTTATTCAATAATTATGTTTCCCCATTGAATTGTGTGGTTTTGAGGTGTAATTTTGGGAGTTGAAGCTAGGGATTTGGAGAGTTTAAATTGGGGATTTGGGTGTCAATTTGGTGTTGGATTTTGGTAAATTTGGTATGGTCGGACTCTTGGTTGAATGGGCTTCTGGATTTTGTGACTTTTATCAGATTTTGAGACGTGGGACCGAGGGCCAGATTTTGAGTTGATTCCTTTAGCTCGTGTTGATTGTATCAAACTGTTTGTGGCTAGATTTGAGGCATTTAGAGGCCGTTTTGTGAGGCAAGCTCTTGCTGGAGAAGAGTTTTGCACAGTTTGAGGTAGGTAACACTTCTGAACTTGGTTCTAAGGGAACGAAACCCCAAATAATGTGTTATGTGATTGGTGTTGAGGTGACGCACATAATAGGTGACGGGCGTGTGGGCGTGCACCGTAAGAATTGTGACTTGGACGATTAGAGGGTACTACATAGTTGATTTATCTGGTCGTTATTTGTATTTTCATCATGTGTTAAAGAAATTGAGCTGTCAGTCATGTTAGAAATCATGCTTAGGTTATGTGTTGGCACTGTAGGGACCCACAAAGGTCGTGCTATATGTTGAGTTATTTGCTTAACTGTCATTTTGTACTCAGTCATAAGTTTTACTGCATATTCTATCTTGATCTTTGTTGTCCTTTATTGATTCATTATATCTTCATTGTTTGGGCTGATTATCATGATTCTTGAGAGCCCGAGATAGTGAGAGATTGATGGCTGAGTGATGCCGAGGGTCTGCTTGTGAGGATATTTATGGGAGCGGGATGCATGCCGCAACATGTTATTTTGATTCATGCCATGATTGGCTTATTATAGTGCTTGGGCTAGAAATGCCCATCCGGAGTCTGCACATTCACAGTGGGCACAGGTACATATTGAGTGCGAGTGCCGAGCGATTGGGAGGATTGAGTGACTGTGAGGTTGAAGTGAATGGAAGGACTGAGTGACTGATACTCTGAGAGTATGCACCTGATTTCATTTCTGTTGTACTTTAGCTGGTATATATACTAACTGTCATGTATTTACTGAGAGGTACTATATCCTGTTTCAATTAAACTTGACATGATTTAACTGTTTTGGCTTTAACTGTCGAACTTGAGAGCATGCCTACTTTCCTGTACTATATTTTTGTAATTGAACTGCACCCGTGAATCTCGTCACTACTTTCAGTCCAATAGTTAATCTTGTTACTTACTGAGGTTGTTGTACTCACGCTATACCCTGCACTTGGTGTACAGATCCAGGTGCTTCCGGTCACGGCGGTTGTTCATTAGCAGAGGCTAGACCTTTGGAGATCATCGAGGTAGCTGCTTAGCATTCGCACACCTTGACTCTCCTCCCATATCTTTCAGTTTATTTATTCACTTTTACTTCTAGACAGTGTATTAGCCTTTTTCATTTCGTAGATGCTCATCTACTCAGTGACACCCCGGTTTTGGGAAGAATTTATGTATTGAGTTATGATTTCCAATCCCGTTTTAAGAGATTTTCCTTTATTTAAACTGTTTTAGTATCTTTAAAAGATTTAAAGTGTTGGAAACGTCTGAATAGTCAGCTTGCCTAGTACCATGATAGGCCTATCACGACGGGTTAGTTTTGGGTCGTGACTAGTTGGTATCAGAGCCTAGGTTACATAGGTCTCACGAGTCATGAACTGGTTTAGTAGAGTCTTACGGATCGGTATGGAGACATATATACTTATCATCGAAAGGCTGTTGAACCATTAGGAAAACTTCACATTCTTGTATTCTTGTTGTGCAAATTTGTTGATTCCAAGAATTAAACTTCTGTTATTCTATTCTCTCACAGATGGTGAGGACACGTTCTACCGGACAAGACGGACAGCCACCAATTCCACCAGCTAGAGACACGAGAGGCTGAGGTCACGGTAGGGGCCGCGGTAAAGGTAGAGGTGCAGCTCGTACAACAGCTAGAGCAGCAACTGCAGATCCACAAGTTGCTCCAGCTCAGGAGTAGGTACCAGATATGGCTGAGCCAGTGGGGCCAGCTCAGGCACCAACTGTGCCTATTGTGATTCCAGGCCTTCAAGTGGCTTCCGCTCAGTTTTTGACTGTGTGCACCAGCCTTGCTCAGGCGGTTCTGTTCAGACCGTACCAGCCACTTCTCAGGCTAGGGGAGGTACCCAGACTCCCACTGCCCGTACTCCGGAGCATGTGATGGATTGACTTCAGACACCGGGGGTACTACCAACCCAGCCGGTTGTAGCCGCTCAGGCCCAGGTGGGTCCCATGATGGCTGATGATGAGCAAAGGAGACTAGAGAGGTTCGAGAGACTCCAGCCTCCATCATTTAGTGGGTCTGAGTCAGAGGATTCCCAGGACTTCTTGGACAGGTGCCAGCGGATTCTTCGCACAGCGGGTATTCTGGAGACCAGTGGGGTCTCATTCACTACTTTTCAATTTACTGGGGCTGTGTTCAGATGGTGGGAGGCCTATGAGAGGCACGGACCAGTCAGTGCAACACCACTTATATGGCATGAGTTCTCTGTTCTCTTCTTGGAGAAGTTCGTGCCATAGACTCGCAGAGAGGAGCTGTGTAGACAGTTTGAGCAGCTACGTTAGGATGGAATGTCTGTGACCCAATACGAGATGAGGTTTTCAGTGTTGGCTCGTCACATAATTTGGTTGGTTCCCACTGAGAGGTAGAGGATTAGGAGGGACATTGATGGCCTCTACTATCAGTACCATTTTGTTATGACTCGGGAAAGTGTATCTGGTGCTACATTAGATGAGGTGGTTGATATTGCTCGGCAGCTAGAGATGGTTCGCAGTCAGGAGCATGAGGAGAGGGAGGCCAAGAGGCCTCGTGGTTCGAGCAATTTTAGCGGTGCACCTTCTGGGGGGCAGTCTTACCACAGCAGGGGTCGTCCTTATAGGCCCGCTCAGATGGATCGTCTAGTTTATCATGGCGCATCATCTAGACATGGTTTATACTGTGCCCGTCCAGGTCAGTCATCTCTTAGTGCCCTCCCAGCTTAGAGTTCATCCTGTGCTCCATCGGTTCAGGGATAATCTATGTTAGGTTCTTCTAGTAGTTACTCTGGTACTCGGGGCAACCTTCACTCCCCACCACCAGCACCGCAGAGTTGCTTTGAGTGTGCGGAGTTTGGGCATATATGGAGGCAGTGTCCTCATCGCCCGGGAGGTCCAGTGCAGCAGAGGAGTCAGGCTGCGACTTCTGCACCAGTTACTTCACCACCCGCCCAGCCAGCCCGGGGTGGGGCCCTGGAAGCTAGAGGTTGCCCTAGAGGGGGATGCCGATCAGGTGGCAGTCAGGTCTGATTTTATGCTATTCCTTCCAGGCCAGATGTTGTTGCTTCAGATGCAATGATCACATGTATTGTCTCAGTATGCCACAGGGATGCTTCTGTATTATTTTTCCCTGGTTCCACTTATTCGTATGTATCATCGTTTTTTGCCCGTTATCTGGATATGCCCTGTGAGTCCTTAGTTTCATCTGTTCATGTATCTATGCAAGTGGATGATACTATTATTGTGGATCGCTTATATCGGTCATGTGTAGTGACTATTGGGGGATCTCAGACTAGAGTTGATCTCTTATTGCTTAGTATGATTGATTTTGACGTGATCTTGGTTATGGATTGGTTGTCTCCATGTCATGCCATGCTGGATTGTTACGCTAAGACCGTGACGTTGGCAATGCTGGGGTTGCCACGGATCGAGTGGAGAGGCTCTCTAGATTATGTTCCCAGCAGAGTGATTTCATATTTGAAGGCCCAACGGATGGTTGGGAAGGGGTGTCTGTCATATTTGGCATTTGTGAGAGATGTTGGTGCTGATACGCCTACTGTTGATTCTGTTCCGGTGGTGCGAGATTTTTCAGATGTGTTTCCTGCAGACCTACCGGGCATGCCTCCCGACAGGGATATTGACTTTGGTATTGACTTGGTGCCGGCTACTTAGCCCATTTCTATTCCTCCATATTGTATTGCACCAGCTGAGTTGAAGGAATTGAAAGAGCAGCTTCAGGAACATCATGATAAGGGGTTTATTAGGAGCAGTGTGTCGCCTTAGGGTGCACCAGTTCTGTTTGTGAAGAATAAGGATGGTACTATGCGGATGTGCATCGACTATAGGTAGTTGAACAACGTTACAATCAAGAACAAGTATCATTTGTCACGTATTGATGATCTATTTGACCAACTTCAGGGAGCGAGAGTATTCTCTAAGATTGATTTAAGGTCTGGGTACCTGATGAGTGGTGATTTTACCATTTATTCTAGTCTCTTTTCTTTAGTTTTTGTGTCCTTTAATTATAAAATGAGGTGATTTATGGTGTGCATTGCTAGATTTTCAGGTAAATATAGTCTCGAAGAGAATTTAAATTAAATGAAGTGGAATCGTGCAAAAAGAGTGAAAGAAGTGAAAAACTTTCAAGTAAGGAAAAACTATGAGAAAAGATGCGCATTTGCAAAAGAAGATATGTGAGGAAAAAATCGCATATGCGATTCATAAACCGCTTCTACACTTACGGACTATTTCTGCGGTCGCGCTTCTGTGCTTGTAGACCGCTTCTGCGGACGAACTTCTGCTTCCTTTTGACCGCTTCTGCGAAACAATAATTTTTAACCATGCGAGGGTTCTTCCTTGTTGTGCTAAAATTTTCTTGCTTTGCATTGTACATCTAAGTGTGTAGTATTTTTTCCAACACTTGAATCTTGTTTATGGGAATATTCATATTTAAAATGTGGATTAAATATCTTGTTGTGCTTATGTATTGAATGATTTTTATTTATTATGAAGTGAGTTATTGTTTCTTTAATATTCTTGTTCTTTAGTGTTTCCAAAGGGATTGGCTAATTCTAGGACTCGCCCATTTACCTCGAATTAATTTTGTAAAAGATAATTTGGGTTTGGAAAAGATTAGTTAACAAGAACTTGAGGCGTTAACCCTTATTTTATAGATTCTACCTAGGGATAGGATTGAACTACTTGTACCCGCATCGGGTGTGCTTAATCTCTTAATTATTTTAGGGATAATTCAATTAGAAAGTCTCGTTAGTCTTCAAAAGAAGCTAATATATAATTATTACTCGAGGCTAATTAACATTAACTCTCTCATATTTGTAAAATCATGAAATACATTGGATCATTACTTGAGTGTAATTCCTAATGCATCCATGCTTGTAGCCATTGATCATTTTACTTGCTTTCTAGGTTAGTTTACATTTTTGCAATTAGTTATAATTATTTTCTCAAAACCTTTCTAAGTGTTTGGCTTAGCATAATAAGTGATAATTCTCTTACATGCCTAATCGCCTACATATTGTTCTCTGTGTGATTCGACCTTGACTCATAGTTGGATAAATTATATTGCATGTGACCGTGTCCATTTACTTTTTAGTAGTGGATTTGGACGTCATTAAAATTGGCACCGTTGTCGGGGTCTTGTTTCATGCCTACAGACTACCGACTGGTCTTGTTTCATGCCTACCCCGTGCAAGGCCAATGAGGAGTGGGTTCGTGAGTTCTATGCAAACCTTAAGCGTACAAACTTCAACTAACCACAACTCACCATCAGAGGAAAAATAGTGAGGTTTGGAATTGAACAAATCAATGATATTCTAGGGCTTCCTGACAATTCGCTTGAGCAGGTACGAGAGAAAGATCATTGCTCAAACGGAGATTGGCTAGTCTCTAAACATTGTCCAGCAGACAAGAGAGAAAAGTGGGAAAACAAGAGAAAGGGTTTGAAGTCTATCGACTTCACAACTGAGACAAAAATGTGGCTCTACATCATTTGCAACAGAGTATCACCCTGTGGAAATGTTTCAGATGTTTCATATGGCAGATCCTTGATGATTGCATGCATACTAGACTTGATGTTCCCTTCACTGATTACAGAGTTGTGCCGGCGGGAAGATGTTGAGGTGCGTAGCATCAATAAGTGGTTACCGGCCGACAAACCCTTTCATCCATTTAGAGTAACGGGCGAGGTTTGTGCAGTAAAGAGTAAGAAGATAAAAGTCACCACTGCCGCCGGACCAGAGTCTTCCTTACAGGCAGCCCTGCGTGAGGGACCATTTGGGATGTTGAACTCACAGCTTATCTCCATCCGTGACTTAGTGTCACAGCTCCCTAGTGGGCCCTCACACTCCCAGCCTATGCCCGAGTATTTTAGTCGGGAAGAAATGAAGACCTACCTGGAGAACAAGAAGAAGCAAGTAGAGTCGTAGGAGAAGTTGGAAGCTTTTATTAGCAGGCTCGAGGCAGCCTATGGCAAGGCACATGTAGATATTCAGGCAATTTTGCACAAGGAGAAAGAGAAAAATAAGAAGAAGAGCAAGTTCATGATAAAGATATGGAGAGGCATCAAGGCCGTCTTTAAATGGGGGCAGCCGAATAGGAAGATATCGGTCGAGAACAAAGATGATAGTGAAGAGTATTCCTTCCTGTCGAGTGCTACTGATGCTGATACTGATGCTACCGATGATGATGAGGCCGATAGCTCCACACGACAGTGATTAGCTTTTTCCCGCAGTCTGCTAGTCTAATGCAGATATCAAGGAGACCCTCAAACTACTCTTATTTTATCTTGATATTGTGCAGTGAGGACACTACGATGTTTTTAGTTGGGTTGGCTTTAGGGAATATACTTTATTTGTACATTGATGCTTAACTTGTGCCCTTGCCGGGCTTACGCTTTTTTATGGATATTGTGTACCCTTGCCGGGCTTGTTCTACTATTGTTTATCATGTGCTTTTGCCGGGTGTAGTTTGTGATTGATGATATAATTGTAGATTAGTCGCTTTTGTTATTCTATTTTTTTATTTATTTATTTATTTTCTTTAGTAGTTTTTAGTTTATGTTATTTTTGTTCCTTTACTATTAGTCGCTTTTGTTATTCTATTTTATTTTTTTTATTTGGTTATTTTCTTTAGTAGTTTTTGGTTATTTTATTTTTATTCCTTTAGTGTTTATTTTATTTTATTTTGTAATTTTTAGTTATTTTATTTTTATTCCTTTAGTGTTTATTTTATTTTCTTTAGTAGTTTTTAGTTATTTTATTATTATTCCTTTAGTGTTTATTTATTTTCTTTAGTAGTTTTTAGTTCATATTATTTTTATCTCCTTAGTAGTAATATACTTTTCAATAAATTATTTTTGGGTTTTATTTATGCTACGGTTCTTTCCCGAGGAATATTCTTGTGTTGAACCGGGTGAATTTTCCCTATGATGGATGGCGTGACGACTTTCTTAAGGGAATTAGTCTTGTTTTGGTATGTGGAGAACTTTTGGATTGTTTGGTACTAATTTAGTCTCTTGTATGTGAAGTGTGATTTATGAATACCCCTCCGAATTTTTGTTGTAAATTGAAAAAGTAAGTTGCATGGGAAAGAATAATTTTAGTGATAACGTTTTGGCTCATTTTGTGACTCTTTGCCCACTAATTGGCATGATATTGCTCAAATTGTTCTTATTAAGAAGTGAAATTGATCCGTCTTGATTAGTTCATGTGCCATGTGTGTTAATCTTTGTTAAAAATAATTCTTGTGTTTACTTTTATCATCTAGAACTTGCCTGGTTGGTCTTTCAATGCTAATGTTAATTATGTTTGGTTGGAGGGATGACCTTAGGCATTCTTTGTGATTGTTTAAAAAACATCGTTAGCCTTTCGAGCCTACCATTGCATAAATATTATCATTAGTTAACCCCATTTGAGCCTTTAACCTTTTCTTTGGCTACCTCGTTACAAACCTTTACACTTTTTGTGAAATAATTCCCTCCTTTGAACCCATCCTTCTTTGAATGTTAAGAATGAGGCTAAAAGCCTGAGTTGGGGGTGTTGGTGTTCAGTGGAAAATAGTGAAGATGTACATTGTGTGTAGAAATATATACCTCAAAGTTGATTATATGAAGATACTCAAGCTCCAAAAGAAAAAAACGTTGTATAAAAAAATGGAGTCTTGAGAAAATTAGATAGGTATTTTATGGTGGTTCTATGTTGGTAACTAGATGTCAATAAGGACTATGTTGTCACGACCAAAAATCCAATATAGTTCGTGATGGCGCCTAACGCCGCCATCATGCAAGCCAACAACAATTCACCAATTTAATTACTCATTTTAGTATTTTGAAATAATAATTTTCCTTACTTGAACAGTATAAAATAGAATTTACAGAGTACATGAAAATATTTACACGAACCACAATAATGAATAACCTGAAGGAACCCCCAAAACCCGGTGTCACAAGTGCATGAGCATTTTCTAAAGAGTATAATAATAATACATCATCTGTCCTGAATGTAATTAGACAGAGTAAAATAAATAGTACAATGGAGACTCGGTGGGCTGCGATGCGTAGCCTGGAATGCAGCTCACATGAAGTCTCCCCAACAGGTGCGCATACGTGTCAAGGTAATCATCAATGAACCTGTTAGATCCTGCATATTTAGTGCAGAAGTGCAGCATGAGTACGTAAATCAACGCATACCCAGTAAGTATCTAGCCTAACCTAGGAGAAGTAGTGACGAGGGGTCGACATCGACACTTACTAAAGGTCTAAGTAAATAATATGATAATCCATAACAGGTATACAGTGCACAACAGTAGTGGAGTAAATCTGTAATCTCAAAATTTTCTAATTATTTCATTTAAAACATGAATTTCTCAATCTTGTATTCTACCTTAATATTTCCGAAAGTGTCAAGTGTCAATATCACATAAATAAGAAATACCATAAATTGTTGGGCATAAGTAGGAGGTTTATCTCGTGATGATTCGGTCTACTAGCGATATAACGCACGATTTCCGCCGAGGTCATTCGGCCCGATCCAGAATAACATGTACACTGCCGGGTGATGTGCGGCACGATTCATAGATGCATCTATATACTGCCGACGCATTCGGCCCGCTCCACAAGAAAAGGAAGGAAGTTTCCAAATTACGAGACACGTATTTACAATAACATACATGGGTACAAAATGAATATAATCTTTACCGTTTCTCAAATAACTCGCCCAAAAATCAAAGTGTTAAAGCTTTGCCTAGTATCCATATATTTATTTCTAAATTAATTTCACTTATAACTTCAATTACTTAAGCCAACAACATGAGTTCAAATAATTCAAATAATACAAAATAAGATCCTAAGTCTCCCCGGACATAAACATGCTTTAGCTACGTACAGACTCTCGTCACCTCATACATACGTAGCACCCACAACTAGTTTCACATTACAATAAATATCACCTAGGGGTAGATTCCCCCTCAGAAGGTTAGACATGAGACTTACCTCGCTCCGAAGTTCCAAAATCGGCTCCAAGGCCTCTCTAACGCATCAAACCAATGCCCGTCGATCCAAAACTATTTAAACAAGGTGCAAACCAATCAAAATATACTCTAATACCCATAATTAATCAATTTAATAAATTTCCAACTCCGCTCAAAAAGTCAATGAAGACAACCCTCGGGCCCACGTGCCTAGATTCCGAAAGGTTTTGAAGATAAACCTTACCCATAACACCACGAACTCAAATATATGATTTATTCCTAATTCCATGTATTATTTCGTGGTCAAAATCTAAAAATACCAAATTCTAGGTTTTGTACCAAAAATCCCACAATTTCTACTAATTTCCATGTTTAATCCTTATACAAACCATGTATTTAACTTGTGATAGGTGGGAATTACTTACCTTGTGTTGCTAAATGAAAATCTCCCCTTGAAGCTCTCCAAAATCGCCCCAACCAAGTGAGAAAATGAGGGAAATGAGCAAAACCTCGATTTTTAAAACAATCTGCCCAGCTGACTTTCCGCACCTGCAGAACACCTGCCGCACCTGCAGAAATCCATCGCATGTGCGGTTACCTCCAAGCCAGGCAAATTTTGCTTCTACAGACCACTTTTTGCTTTTGCGCAACCGCTTCTGCGGTCCAGCACACGCTCCTGCTCTCCTGCGCTCCCGCACGTGCGGAGATCTTCCGCTTCTACGACCCCAGCTGCCCATCTCGTTTCCGCTTCAGCGGAGCACGCTTCGCAGCCGCGGATGCGGAAATACACTCGCATCTGCGGCCATCCCAATTTAGTCCAAATGCCGCTTTTCTAGCCATTGAGCCGCTTCTGCGGGTTCGCACCTGCGGCCCTCAACATGCAGGTGCGATTACACCAGCAGTTGCCCAACACCAGCATTCCTCAACTTCAAATTTTTGATCTGATTTCAATCCAAAACTCACCCGAAGCCTTCGGGACCTCATCCAATCATACCAACCAGTCCCAATACATGACGCAAACCTGCTCGAGGCCTAAAATCACATCAAACAATGCTAAAACCACGAATCACACCCCAATTCAAGCTTAATGCACTTCAGAATTTAAAACTTCTACATTCGACGCCAAAACCTATCAAATCAAGTCCGATTGACCTCAAATTTTGAACACAAGTCATAATTGACATCATGGACCTACTCCCACTTCTAGAATCGGAATCCGACCTCGATATCAAAAATTCCACTCCCGGTCAAAGTTTCCAAAAATCATCCAATATCCAACTTTCACCAATTGACGCCGAATTGACCTACGGACCTCCAAATCAACATTCGGACATGCTCCTAAGACCATAATCATCATACAAACCTGTTGGAACCTTCAAATTTCAATTCCGAAATCGTTTACTCAAAAGTCAAACGTTAGTCAATTCTTGTAGCTTAAAGCTTCCGAAATTAGAATTTTCTTTCCAAATCAATCCCGAACATCACAAAATTCAATTTCGACCACACGTACAAATCATAATACCTGAAGTGATATTACTCAAGGCCTCAAATTACCGAACGATGCGCTAGAAATCAAAACTACCGGTCGGGTCGATACATATGTGGTTTAAAAAGAAGCAAAGTGCAAAAAGAAAAGATAAATGTGAGTAGTGTTCAAGGAGGGTGTAGTCACTTGTTTCCCACATGCTTATCCTACCCTTCCCTAAGCCTACATTACAATCTTAAAAAGTCCTTATGGGATCTCCAACTGAATGTTCTTGAATAGGCGGCGAATTAAAATAAGGGCAAGCTTATGGTATGATATTTTGTAACAATTTAAATCCTTTGTTGAGAGTGAGTGTCTTTGTGCATTTTTCCTTAGTGTTGTCATTGTAAATATGGTGATTTTGGGACTTTCTTTCTTGTGAGGGCACATGAATAATGATGGATTGGTGACATTGATATATTCCGAATTGAGTAAATTGAGCATATGTAGTAGACTAGTGCTTTTGAGTCACTTATTAAGGTTTAATTGTTGTTACTTGATTATTTTGGAACTCCATTGCATTCTTGAGACTGTTTTAAATGAGGGATTTGTTTAGCTGAAATTCACATGCTTGAGCCTAATTATTAGTACCAACCAAAACCATAAGTGTTGTGCTTAATTGGAGAATGTGATTTGAAAATGAAAGCGATGCTAATTGAGCTTTAAATGTTAGAGCCTCATTGAGTATTTGGTTTTGATTTGCTTTAGGACAAGCAAAAGCTTTAAGTTGGGGGTGTTGATGAGTGGTGATTTTACCATTTATTCTAGTCTCTTTTTTTTAGTTTTTGTGTCCTTTAATTATAAAATGAGGTGATTTATGGTGTGGATTGCTAGATTTTTAGGTAAATGAAGTCTCGAAGAGAATTGAAATTAAATGAAGTGGAATCGTGCAAAAAGAGTGAAAGAAGTGGAAAAGATGCGCAATTGCGAAAGAAGATATGTGAGGAAAAAATCGCATCTGCGATTCATAAACCGCTTCTGTAGTCCCGCTTCTGCGCTTGAGGACCATTTCTACGGCCGCGCTTCTGCACTTGTAGAACACTTCTGCATCCTTTTGACCGCTTTTGCAGAACAACAATTTTCCACCAGTAATCGCTTCTACGAGCAGGCATCCATATCTGCGAAACGGCACCTGCGAGGATTCTTCTGCAGGTGCGGTCAACGGGTTTCATACCTGGGCACTTCTTCCATTTCACATTTTCTTCATTCCAAACCAACAAATACACGACCTAGCTTAGTAGAAACAGATCTTTGGCATCTTGGGCAGCTTTTGTGAAGTTTTGGAGCTAGGGTTCTTGCACACACTTAGGACTTGAAGATTTGAAGCTTTTGGTTGAGAATCTCTTACCCATTTATGTCCCTTTCTTCATTTCCTTCCAACACTTCAATCTTGTTTATGGGAATATTCGTATTTAAAATATGGATTAAATATCTTGTTGTGCTTATGTATTGAACGATTTTTCTTTATTATGTAGTGAGTTATTGTTTCTTTAATTATTCTTGTTTTTTAATGTTTCCAAAGGGATTAGATAACCCTAAGACTCGCTCATTTACTTCGAATTAATTTTGGGAAAGATAATTTGGTATTGGGAAAGATTAATTAACAAGAACTTGAGGCGTTAACCCTCATTTTATAGATTCTATCTAAGGATAGGATTGAACTACTTGTAGCCATATTCGGGTGTGCTTAATCTTTTAATTTTTTTAGGGATAATTCAATTAGGAAGTCTTGTTAGTCTTGGGAAGAAGATAATATTGAATTATTACTCGAGGTTAATTAACATAAACTCGCTCAAATTTGTAAAATCGTGAAATACATTGGATCGTAACTTGAGTGTAATTCCCATTGCATCCATGCTTGTAGCCATTGATCATTTTACTTGCTTTCTAGGTTAGTTTACATTTTCGCAATTAGTTATAAATACTTTCTCAAAACCTTTCTAAGTGCTTGAATTAGCATAATAAATGATAATTCTCTTACATGCCTAGTCGCCTATGTATTATTCTCTGTGGGATTCGACCCCAACTCATAGTTGGGTAAATTATATTGTATACGACCGTGTCCATTTACTTTTTAGTAGTGGATTTGGATGTCATCAATTGAAGATTCGGGACTCGGATATTCTAAAGAAGGCATTCAGGACCCGTTATGGTCATTATGATTTCCTTATGATGTCTTTTGGGCTAACCAACACCCCAACAACATTCATGCATCTGATGAATAGTGTATTTCAGCCTTATCTTGACTCATTTGTCATAGTATTCATTGATGATATCCTGGTGTACTCTCATAGCCCGGAGAAGCATGCCCAATATTTGAGGATTGTGTTACAGCAGTTGAGGGAGAAGAATCTTTATGCCAAGTTCTCTAAGTGTGAGTTTTGGCTTAGTTCGGTGGTGTTCTTGGGGAATGTGGTGTTCAGTGAGGGGATTAAGGTGGATCCGAAAAAGATAGAGGCGGTCTAGGGTTGGACTAGACCATCCTCGGCTACAGAGATTCAGAATTTTCTCGGCTTGGACGGTTATTATCGTCGCCTCGTGGAGGGTTTATCATCTATTGCATCGCCTTTGACCAAATTGACCCAGAAGGGTGCTACTTTCAAGTGGTCGTAATTGCTTCTTGGATTGGTATTAGGTGTGTCTTGATGTAGGGAGGTAGAGTAATTGCTTAAGCTCCGCATCAGTTGAAGCCCTATGAGAAGAACTACCATATTCATGATTTGGAGTTGGCTGCCATCATTCATGCATTGAAGATTTGGAGGCATTATCTCAATGGTATGTCTTGTGAGGTATTTACGGATCATCGGAGCCTTCAGCACTTGTTCAAACAAAAGGATCTAAATTTGAGACATCGGCGGTGGTTGGAGCTGCTAAAGGACTATGATATTACCATTCTATATCATCCTAGGAAGGCCAATGTGGTGGCTGATGCCTTGAGTAGAAAGGCGGTGAGTATGGGTAGCCTTGCATTCATTCCTATTGGTGAGAAACCGCTTGCAGTTGATGTTTAGGCCTTGGCCAACCAGTTTGTGAGGTTAGATATTTTGGAGCCCAGTCGGGTTATAGCTTGTGTGGTTTCTCGGTCTTCCTTATATGATCGAATCAGAGAGCGCCGGTATGATGATCCCCTTTTTCTTGTCCTTTAGGACACGATTCAGCACGGTGATGCCATGGGTGTTACTATTGGGGATGATGGGGTGTTAGGGATGCAGGGTCGGATATGTGTGCCTAATGTTGATGGGCTACGTGAGTTGATTGTTAAGGAGTCCCACAGTTCGCGGCATTCCATTCATCCTGGTGCCGTGAAGATGTACCAGGACTTGAGGCAGCATTATTGGTGGAGGAGAATGAAGAAGAATATAGTGGGGTTTGTAGCTCGGTGACTAAACTGTCAGCATGTGAAGTATGAGCATCAGATATCGGACGGAGTGCTTCAGAGGTTTGAGATTCCGGAGTGCAAATGGGAGCATATCACCATGGGTTTTTTAGTTGGGCTCCCACAGACTTAGAGGAAGTTTGATGCTATTTGGGTGATTGTGGATTGGCTGACGAAGTCCGCGAACTTCATTCCAGTTGGGACTACCTATTCTTTGGAACGGTTGGCTGAGATTTACATCCACGAGATTATTCACCTTCATGGTGTACCAGTATCCATCATTTCAGATCGAGGCATGCAGTTTACATCACAGTTTTGGAGAGCTGTGCAGCGAGAGTTAGGCACCCAGGTTGAGTTGAGTATAGTAATTTACCCTCAGATGGATGGGCAGTCCGAACACACTATTCAGATATTTGAGGATATGCTACGTGCCTATGTCATAGATTTTGGGGGTTCTTGGGATCGTTTTCTTGCACTTGTGGAGTTTGCCTACAACAACAGCTACCAGTCGAGCATTCAAATGGCTCCATATGAGGCTTTATATGGGAGGCGGTGTCGATCTCTGGTGGGTTGGTTTTAGCCGGGGGAGGCTAAGCTATTGGATACTGACTTGGTTTTGGATGCTTTGGATAAGGTTAAATTGATTTAGGACCGGCTTCGCATGGCGCAGTCTAGACAAAAGAGTTACGCCAATCGGAAGGTTGGCGATGTTGCTTACATGGTTAGGGAGAGGGTATTGCTCGAGGTTTCACCTATAGAGGGTGGTATGAGGTTCGAAAAGAAAGGCAAGTCGAGCCCTCGGTATATTGGGCCATTTGAGGTGCTTCAGAGGATTGGGTAGGTGGGTTACAAGCTTGCCTTGCCACCTAGTCTATCGAGTGTCCATCTAGTGTTTCATGTATCTATGCTCTGGAAGTATGTTGGCAATCCATCTCATGTTGTGAATTTCAGCACCGTTCAGTTGGATGGTGATTTGTCTTATGATGTGGAGCCAGTAGCCATTTTTGGTCGGCAAGTCCGATAGTTGAGATCAAAGGATATAGCTTCAGTGAAGGTGCATTGGAGAGGTTAGCCAGTTGAGGAGGCTACTTGGAAGAACGAGCGGGAGATGCGGAGCAGATATCCACGCCTATTTGAGACTACATGTACGTTTCTAGACCCGTTCGAGGACGAACGTTTATTTCAGATGGGGAGGATGTACCGACCCCGCCGGTCGTTTTGAGAGTTGTAACCCCATTCCCCCATTTACTATTCATTTCTTTCTTAATTGTTGTTATGGGACTTTTCGGGGTAGTTGGTTCGTGTCCGAAAAGGTTTCAAAATGAATTGAGACACCTAGTCTCAAGGTTGGAAGCATAAGTTGAAAAGGTTGACTGGATGTTGACTTATGTGTGGATGACTCCAGAATTGAGTTTTGATTGTTCTGTTAGCTCCGTTGGTGATTTTAGACTTAGGAGTGTATTCGGATTATGAATTGGAGGTCCGTAGTTGAATTAAGCTTGAAATAACGAAAGTTGGAAATATAAAAGTTTGACCGAGAGTGGACTTTGTGGTTACCGGGCTCAGATTGGGGTTTCGGGAGTTGGAGTAGGTATGTGGCGTCATTTGTAACTTGTGTGCAAAATTTGAGGTCAATCGGACGTGATTTGATAGGTTTCAGCATCGAATGTGGAAATTAGAAGTTCAAAAGTTCATTACGCTTGAATCAATATGCGATCCGTGGTTTTAGCATTGTTTGATGTGATTTGAAGGCTCGACTAAGTTCGTATCATGTTTTAGGACTTGTTGGTATTTTTTGTTGAGGTCTCGGGTGCCTTGGGTGGAGTTCGGATGATTTTCGGATCAAGTTTGGAGTTAAAAAAGCTGTTGTAACTGAAGTCTTCTAGTGCTATCGCACCTGCAGAGCTTTGGTCGCAGGTGCGAGCTGGGAAGTGCAGGTGCAACACGGAAGGGATTGGGCAGTGGCCGTAGGAGCGGAAATGTTTCCGCATATGCGAAGGCACATCTGCGTATGGTCGTCCGCAGAAGCGGAAAGGTGCAGGCTGTGTTGGAGTCGCAGAAGCGGACAAGGTCTCGCAGGAGCAAACTTGCAGATGCGGAAGTTTGGCCGCAAGTGTGCGAGGTAGGAAGTGGAGTGTTCTCTCTCAGAAGCGTAGTATTGACCGCAAAAGCGGTACCGCAGAAGCGGATTTTTGGACCGTAGAAGCAGGATAGCTGGGCAGTGTTTAAATCCGAAGGGTTTCGTGATTTCTCTCATTTTGGACTTTTCAAACTCGGTCTAAGGAGATATTTGAGAGGATTTTCGAGGGGTTTCTTGAGGTAAGTAACTTGTGGTTAAATATATTCAATAATTATGTTTCCCCATTGAATTCTCCATCTAGATTATGTGGTTTTGAGGTGTAATTTTGGGAGTTGAGGCTAGGGATTTAGAGAGTTTAAATTGGGGATTTGGGTGTCGATTTGGTATTGGATTTTGATAAATTTGGTATGGTGACTCGTGCTTGAATGGGCTTCCAGATTTTGTGACTTTTATCGAATTTCGAGATGTGGGCCTGGGGGCCAAATTTTGAGTTAACTTTTTGACTTTTGATTAAGAACTTAGTATTTTCTTATGGAATTATTTCATTTAGCTCGTGTTGATTGTATCGAACTGTTTGTTGCTAGATTCGATGAATTTGGAGGCCGTTTCGCGAGGCAATGGCTTATTGAAGTAGAGTTTTGCACAGTTTGAGGAAAGTAACACTTCTAAACTTGGTTCTGAGGGTACGAAACCCTGAATTATGTGTTGAGGTGACGCAGATGCTAGGTGACGGGCGTGTAGGCGTGCACCATAAGAATTGTTACTTGGATGATTCCAGGGAACTACATAGCTGATTTGTCTTGTCGTTATTCGTGTTTTCATTATGTGTTGAAGAAATTAAGCTGCCAGTCATGTTAGAAATCATGCTTAGGCTATGTGTTGATACTGTAGGGACCCGCATAGGTCGTGTTATATGCTGTTTTATTTGCTAAATTGTCATTTTGTACGCAGTCATAGCTTTTACTGCATATTCTATCTCGGTCTCTATTGTCCTTTATTGATACATTATATCTTCATTGTTTGGGCTGATTATCATGACTCTTGAGAGCCCGAAAGACTAGAGAGATTGATGACTGAGTGAGGCCGAGGGCTTTCTTATAAGGATATTTATGGGAGCAGGTTGCACACCGCAACATGTTATTTTGATTCATGCCATGATTGTCTTATTATAGTGCTCGGGCAAGAAATGCCCCTCCGGAGTCTACACATCCACAGTGGGTGCAGGTACCTATTGAGTGCGAGTTCGAGTGCCGCGCAATTGGGAGGATTGAGTGATTGTGAGGTTGGAGTGAATGGGAGGATTGAGTGACTAATACTCTGAGAGTATGCATCTGATTTCATTTCTGTTGTACTTCAGCTGGCATATATATTAGCTGTCATGTATTTACTGAGAGGTATTATATCATGTTTCAATTGAACTTGACATGATTTAACTGTTTTGGCTTTAACTATCGAACTTGAGAGCATGCCTACTTTCTTGTACTGTATTTCTGTAATTGAACTGCACCCATAAAGCTCGTCACTACTTTCAGTCCAATAGTTAGTCTTGTTACTTACTGAGTTGATTGTACTCACGCTACACCCTGCACATGGTGTGCAGATCCGGGTGCTTCCGGTCATGGCGGTTGTTGATTTGTAGAGGCCAGACCTTCGCAGATCATCGAGGTAGCTGCTTGGAATTCGCAGAGCTTGACTTTCATCCTTTATCTTTCAGTTTATTTATTCAGTTTTACTTCTAGATAGTGTACTAGACTTTTTCATTTCGTAGATGCTCATGTACTCGGTGACACTCCGGTTTTGGGAAGAATTTATGTATTGAGTTATGATTTCCTATCCTATTTTAAGAGATTTTCCTTTATTTAAACTGTTTTAGTATATTTCAATGATTTAATGTGTTGGAAATGTCTGAATAGTCGGCTTGCCTAGTACTATGATAGGCCCATCACGACGGGTTGGTTTTGGGTCGCGACACTAGCGCTCTACCTCCACAGTGGCAGCAAGCAGACGTGCTATTGTATTTTGGATTCTATTGGTTGTGCAAATTGGTAGAATACATGTTCTGTGCATCTTTATCAATGATGATGTCTAGTTCTTATGATAAAGCTCCTGCAACTAAATCAATGGTATTAAATTGCAGCTGTCCTAAAATCTAGACACAATACAATATGGTTTGTTTATGGATTTATCATGACACATGTAGTAAAGATCATAACTATTGGAGTAGCTAATTTGATAAATATTTTGTTGCAGGCACACAATTTAGGAAACGGCGCTATGTCACCAATTAGGCCGAGAAGATCTTTTGATGGAAGTAACAACGGAGGTAGATCGAATGACAATTAGTAATCATTGTTAGCATCAACTATGTTTTGTCTTATGTACATTTGTTGAATAACTCTTTGAAATATCATGATATAATTTTTGGGTACCTATATTGTCACATCCCAAAACTCAACCTGTCATGATGGCACCTATCATGATACTAGGCAAGCCAACAACTCACACATATGAACACTTTCAATTTAAAAATATACTAAAATAGGTTTAAATAAGTGAAAATCTCATAAAACTGGATGGAAACGCCTCAACTCATACAAAGGTTTTTTCCAGAACCTAGGTGTCACTGAATACATGAGCATCTATACAGTAACACAGTCTAATACACTGTCTAAGAAAGTATAACAGAATAATCAAAAACTGTGAGATATGGGAGGAGAGTCAAGGTCTGCGGACGCCAAAGCAACTACCTCGATAATCTCCGAACAGGTAAAACTCCACGATTAACAACCACCATGCCCGAAAATGCCTGGATCTGGACACGAGGTGTAGGGTGTAGTGTGAGTACAATCAATGTTATTGAGTATACTAGTTATTGAGAATACTAGTTATTTCAGTGTAATTCTACCTTTTTAGACTAGCACAACACAATAAATAAAACTAACTCATAAGGCTTAGTTTGAAGAATATCCTTGTGTGCATGTGCACTATTTCTCAAATACCATGCTCAAACAGTATTATGGGATGTAGAGGAAGGAAACAAGTAAATCAGATAAATGATCAAGAAAATACAAGTTGCACACACTGCACAGATAAGTCACGTGTTGTACGGACAATTCACGTGATAACAATAAAACCTGCACGGACAACTCACATGCGACAAGGGAAACTCACGTGTCAATATTATCAATATATGAATCTGCACGGACAACTCACATGCTGGACGGACAACTCACGTGCCAATAATATCAATACATGGATCCGCACGGACAACTCACGTGCCAGTAACATAATCCGCCCGGCATAGCCACAGGCCCTAGTCCAAACATATCATACAGAAGCAATAAATCAAGTATACAGGTATATGATGAATGAAATAAGATTTTCATGTCCCTGTACTGGTGTAAATGACATGCTAAAGTGTAGGCATGTGCAAAGGGTGCTATCGTAGCTCAAACCGGCAATTTCATCAATGAAAAGCATTTATCAAGTTCGTTCAGGGGTTAAACCTCTAAGTAGCCTCATCATGGCTCAATTAGATCACATAAAATATTATAACATGTGAGATATCAAAGATTAAAAGCTTAACAGTCATTTCTAGGCTTATAAGAGCCTGAGCACAACCCAAACATGAATATATAGTCCCGGTGCTCTCACATGGGCTCATCCCCATGCATGCGCACACCCAAAAGCACGTGGTTATCACCACAATTCAGGCAACTGGTGCCTTAACCAAGTTTAAATACGAGAATTACCTCAAGATAATCGAATCACTCCGCTAGCAAGTCCTTGCCTTGCGAATCGGCCTTCAAACGCCTTGACTCTAGCCACAAATAATTTGATACAATTAACTCAAGCTATTGGAATCAATTCCACATGAAAATGCTAAATTCCTAATCAAAGTCAAAAAGTCAACTCAAAAGTCAACTTCGGGCCCACGTCTCGAAATCTAATAAAAGTTACAAAATCCGAAATTTCATTCAACCATGAGTCCAACCATACCAAATTTATCAAATTTCGACACCAAATCAACACTCAAATACCCAAATTTAACTCTCCACTCCCTAGCCTAGAACTCCCAAAATTCTACCTCAAAAAAACACAATCTAGGTCGAAAATTCAGTGGGGAAACAATATTATTGAATAAAAATGATCTAGAGTGACTTACCTCAAGAAACCGCTCGAAAATCCTCTCAAAAATTGCCTTAGTCCGAGTTTGAAATGTCCAAAATGATTAAAATCACGTAACCCTCGAGTTTTAAACACTGCCCAACCCTTTTCTCTTATGCGGATCATTTAACCGCACCTACGGTTCCGCTTTTGTGGTCAAAGCTCCGCACATGTGGAGTTAAATAAGATTTTCATGTCCCTGTACTGGTGTAAATGACATGCTAAAGTGTAGGCATGTGCAAAGGGTGCTATCGTAGCTCAAACCGGCAATTTCATCAATGAAAAGCATTTATCAAGTTCGTTCAGGGGTTAAACCTCTAAGTAGCCTCATCATGGCTCAATTAGATCACATAAAATATTATAACATGTGAGATATCAAAGATTAAAAGCTTAACAGTCATTTCTAGGCTTATAAGAGCCTGAGCACAACCCAAACATGAATATATAGTCCCGGTGCTCTCACATGGGCTCATCCCCATGCATGCGCACACCCAAAAGCACGTGGTTATCACCACAATTCAGGCAACTGGTGCCTTAACCAAGTTTAAATACGAGAATTACCTCAAGATAATCGAATCACTCCGCTAGCAAGTCCTTGCCTTGCGAATCGGCCTTCAAACGCCTTGACTCTAGCCACAAATAATTTGATACAATTAACTCAAGCTATTGGAATCAATTCCACATGAAAATGCTAAATTCCTAATCAAAGTCAAAAAGTCAACTCAAAAGTCAACTTCGGACCCACGTCTCGAAATCTAATAAAAGTTACAAAATCCGAAATCTCATTCAACCATGAGTCCAACCATACCAAATTTATCAAATTTCGACACCAAATCATCACTCAAATACCCAAATTTAACTCTGCACTCCCTAGCCTAGAACTCCCAAAATTCTACCTCAAAAAAACACAATCTAGGTCGAAAATTCAGTGGGGAAACAATATTATTGAATAAAAATGATCTAGAGTGACTTACCTCAAGAAACCGCTCGAAAATCCTCTCAAAAATTGCCTTAGTCCGAGTTTGAAATGTCCAAAATGATTAAAATCACGAAACCCTCGAGTTTTAAACACTGCCCAACCCTTTTCTCTTATGCGGATCATTTAACCGCACCTACGGTTCCGCTTTTGTGGTCAAAGCTCCGCATATGTGGAGTTACACAGGACACCAGCCTTCCGTGCAAATGACATGCTAAAGTGTAGGCATGTGCAAAGGGTGCTATCGTAGCTCAAACCGGCAATTTCATCAATGAAAAGCATTTATCAAGTTCGTTCAGGGGTTAAACCTCTAAGTAGCCTCATCATGGCTCAATTAGATCACATAAAATATTATAACATGTGAGATATCAAAGATTAAAAGCTTAACAGTCATTTCTAGGCTTATAAGAGCCTGAGCACAACCCAAACATGAATATATAGTCCCGGTGCTCTCACATGGGCTCATCCCCATGCATGCGCACACCCAAAAGCACGTGGTTATCACCACAATTCAGGCAACTGGTGCCTTAACCAAGTTTAAATACGAGAATTACCTCAAGATAATCGAATCACTCCGCTAGCAAGTCCTTGCCTTGCGAATCGGCCTTCAAACGCCTTGACTCTAGCCACAAATAATTTGATACAATTAACTCAAGCTATTGGAATCAATTCCACATGAAAATGCTAAATTCCTAATCAAAGTCAAAAAGTCAACTCAAAAGTCAACTTCGGGCCCACGTCTCGAAATCTAATAAAAGTTACAAAATCCGAAATCTCATTCAAACATGAGTCCAACCATACCAAATTTATCAAATTTCGACACCAAATCATCACTCAAATACCCAAATTTAACTCTCCACTCCCTAGCCTAGAACTCCCAAAATTCCCCCTCAAAAAAACACAATCTAGGTCGAAAATTCAGTGGGGAAACAATATTATTGAATAAAAATGATCTAGAGTGACTTACCTCAAGAAACCGCTCGAAAATCCTCTCAAAAATTGCCTTAGTCCGAGTTTGAAATGTCCAAAATGATTAAAATCATGAAACCCTCGAGTTTTAAACACTGCCCAACCCTTTTCTCTTATGCGGATCATTTAACCGCACCTACGGTTCCGCTTTTGTGGTCAAAGCTCCGCATATGTGGAGTTACACAGGACACCAGCCTTCCGTGCCTGTGGCTACTAGTCCGCACCTGCATCCTCGCTTCTGCGAGAAGACTTCCGCTTTTGCGGACGTGCCTCAGCAGACCTTTTTTCGCTTCTGTGATGGTCCTTCCGCATCTGCGAACTCGCAGGTGTGGAAATTCCCTTCGCACCTGAACAACTCCCCAGCTCACCCAAATCCACTCCTGCGATGACTCATTCTCTTCTGCGGTGGCGCACCTCCAAACTCCACCCGAGGCCCCAAGGACCTCAACCAAATATACCAACAAGTCCTAAAACACAATACGGACTTAATGGGCCTCAAATCACATCAACCAACATAAAAAAGACTAACCGCACCTCAATTCAAGCCTAACAAAAACTAAGAAATTTCAACTTCTACAATCGATGCTGAAACCTATCAAATCACATCCGATTGACCTTATATTTTGCACACAAGTCATAAATAATTCGATCCCGGTAACCACAAAGTCCAATCTCTATCAAACTTCTCAATTTCCAAAACTTTTAATTTTTCAACTTTTGTCATTTCAAGACTAAATCAACTACAGACCTCCAAATCTTTATCCGGACATACTCTGAAGTCCAAAATCACCCAACAGAGCTATCGGAACCATCAAAACTCCATTCCAGAGCCATTTACACATAAGTCAATATTCAGTCAACCTTTTTAACTAAAGCTTCCAACCTTGAGACTAAGTGTCGCAACTCATTCCGAAACATCCTCGGAACCGAACCAACTACCGCGAAAAGTCACATAACAACAATTGAGCATAAAATAAGCAGTAAATGAGGAACGGGGCTATAACATTCAAAATGACCGGCCGGGTCGTTACATCATCCCCTTCTTAAACAAACGTTAATTCTCGAATGGCTCTAGAATCATACCTGGAGAATCAAATAGGCATGGATATCTACTTCGCATCTCCCGCTCGATCTCCAAAGTAGACTCCTCGACTGGCTGACCTGTCCAGTGCACCTTCACTGAAGCTATGTTCTTTGACCTCAACTTCCGAACCTGCCGATCCAGAATGGCTACTGGATCCACATCATAAGTCATATCATCATATAACTGAACCGTGCTGAAGTCCAACACATGAGACGGATCCCCGACATACTTCTGGAGCATAGAAACATGAAACACTAGATGAACACTCAACAGACTAGGCGGCAAGGCAACCCTTCTTCCCGAACGTCATAATACCCTTCATGGGTGAAACCTTGAGTAGTACCTTCTCCCCCACCATGTAAGCAACATCGCAAACCTTTCGGTCGGAATAACTCTTCTATCTAGACTGCGACGTGCAAAACTGATCCTGAATCAATTTAACCTTGTCCAAAGCATCTTGATCTAAGTGAGTACCCAATAGCCTAGACTCGCCCGGCTCAAACTACCCTACCAGAGACCGACACTGTCTCCTATACAAAGCCTCATACGGAGCCATCTGAATGCTCGATTAGTAGCTGTTGTTATAGGCAAACTCCGCAAGCGGCATAAACTAATCCCATGAACCCCCAAAATCTACGACATAAGTGTGTATCATATCCTCTAATATCTGAATAGTGCGCTCGAACTGACCATCCGTCTGAGGGTGAAATGATGTACTGAACTCAACATGTATGTCCAACTCTCGCTGCAATGCTCTCCAAAATTGCGATGTAAACTGTGTGCCACGATCTGAAATGATGGACACTGAAACACTGTGAAGGCGAACAATCTCGCGGATGTAGATCTCAGCCAACTTCTCCGAAGAATAAGTAGTCCCAATTGGAATGAAATGCGTGGACTTGGTCAACCGATCCACAATCACCCAAATAACATCAAACTTTCTCGAAGTCCGTGGGAGCCCAACTACAAAATCCATGGTGATACGCTCCCATTTCCACTCCGGAATCTCAAGACTCTAAAGCAATCCTCCCGGTCTTTGATGCTCATACTTCACTTGCTGACATTTTAGGCACTGAGCTACAAACCCCACTTTATCATTCTTCATCCTCATCCACCAATAATGCTGCCTCAAGTCCTTATACATATTTGCGGCACCCGGATGAATGGGATACCGTGAACTGTGGGCCTCCTCGAGGATCAACTCACGTAGCCCATCTACGTTAGGCACACAAATCTGACCATGCATCCTCAACACTCCATCACCCCTAATAGTAACATCCTTTGCATCAATGTGCTGAACTGTGTCCTTAAGGATAAGCAAATGGGGATCATCATACTTGCACTCTCTGATGCGATCATATAAGGAAGACCGAGCAATCACACAAGCTAGAACCCGACTGGGCTCCGAAACATCTAATCTCACAAACTAGTTGGCCAAAGCCTAGACATCAGCTGCAAGCGGTCTCTCACCAACTGGAATAAATTCAAGGCTAACCATACTCACTGCCTCTCTACTCAAGGCATCGACCACCACATTTTCCTTCCTAGGATGATACAGAATGGTAATATCATAGTCTTTTAGCAGCTCCAACCATCTCCGCTGTCTCAAATTTAGATCCTTTTGTTTGAAAAAGTGCTGGAGTCTCCGATGATCTGTAAATACCTCAAAAGACACACCATAGAGATAATGCCTCCAAAATCTTCAATGCATGAACGATGGCTGGCAACTCCAAATCATGAACAAGGTAGTTCTTCACATGGGGCTTTAACTAGCGTGAAGCATAAGCAATCACTCTACCCTCCTACATCAAGACACACCCAAGTCCAATCCGAGAAGCATCATAATACATGGTATAAGAGCCTGACACTGAAGACAAAACTAGAAGTGAAGTTGTGGTCAAGGTAGTCTTGAGCTTATGAAAGATCTCCTCACACTCATCCGACCACCTGAATGGAGCACCCTTATTGGTTAATCTGGTCAAAGGCACTGCAATGGACGAGAAATCCTCTATAAAGCGACAATAATATCTGGCCAAGCCGAGAAAGCTCTAAATCTTAGTAGCTTTAGACGGTCTGGGTCAACTCTAAACCGCCTCTATCTTCTTTGGATCCACCTTAATCCCCTCACTGGACACCATGTGCCCCAAGAACGCCACCGAACTATGCCAAAACTCAACTTAGAGAATTTGGCATAAAGCTTCTCCTCTCTCAACTGCTGTAGTACAATCCTAAAATATTGGGCATGCTCCTCCTGGCTACGTGAGTACACCAGGATATCATCAATGAATACTATAACAAACAAATCAAGATATGGCTGAAATACAGTGTTCATCAGATGCATGAATGTTGCTGGGGTGTTAGTCAACCCAAAAGATATCACAAGGAACTCATATTGTCCATAGCGGGTACTGAATGTCATCTTTAAAATATCCGAGTAACGAATCTTCAACTGGTGATACCCAGACCTCAAATTGATCTTAGGGAACACCCTCACTCCCTGAAGCCGGTCAAATAGATCATCAATGCGCGGAAAAGGATACTTGTTCTTGATTGTAACTTTGTTCAACTGCCTATAGTCTATGCACATCCGTATAGTACCATCCTTCTTTTACACAAACAGAACAGGTGCACCACAAGGCGACACACTATGCCTAATAAACCTCTTATAAAGAAGTTCATGAAGCTTCTCTTTCAATTCCTTCTACTCTACTGGTGCTATACGATACGCAGGAATAGAAATGGACTGAGTGTCCGGCACCAAGTCAATACCAAAATTAATATCCCTGTGGTGTGGCATGCCCGACAGGTCTGCAGGAAACACATTTGAAAAGTCTCTTACTGACGGTACAGAATCAATAGTAGGGGTATCAACACCAACATCCCTCACAAAGGCCAAATATGACAGACACCCCTTCCCAACCATCCGTTGGGCCTTCAGATAAAAAATCACCCTGATGGGAACATAATCTAGAGAACCTATCTACTCGATCCTTGGCAACCCAGCATCGCCAACGTCACAGTCTTAGCATGACAATCCAGAATAACATGACATGGAGGTAGCCAGTCCATACCCAAAATCACATCGAAGTCAACCATATTAAGCAATAAGAGATCAAATCTAGTCTCCAATCCCCCAATAGTCACTACACACGACTGATATACATGGTCCATAACAATAGTATCGCCCATCAGCATAGATACATGAACAGGTGAAACTAAGGACTCACGGGGCATATCGGCATAGATACATGAACAAGTAAAATAGATGTGCGATCTGTGGTTTTATGAACAAGTAAAATAGGATGATACATAGGAATAAGTAGAACCATGGTCAAATAATGTGAAAGAATCCATGTGGCACACTGAGACAATATATGTGATCACTGCATCTGAAGCAACGAGATCTGGCTTAGCAGGAATAGCATGGAATCGAGTCTGACCACCACTTGATCGGCCTTTCCCTCTAGGGTGACCTCTAGCTGCCTAGGTCCCACCCCGAGCTGGCTGAGCGGGTGGTGTAACTGTTGGTGCTGGTATCATCGGCCGATAACTCTACTGTGGAACCCCGCTCAACAATCTAGGGAAATCCCTTTTGAGATGACTCAAGTCTCCGCACTCGAAATAACCCCTCCTCCGACAGAGTTGCTACTCCTGATAACCCGTGGAACTGCCTGTAGAAACCTGAGCAGATGAGGCATGGTGAGAACTTTACATTGGTAATGCACTAAATGATGACTGACCCGAATGAGCACTGTAAGAACCGTGGCTAACCGATGCACTATGATGAGCTGGGCGAGCCGTCTGAGCGAGCCTTTAAAGATGACCCCTGTAGTGGTGGGACTGACCCCACCGCTGAAACCACATAGCTGGGATGGCAATGCAACACAAGACTTTGTCATTAGGAAACCACCAATGAGAACTGCAAAGCAAAAGCCGAGTATCCCTACCACCTCCACAAGGTCAAATAAATCAAAAAATAAATGATAAAGTTTGAAGAATATTTGAAGACAATGGAAGAAGAAGCCAACGAGCTACAAATTGAAGAGCGCACAAGGATGAAAAAAGAGGGTCAAGACTCAATTTTTTACCTTGTTTTATTTTATCATTTTCTAAGTATCATCATTTGTAATATCATCACAGGGTATGTTATAAACTCTGTGATGATCATAGAGTACTTAGTTATTTCCAGTTCGTATTTTCTTCATGCTTGCTAGTAGATGAGGTTTATTATGCCTCAATAGGATTTGTAAGGTAAGGTCTAGCACAGTATGTGTGTGCTATATTCCTATGCCTTTGGGAAGATCCAAGCGGCTATGAGATTATATGCCCTCGTGAGACTTCTGCCGGCAGCTACATCATGATCCTCTACATGAGGCAGCCATCTTAAGGCAATGGAGGCGCAGAGGAGTAATTATATAGCCAAGGCATAGAGGCAACACTATTGTAGCTAGCCCCCTTACTTGTACTTTTCCGTTGTGGTTTCTTTTTTTATTTTTTATTAATAAAATAGCTACTAGACATGCCTAGTAGTATAATTTGTCCATATATATATATATATATATATATATATATATATATATATATATATATATATATATATATATATATATAAAATAATAACTTTTGGATGATTTTAGCTATTTTTAGTTATTTTTCTTTGAATTTATTTGCGCATTTTTATGTAGGTTTAATTAAAAAGTACTAAAATATTTTTACTTTTTATTTGTATATTTTAGTTTGCATCTCTAAAGGATTTTCTTTTTACTTGTATAATTTCATTAGAGAGACAATGGATTGGGCTAGTGTATTTTAATTAAAATTGAGCCAAAATTGGCCCAAATTTTGAGCCCAATTTGTCCATACCCAGTCAAAAATGGCTGGCCAAGACTTGGTCCAAAACGGCGTAGTTTAATGATGAAACTACACCGTTTCATTAAGTGAATAAAGATTAAATCTTATCTATTCATCTCTCTCTCATCCAATGGTCCATAATCAATCTCCCAATTAGGTATTTAAGACTTAGAAATGCTGAAATTTTGCCCACATTTCTCCCATAATTCCTTTCTTCCTCCTCTCTCTTCTCTCTCTAGCCGCCATGCGGCGGCGGAGGACCACCTCCAAACACCCCCAAATTTTCACCATGTAATCTCCACAACCTCCTCTTTCCATATCTCCTAACCAAATCCTTCAAAACCCCCTCAAACTCCTTAAATCTTAAATCTAGGAAATTTTAGCCGCCACTTTTTTGCCCAAATTCTTGAAGCTCCGGTCACTACCATCCCACAATATCTACATCAACGGATAGAGCTCCTCAAGACCTACCTATTGATGTCAATTCCACCCCAAAAATTCGGCGATCGAAAATCCGGCCAAATTCCGGCGACCTCCCCGAATGCCCTCGTTTGGCATACCACCATTGTTTCGGCCACTTGAATTGTGAAATGGTAAAAATACTATTGTTTTTTTTCATTGCTGATTTTTTATTTTATTTTTATTTTTCAGATTTTATTTTGTCTCTTATTAAATATTTTAGCATTAGCTTTTGAAGTTTGAAATGCTAAATTTTATGTTTTTGCACTTGTTGATGTAGTATAATAGTTTTGTATTGATAAAAGTGAGATAGTAAAGGATTACTTGACAGTATATGGTACTTGTTTGGTTGATTATTTACTGCTTCAGAGATTTTTTGAGTACAAAACTCAAAAGTCATTTGTTTGGTAAGAAAATATGGACTTTTGGACAATTTTTGAACAAAAGTCTGTCTTTGAATAGTGAAGAGCAGATTTTAGTTGAAATACTCTCTTTTGGACAAGATTGAACAAAAATGTCTTGCCTTTTGAATTTAAGTGCAGATTTTGTGGAAAAATCTGTCAAAAAGGACTGAATTTTAATCATGAAATAGTTGGCTATTTCTCATATATAAAACATACATCTTCATAGCAGTAGAGATCTGGACACACTAAAAAAAGGGAGAAAAAAATCAGCAGCTAAGGCATTCTTTAGTAGCTAAAAATTGTGAGTTTTTGTGAGTTGATTCTTTAGTGCAAAACATTTTTTTAGAAAAAGATAGTAGTCTTGAAAGCTTCTTCTGGAGTTACATAATTGCTGGTTTCAACTGTTTTGCTAGGTATTTCCGGTTCACATTCTTGGGTTTGAAATGTGCTGGTTGTCGTTGCCTTTTGCTGTGTTGCAACCCCTTTAATTATTTTGTTGTCCACTTCTTGATTTTGGAAAGAGCTGACTTTGCTGTATTTGTTCTTCTTTCTGCTGTCCAGGTAATTTTCGGACCATGTAAACTCCTAAACTCGAGTTGGAATAAAAGATAATGATGATGGGAAATATTAGTAGCTTCATCCTTCTATTGTAATTCATTTTTATATGCTCTTGAATGTTGGATAATGTTATGACTATATGTTAGATAATTAAACGGTGTCAAGCATCTTTATTTTATTTTTTTTGCTAAAGCGATAGATATAATTCCACTGGGCCCTCAGTTGCTTGGTTGTATGAAAGGAGTATATATTAAATTTTGAACCCATGTAGCTATGTTTGTCCCTTTGTTGTTGCCAAGCTAAACTTTGTTTTTAATTTTTAATTTTTATTTTTAGAGTCCCAATAATCTTGCTTATTTTTTGAAAAGGTTTATTTTAGTAAGGTAGTTAAGCTGTGAATAGAATGATACTCTCTGGAAACTTATTTTTGTAAATAGTTGGCTATGGATTGCAAATAGCAAGATAGGGCCAGATCTGTAATGTGACTCTAAAAGGCCATATCTGCAGATTTGAAGTCCAAGAGCATATGAGCCTCTTGGATTTTATCTTGGACATGAGCCCATTGGCTCCATCAGCCCAACAGTGGGCTGCCTCATTTCAATGTCATCACAAGCCCACATCTTACTAGTTTTAAGCAACATAAGTTAATAATTTTCCAGCACTAGTCTCAACTTTTAAATTAGAAATCGTAATAACTGCAAAACCATTTCATTTAGCCATACACTATTAATTTTTCCAAAAAAATAATAACGTAGTAATAATTCTTGTCATAACTGTGGATTCGCTTGCGTAGCACTGTTATGACAAAATTAATAAAATTCGTTTCGGTCGCGCATTCGCTTGTGTGGTGCGGTTAGAAAATTTTAATATTATTCAAATTTTTTCTTCAATGTTTTTAATAAATAGTAGCAGACATAAGAAAAGCATGAAAAATCAAATAAAACACAAGTTATCCATAAATTAATTCAAGCCAATTTTAGTCAATAAAAGCGACCGTGCTAGAACCACGGGAATCGGGGAATGCCTTACACCTTCTCCCCGATCAACAGAATTTCTTACCCGGACTTTGTTTTCGCAGACCAATAATAATAGAGTCAAACCTTTCTTTGACTAGGGATTCAAATAAAAGGTTACTTGGAACACCTAAAAACTCAAATCCAAGTGGCGACTCTGTAAATAAAATAATCTTTACACAAGTTTGTCACTTTAATCCCACAACAGGTCATATCATACATTATCTTTTGAGGGTAGAAAAGGGGTGTGACAGCTCTGGCAACTTATCAGAATTCGAGCTTGTACTGCTTTGATATTGCTTGAACTGTATATATGAATTGTCTTCTCTCGCACCCCATCTGAGTCTTCTGATAAGTAATAGTATTGTGTGTGCTGACCAGCTCCACAAAATTTTCCGTCTGAGATAAAGCCAGTGTGCAGACCTGCTCCCGGTGAACGATTTAATCACACATGTTTAGGCGGGGAGAACCACCAGTAAAGCCGGAACCGCTCTACGGCCGGCACGCTAACGCTCCTTGGCTTGGGTTTTCCGATCGAGTAAGCCAGGTTTAGACACCTTCTCCACCAAGATTTTAACCTAGAAGAACAAATCTCATGTCGGATATCCCTAGTAAGTTTGCTTTATTTTTCATCATGTGCATTTAGCTTAGCAGCACTCGGCACATGGGACCGGGTTCTGTTTTAGGATAGGTACCTTGTTGAGACCAATATGTTCATGATATGTGCTATCTGTTGCATTAATTGGGAGGCTTGCATGTTGACCAACTTTAGGATAAATCAGTTGAATAAACAAGAGAGAAATTCTCCGATTTTTGTACATATGTCAGTTAAAAGAAAAAAAATAATAAAAAAAAAGAGGACGATGTGGTATAATTCTACGGGTTTAAGGATTAATTTTCATAAATCAAAAGAGAACATAGTCAATTTTTACTGAACTACGCGGGTCTGATTCTCACCGAATATGACATATGTAGGCAAACCTCATCGGTTCTGGCCCTCAATTTTCAAAAATCCAAAAATATTTTCCTTTAATTCTTTCTTTAGAAGTCTTCATTAGAAAATCCCAAATAAAAAAAATAAAACCAAAAATATTTTCTTTCTTTTTAGAAGTCCTTCATTCAAAAAATAAAATAAAATCAAAATCCAAATATCTATTTTTTATTCTTCTTTAGAAGTCTTTCTCCGAAAAAATAAAAATAAAATAAAAATCAAAATTCAAAAAAAGTATTCTCTTTCTTCTTTAGAAGTCTTTTTTTTTCAAAAATTCTCATAAAAGAAAATTGAAATCCAATAATATTTTCTTTATAAGTCTTTCTTTCAGAAATTTAAAAAAATATTTAAAATCCAAAACAAAAAAAAGAGTTTAGTTTATTTACATTATTCCTAATCTTCCTAAAGGCCTGGACTACGTAAGATCTGATTCATGTTCCCACATGATATGTAGGCAACCCACATCAGGTTCGTTCGAATGATTTTAAAAAAAAAAGTAAAAACAAAAGAGAAAAAAAAGAGAAGAAGAGTGTTTATTCTAACATGCTTGTTATTTTGGAATAAAAGCTAGTTAAAAGTGGTCGGTTTGTTGGTTTGCAATGGTGAATCACAAAAACAATCCAGGATCACTCTATCATTTTCTCAACCAAGGGAATAAGCACCGCTACTGTTGATTCGACTAAGGTCACGAAAAGGCAAGTACACAGTTTGGTGGTGAAAAGAAGAGGCAAGTGTTGGTTGACTTTTACCAGGTTTGAGCAATAGGACATTCTTTGTGTGAGATGATATGTGATGATAGGGAGATGAATTCTTCCAACTCTTTTGGAAAATCTATTGCTATGAAATTTCCCATGACGCCAGTCCTGAAATCCGATAGCCAATATTGGGAACGGTTTGATCAAAAAGTCAAAATTTGAATGTTGATTCCAAAGTAATTAAAATTAGTTAATGCCATAGTAATGCTGATGTGCAAGTCCCTGGCTAAGATGTCGCTTAGTAACTGAAAAGTCACTTCTCTTTCAGTCGGGGAGGAGTCATGGTAGCTTATTTTGTCATCTTTTCTTCTTCTTTTTATGTTATCATACCTTTCTATTCTTTATTCAATAAAATACAATCAGTCATGTTGTGTCCATTTTGTGCATAGTTCTTTTCTTGCTAGTTCTAGTGACATGACATGCATGCGGAATTTTTGGCCAGATTTTAGAAAATTGATCTAGTCTTGAATTTGATAACTAAAAGAAAGAGGCACTTTTGAAGATTAATAAATAGTTGAAACAAGTTGAGAATAAGAATAACAATAAGCCAAGTATACACGGAACCAAAACAGTCATACCAATGGAGGTTAAGGATCTCTACCTATGAATTATTGTGAAGATCAGGCTTAAGGATGATCAGATGGGTTGAAGTTTGTTTAGAACTACAAGATATAAAGTGTTTTTTAAAAGAAAGTGCAATACAAATAATTTGAAACGAATCAATCAGTATTGAAATGCACACTTCCATATCAAGAAAGAAAGGTCACCCAAATTGACTAGGGTCATTCCATGCGAGGAAATTATTGCTCATACAGCTTTACGCTAGACAAAACCCAGAAGACAACATGTTTATCAATGTCATGATTGTGAAAAGATAATATGTTTGGCGTTCTCGAGGCTAGGAAGCCCTTTTTCTGCTACCCAAATACTTTATACCCCTTGTTACCCCTTTTGAGCCTATGCTATAATCTTTGACCCCCCTCTCTTGGAATTAAGTCTAGAGTCAAAAATCCAAAAACAAAATAATCTAAAGTCCGTACCCCTAGAACCTAAGTGCTGGGGCATTTTGCAAAAAAAAAAAAAAAAAAAAGAAAAAAAGAGAAAGATGAAAAAAGAAATAGTTAGGTCAGATTTCTTGAACTACGTTTGACTTGATTCCTTTAAAGGATACGTATGCAGCTCTATACTAGGGTTCACTACAACCAAAAAAGAATCCATTATCTGAAACTGGGGCATGAGTTTGTTTTAGTTCTTTTTAAAAGAGTCGATTCCAAGAGTTGTAAGTTTACAACCCCATCATATTGAGCCTATTTTGAGCCTTCATACCGTCCTTTATTTCTTACCATATCCAAAAGCCTTCTAAATAAAGACCTCCTGATAAACCTTCAAGAATGCCAAAAGAAGCATGCAATGAACAACAATTGTCACGTGACATAGAACACTATCAAGTTGCTCACACAAAAATAAAAAAAAAAATAAAAAGAAAAGAAGAGAGAGAGCCTTACTAGTGAAAACCTTCACGGACACTTTAAGGCGATGGTAAGTAGAGATAAATAAATAAATAAGAGAGACTTGTTGGTGAAAACCCCCCGGGGCACCATTAGTCGAAGGTGAGTCATGAGTCTGATGCAAAATAATTGGCACAAAGATGCTCGGTTTTAAAGCTCGAAGGAATGACAAGATCAAAGGTTAGATTGGTTTGAAAGATCAAGTCGTTATGTCCAAAATGCATGTCATGATCACTAAGGCTAGCTACCACGCTCACATAAGCCCCTTCTTTCCTTCCTTTCCCATAAAAGTTGCATCTCTTGTTAAAAATTTCTTCCTTCTATTTGTGCATAGCTTTGTCTTTTTGCTTTTGAGTCAGTTCTCATCAAAACAAGCAAGAAAGAATTTTCAAAATCTGCTACCAGCTTTTCAGTTACACAAAGCAAATTCTGGCTAGAACGCTCAAGATACCACTGTCCAGGGAGCAACATGCACTTAGTTGTTACAATCGACATATCTTGAGGATTCGTGCGATACAAAGATTCCTACAAAAAATACTCTTGTTGGCCAACTTGTCAAAAGCAAGCCGAATTGGCACAAAGACAAGCTTCCAAAGACATCAAGGCCACAAATCGACCACCACTTTTAAAACTCACAATTATTATTTGTTTTGAATCAGGAACAAAGCAGTGCAGAATGATAATTCTTAAAGGACGAATGTCACCAAAGGTAAGTTTCCACAAAATCTCCATTTTCTTTTCTTTTCAGCATGCATCACTATTATTCATACAGATCATTTTCTTAGCTTAACCCAGGTAGAACCTTTTTACCCAGGGGGATCCAGCTCATAGTTCCGGGCAGAAGTACTCTTCGCTCAGGATGTTTTATGTAGCTTAACCCACGTAGAACATTTTCACCTAGGGGGATCCAGCTCATAGTTTCAGGTAGAAGTACTCTTCGCTCAAGGTGTTTTATGTAGCTTAACCCAGGTAGAACCGTTTCGCCTATGGGATCCAGCTCATAGTTCCAGGTAGAAGTACTCTTCGCTCAGGTTTTTTTACGTAGCTTAACTCTAGTAGAACTATTTCACCTAGGGGATACAGCTCATAGTTCCGAGTAGAAGTACTCTTTGCTCAGGTTGTTTTACGTAGCCTAACTCAGGTATAACCATTTCTCCTAGGGGGATCCAGCTCATAGTCCCGGGTAGAAGTACTCTTCGCTCAGGTTGTTTTACATAGCTTAACTCAGGTAGAACTATTTTGCCTAGGGGGATCCAGCTCATAGTTCCGGATAAAAGTACTCTTCGCTCAGGGTGTTTTACGTAGCTTAACTCAGGTAGAACCATTTCGCCTAGGGGGATCTAGCTCATAGTTCCGAGTAGAAGTACTCTTCGTTCTGGATGTTTTGCGTAGCTTAACTTAGGTAGAACCTTTTCACCTAGAGGGATTCATCACTTTATAAATAATACAGGGCACCAACCCATGGTTCCACTTCCTTCCAGTAATACAGGGTACCAATCCCTGTTTACATTCCTTCTCGGTAATACAGGGTGCCAACCCTGGGTTACATTCCTTCCTAGTGATACAGGGTGCCAACCCCTGGTTATGTTCCTTCTTAGTGATACGGTATGCCAACCCCTGGTTACGTTCCTTTTCAGTAATATAGTGTACCAACCCCTGGTTACATTCCCTTCAGTAATACAGGGTACCAACCCCTGGTTACATTTCCTTTTGGTAACGCAGGGTACTAGCCCGTGGTTGCATATCCTCAGATAGCTAGGTTATACTCTTGTCTTTGTCTTCCTTTCAATAAGTTAGATAGTTTATAGCTTTCTCTAATAACTCACAAAATTTCTCTAGTGCCAGACCGGGGCAGAAAAGTTTTGTTCGTTTTGTTCGTCTTTGATGGCTTTGCAGGCTCCACTTTATAGCTTAAGTGACGATTAAAGCTTTCAGTTTCAGTTTCTCATCAGAAGAAATAAGTCTTTCGATCACAAGATAGTTGGATTTAGATTTGATAAATGTCAGCAACTAGGCGTCTCAATATTTATCTTCTCAATCTCGGATAAGGAAAGAAAGCAATTGAGATTGAGTCATAATTGTTTCTTCAAAGAGCATCAAGATCCAGTCTAAGGTCAAAACAAAAGAGCAAGTCAAGATCAAGATTTGACTCCAGAAGACACATAGATATAAATTTTGTAATCTTAGTTTGTGGACATATGTAGTTCTCTTCTCTTTACTTTTTGATGTAAGCGGCAAGTAACGATAGAAATAACAGTAGCAGCAACAACAGTCTTAACTCCAGTATCCGGTAGTCCCAACTATCAAATTTTCCCAGAACTACACAGACATGATTCCTTTATAGCCAAGGATATGTAGGCAACCTCGGAGGCAAGGTTCGGTCACCTTTTTCAAAATTCTCTCATTAGAGTCATAGGCAAGCAAGAGTTAATCATGGCATTCACCATCTTTGCACGAAAACTTTTCAGGTTCTCGAGCAAAGAGGGGCTACTGTGAATACCTAATTTTTGCGCATTTTTATGTGAGTTTAATTAAAAAGTACTAAAATATTTTACTTTTTATTTGTTATTTTAGTGTGCATCTCTAAAGAATTTTCTTTTTACTTGTATAATTTTATTAGAGAGACAAGGGATTGGGCTAGTGTATTTTAATTAAAATTGAGCCAAAATTAGCCAAAAGTTTGAGCCCAATTCGGCCATACCCAGTGCAAAATGGCTGGCCAAGACTTGGTTCAAAACGGCGTAGTTTCATGATGAAACTATGCCGTTTCATTAAGTGAATCAAGATTAAATCTCATTCATTCATCTCTCTCTCATCCATGGTCCACAATCAATCTCCCAATTAAGTATTTAAGACTTAGAAATGCTTAAATTTTGCCCCCATTTCCCCTATAATTCCTTTCTTCTTCCTCTCTCTTCTCTCTCTAGCCGCCGCCCCTCTGCCGCCGCCAGAAATTGTCCACCGGCGGCGGACCACCTCCATACACCCCCAAATTCACACTATGTAATTTTCACAACCTCCTCTTTCCATATCTCCAAACCAAATCCTTCAAAAACCTCTCAAACTCCTTGAATCTTAGATGTAAGAAAATTTTAGCCGCCATTTGTTTGCACAAATTCTTGAAGCTCCGGCCACTACCACTCCACAATACCTACATCAGCAGATAGAGCTCCTCAAGACCTACCTATTGATGTCAATTCCACCCTAAAAATGCGGCGACCAAAAATTCGGCCAAATTCCGGCGACCTTCCTGAATGCCCTCGTTTGGCATATCACCATTGTTTTGGCCACTTGAATTGTGAAATGGTAAAAATACTATTCTTGTTTTTCATGGCTGATTTTTTATTTCATTTTTATTTTTTCAGATTTTATTTTGTCTCTTATTAATTATTTTAATATTAGCTTTTGAAGTTTGAAATGCTAAATTTTATGTTTTTGCACTTGTTGATGTAGTATAATAGTTTTGTATTGATAAAAGTGAGATAGTGAAGGAATACTTGACAGTATAGGGTACTTGTTTGGTTGCTTATTTACTGCTTCAGAGATGTTTTGAGTATAAAACTAAATGAGACACCAGTGGTCTCTAGAATATCCGCCATGCAAAGAATCTACTGGCACCTAGCCAAGAAGTCCTGAGCATCCTTTGACTCAGCCCCACTGAATGATGGAGGCTGGAGCCTCCCACACCTCTCTAGTCTTTTCTGCTCCTTATCACTCATAACGGGACTCCCTAGGCCTGAGCAACTGCAATCGACTGGGCTGGTAGTACCCCTGGTGTCTGAAGTATCTGCACCACTTACTCTAAAGTACGGGCGGTGGGAGTCTGAGTACATCCCTCGACCTGAGAAGTGGCTACTGCGGCCGGAATTGAAACCGCCTAGGCAAAGCTAGTGCAATTCAGGCAACTACTGCCTTAATCAAGTTTAAATTCGATACTTACCTCAAGCTAATCGAATCACTCCGCTAGTAAGCCCTTGCCTCGAATCTAGCCACAAACAATTTGATACAATTAACTCAAACTATTGGAATCAATTCCACATGAAAATGCTAAATTCTTAATCAAAGTCAAAAAGTCAACTCAAAAGTCAACCCCCGGGACCACGTCTCGGAATCTAATAAAAGCTACAAAATCTGAAAGTCCATTCATCCACGAATCCAACTATACCAAATTTACCAAATTCCTACGCCAAATCGTCTCTCAAATCCCCAAATTAACTCTCCAATCCCTAGCCTAGAACTCCCAAAATTCCACTTAAAAAACACACAATCTAAGTGGGAAATTCAATGGGGAAACAATATTATTGAATAAAAATGATCAAGAGTGACTTACCTCAAGAAACCCCTCGAATATCCTCTCACAAATCGCCTTAATCTGAGCTTGAAATGTCCAAAATGATTAAAATCACAAAACCCTCGAGTTTTAAACACTGCCCAACCCTTTTCGCTTCTGCGGATTATTTAACCGCACATGCAGTTCCACTTTTGCTGTCAAAGCTCCGCATCTGTGGAGTTGCACTGGACACCGGCCTTGCGCACATGTGGCCTCGCTTCTGTGAGAAGATTTTCGCTTCTACGGACCTGCCTCATCGGGCCTCCTTTCGCTTCTGCGGTGCTCTTTCCGCATTTGCAAACTCACAAGTGCGGAAATTTCCTTCGCACCTATGCAACTCCCTAGCTCACCCAAATCCGCTCCTATGATGACTCCTTCGCAGATGCGGTTGCACACCTGCGGCCAAATTCATCGCAGGTGCGATCGCACCAGACCTGGTGCACTTCAGCAATCCTTCAATACCAAACTTCGATCCATTAACCATCAAAACTCCACCAGAGGCCCCCGGGACCTCAACCAAATGTACCAACAAGTCCTAAAACATGATACAAACTTAGTCGAGACCTCAAATCACATCAACCAACATCAAAAACAGGAATCGCAACTCAATTTCAAGCCTAACAATAACTAAGAAATTTCAACTTCTACAATCGATGCCGAAACCTATCAAATCACGTCTGATTGACCTCAAATTTTGCACACAAGTCATAAATGGCACAACTGATCTATTTCAACTCCTGGAACCAAAATCCGATCCCGATAACCACAAATCGACTCTCGGTCAAACTTATCAATTTCAAAAACTTCTAATTTTCTAGCTTTCGGCATTTCTAGCCTAAATCAACTATAGACCTCCAAATCACCCAACGGAGCTATCGAAACCATCAAAACTCTATTCTGGAGCCATTTACACATAAGTCAACATACGATCAACCTTTTTAACTTAAGCATCCAACCTCTAGACTAAGTGGCTAAACTCATTTCGAAACATCTCCAGAACTGAACCAACTACCCCGGCAAGTCACATAATGACAATTTAGCATAAAATAAGTAGTAAATGGGAGAACGGGGCTATAATACTCAAAATGGCCGGCCTGATCGTTACATATATTTTATATGATGAATACTTAACTTATTTAATTCTTTATAATGTGTTACAATTATTATGAAGGGTGTTTAATTGCATAGGGGTTCAATAGGAATGATCAAAATGTGAAATTACAGAATCGTGAATAATTAAAAATATTACAATTATGAAGTTTTAGACTGTCATAATATTAAATTAGAAACAAATGGTAGTTTTTGGTTGCAAAACTAGCGGTTCAAAACTACCACAATAAACAACGAAAAGGCCATACTAAGAATTGTAATCTCATAAAATTTTGAAAACAATAACGGCAGTTTGTAAACGCTATAATTAACATCTTACAAAAGGCCACATTAAACAATGCATATTACGGCGGTTTTGAGCTACTGTTATGGCAGCTAAGATGTAACCGCCGTATACACTTTGTGGCAGAAGAGTGATAAGTGGGGATTTTGACTACTTATTAGCTCCTTTTAGCTTTCGTTTTAGTCTAAAAGCGTTTAATTGTGTTCCCGAAAAAATGATGAAATATGCTTAATTGTAGGAATATTGGAAAATGAGCCTCCAAGAAGAAATCCAACTCACAAAGGAGTGATCTAAACTCAAGGACAAAAACAGACACAAAATCTTAAAGTGCAGACCGCAGAACATCATCTGCGGCCACAGATTGTGCCGAAGAACTTATCAGAGATCTGCAAGAAGTGCGGTCCGCACATAAAATGTGTGGCCGCAGTAGCTAGGCAAGAGCAAAAGTTCAGAGAACCTACATATCAAGTTTAATAGAAGTGCGGACCGCATAATTATTGTGCGGCCGTAGAAGAAAAGATTAAAGTGCGGTCCGCAGAACATCATCTGCGGCTGCAGATTGTGCAGAAGAAGTTATTAGAGATATGTGAGAAGTGCGGTCCGCATATGAAATGTGTAGCCGCAGAAGCTAGGCAAGAGCAAAAGTTCATAGAACCTGCATATCAAGTGCAATGGAAGTGCGGACCGCATAATTATTGTGCGGCCGCAGAAGATCAGCTACGCGATCGCAGTTGCATTTGTGCGGTCTGCAAAAGATCCATGTGCGGCCGCACTCAGAAATATGCGGACCGCAAAAAGAGAGAGATGCATCCGCGGTTCTGAATTGTGCGGCCGCAAGATTCCAATCCTGTCAAGTTGAAGCAAAGTGCGAACAACACATGGAATTGTGTGGCCGCAGAACCTCCGAAAGGGCATTTTTGTCCGAAAATTCCAGCTCTGTATAAATAGAAGAGTTTTACTTTTTTAGGTCATGTTTTTGACATCAGCAGCTACAATAGCCTTTTTCTTTACTCTCTTTAGTAGTTTTTACCATATTGAGCTTTTTGAACATAGATTTCTTTATTTTAATTATCAATATGGGTTTAATTATCATTTCTTCTTCTATTTCTTCTGTCGTAAGCATGAGTAGCTAGATTTTCACTAGGGTTGTGACCCAACCCTAGAGTGTAAACTTAATGGGTGTTTGATTTATTTCTTGTTTATGGTTGGGTGCTTACTTTTTAGCTTTGTTCTTGCTTTTAATTGTAGAATTAAGGGTTGCAAGCATTAGTTCATGCCTATTTGAATTGGTCTCTACTTGAGAAAGAGAGACTTAGTCTAGGAAAACTTGCCTAACAAGAAATTGGCATGAATCCTTGGATTGCTATTTCAAAACTTGCCTAACAAGAAATTGGCATGAATCCTTGGATTGCTATTTCCTTTCTCTCTACGGGGGAAATCCTTGGATTGACTAGAAATATTGCCAAATCACTCCATCCATACATGAGATGAATTGGCGGAGAAATTTATTTCCAAGTTCTTTTCTCCCAGGCATATGGCTACTCTTAGAGACGAGATTTTAGCATTCAAACTAGAGCCCAATGAGCCGTTTCATGAAATATGGGAGAGGTACCGAACTATGGTCAAAGAGTTCCCAAATAATGACATGACAGAGGCTATGATTCAACAAACTTTCTATCGGGCGATCAATACTACCAATCAGTTTGTCGTTAATCAACTTGCCGGTGGAAATTTCATGACAATGCCGTATGCAGAAGCTTGTGAGATTTTAGATGAAATGGCGGATACTTCTTCGGCATAACAAAGTAGAGTAAATGTTCCTCAAGGTGATCCGAATGTGATTAACCTACATAAAGAATTGCATGACCATGGGCAAGCCATTGCCGAGTTGACCACCATAATAAATTAATTAGCCAAAGCTCAACTTCAACAAGTGCAAAATCCTAAGCAAGTCAATGACATGGAGGGAGTTAGTATGATGGTGAACAAAAGAAGGCCCAAAGGTCCACAAGTGCAGAACCGAGTAGATAATTATGTGCAAGGAGATAGTGGGTTTGATCAAGATAAATCTTACAATGAACAAGAGGAGAAAGTGCAATATGTGAATAACTATCAAGGGCAAAGAAACAACTCCCAAGGCCCAAATCAACAACAATGGCGACCTCAAGGTAATCAAGGGAATTGAAATTCTAACAACCAAGGTAATTGGAATGGTGGAAACAATCAAGGGAATTGGAATAGTAACAATAATCAAGGAAATTGGAGTGGTGGTAATAACCAAGGCAATTGGAGTGTAAATAATCAAGGATATTGGGGAGGAAACAACCAAGGGTGATGGAACAATAATCAAGGCAATCGGGGGTCGGGTATTCAACGACCCCCGATGTATCAACAACCGAGCAACCCGGCTCCTTATCCTTCCCATGGTCCAAACTCTTCCAAAAATGAGATGGGATGAATTGAGAACATGTTTAAGCAAATGATGGAGAAAAATGTCGACTCTGATGCCCAACATGTCTCTCACAATACATCTATCTGAAACTTGGAAGTCCAACTGGGGATAATCTCTCAAGCCCTAAATAATCATCCTAAGGGGGCACTACCAAGTGACACGGTGGTGAACCCAAAGGGTGAAAACAACATGGTACATGCCATGGCCGTTACTACAAGGAGTGGAAAAGGTGGGGATGCACCCACCTCGAATCAACGGAAACTTGTGGATGATGAGTAAGTGGTTCAAGAAGATGAGATCCCGGACAATATGGTGAAAGAAAATGAGGAAGTGCAGATTGATATTAATGACAATGTGGAGGAAGCTCACAAGGAAGTGAACCCATCTAGGGATCACATGGTTGACATACTGGAACCGGTAGTGCAAAAGGCTAAGGCACCAATGCCTAGGCCTCCTCCTCCATATCCTCAAAGGCTCGCCAAGAAAAATGGCGAGAATCAATTCAAAAGGTTCATTGACATGATGAAGAGCATGTCTATCAATGTGCCATTGGTTGAAGCATTGGAGCAAATTTCCGGTTATGCAATGTTTATGAAGGATTTAGTGACAAAGAAGCGATCGATGAATTTTGAAACTATAAAAATGACTCATCAAGTGAGTGCAATTGTGCATTCAATGGCTCCCAAAGTTGGAGGATCCCGGCGCTTTCACGATTCCTTGTACAATTGGGAGTGTTGAGTTTGCAAAAGCTATTTGTGATCTTGGGGCAAGTATCAATTTGATGCCCTATTTGGTTTTCAAGACTTTGGGAATTGGGCAACCAAGACCCACATCTGTGAGATTACAAATGGCCGATCATACCATGAAGAGACCATTGGGAGTGATTGAAGATGTATTGGTTCATGTTGATAAATTCATTCTTCCAGTGAATTTTGTCATTCTTGATTGTGAGGTTGATTATGAGGTGCCAATTATTCTTGGTAGACCTTTCCTTTCTACGAGGAAGGCTCTAGTTTATGTTGAAGCCGGAGAACTTACCTTCCAGGTTGGTGATGAAAAAGTGGTTTTCCATGTGTGTAAGTCCATGCGGCAACCCAATAGCAAAGAGGTGTATTGTTTCGTAGACTTGGTGACAGATGTGATTATAGATGAAACAAGTGCTGTGATGAATGTTGATGATACATTTGAGGCCCTCTTGCTCAACTTTGATGATGACTAAATGGATGGATTCATGGAATGTGTGAAATCGTTGCAATGAATGGGGTCGTACACTTATGAGCCCCGCAAATTGTCCTTGGATCTTGAAAATAGGACAACTCCTCCAACAAATCCGTCGATCTAGGAACCTCCTATCTTGGAGTTGAAGCCATTGCCTCCATATCTTCGGTATGAATTTCTTGGCCCTTCTTCTACTTTACCAGTTATTCTTTCCTCTTGTTTTAGTAACGTGCAGGTAGACTCTACATTGGTGGTGCTACAAAAGAGGAATAAGTCTATTGGATGGACATTGGCGGCTATTCGGGGGATAAGCACCGCATTTTGCATGCACAATATTAACTTGGAGGAAGGTGCCAAACCATCTATTGAACATCAAAGGAGACTCAACGAAGCCATGCAAGAAGTTGTCAAAAAGGAGATCATCAAGTGGTTGGATGCCGGGGTTGTCTATCTCATTTCTTATAGTTTGTGGACTTCTACGGTTTAATGTGTCCCAAAGAAGGGGGGCATGACGGTTGTCACCAATGATAAGAATGAGTTGATTCCTACAAGAACGGTGACCAGGTGGAGAGTGTGTATGGACTATCGTAAGCTCAACAAAGTCACAAGGAAGGACCATTTTCCACTTCCCTTCCTAGATCAAATGCTTGATAGATTGGCCGGCCGTGCTTTCTATTATTTTCTTGATGGGTATTCTGGCTACAACCAAATTTTTATTGCTCTGGAGGATCAAGAGAAGACTACTTTTACATGTCAGTATGGTACTTTTGCCTTCAAGCGGATGCCATTTGGGTTGTGCAATACACCGGCAACTTTTCAAAGGTGTATGATGGCGATCTTCATGGACATGGTGGAGGATTACCTTGATGTCTTCACGGATGACTTCTCGGAGGTCATGAATTGTTTTGATGATTGTCTCGCAAACTTTGATAAAGTGTTGGCAAGATATGAAGAAACAAACTTGGTGCTCAATTGGGAGAAATGTCATTTCATGGACGAGGAAGGCATTGTCCTTGGCCATAAGATCTCAAAGAAGAGAATTGAAGTCGACAAGGAAAAGATTGAGATGATTTCTAAACATCCACCTCCAACTTTAGTGAAAGGCATAGAGAGTTTCTTAGGTCACGCGGGATTTTATCGACGTTTCATCAAGGATTTCTCTAAAGTGGTGAATCCGTTGTGCAAGCTTTTGGAGAAAGATGCTAAGTTCCACTTCAATGATGATTGCATGAAAGCCTTTGAATTGCTAAAGTTCAAGTTGACTACTACTCCCATTATTACCGCTCCAAATTGGAGTGTTCCTTTTGAGCTCATGTGCGATGCAAGTGATGTAGTGGTGGGGGCTATTTTGGGGCAACACATCAACAAGATTTTTCATCCGGTCTACTTTGCTAGTAAGACCATGAATAGTGCCCAAGTCAACTACACCATTACAGAGAAAGAGCTCCTTGCCATTGTCTTTGCTGTGGAGAAGTTCCGCCCATACTTCATGGGTGCAAAAGTCATTGTCCACACGGATCATGCAGCACTTCGCTATCTTATGAACAAGAAAGATTCCAAAGCCCGGTTGATGATATGGGTGCTTTTATTGCAAGAGGTTGATATTGACATCCAAGATCTCAAAGGAAGTGAAAACCAAGTGGCGGACCACTTGCCTCGTTTGGAGGAGGAGGGGAGGCCGCATGATGGCCTTAAAATCAATGACTCCTACCCCGATGAGAAACTCTTGGCTATTTCAATGAAAGAGGTGCCATGGTTCACGGATCTAGCAAATTTCCTTGTAAGTGGTATCATCCCAAATGAGTTCTCTTTAAACCAAAGGAAGAAGCTCAAACGGGATTGTCAAGACTATTATTGGGATGAACCATACCTTTTCCGGATTTATATGGATGGAGCGATTAGAAGATGTGTACCGGAGGAGGAACAACTTGAAATTCTTGTGGCTTATCATTCTTCACCAAATAGTTATCATCATGGTGGAGTAAGAACGGCGGCCAAAGTTCTAAGTCGTGGTTTCTATTGGCTCACCCTTTACAAGGATGCAAGTGATCTAGTCAAGCATTGTGATGAATGTCAAAGGGCCGGTGGAGTCTCAAAGAAAAATGAAATGCCCCTTACCACTATTTTAGAGATTGATATTTTCGATTTGTGGGGTATTGACTTCATCGGTTCTTTGGTGAGTTCTTTTGGAATCACCTACATCTTGGTCGCGGTTGATTATGTGTCCAAATGGGTTGAGGCCGTTGCTCTACCCAACAATGAAGCGAGAAGTGTGGTGGCGTTTTTGAAGAAAAATATTTTCACAAGATTTGGTACTCCAAGGGCTATCATAAGTAATGGGGGATCGCATTTTTGCAACCAAGCTTTCGACATCTTACACACCAAGTATGGTGTCACTCATAAAGTCACGACTCCCTATCATCCACAAGCAAGCGCTCAAGTGGAAGTCTCCAACCGGGAGATAAAGAGTATTTTGTCCAAAATAGTGAATGCTAACCGGACGGATTGGTCCAAAAACTTGATGATGCTTTATGGGCTTATAGGACGGAATACAAAACACCTATCGGAATGTCTCCATACCGGTTTGTGTTTGAAAACGCTTGTCATCTTCCGGTGGAACTTGCGCACAAAGCCATGTGGGCTTTAAAGAAGTTGAATCTTGAGTGGGATGTTGCCGCCAACTTAAGGGTGGAACATTTGAACGAGTTGGATGAGTTCTGGTATCATGCATACACAAGTTCGTCCTTATACAAAGAGAAGATGAAATATCTTCATGACAAGTGCATTTGGAACAAAGAGTTCAAAGAGGGTGATCTTAGGTTGTTGTTCAATTTTGCAATTACGGATGTTTCCCAGAAAGCTAAAGTCTAAATGGAGTGGCCCGTTTGAGGTTGTGGGTGCGACACCCTTTGGTGCTTTGGACTTGAAGAATAAAAATGATGAGGTATTTAGAGTCAACGGTCACCGGGTGAAGCATTATCTGGGAAAAGTTGGTGATGGCCACATCGTGGCGGTAATTCATTTCAAATGATGGTAATCTGCGTCGTGCCGCGATGTTAAATCAGGCGCTTCTTGGGAGATAACCCATGTTTCTTTTCCTTTCTCTTTTTTTCTTTTTCTTTAGATATGTCTTATTTTGTGCTAACTGGTTTTGAAGTGTGTTGTAGGAATGAGTGTTCTATGCAAGAATTGTGCTCAGAAAAATTGGCTAAGTATGGAAAAAGTGTGGACCGCACAATTTTGAATGCTATAGATGAAGTCAACTGCGACCGCACAATTTGAGATGGGAAAATGCAAACTCTCTAAAGTTTGTTTGTTAGAGAAATGGCCAAAGTGCGGTCTCACAAGAAAATATGCAGACCGCACCAACATCTGCGATCGCACAGCTAATTATGTGGATGGTAGATCAACGAAGGGAATTTGAACAACAGGTAATAGAGTGCGGACAACAGAAGTAATTCTGCGGCCGCACTCATCTCTTGAACCCTTAGCCAAAACCGTTTAGTATATATAGTAGCCCTAATGCTACTGTTGAAACTTTCCAATCTCTGACAAATTAAAACAAAGGCTAAAATCTTGCACACAACTGATTGAATCATCTGTCGCTTAATTGAGCATCTGTGACCACTCCTTAACACCACTTCATCACCGGTATGTTTAAATCATTTCTAGGATTCTTCAATTTTCTTAGTTTAGTTTACAATTTGTTAGTTATTTTAGACCTTTTATCAATTTCATATCTATGTGGGGTGTGAATTGTGTTGGGTAAACTCCTAGTTGCTATTTGGGGGATGGGTATTTGTTTTTTCATGTTTAAGTGCTACTACAATGTCCAATTTGTACATAAAATCGAAACCCTAAGAACTCTGCCCGATTAAGTTTTGAAATGCGCAGCCGCAAAATGAATTGTATGGTTCGCAGACGTATAGATTAGGGCTTTGGTGAAGCAAGATTGTGCGGTCCGCAGAAATTCAATCGCGGCCGCAAATAAGGGCATTCTCTATCTTCATAGAGTTTCCATTTTCAGGTATCCATTGTGCAGTCTCTCTTAGAAAAGTGCGGACCGCACTTCAACTCTGCGGTCGCATTCAAAATTTTGCGAACCGCAGTTTCTTTTTTGCGGCCGCACTTCAAAATTGTGTAGTCCACACAGCCATACCTGCAGCCGCACTTCCATACCCTGCAACATGTTTTGATCTGTGAACTTCTGATTATATGCACTTGAATTAGAATTGACTCCTACTGCTATGTGTTGTAGAAAATTGTTAGATCCCGTGGTCGTGGTGATACATCAAAGGGGAGGGGTGAACCTTCCAGTTGTAGAGGCAATAGCACTTTACCCCTCGGTCTCCAAAGAGTAATCAGTAAGAAAGCCACAGCAGGCCGAAGTAGACAGTCGGAGCCCGCCAAATCAAGTTCATATGCCCAGTCTAGGGAAGCATCGGAGGGTGACTCAGTGCAAGAGCAGCTTGCAGTGCAATCACAACCACAACTGCGTCAGGATAGATTCCAACTTAGAAACAAGCCTACCTCTTGTGAGATCACTTCTGAGGGTTCTGAAGGTAACAGTCAGGCTTCGGAACCTTCATCCACACATGCCCCCAATGCACTTGCTACCACAATGGATGTTGATGATCTCCCGGACGATGACCTAGGGGGCGATACCAGAGTAGCCGGCCTTGAGAGGTCAAAGAAGAAAGAAATTTGGGAAGATAGGTTCGTCAATCTTGCAGCCTTCTCTAGTTTCAGAGAGTGGTGGCTGTCGAGATCGCTCACTCTTGAGCGTCGGTTCTTGTTGAAAGACCTTGATAAATATAACACGGTGGTGTCGAGGCAAGTCTAGGAGCAGAAGGGGTGGACATGGTTTACTCAAAGTGTGGTAGATGCCAAAGAGTACTTGGTCCGGGAATTTTATGCCAATATGGAGCACATAAAGAAGGGGACCAAAGTGACAAAAGTGAGGAACCTGAAAGTGAGGTTTGATCAGAACACCTTGAACACCTACTTGGGGTTTGAGGATGTTGAGCCAGTGCAATATTTGGAAAAGCTGACTATGGGTGATGCAGCTCGCCCATGGCTAGTTGAGATTCTGGCAGCTCCGGGACCACCACCACCATGGATCACAGTAGGGGTTCTTATTCATAGGAACACCCTGAACTTCGAAGCAAAGGGATGGCAGATGTTTGTATGCAGCAGATTAGACCCGTGCCAGAATGAGACAAATCTTCCAATTCCTCGAGCAATGTTAGTTGCCTCTATCATGGTCGGGTACCCAATCAATGTGGGTGTCGTGATGTCGGCCAACATGTCTTTGGTTGCCAGGCAAGGTGACACCTCCTACCCGTATCCCAACACTATTACTGAGTATCTTACGGATGCGGAGGTGGAGCCGAGGGATTTTGATACCAAGGTGAGGGCAAAGAAGCCCTTCTCATGGTATTATTTGATGGGTGGTGGAAACCCAAAGAAAAATGGTCAATCGACTACTACCATAGGCCAGTCTGATGAGCCTTTGATGGTTGCTGCAGAGTCAGCACACATGCCTTCTACTTCAGCAGTGCCTTCTACCAGTGCAGCTGCCATGCGTGCACCTCCTTCTTCAGAGCCTTCAGCATAAGTTCCCTCCACCTCGACTTTAAAGCCGGTACCTACGCCCACTCATCCGCTATCTGCACTGCGAGTCTCCCAGACACTGGCAAGCCTCAACAACTTGATGCAGACAACTACTGCAAAGCTGTCTGACTTATCCAGTATTGTTGCAACACAGTCATCCGCCCCGGCACCCCAGATTCCTCTGATAGTGGAGGATACATTGAAGAAGATTTTGGACAATCAGCAGACCATCATGAATACTTTAGTAGCACATGGAGCAATGATTGAGGAGCTTGGGAAGAAGGTAAAGAAGATGAAGAAATCCCAGGCATCCAAGAAATCATTAGACAGATTGAGGAGAGAGGTCACCAAGATAGCAGACGTTGGGGACCTTCCATTTGATATGCTGATGGAGACATATCCAACAACACTAGTAGATCCAGCAACACCATCAGCACTAGTGGCACCAGCTGACCAGTCTGAGGAGCCAAACCTGGCTGCCGACACTATTGAGGTGGTGCGCCAGATGTTCACCGACTCAGTTACTCCCAGAGCCGAGGATAATTAGATCCTGTTAGAGGAGACTGAGGGCGGTGATGCTTCTATGGGCACAGCCAAATAGGGAGTCCTCTTCGCTCTTACCCTTCTTTATTCTTATTTTGTTAAGCATTGGGGACAATGCATTCTTTTATTTGGGGGGTGGAGTTTATTTGATATTTGGATGATTTCACATTTGGTTTGTAATAACTGATAACGTTTTCCTTTTTATTTTTATCATGTATAGATTCTCCTCTTTCTCTCTCTATTGATGTATATATTTTCTCTTTTCCTCTCTCATTATGTATATTCATTATGCTTACAGTAGCTTGCTTTGTAGCTTCTTTATTTTATTTTCTTATTAGTCAATGTTTAATTCAATAGATTCTTATTTAATCTAATAGCTTCTTTTTAATCTAGTAGCTTCTTTTTATGTTTGAGTGGACAATAAGCCTTTGGTTTTCTTAATGCCACAGTTATTTCCAAAGGTAGTTTTTGTATGAACCGGGTGACTTTTCCCAACGATGGATGGCGTGAGAACCTTCTTAAGGGATTGAGTCTGTTTTTGGTGTTTAGGTAAGAATAGTAGTAATAAGGAATAAAAAAACCTAATAGAGTCAGACTCGAAGAGTCAAACATGCTTCACTTGGTACCAACATACTTAACTACGTGCTTATGATTAAAAATAGGTTTTTGGAAAGAAATAGATCTAGTTAGTGACCTTCTGACTCTTATGTTGACTTAAGCAACCATCGAGTGGTTTAGTCGAATCATAGTGATTTTCAATCTTGAATATGGTCATTGTGGTCCCTCGACTCTATCCTTTTTATCCAGTTGTGTGAGAGGTGAGATGTTTTTGTTGCAAGTCCAAGTACCTTTGCGAATGGTCTAGAACTTGTCCCGAATGTGTTTCGAGGAAAAATATTATGTTTTGCTTGGCTTGAGAAGTGATTGTAGGCTCTCCTTGACCCGCTTGAAATTTTCCATGGCCCACCAATGTTGTTATCCCTAGTCAACCCATTTGAGCCTAAAACCTTTCTCATTTGATCACCATGTTACAACCCTTTACCTGTTCTGTCGTGACCCTCTTTTGGCACCCGAGCTTTTCTTAATACTCTTGTGAAATAATTGGCTAAAAATGTAAGTTTGGGGGAGAGACGAGGAGTTTGAAAAAGGTACCAAGGCATAAAAAGAGAAAAGAAATGAAGTGAAGCTAAGGCAAGAAAAAGAAAGAAGAACAAAAAGAAAAATGCAAAAAGAAAGTGAATAAGTGGAAGAGTTGAAGGGATTTCAAAGAGTAGTAATAATGCAAAGCATGGAGAAAAAAAAGAAGGAGAAAATGAATATCATGACCAAGAAAGAGTGATGTTAAGTCTCTCTAGTTCCCCTAAGGAAAAGAAAATTTATGAAAGAGTTGGCAAAACATGAGCCGATAAGAAGAAGTGGAGTGCTTAAGGAAAGATGAACCTGTTCTATTACAACATATCCAACCTTAGTCCAAAAGCCTTCTTTGCATTCCGAAAAAGTCCTACATGATTTCAAGCTGAGAGAACTTATATTAGTGGTGATCTACATGAGGGGCAAGCATATGGTACTTAGAGCCGTACTTGTGACATTCTTTTTAGAGAGATGAGTGAACCTTTCACAAATCTTTGAATTGAGTGCTACATTCTTTAGTGAGATATGCTAACAGAGAGTAGAGGAGGAGGAGTTTGGGATCCCCAATGACCTACATGAAAGAGCGAGCTTCCTTGATGAATAAAGTTAATTCTTGATGCTCAAGTGTCACATTAGAACAATTTGCGCTTAAAAGCTCAACTCATCGCCTTGTTGATAATTCATAAGTGTTGTGGGTAATTGTTGGTCCCAATTGATATATGATTGATGCATCTTTGATTAGTTGGAATAGCACTTTACTTGTGGAGGTGGAAATTACCTTATTTTCTTGAGGACAAGCAAAAGCTTAAGTTTGGGGGAGTTGATAAGTGGGGATTTTGACTACTTATAAGCACCTTTTAGATTTTGTTTTAGTACAAAAGCATTTAATTGTGTTCCCAAACACTGATGAAATATGCTTAATTGCAGGGATATTTGAAAATGAGCCTCCAAGATAAAATCCAACTCACAAAGGAGTGATTTGAACTCAAGGACAAAAACAGACACAGAAGCTTAAAGTGTGTACCGCAGAACATCATCTGTGGCCATAGATTGTGCAGAAGAACTTATCAGAGATCTGTGAGAAGTGCGGCCGCAGAAGCTAGGCAAGAGCAAAAGTTCAGAGAACCTGCATATCAATTTCAATGGAATTGCGGACCGCACAATTATTGTGCGGCCGCAGAAGATCACGTACGCGGCCACAGTTGCATTTGTGCGGTCCGCAAAAGAGCTATGTGCGGCCGCACTCAGAAATGTATGGACCGCAGAATGAGAGAGAGATGCGGTCGCGGTTCGGAATTGTGCGGCCACAAGATTCCAATCCTATCAGGTTGAAGCAAAGTCCAGACCGTACATGGAATTGTGCGGCCGCAAAACCTCCGAAAGGGCATTTTTATCCGAAAATTCTAGCTCTGTATAAATAGAAGAGTTTCACTTTTTTAGGTCAAGTTTTTGACATCAGCAGCTACAATAGCCGTTTTTCTTTACTCTCTTTAATAGATTTGCTATTTTGAGCTTTTTGAACATAGATTTCTTTATTTTAATTATCAATATGGGTTTAATTATCATTTCTTCTTCTATTTCTTTTGTCTTAAGTATGAGTAGCAAGATTTTCACTAGGGTTGTGACCCAACCCTAGAGTGTAAACTTAATGGGTGTTTGATTTATTGCTTGTTTATGGTTGGGTATTTATTATTTAGCTTTGTTCTTGCTTTTAATTGTAGAATTAATGGTTGCAAACATTAGTTAATGCCTATTTGAGTGGGTCTCTACTTGAGAAAGAGAGACTTAGTCTAGAAAATTTTGGCTTACAAGAAATTGGGGTAAATCAAGAGATTGATAGTCTCAATTAAAGGGTTGAATCTAGAGATAGTAAAACCCGACTTGAGCTTTGTATCAACCATTTTGTTCAACACCCATTTGGACTTGAGAGAGCTAAATTAGGCAAAGTCACTCTGTGACTGAGAGGTATTGAGTGGGTACTCAAGTGTTGATAGCTATAATACACCCCGACCAATAAAATTATCTTTAAAGTTTACAACCCGTTAGGCAAAATACCCAGGTGAAGGTCATAGCCCTAGGCCTTTTACAGCATTTGAAAAACAATAACAAAAATAATTTCTTAGTTTCATTACTCAATCTTGCAATCTTAAATTAGAATAGACATAGAACAAGCATAAATTTGTAGAAGTGTAATTTGAGATAGTTCATACTCATACACTGCAATTTATACTCCTATATCCCACGTATAGCTCCTTGTGGAATTCGACCCCGACTCCTTGTTGGGTATTACTATTGTAATCGACCGTTTCATAACCTTGAATTGAGGTGTGAACTTGGATGAGATCAAAGGGGTTGTAGCGTTTTGGAAGTGCCGTTAAATCATATTGTGGCAGTTATAAACCGCCGTTAGATGTAAATAAAATCGCCACAATAACCCTTTTTTTGGTATTGGATCTCAAAATTCACATGTTAAAGTAGTTGTTATCCAAGATTATATCCTTCATTTGCCACGCTAAGCTTGTGTTCCCTTTAATCATATTGATTACTACCATAGAGTCGCATTCAAGGAAGTTGTTTTGGAAACCCTGTGAAATACACAACTTCACCCCAGCTATGCTGCCTTTGCCTCCGCGAAATTACTACTGCCCATTCCCATGTTTACATAAGAGTAGTTTTGTTCGTATACCTAACCATAGGTCTGTCATTTCACTGCTATTCAAAATTTCTTCTCCCCTTTAGTTTTGTTGAGTAAACTCTTCACTTTCCTTTTGTTTTTCTTTTTTCTCTATCTTGACGCCTCCAGGCTCCACCTAGTGGCGAAACCAGAAATTTTCGCAAGGGTGTTCAAACTTGAAAGATATGAAATAAATTCCCCAAAAAAAGTGTTAATTATATATTATACACCTCTAAAACCTAATATTGTATCTATATATAGTGTAATTTTTGATGAAGGATGGTCAATTGAACACCCTTTGAATAATGTAGCTTTGCCCCTGGCTCCAGCTATGGTGGCTCGAATACCATCTTGAATGTTTGGCAGCTTTGATCCAAAAAGATGGAAATTAATTCATTTCATCCATTCGCATATTCGCTCTACTATTTTACATATATCGATAATGAAATAGACGTGCATAAGAGCATTATATTCCAACAAACGCAATGAAGATTTCACTCTGAAGTTTAAGATTGTGAATTGCTCATAAACATATGTAATAGGGAGAAAAAAACATATATGTGCACATTATAAAACAAATAGTGTATTATATCCAACACTTTTATACATACACAACATAACATAAGTTAAATACTAAAGTATTTTAATTGTGTAATCACCTGCATGCAGTCAACCACAACTTTGAACCTAATTTCATTGCAATTAAGCATCTATATTATGGAGGAAGTTAGAGATGATGTTACCTTTACTTCTGCCTTTTTCATTGTCTTGATCATGTATCTGTCATTTTTTGTCATGTCGAGAAGCTTCCACTTTTTCAGGGGAGCTTAGTTCTTTGAGAGGTTCATAAATAGACAACATATACTATGTTGCATACACCTTAAATAACATGCTTAAAGCCCTAGACAATAAATTGGTCGAAAATGCTTAAACTTTTATCTTTTTACACACAATGTCTCCTAACTCTTAGCACCAACTTGCTATGTGTATTCTAGTTCAAAAGGAATTAGACATTATGTTAGAGTGTGGCCAGTAAAAATATTTCTTGTTGTAATGATATACAGAAGATGTGATCAGCAGTTCCAATCTGTATTGGGAACAAAGAGTATAAATTATATATTGTTGAAAGCATATACTTTTTTTGCTTGTTGGCGAGGCAGGAAGATCACCAAGCTGTCCACTTGTACTCAATACGTAGAAAAGTTAAAAAGATATTGAGATGTAGATGATTATGCATTCTGTATGATATTTCCTATTCCCCATAGAGAGACATAGAATGCCACCAAAATTTTGAAGTTTGTGTAAGATAATTGAAACCTCCAGAGAGTGCCATAGAATGATGTAGAATTTGTTAAAGCTCATGGATAAACATATAACACCCCCTATTAACAGTTATATAATTTGTTAAAGCTCATGGATAACCATATAGTACCCCCTATTTATATTTATATATTATATATATATATATATATATATATATATATATATATATATATATGTATGTTGCTCCCAAACGCACACGCAAGTATACGTGGTCGTACAAGTAATAAAGTAATAAATTGAGTGTCGAACCCGCAAAGAGTTGTGTTAACTACCCACTAGTTTCACCAGGATTATTAATCAGTTGATTCAATCAGAGTTCAAAAGTGTGATTATACTAAGAAATAATTCTAACAAGTAACTAATTAATGAAGCAGCAAAATAGTTGTTGTGTATTTAGTACAAACGAATATTCCAAGGTTGTGACCGATTCACCAATCCTATTATTTTCTAATTAACTCTCTCTTTCGTACAATTCACTCATGGTTGCTAATTAATCGAATAGCAACCATTAATATTACGATATTTAATTAATCATGCTGACTAGGTATATTCCTATCCTAAACACAAATCCACCCCCCTCTTAGAGTTAAGATCATGCCCTCTTTTATTCTTCTGTAATCGAGACATAGCTTTCCCAAGAATAACATAGATAGTAAATAGAACCTTACCATTGGCCAGACAACTAAGCAATTAATCACAGAATTGAAGAAACAATCATATATTAGCAATTTGTAATCAAGGTTAAGTCAACGTCAAACAACAATATTCTAGGCTAAATCACAACCCCAGAACTATGGATTTTAGCCAATCATGATAATATCAAAAAAAATTCACAAGTGTTGAAAAATTGAGAATACTAAGAAAAGATGAAGAAAACTGAGATATACTCTCTCCCGGATGTTCCTCCATTGTATTTTTTTCCTCAAATAGGCATGTCCCCTCTCAAAATAGGCTTAGTGATGCTTTTATACGCGTTGTGGGGGGGGGTGGGGGTCCTGGGCCGAGATAACCTTGTCCTGAGCGAACTAGGAGAATTTTTCTGTCACCAGCGCCCAGGGTAGCGTGGGGCGCTAGCCCTGGCGCTGGAGTTTTTAACATTCTGACTTCTGTGCGACAGGTAGCGTCCCACGCTGCCTGTGGCGCTACTTTGTGACTTATTCCCTTTTCTTCCCCTTTTCGCTTCAATTCACGCACCTTCATCCCAAATTGCTTCCAGATAATTCCTACACATAAAAATACCACAAATTAGCACAAATTATTATATTACACATTCGAAATCTATAAGACTTCAGTAAAATACGAGGCAATATGCATATAAATATACATACTTTAAGCCAAATATCAATACCCCACACTTAGACTCTTGCTCGTCCTCGAAAAATGGGACTATCAACTACACCCAACAACGTACACATCTCAACTAGAGAGGAGCACTTCAATTTTTAATCATACACTATACTCTTGAGTATGATTGATACCGGCAATCAAGCATCAACAAACAAATTTCACATTCTTCCCGTTTTAAATATACCCAAGTATAAACAATTCAATTCAACCAACTCAAACAACCTATCCATAACCACCCTACCTCAAGAGCCGACTCGTTACCACTAAGCACTCTCAACTCGTGTACTCACCAAACAAGAGAAATTCACGACATCACCCATCCGTCATGAGATCATGTGCCCTCACCAACAAACACAAAAGTCAATATAGAATAGTCTACACATTCAAGTATGACTTTAAACATAATTTAAGGATATCACACAATTTGAACAAAAATTACTCACTCTCACAAAGAATTCATGTGCATCCCGTGGTCGTACCATAAGCTTTCCCGTAGTGTACATCTCTACTAATCTAAGTCAGCAAAGTCTAGGATCAATTAGGACATTATGGGTTGTAATGTAGGCTAAGGGATGGGTATGATACATTTAGGAATAGTGACTAACCCTCCTAAGCACTTTAACACACTACACTTAAAAATCGAGCACATCTTCTTCTCAACCAATTCACTCACACCACCATATACAACATAGCCCTTTTTGTTCTCAATTAATTTCTATATTCCCACTAGCACAAATAAGAAAGATTAGGAGATGTGTATTTTTTTACATTATTTGAATTATTTTTTCCTTTTCTTGCAATTTTTTCTTTTTCTCTTTTTTTTCTACACATACATCATACATTAAGGTTCATCGGCTAGTGACCTTTTTTCACAACTTTAGTGCACCTTAAGGGACCTTCCATGTTTCCACTCAAAATCTACTTCCCAATCTCTTGCCTTACTTCTTTTAGTAACTAAGTGTCTTCGAAGGTAAAGGTTCTACAATCTCAAATTCAGAATAAAATAGGGGTACGACTTGTAATGTGGGTACCAAGGAAAAGGTCTATAGGCTCAACGGGGCTAGCAACGGAAATTTTTTATTTTAAGTGACAAGCGCATCTATTATCAAGCAAAGAACTGCCTACGTCATCTCCTAGACTAGCACAACTTAATGATTTCGCTTCGATTAACACACAGGGGAAGTTATATACTACACAGAATAGCACAAAATAACACAAATCCTTACACACACATTGCACATGACTCAATCAAGACGGTTATGTTCAACTCTCAAGTCAAGCAAGCACATATAGTTGAGAAATGTTAAGCAATATTGCACTAGGTGACATAGAAGTTAAACAACTGAGAAAAGGCATCACAGAGTAGGCTATTTATTTTACTCAGCCATCACAATTAAAATCAAATGTATGGGAGGACAGAGCGCATGCCATCGCCTAATGTGCCATCACCAAACGTGTCAATAGGTACCTCAGAGCAACTCAGTTTTTTTCCTATCCTACTCCTTAAAAAACAAAGTACCCGGTTTGAGCTACACCCTTGGAAAAGAACTGACGCCCAAAGAAAAACCAAGGAATACTACCTAACTATCCTAAAAAAATCTTTTTGGTGTTTTTAATCGGACTTTAATCCCTCAAGAAAATTGTCCAAAAGATCCATCATTGGAAAAAGTCCGAGCTTTTTCTGATATTGTTTCTATTTTTGTATTTAATTTTTTTTTAAACTGGACTATGTCTACTACGGGTTTTTAAAAGAAAAAATAATAAAATAAGAAAATAGATTTATACAATTTACATCATATAAAGTAGTTCCCCCACCCGACACTAAGCATATGCATAGTCCTCAATGATGGAAAGAAGAGCTCCCTGCTAGTAGGATTCCACCTCCTCAGAATGCCCACCAGAAGCAGCTCCGAGCTCATCATCATCATCCACTCCCAGGGGCACCAAAGTCATGGGCCATGAAATCAGCATCAAGATCATCCTGAGCCTTTGTGGGTGTTCTCATCCTCTGACGGGTGAACAGGACTGCCAGGTGCGATTCCCAATATCTCTTTGGAGGAACTGGACAGATCATTGCGTGGATGCATATGCTCCTCATCCGACATGCCCAACCTGCTCATGATTACATTTAGGGAACTATAGAAATACTTTTTGAAGTTCCCGTCCCTCTCATTCTGTGCCGCATGCCTTAGCTTAGATGTAGACTCCAACAAGGATGTGATGTCCATCAACCTCTTATGAGCCTCCACAACCTCGTCATAACTGGGGTATTCAGGTACCTCCCGGGATAGCATGTACTATGTTAGGAAGTTACCAAAGAAGAATCTCTTGATTTTTTGCCCAAATCGTGTGCGGGCAATCTCCCCTAACATGATCTCGCCCAGTCATTAGAAAAAATATCAAACACACTCGAGCTCTAGTGCATTTACTGTTGTGCTCAACCGGCATTAGTCTGGCCTGCACGACATTCTGTCACACCTTGGCAGTCTTGTTGAAGTCGAAGCGGATCATCTCAAGATGGGCATCACCCTTAGTTCTTGTGCACTTTGCATTCAAATCTACACACATAGAGTATGATGTATACCCTGGTAGCTTATGCATTTGACAAACTTTTGCAGCCTTCGCGGGTCAGGGCTATCAACTCCCAAAAATTTGCATAAGGAACGCCTATCCATTGGCACCTCCTTTCTATGGACCCGTGACTTGAACAAGTCCCCATTCCAATTTGCGTAAAGTTCTCGCACCATGCTCAAATTTGCATAGACCGGGCACTCTAGGAACTTATCCATCTTGATTTCTCTTAACTGGGCAACCACATCCGGGAAGTTCTGTTCCAGAGTTTTCATATTAATTCCCATTTCGGAGACATACCGCCCATATGGCACAAAGTTATTATGCCATTGGATGGCATCCTCACGAACTAGATCCAAATGAGGCCTTGGTCCCGATAGTGCCTTCTTCGATCCGTCGGCAGCATGTTTTCCTTTAGCTTGTCGAGATAACCCTTCCCCTTGCTTGCGCTTTTTAGGAGCGGGAGCAATGGTTGAGGACTTCCTCACCCTTTACCCTTTTTCGCGCTATCACGATCCATATCAACCTACAACACAAATAATCATGAATGTGAGAATAAATCAAGAAATTCGTCGAAGGTTAACGTGAGAGTTAAAGATGACCCCACCCTTAAAATCGAAGGCTCTATGTAATATACTCACAATATTATTTGAAAACACACAAGTGTTGCACCACAAGGCGATGGGTACTCAAGACTTCCCCATGCCGCACAATTATAATTCACTAACTATGCCACACAAATCAAACAGTCGATCATGGAGAAGTGACTTAGCCTTAGTGCACGCAACACATGGTCCCAATCTCTACAACTAATATACTACAGTAGCTAATTCTAACAAAGTGCTACAACATACATAGTACAAGATACATGGTGTGGGTGGCATGGTTATAGCATGTGAACATTAAAGACAAGATTTGGGTTAAGTAAACCCACCCCCAACACCCCACACTTAGCCCGATATCACATGCGACTACACTCGGCTACTCAGACTTCACCGGTGAACAATTGACTCTTTCAAGCATTTTATCAAACACATGATGGGCATTAAGTGTGTGCAACTCAATTCAACAATGGTGGAACATGGTGGCCCTCCCAAATTTTAACGAAGTAGAGAAAATTATAGTTTACTACTCCGTATACAACATAAAAACCAAGTTGTAACAACCAATTTTGTTCCACAATTGGGTCACCCACCATAGAACAAGTTCTAAGAAGCAACTTATGGGGGAATTTGGGGATGGGGCATTTGGGAGGGGGAATGAGCATTATAATCTACAAAATAAAAGAAAAAGGGAGAAGGAAAACATACTTGGGAGATTTGTAGATGAATGCAAGAGGAGAAGAAAAAAACACTATAAGAATTAAGAGAGGGACGGAGATCGAGATGGGGCAGAGAGGAGGAAAGAGTAGCGGGGAGAGAGAGAGAGAGAGAAGGGCTAAGGGGGTTAGAGTTATTTTAATTGGGAGGGGTTTGGGTATGGGTCATGGGTTGTAATGTGAGGGTATATGGGTAAGTGGGTCGGTTTTTAGGGGTAGTTGTTTTAAATACAATAACATACCCAGTATTATCCCATACTGTGTGGGAGTTGTTTTAAATAAAAAATGAAAGAGAGAAAAAAAATTTACCTGACCCCCAGCCTAGCACGTTGCGCTAGGCCTTGCATTGGAGGAAGAAATCTTTATGTTTTCTGCGCCACAGGTAGCGTTGGGCGCTGTTTTCCCTTTTTTTTTTTGAATGAAATGCCCGATCCCTCTGAGCACTTTATATATCCAATTTACATACCCCACACCATTCTACCTATGATTTATATGCCTACAAATAAAACAAAAAACTCTAGTCTACTATAACTAAAACAAAATTAAAAAGCTAAGCTTTAAAAGCAATAAAAATTGGGTTGCCTCCCAACAAGTCCAGGGCCTCGCTTACTCATCAGCGAGTATTACTTTCGACTTCACATGATCAATGACACCTCCCAATAGTGCTCGACTCTTTGCCCATTCACTAAAAATTTTCTTTCACCATTTAAAGCGCGCAACTCAATTGCACCATAAGGAGTTACTCTCACCACCTCAAATGGACTTGACCACCTCGATTTTAACTTCCCAAGAAACAACTTAAGCCTAGAATTGAACAATAGTACCTTTTGGCCCAGTTCAAAGTGACGTGGCTTGATTCGCTTGTCATGCCATATTTTTGTTTTCTCCTTGTAAAGCTTAGCATTTTCATATGAGTGCAGCCTAAACTCATATAACTCATTCAACTGCAAGAGCCTCTTCTTGTCCGCGGCTTCAAAGTCCATATTCAACTTTTTAATTGCCCAATACACATTGTGTTCAAGTTCAACCGGAAAATGACATGCCTTACCATAAACAAGATTATACGGGGACGCCCTACTTGGTGTTTTGTATGCAGTTTTATATGCCCACAAGGCGTCATATAACTTTGTAGCCCAATCCTTCATATTCACACTCACTATCTTCTCTAATATCTTCTTTATTTCTCTGTTGGACGCCTCAACTTGTCCACTTGTTTGCGGGTGATATGTCCTGGCAACTCTGTGGTGGACCCTATATTTGGTTAAATGGTTATTTAACAACCGATTGCAGAAGTGTGTACCTTCATCACTAATCAAGGCACGTGGAGTCCAAAACCTCGAGAATATGTTTTTCTTCACAAAAGCAGCTACCACCTTGTCATCATTGGTTGTCAATGCAATAGCCTCTACCCATTTTGACACGTACACAACTAACAAGATATATTTGTATCCTCTAGACAATGGGAACGGTCCATGAAGTCTATCCCCCACACATCAAAAATCTCTACCTCCAGGATATTATTCAAAGGCATCTCATGCCTCCTTGTAATTGTTCTTATTCTCTGACACTGGTCACACTTCTTAACAAAAGCATGGGCATCCTTCAACAAATGTTGGCCAAAAGAACCCAGACTGTAAAACTTTTGCAGTTGTCATATCGCCTCCATGATGACCTCCATACGGCGAGGCATGACAATTATACAACACTAATTTCACCTCTTATTCAGGAATGCATTTCCTCATAACCTGATCAGCACACTGTCTGTACAAGAATGGCTCATCCCAGTAGTAGAAACTCACATTATGTAGAAACCTCTTTTCAATTTTAGGAGGAAGTACCTCACTCACAATATAATTCACATAATTCGCGTACCATGGAGGAGGGTCTTGGGTGAGAGAAAAAATCTTCTCATCAAGAAATGCATCCTTAATTTGTCCACCTTCCTCCACGTGCTCATGATTTTCCAGCCTTAATAGATGGTCGGCTACTTGGTTTTCTGTGCCCCTCCGATCTCGTATTTCTACATCAAATTCTTGCAATAACAAAACCCAGTGCATCAATCTAGCCTTGGACTCTTTTTTTATAAATAGATACCTGATTGCTACATGGTCGGTATGGAGTATAACTTTTGTTCCCACTAAGTATGCCGGAAATTTTACAAAGGCCCACACAACGGGCAACAACTCATTTTCAGTGATGGTGTAATTCAGCTATGTATCATCAAGAGTCTTACTCGCAAAGTATGTGGATTAAAACATCTTGTCCTTCCTCTGGACTAGCACTCACTTGCATCACACATAAGTTCAAATGGTAAGGACCAATCCGGTGCCACAATAATGGGGGCAGCCACAAACTTCTTTTTGATATCCTCGAATGCCTTCAGGCAGGCTTCATCAAAATTGAAGATTACATCCTTTTCAAGCAAGCTGCACAAAGGAGTATCAATGTTTGAAAAATCTTTAATAAAGCGTCTATAGAACCACGCGCGTCCCAAGAAACTCCGGACACCCTTCACAAAAATGGGTGGAGGTAATTTTTCAACCGCCACCACCTTCGCCTTATCAACTTCAATGCCACTCCTTAATACTCTATGGTCCAACACGATGCCTTCTTGTACCATAAAATGGTACTTTTCTCAATTTAGCACTAAATTTGTTTCTTCACAACGGGCCAACACCTTGCCCAAATTCTTCAAACAGTCATCATAAGAAGACCCAAAGACTGAAAAATCATCCATAAATACTTCTACGAATTGCTCCACCATATCAGTAAAAATGGCCATCATACACCTCTGGAAAGTGGCTGGTGCATTATAAAGACCAAATGGCATTCGCTTGAAATCAAAATTACCATAAGGACATGTAAAAGTGGTCTTCTCATGATCCTCTGGGCATATGACAATCTAGTTGTACCCCTAATAACCATCAAGGAAGAAATAATATTCATGCCCCGCTAATCTTCCCAACATCTGGTCAATGAATGTAAGCGGGTTGCTTTGTTGAGCCTTTTGTAGTCAATGCAAACTCTCCACCACGTCACAGTGCGAGTATGAAATAGCTAATTTTTCTCATTCTATACAATATTCATCCCCCCTTTTTAGGCACACAATGCACTGGGCTCACCCAGTTGCTGTCAGAAATAAGGAAGATGATACCTGCCTCAAGCCACTTAATTACTTCATTCTTCACGACCTCTTTCATAATCGGATTTAATCTTCTTTGTTTCTCTAATGGTAAGAACCCTCCACTTCCAACCAAGAGGTTGTGAGTTCGAGTCACCCCAAGTGTAAGGTGGGGAGATCTTGGAGGGAAGGAGCCGAGGGTCTATCGGAAATAGCCTCTCTACCCCAGGGTAGGGGTAAGGTCTGGGTACACACTACCCTCCCCAAACCCCACTAGTGGGATTATACTGGGTTGTTGTTGTTGTTGTTTCTCAACACTAGGGATGTGTCCATCTTCTAGAAAGATTTTATGCATACAAAATGATGGACTGATTCCTTTGATATCAGCAATTGTCCACCCAATAGCTTTTTTATGCTCACGAAGCACTCTGAGAAGCTTTTCTTCTTGCATATCAGTTAAGCTAGATGAGATAATCACTGACATGTTAAGCACTTGCTCAATTTATTCTATCATCTCATCTTCACTTTCTTCTTCATCCCCTATCAAGGCTCGTTCAAGAGGATCTATGGGGATTATATAAGTCACCAATGAAGTCACATCACTTTCCACCACAGAAATCATGGATAGCTCTTCATAGTGGGCTGGCAATCTGAGTGCTTTATACAGATTAAATACCTCCACTCGATCACCCACTTTCATTGTCATCTTTCCTTCACATACATCGATAATAGCTTGGCCCGTGACTAAGAATGGACGCCCTAAAATAAATGGGACTTCTTGATTAGGCTCATAGTCCAAGATAATGAAATTAATAGGGAATATGAATGAACCAACTCGAAATAACACATATTCAATCGAGTACTCTTTCAGGATGAGCAAGGAAACAATCCACCAACTGTAAAATCACGATGGTTGGGCGCGGCTCACCAAACCCCAACTATCTTAACACAGATAGCGACAAAAAATTGATGCTCGCCCCAAGATCACACAAAACTCGCTTGGCTGCTGCTTACCAATCGAGATTTAGATAGTGAAACTGCCTGGATCCTTCAATTTCTGAGGTAGCTTGCTTTCAATTCTTGAGGTACATTCTTCAGTAAGTGCCACAAACTCAAACTCTACCAACCTCCTCTTATTTTCCACTATGTCCTTGACGTATTTGGCATATTTGGGCACTTCTTGCAAGATGTCTATCAGTGGAATATTGTTTTGCACCTGCTTCAAAATATCAAGAAATATTTTATAAGCAGCATTATCCTTCACTTTCTGCAATATCTGAGGGAATGGGGGTAGTGGCCTCGCAACTAATGGTAGGGGTTGCTTTGCCACCACCTCTTCAGCTGGCTTCTATGACTCTTTTTCCTTTTCTGATTCTGCTTCTATGGTGGCCTATTTCTCGTTAAAGGTCACTTATTTTCTCTTTTTCGATGGGACTTCTTCTAACTGTCTCATATTCCTCAATGACACATCATTGATAGATGCCTTAGGATTAGCCTCAGTGTCTCTTGGAAAAGCTCCAACTGGTCGAGTATTTTGGGCACTAGAAAGTTAACCCATTTGTCGCTCCAAATTTCTCATCGCTAATGCTTGGGCCTGCTGGTCAGCCATCAATTTCTTTAGCAACTCCTTAATGTGACTTGTCGGGTTTGTAGGTTATTCAGCTTGTGGTGGTCTATATTGTTGTTGAGGAGCTTGTGGCCTGTACTGATTCCGAGCATCTTGGTTTCCACCCCAAGAGAATTTTGGGTAGTTCCTCCAGGTACGATTGTAAGTGTTCCCATTCTGGATTGTCTGGCCCCTATTTGCATTACGCAGGAACAAACAGACTTTGGATTAGTTGGGCATAAGTCGCTCGTGGGACCCACTCCATATACTTCACAAAATATTTGCACTTGTTACACTGGCTGAGCTTGTTACTTGTTAATAACCATGGTCATCTTATTGACTTGGTTGGCCAATGTGGCAACCTGCACTGATAATGCAGAAACAACATCTAACTCGAGGACCCCTGCGGATTTTTGAACTGTGTTTCTAGATATCTCTCCTTGCAAATCGGAATTGCTTTTGGAGAATTTGTTCAATACTGCATATATCTCATCGAAGTTTTTCTCCAATGTTTGACCTCACGCTGCAGCATCCACCATAATTTTTGTCTCTGGATGGAGCCCTTCTATGAAGGTGTGAGCTAACACTTCATTTGTCTGGTTATGACGAGGACAGTCTTTGAACAGCCCCTTGAACCTTTCCCAAGATGAATATAAAGACTCCCCCGATTTCTGTTTAAAGGCGACTATCTCACTTTTATTCTTTGCAGTTTTGCCTGAAGGAAAAAACCATGTCAAAAATTTCCTCGACAGATCATTCCATGATATAATAGAATTAGTTGGTTTCGCCTTTAACCACCGCTTTGCTTCGCCCAACAAAGAAAACAGGAACAATGTGAGCCTCACATAGTCTGGAGTGACTCCGTTAGTGATATAAGTATCACTAATCTCCAAGGAGTTCAAGATGTATTGTTGTGGATCCTCGTGTGGAAGACCCATAAACTGCCCATTCGCATGTAGTAGCTAGATCGTGCTCTATTTCAGTTCAAAGTGCCTAGTGATTCTGTTACGACCCAATTTTCCCTCAGTTAGTTATCATGATGGCACCTAGTCTTAGGGACTAGATAAGCCTAATATTTACTGAATAACAACAATAATTAAATAATATCTAACAATTTTTGAAATAGAAATCTCTATAAAATTTATAATTTCCAAAGCCGGTAGTACAAATCATAAGCTCTACAGAGTTCTACTACATTTTTCTAAATACAACTATTTGAAACAAAGTAAACAATTTGAATACAGATCAGAAGGTGACTGTGAAGCCTGCGAATGCAGCGGCAGGTTTACCTTGAGTCTCCACAGTAGCAATCCGCACAACTAGCTAATGCTCAATGGACATCGAAATACCTGGATCTGCACAAAAATGTGCAAAAGTGTAGTATGGGTACACAACGGCAGTACCCAGCAAGTATCAAGACTAACCTTAGTAGAGTACTGACGAGGTACGGTCAAGATACCTACTGGACTAATTAACCTGAACAAGTATAAGTATAGGAACAGCATAGTATGATATCTACATAAGGACTACGCTAAATTGCAAATAATACGGTAATTTCAGTAAGAAAGGAAAACAACAACTACCAGCGGAATACCATGATAATGACACAGTAGATGTACGAAAACACGGTCTAAATCCGGTGATCACAAATAAATGAAAGGCAAATAACAACTCAACAAACGACCGCTTTCACACCGGGTTTTAGCCAATAACCTCCACGAGGTACCGAACCTCATACTATTCACAACGCACAGGTCCCAATACCTGAACCCTAACACTTAGCATCCTATGCCCTTATTACACTTCATAACCGCACGGACGACTCACATGCCAAATAGAGCCATTCTCACATAGAAGATAAATAAACAAGGGTGTGCATCTATACTCAGCAATATCAAGAAAACCTCTTAAACGATAAGAGTGCTCAACTACGTGTATACTTGTGCAAGTGTCCTAACATGATTCATGCCAGCTAGTAAGTATAGAAAAATAAATGGACAACACGTAGAATGTTTTCTCACAACTTTCCACAAGATAAAGCTCACATAGGTATGTGTACCACTACACAAACATCAACAACAAGAATGCCCCCAGGCCATCACAAGTCATCACAAATCAATCCCTGACATAGCCCACATAGTCTCACCACGTGTGCAATAATATAGTAAGTACCCGCCTTATCTCGCCACACGTGCATAACAATGTTCTCACCTTGTCTCGCCACATGCGCAACCCACATATATATATATATCCCGCCTTGTCACGCCGCATGTACAAATATCAATAGTAACAATAGCACGGTAGAAACCTCGTGCAACACCATAACAACAACCGCACGGCAGAAACCTTATGCATCACAATAACAACAACCGCACGGCAGAAACCTCGTACATCACCACAACAAGTACAACAGCAACAATGACAATAATACAAGGGTACGACAAATAAGTCAACTCGAAAATTCCAAAACTTAAAGAAACAGAAGAACTAATTCACAAGGAGTACCCATAATAGAGAATGCTAGTAATAATAAGAACATCTCAACAAGAAAGGAAATATTATGTAACAATGTTCCACAATATACAGTTCGACAACAAAGGAGCTAACACAAGTCGAATAATTCCAAATAAGGACAAGTCAACTAAATTATAGGATATCTAACTTCTTTTAAGGTTGGGCAATTAGGAAAGAGATACAGCAAATTCAATAAGGATAGGCAGCAGAAAGATAATCATAGCCTCAATTAAGGGTGAACAATTACAAAAGAGATAATTATAACTTCAAACAAAGAGAAGCAGTTAGGAAAGGATAATATGGCAATAAAAGAGATAACAATTTCAGTTAAGGCACAATAAGAGTGGATCATGAAGCAATTAATTATAACTAAATCAGGTAGAGGTGAAACTAGTAATTAAGAGACGTATTCATAACATAAAAACTGCATAATTAGTGAATACAAGGACCTAAGAACCTTAAAAGGCCAATTTTCCATAAATAAGTCCGAGCACGTGCTCGTCACCTCACGTACACGGACTACAATTAGCATAGAAGACTCAAATCGTAAGAGGTAGTTCCCCCACACAAGTTTAGGCAAGATACTTATCTCAAAGAGGACAAACCGATACTCAAAAATAAACTTCTCTGGTGAAATAACCTCCGGACGGCTCAAATCTAGACAAAATAACTTCAAAACATAAACAAAACTCATAAGAAACTATTCCGGATCATAAAGCCTCAATCTTTATCAAAAACTAAAAATCAAACCAAAAGTCGACCCCCGAGCCCGCAGCTCGGAACCCAACAAATCTCACAAAACCCGAACACCCATTCCGATAAGAGTTTACCCATACTAAAATTATCAAATTTCGATACCAATTCGTCCCTCAAATCATGATTTTTTATTTTAAAACTTTTCTTCAAAAACCTCTATTTTCCTCAACTCAAAACATAAATTAAATGATAAAAATAAAGATAAAATCAGGGAATATAATAAATTCTAGGTAAAGAACACTTACCCAATCGATTTGCTTGAAAAACCCACAAGGAATCGCTCAAAACCGAGCTCTAAAAGTCAAGAATATGATAAAAATGGCCTAACCCTCGATTTGGAAAATATATTCTGCTGCCCAGGTATTAAAGCATCGCGAACGCGGAAGACTACTCATGTTCACGAAGAAGGAAAAATGAAGGCTGCCCAGATATGCTTCGTGAGCACGAAAGATGGCTCGCGAACGCAGAGAGGAAAATTTGATGGTCCAATGACTAGGCTACGCGAACGCGTGAAGGGGTGCGCGAACGCGAAGGATGGGGTGGCATACCTTCGCGAATACGGGAAGAGAGATGCAAACGTGAAGAGGAAAAAGGTAGACCTTTGCGAACGCGAGAGCATGAATGCGAACGTGAAGAGGAAATATGAGGCGGGTCAGTAGAACACTACGTGAATGCGAAAGGCACTTCGCGATCGCGAAGAAGAACATCAGATGACAGAAAACAACAATTCAAAATAGGAGGAAATGACCCATGGCCCATCCAAAACATACCCGAGGCCCCCGGGACTCCGTCTAAACACACAAACAAGTTCTATAACCTAACACGGAATCGCTCAGGGTCTCAAATCACTAAAAACAATGCCGAAACTATGAATCGCGCCATGAATCAAACTTATGAACTTCCAAATCTTTCAACTTCAAAAACTCGTGCCGAAACCTATCAAACCAGCCTAGAATGACGTGAAATTTTGTAGGTAAGTCCCAAATGACATAACGGAGTTATTCCAACTCTCAGAATCGT